>NC_137694.1:6727509-7327509 GCF_964034855.1 Anser brachyrhynchus
ACGTCACGGCGGCGGCTGAGGGAGGGCGAGCGGCGGTGACAGCGGCTGAGGCAGAGCCGGCCCCGCCGCCGCCATGGGCAGTGAGTAGCGGGCTGGGGGCGGCCGTGGGGATCCTCCTCGCTGCCCCCCTGAGGGGAGAACATGGCCCGGGGGGGGCCGGGCAGGACGAAGGGGGGGCGTCGGTAGCGCCCACCGGCAGGGCGAGGGTGGTCGGAGCTTTTTGGGGTGGGTTTTTATGCCGCCCCCCCCCCCCCCGGCTCGCCATGGGGCGTGAAGCCAGGCTGTGGGATGAGCTGTGAGGGGGGTGAAGGAGAAGCTTGGCCCAGCCGGGAGTGTGAGCATAAATGATGGGATTTCGACCCAAAAAGCTGCCTAACCTCGGTCCGCAGCGTAACGAGTGCGGTTTGGTGGAAGGGGAGCCTCTGGTGGGTTTTGGTGGATATCCAAATGTGTGTGTCTGGGGGGCGCTGGGGATACCGTGCAGGTTTTGGCAGGGAAATTGCCCACCTTTGTACGTTCTGGATTTATTTTTTATTTATTTTTGTTTTCCAGAAAAAGAGCTCAAACTGTTGAGCTTTTCTGTGTTTTTAAAGGAGAAGCTGTGAGCGGAGATGGACCAAAAGTTAAAGTAAAATCCCACAAAGTTCTGGTCAGAATAGGTGTTGCAGTGATTTAAGTTAAGGTTTCTAAAATTATTTGAGTTCTTTTTTTTCTTTTCTCTCACCTACATGCACATGTAAACCACAAGGTACTGGTCTCTGTGTAGGTACTCTTTAGCATCCTTTGCTGCTGTGTTTAACAAGCACAGGCCAATATATATATTCCACATATATGGAATATACTCCATTTATTTTTAAATTGAATATAGTTTAGTTCACTTCTTGTGATACATGTGGTGTTACTTCTCCCACAAATGATTGGAGGAATAGAGGATGGGCCAAATCTGTTTTAAAAAAGGATTCTCTTCCACATTTTTACCCATTTTTCAACAGCTTCAAAAAAAGGGAGTTATTTTTCAAGCTTGAATTAGAGTATGTTTTGATGAAATAATTGCCCTATAAAGTGTTTTCACATTTTATTTTTTCCCTAGAAGATAGATAAAGTCGTAAGAAGTCTTATAAATTCATGTAAGTTCGTTAAAATATTTCCCTCTTGTTCTTTTTTCGGTTTGTTTTTCTGGAACAGTTAAATTCTTGGAAGTTATTAAGCCATTCTGTGCGGTTTTACCTGAAATCCAGAAGCCGGAAAGAAAGGTGAGTGCCACATTATGTTTTTACTTTTACTGGTTCATAGATAAGATTGTTGTGCCATTCGAGTACACGCTACAATACTAACACAAACAGTGGGCCCTAAAGTAGGACAGGTTCTTTGGAGGAGAGGAAATCCATGTTAAGGTGAAAGATTAACGCAATGATGAAATCGTAACTGCCTTCTGATAAGTTGTTCCATTTGGTAATTGTATTAACTCTTTTTTTTTAATGTCTTATCTCTAGACGAACTTTATTACTTTCAGCTCCCTATGACTGGATCTACGTTTGGTGGTAACCAAACCAGAGTTTTCAAGCTTTTTTCCTGTGGATAACACTGTTGGTATTGGCTTCAAGTCCTGGTGACACTTCTAGACTTTGAGTTGGCTAAGGTATTACTTTTAAAAGGCCTGTGCTGGAATTCAGGAACCTTGCATTTAGTACTTCCTTTCCTACAAAACAAAACGTTTCCTACTCCAATAACCATTTCCCTTTGATGAGGTGGGAAAGTGATCTGTGATAAAGTTCACATAATTGCTCCCTGTTCGCATACTGAATGTGACACTTTTCTTTGTTTTGAAACCAATAAACTGAGTTCATTTATGTCTGACCTACCTATTCCCATAGCCCTAGAACCCAGTTCTCTGCCTATTTTCTAGATCAAAATTAGTTAATTTCTGCAGATGAGAAGGATCAGAGAGACCGGCCCTGTCAAAAAAAAAAATGTTTTTTTAACTTCTAATACTCAAGCACTCATGTATTGCCTAGGTGACAAAGGTTCTAATTAGAGCAGCAAATTTATGGAATGTTCATGCCAGTGAATATTAGGTAAGAGCTAAATGCTGATTTTTATTTTTAAAAGAAAATACATAGCTGCAAGTATGATACCAGCACGGAGAATCCTCTTACCCTGATGAGAGATTCCCGAGGGTTAGGACTGGATGAAGAGATGTTGGTTCCAGTCACCGTAGCTGAATGTGCTGGATTGGATGGAAAAGATGTGATAAAAACTGCCAATTATCCCCCTCTGGGTCTGATTTTTAATAAGATTGGGATTTATCCCGTCTCTTCACCCTGTATGTCATTCCTTGCTGATTCCCAGCATCTTTCCCTCTCAGGACAGGTCTCCAAACAACTGATATCAATCAGACAAAGGCATCTTCAGAGCAGGAGTTTGCAGAGCCAGACTTTGTGCTCAGATCAGGATGCAACTGCTTTGAGTACAAAGTTTGAGTGCTGTGTTTCTGCAGCAATGAACCTTAGTGCAGTCTTCTCGTGCCGGTTTAGAGCATACCTTTGACGGGTTGGTTATATCTGCCTACCCCATTTTTTCGAATGAAATAGATGAGAAGAGGAAGCTAAGATAAATCTATAGATATTGAGGTTTCTGTAAAGCTCAGCAACAGTTGTGATTTTTCTCTTGGCTTCTTTCTCTTACCCTTCTCATTGCCAGAGAGGAAGAGAGACTTTATTTGTCCATGTCCTCCATCAGCTGATGAAAGATGCCCAGGGAGGTGCTGAAATTCTTGTCCTTGCTGCTTGGGTCACTTTGTCTCTTTCACTATCTAGGTCACTGTCTAGGCAGTGACTCTCGGTTGCCAGCTTTGTACAGATTTGAAGTGAAAAATATACTTGGGAACGTCGTTCCTAGACTGAAGAGTCGTTTGAGCATTTTACATTATGTTCCTTGCTTGTGTCTAGTCTGTTAAGAGACCTAGGTCACTCTGTATAGCTGTAATTCTTTTTTATTTATTGTTTGCTTGCAAACTCTTACGGGCAAACATAATTAGTAATGATTTTAGTGGATTGGTTAAGGCCAGGACAAGAAATGAAGATTAAAAAAAAAAAAGTCCCCTTCTCTTAGCTTGCATTGATTGTCCAGTGAAGATGAAGTTTTAATTCAGATGTGCTCCCGTTGAACCATTTTTCCATTATTTCTGATGAGGGAAGTGGGCTTTTGCTGTCACTGGGGAGCGTTGCTTTTGTTGTCAGGCCAAGCTGGTTACCAGAAGCAAGTGCTGCTTTTTGTAGTTAGTAGCATTTGTTCGTATTACCCTGATATGCACAGATTTTTTTCGAAGTAGAACACAATGTTCTGAACACCAAGATGATGATGCTCAAGTCCCTTTATTTTCACAGGTTGTAAGTGAGAAAAATGTCGAAGGAATAAAATGTCCAGTTGAATCTGATCCGATGATGAAATGTACTCTTTTTGTGCTTGTTATCATTTGTGGCTGGAATATTTTGGTACCAGTTGGTATTTTGCCGTTCTTGGCATGCAGATTCAGATGCCTTCTTTTTCTTTTTTTCTTTTTGGATCACAGAGACTGTTCCTTGTGAATGAACTGTGATTCGAATGTTGCAGAATTTCCCTAATGCTCATGTTCACCGTAGTTAAAGTGAGAGCCTGGGCAGTTACACAGCTTAAGAGACTGATACCCCAGAAGCTAAGTTTGGGCTGCAGAGATAGTTCTCCTCGTTCTTCTTCTTTTAAAACTCTGTACTTAAAAGCTGAAATATAAAATCCAAACAGCACTTAGTAAAGTGGGTCAGCACTGCATAAGGTCTAACACAAGACACTGGATTTATTTGCTGCTGTCACTATTTTTCTTTTTTTAACTTTGTACTGCATGTATTTTTAGCATCTGGCCTCTTTTAGCAGTGAGTCTGTATCAGTAAATACATTAAATTACTGGAATTATTTTGCTTCAAAGTAAGTGCATGTCTTCACTTACAAAGATATGGATTATTTCCGAGTTTTTGTTTGAGAAGCTGCACTGCTGCCTCAGCTTGTAGCTTCTTGTTTGTGGGTGCTCAGGGCCTATAAAACTAGGCACTGATCCTTTCTCTTGTTACTTCTCTACAGGCAGATTCAGTGGTTGGAGGCAGAAATCTCTTACTTCTGCTGTGTCTGTCTTGTATGTTAGTTCATGTCTCGTTTTAGTAGCTGCTGTGCTCTTGTCTGCAGAGAACACGCTTCTCCCAGGGTTTACAGTCCGTGGAGGAGAGGTGGGAATTTGAACGTAACGCTGAATCTTAGCTCTCTCTTGGTCTCTGCAAATGCATTCTTTCTCTCTCAGGCTTTGAGAAAATCTCTGGCTCAAACGTAAACCTTGTGATTCTTCTCTTCTTGCTCATGGCAGTAGTTACAGTATTCTGCCTCAAAAGTTGTGGCCCTGAGAATGTCCTCAATACGTTAGTGACTGATGATCATTAATCTGACAATCTTTTAAAAATTATACCTAATCTGCATGGACAGAAATACTTCAGAGGGAAAGAAGATCCTTTAAAATCGCGTTGTAGTCTGTGTCTGTGATTGCAATGGTTAATTTAAGCTTCCTGTGGCACCTTTTGACGAACTGCCTTCTGAATGGTTTGAATTCCTGTCCAAAACTAATGGTTCTTCTGGTTTTTAGTCACTTAACTTTCAGCTTTACAAAACTGTGCCTCCAATCTGTTGAAGCCTAGAGATAAAATCACTGCAGATAAGTTTTTTTTTGAATTAATCTTTCGTGTTTGTTCTGGTATGTTTGTGTTTTTAGCCATGCTGTTGCTTTTCTGTAAATACCCCCTGTATTAGAATACTATATATAAAACATGTTCTACTCACCAAATACCAGGCACGCTGTCTGCCGGATGCCATGTAAGCTTTCTTTGACTACCCAGAAGCCCATGACTGTTTCTAAAAACTCTGAAATCATATTAAAAATAATTTCTGATGAGAAATGACGCCATCTGGCTCAACGTCTTCACATCTAATTCTGAATGATGATCAGCACTTATGTGGTAGTGGAGTGAAAATTCTTAACTACAACGAGCGCAATAATCTCTGTCTCCAATCTGTTCTTCAGATCCAGTTCAGAGAGAAGGTGCTATGGACAGCTATTACACTCTTCATTTTCTTAGTATGCTGCCAGGTAGGTGTTGATACTTCCTGCGTTTCAGAAAGGAGATATTCGGTATGTGGAATGCTAAAACTGTGAGACTTTCTCTGTTCATGTTGACCTGTCAGCTTCAGTTACGTATTTTTGTGGTTAAGGATTTAAAGTTCATTTAAATGAATAAGACTATTCCACTGTTATTCATGGATATGTTTTTAGAAGTTAATGCTTTCTCTTTAATCTGAAATAATTTTTTTAAATGTGAAATATCCTATGAAATGGTGATACTGGCTGCAGGGTAAACAGCAGAGATAATTATTCATTGAGTAACCTAAGCAGCAAGTTTATGCATTCTTTACTGTCTGTTCATAGCTAAATTTAAATTTTAGCAGTAACAAGTTTGAAAATGAGCTAGAAGTGACTACTTTTACCTGATTCCTCTTGAGCAAGATAATGAGTTGTAAAGATTGCGGGGAAATGTTTTTCTGAGGTGTTGAAGTTGACATTTAGAACTTGAGTTTTTGAATGTATTGTTGAAGATATTAGCTAACCTCCCTCCCCCAGGGTCTTTGTAAACATTTACATGATCCTTAATATTTATAAATGCAGGAGTTCTTAGAAACCTGCACTAGGGCTATGAATGGATAGCTTTGTTTTTTAAAGAATACATATTGCAGAAGATCCACGCATTACTTGATTTATTTTATTTTTTAGAACTGTTAGGCCTCTTAGATCATTAGGATGAACCAGACGTCTTCAGGCCTAGGCTTTTTAGGTTATATTTTATTTATTTATTAACTTGAACTTCTATCCCAGTCAGGCTCTGTGGCAGCAGTTTATAACTTGGATGTTTACAACACTGAAGGACTGCTGAAAGGCTAAACCCCAGCTCGCATACCTATCTACTTTTTGGGTGGACGAGGCAGGAAGGATACTAGAGATAGAAGAACGTGTAGTTTATCTGTGCTTCCTAGCTGCTAAATAGATGCATAATTAAGATTTTTTCTATAAACTTGGCTAACTTTGACATTTTCACATAGGATATTTTAAAAACATATTCCCAGCTGTAGAATTTGAATATTTAAATTTGATGGAGGAAGATATTTATGTTGTAATTTATGCCTTATCTTTAATTTGTACTGAAAATAAATTTTGTTTAGGGCTGTTTAAAAATAATAACAAAAAACAACAACAACCCTCATTTCTTCTGTATTCTCAAAGAAAATTTGGCTACAGTTTGTTCCATTGTTCTTGCTGGAATAAGAAATGGAATGTTGCAGGGTTTTTTTTTCCTTTTTTTCCGCCCCTCCATTCTGTTAATATTTTGTGGTATCTAACCTATTTATCTTATATTTTTTTCCCTTTCCCCCCTCCACCTGGGCTGTAGTACTCCATAATTGCCTAAAACAGCCATTTACATCTTCAGCTTCAGTAATCTAGCTTATGTGCACTGACTCTTTTTTTCTAGGGAGTTCTGTTTTTTTCCTGCAGAAGGGGTCTTAGGTTCCATAGCATAGTCCTCTGAGTCATACCCCAGTTAGAGGATTAAAATAGATGGTCTCGGTATCTCTGTTATTGTACATTCTGGTTTAATTAAAAAAAAAAAAAGGGAATATGTTATACTAAAGAGTGTAACAGTTGAATCATTACAAGTTCAGATTCTTGGGTTAATGGAAGCTTTCTTTGTATATGTGTTTAATGCTGCTGTGTGCTCTGACAGATACCTTTGTTTGGAATCATGTCATCAGATTCTGCAGATCCTTTCTATTGGATGCGAGTCATTCTTGCGTCAAACAGGGGTTAGTAGATTATTTCTTTTCTCTGTTTTTTTATCGGTATAAAACAGACTGGGGAAGAAAATGGGTGGCTGTTAAATTTCGTAGAACCCAGGTGTCGTGTGGAAACACTTTGTAAGGTTCTTAACACAGAATAACTGACTGATACCCGAGACATACGTCACTGTAGGAATGGGGTCCCCTCTGATGAGTAAATGAGATTCATCTTGACTCTCAGCTTTTGGGATGATTCTGTTTCCAAGTCTTTTCCTGATAAATGTATGGGACATCAAGTCTTTTCCCCTGCCAGTTAAGAACGAAAATACCTTCTGTGTGCAAATCAGTTATGCCTCGCAACGCCTTGGGTGATGATAAGTCATTATGGGTGATTTGATAGGTTGGAAAGCTAAGGGAAGAGATGATTAGGCTTGTAGTTCAGGAAACACAAAGTAATTTATTGTAGAATAGACAAACGAAGCCGAAACAAATACATAAAAGATTTAAACTAATGCTAGAAGTCTAAAACTTAGGACCTGGCAAGCGTGACTACAAATGAGGTCACTACCCAAACAGAATGGTAACTGGCCAAGAAAAGACTAGAGAGACTGTGAAGGCAACAAAAAACAGGAGAGGGAAAGTTAATTTACACCTAAGTCAACTGACTAGATGTCACTGGAGGATGTAAGGTAAAAGGCTAAAGTTTTTGACATCCTAATTTTCCCAAATCGTTATTAAAATCTTGATCTCTGGTAAAAGAGTTCATAAGGTGTGGAGAGGCACTTTTTCCTCTTAGCGTAAAAGAGAAGGGGCAGCCCATGGTGTTTTTAAGCAGCATGTTACAATTAGTGGCAGAAGTTGCCAGAAGCAGTTTCTGAACAAATTCCTAATATATCTGTGGGAAAAGGGAAGTACAGCTTGATACATCCCCCAGAGAAGGGACCCTTTACAGAGGTGGAATTTGAGAAAACATGAGTTTCTAGCCTGATCAGCTATGAATACACCGTTTCTAGTTCTTTTGACCTTCCTCAAGACCTTACAGACCGTGCATCCCCTGTCACCGATTCTTATTGAGACTTTGCAAGTCTCCAGTGTCTAAATACTCTTTTTATTAATAATTTTCTGGTAATTTTATGATGGAACACTACTGTGCTAAAAGTGAGAGCAGAATGGCACTTAAATGTAAAGAACACTGAAAAACTGTGAGCTGATTCTCCTTTTAATCTCTCTGGTGGATATTGTGACAACGTCAGGAAAAAAATGTGAATTATTTATATCCCTTGAGCGTTCATGTAAAAGATAGTTAAGAGGTAATTTGGTCTGGGTTAATTCAATATTAAACTTGTAAAATGTGTCCTTACCCAAACTTTTTTTCTTCTTCTTAGTTTTAAGGTTCTAGTTTGAGAAACGTGGGAAGATTCAGCACTTGGTAGTTTGTTTCTTAATTTTCATCCAGGTTTTCAGCTTTTTTTTTTTTTTTTAATAAATCTTCCGCATTTTCATACTGGAGAAGATTTTCTGGTATGAACTGAAGGATAAATTAAATTTCAAAAATGATCTCTTTGTAATACTCTTGCTCTAAAAAGGTGATGTGGAAGATGTTTCTTGTATAGTCAAGAGAGTATATTTTACAGGCAAAAGGTGGGTTATCTTCCTGAGTTTAATTGCCTTGAGTATCTTCAGTTGTGTTCCCATACCACAAAGTAATATAATTCAAACAGATATCAGTAGTTAAACAAGACCTTGCTGAGAATATACCTGAATTAAAGTACGTGGTGGTAGGTCAGTTATTGCGTGTGGCACTTGAGGGTGAAAGCAATGTTACAATGCCTCAGTTTTTATTACACCAAATGAAGTGACTGGGGGGAAAACAGAGAGATTTTCTGGAACATAAACCTATATGCTGCAGAATTAGTGTTTTACAAAGTTATATTTTCCTGTTTGAGTTGTCTGGAGTTGAACATTGATACCTTGCACCAGTAGGTGAGGTGGCAGCGTGGAACATCTTAATGATGCGTTTGTTCTGTTAAGAACTGGTTTAATCCTAAACTTCTGTGCTCTTAACTAGAGGTAGTGATTCGGAGGGTGCTGTTGTTGGGCTCTGTGGATCTGCATCTTCTTTCTTGTGGTTTTCCCAATTAAACTTCTGTAAAATGTAACAGCTGAAGCAGTGACTGAATAAACAGCCAAGGAGAAGATGGTTTCTGGTGAAAGGTTCCTTGATATGACATGGCAAAAAGCTCGCTCTGTAGCCTGCTAAGCTTCAGTGTGTGTTGACCTGTAGCATTCACGTGGTTTCACAAAGATATTTAAGGTGAAAAGCTACATAGGTTTGTCATGCTGCCTTCAAGCTTACAAATTTTTAACACAGCACGCTTCTGTGAGGAGATGATGGTCTTTGTTTTGATTATGCCTGTACTGGGATATCCATTTGAAGGGTTATGAAAAATGTTCCCTGTAGGTCAGAAGTTTTTCTACAGGCCTAATATCCTCCGTGTATAATCCTTTAGGAGAGATGCTTGAATTGCAATTTTATTGGTTTTTCTTCCTGGTCAGGTACGTTGATGGAATTGGGTATCTCCCCCATCGTGACATCTGGTTTGATCATGCAGCTGTTAGCTGGAGCAAAGATCATCGAAGTTGGTGATACGCCGAAAGACAGAGCCTTGTTCAATGGGGCTCAGAAATGTAAGCGCTGCTCGGATTAAAATTAATGAACATCTTTTTATTTTTGGGAAAGCAGTCTGCATAAATGATGTTAGATGTGAAATTTCTTCGATAGGTGAATCCAGGAGATTTTTTTTAAAGGATTTGCTTTCTTTCCTGTTCTAGTATTTGGGATGATTATTACCATCGGGCAAGCCATTGTCTATGTTATGACTGGGATGTACGGAGATCCTGCTGAAATGGGTGCTGGGATTTGTCTTCTTATTATAATTCAGGTTTGTAATGAGCTATTTTGTGTGTAACTAAAACTGGCTAGATGCAGTACGGCTGGAAGAAACAATCTTTCAATGTCTGTCTGCCTTTTATTTATTTTTAATACTAGGAAGCACCATCCTTCATATCTGCTGTCTGTATATGAGAAATTCCTACATCTTCCGTAACGGAGGAGAAAGTCAGGATAATTAATATCACAAATGTTTCAGATAAGGAGTGGCTGCTTGATTCCAAATGTAGAAATTAGTAGACTTCGAAAGCAGCAGCTGCTGTTCAGTACCTCAGAGGACTTCTCACTTAAGAGTAAAGATTTGACTTTCAGGCGTTATCCTTTAAAGCAAATCAGTAGATTCTCAGACTTAAACACTTTAATGAAAAAAAAAGTGCTCTTTGAGTAGTCCGTTTGCTTGCGTCAGTGTTGAAAAGTCACAGAGATTATTGCCAGGTGAGATGTGCAGGTGTGTACGTGAGAGGGCAGAAATACTGCATGAATGGTATTTAGGTTAAAAAAACCTTAAAGATCACTTTCCAACATGATGAAAATAACTGAAGCAAGTAATTAATCTGTAATTCCTAACTTGATTCATTCTTGTTTCTGCTCAGTTTTGTTTCTTTTCCCACAGCTGTTTGTTGCTGGCTTGATCGTGCTGCTGTTAGACGAGTTGCTGCAGAAAGGTTACGGGTTGGGGTCCGGTATTTCCCTATTTATTGCTACCAATATCTGTGAAACCATTGTCTGGAAGGCTTTTAGTCCCACTACCATCAACACCGGCAGAGGTATGGGTGCTATTACAACAAGTTATAACGTGTTTCAGTGGATTTATACTATACATACGCTTTATCAGCTGTAGCTTCTAAAATAAATTGTCAAAGATTGACGATGAGAATGTCGTCTGACTTCCAAGAAGATAAATTAATTACCTGCAAGTTTTCTTTTGCTGATTTGAATTTCAGTGGTTAAGATAGGAGCTATAGCCCCTTGATTGAAGATTTTAGATTTCCAGATTGAAATAGCCTTGGTTTAGCATAACTTATTTTGAAGAAATAGAAGAGAGATTAGATTCTGTATGTTCAGGGGAGTTGGTTTTGATCCAACTGTTGTTTGTGGCTATAGGTTACTGTCACAGTTATTGCCTCCAAATTACTTAAAGCTTGTTTGAGTCTTCAGAGACTGCCATCTGTTTGTTCCTCAGCCAATATCTGGTTGTCCGGAGACTCTGGAAATACCAAGCCAAGATACATCCTGTGTTTGCATCAGGAAGTTAATTAGATTAATGAAATCTAGTTAATTATCTTAAATTCTGAGCCAGGATTTAGTTAGCTCTCATTTTCACCAGACTTCCAGTATTTTTCTCTGCTGTGGTTTATTACTGCTTTTCTAAAGCTATTTTTTCTCCTCTTTTATTATTTCTTCCTTCCAATCCTCCTCCTACCCCCAGGAAAGAAAGAAAAAGAAAAAAGAAAAAGATTCTTTTGTGTGAAACCTTTTTTTCTTTTTCTTAACCAAGAATAATCTTGGTTATTCTCCCTTCTGTGAATTAGAACACTGTATTGTGATACATTTCTTGTAACAGGATTTATGTCCTATTGAATCTGATTTTAGACATGTCACTTTTAAAATTTCCTGAAGAAAGCTGTGAAGATTTTTTTAAAATCTGTTTTAAATGTACAGTTTAAAACTTCTTTTCTTTTTTTTCTTTTTGTAGGAACAGAGTTTGAGGGTGCTGTGATTGCCTTGTTTCATCTTCTGGCTACGCGAACCGACAAAGTCCGTGCTTTGCGGGAGGCTTTTTACCGACAGAATTTGCCCAATCTCATGAATCTGATTGCTACAGTATTTGTGTTTGCTGTTGTCATATATTTTCAGGTGAAATGAGAAATTTCTCTTAGTAGCTCTGTGAAACTGCATAGGTAGAAGTGCTTGGACTCCAGAGAGTGCAATCGCTGGGGAAAAAAAAAATTGCAAAACTACAATAGCTGAATTATCTCAGCTTTGAGTAAGGAATTCTTTTATTTGAATAGTGTTACATCAGTACTGTACCGTGCCTCTGTGACAGTACAGCTGTTAAACTTTATAGCCACACGTACCCGTATGCAGGCAGTGATGTGATTTCATATTCTGTTAGATACCTTACGGGCCGTCAGAGTATTTGTACTAAAAATGGGTTCTGGAACTGCAGTGGTTGTATCGCACAACAAATATCCTTGATATTCGTAGCTGAGTTAAAAAATAACACCTTTGGCCACAGCTGGAGAACCTTGCTTCTTTGGGGCATGCATGATACAGATTTGTTCAGGAAATGGCTGTGTAATTAATAGATTGTGTCGTGTTCCCCCCTGCCCTCCCACTTCCCCAGATTTTCTTGAAATACTTAGCTGTTTATTTTTAAATTTGAGTATTTGCTAAAATGGGTACTAAAATAGACCCATATATATATATTTTTTTGGTTTTGTTTTGTTTGCTGGGTGTGTCCAAAACGTGATGTTTTTCGAGCTGTTGAGAGTGAGTGCTGGCAAAAAAAACAACACTTGAATTCTGTGGTTTTCAAATTCATGTGGCTTTTTTGGGCCTACTGAGATAGGAGCCCACCCCAGAAAGGCTGGACTTGCAAATGTAAGTCTCCTGATGCTCACCAGTTAAGTTAAAAGCCATTAAAGGGTTTTATCAAACCATATTCTGTAAAGTAAGTGTATTTTAGAGAAATGTTACTTAGCATTGGAGAGAGAATGTTTATATGAAAAGAATGTAACGCGACCAAGCAGTAACACTTACAAATCCCTAAAATCTGTAAGGCAGGCTGCAGCAGAAAGCCTTTGGGCTTTACTGTCCTCGAGTTTGCACTCCTTGTTTATCTAGCAGATATCTTCAGGGATAGCTTTTAGGCACACTAGGAATGATTTCTGTCTTAGAAATAAACTTGATGCGTTTGTGTTCTTTCTTGTAGGGATTTCGTGTTGATTTACCGATCAAGTCTGCACGGTATCGCGGACAGTACAGCAGCTATCCTATCAAGCTCTTTTATACCTCCAACATTCCCATCATTCTGCAGTCTGCCTTAGTGTCGAACCTCTATGTTATTTCCCAGATGTTGTCTGTTCGTTTTAGTGGCAACTTCTTGGTGAACTTACTAGGACAGTGGGCAGTAAGTATTTCATCACTTAAAAAAAAATTAAAAATTATATATAAATACATATCTCTATTACTTTATGGTGAGACTTGGGTACTTAACCAGCAGAAAATTGGAATGCTTATTTCCTAACATTTGTAGGGAAAAGCTGTTTTAAACCTTGAAGAGGAATTCCTCTGTAAACACAGGATAGGAAGGTGAGGTCTGTGAGAACTAACTGTTTCTTTTCTTCCCCTCTCCCAGGATGTCAGTGGTGGTGGCCCTGCTCGTTCTTACCCTGTTGGTGGCCTGTGCTACTACTTGTCCCCTCCAGAATCCATGGGTGCGATATTTGAGGATCCCGTCCATGTCATAGTTTATATCATTTTTATGTTGGGATCCTGTGCGTTCTTCTCAAAGACTTGGATTGAGGTGTCTGGTTCCTCAGCGAAAGACGTAGGTGTTCTGCTAAACGCGCCTAATGGTTGTATTTTCAAACACTGCCTCTAATTTAGAACCGACTAGTTCCTAACTGATCGGTTATTGCTCTGACTAAACACCAGCTGACTGTGAAACACCGCAGCAGTTTCATAAAGCCGTGTTTCCGCAGGTTGCCAAGCAACTCAAAGAACAGCAAATGGTGATGAGAGGCCACAGGGACACTTCAATGGTTCACGAGCTTAACAGGTGAGGAAGTGCTGACCTCCAGCTGTGCCGCTCTGCTGGGTGGGGAAGAGGGCTGGGAAGGTGTCAACCAGAGCAGATACGCTCGGAAAAATCGGGGATTGTTTCCAGTACAAATGTCAAGATCCTTCCCATTCAGCTGTCTTCTGTCCCGGTAATGCAAAAGATTTATATAGCAGTGGGTGAGAGATTAACCTGGAGATTATTTGTGTAAGCAGAATAAGGAGGGAATTTGGGTTGATTCTCGAATGTGTTTTTAAAAGGAAGAAACCTTGATTTTTCCCAGGTGTTTAATTTACCATTTCTGAACTAAGATGACGCTACAGAAGTGGTACTTGATGCAGTATGCAAAGCGTGCAGGTGTGGATTGCACGGCAGGGTTGTCCCTGCATATTTAAGTCATTGGTTTCAGTCCTGTGGAGGTTACATAGTATGCATATAACGAAAAAAAAGTTACCCTGTTAACTAAAAAGCTTTGCCGGTGGTCAATTACTTATGCAGCTTTCCCGTCAGTGAATATTTATTTTTGTTTCTACGCTGTACAAATATAATTTAGAAGATCGTAAGATGTAATGGCAGAGTTCCAATTGCAATGCTAAACTCATCCCTAAATATTCGAGTTGGTTGTTTCAGGAGTAGATATATTCCTAGAACCCTTGTAGGAAAAGGTGTCAAGACGAATACTTTTTGTTACAGGTACATCCCGACAGCAGCTGCATTTGGCGGGCTGTGCATCGGCGCCCTTTCGGTTTTAGCTGACTTCCTAGGAGCCATCGGGTCGGGCACTGGCATTCTGCTTGCAGTCACCATTATTTATCAGTATTTTGAAATATTTGTAAAAGAGCAAGCAGAAGTTGGAGGAGTGGGCGCGTTATTTTTCTAGATGTCCAAATATTTCATGGTTTTGTGTGAAAGGGAAAGTATTTTGACAACATGCGTCACTTAGTCCAATAATGCTCTTTTCTTTTTACTTGTTTTGAAGTGCTCCGTGTCCCGTTAATGTAACGGGCATCGAGCCACGCCTGTGTGCAGCATCAGTACCAGCTGCCTTAAGAATAAAGTTTACATTATCTCGTTTAAGTATATCTAGTGTTGCCTGTAATGCTGGAAACCAATTCATCTACCTTGCTGTTGAAACACTACAGTGAGATGGTAAAA
Source organism: Anser brachyrhynchus (assembly GCF_964034855.1). Classification (NCBI taxonomy): domain Eukaryota; kingdom Metazoa; phylum Chordata; class Aves; order Anseriformes; family Anatidae; genus Anser; species Anser brachyrhynchus. The sequence goes on from NC_137694.1 coordinate 6,742,299, forward strand.
TGTATCAGTTCGATGTTGGTAAACATTTTTGCACAGTATTAAAACGTTAAATTTATTTCCCAGTCCTTAATAGGAAGAGATCTCCATTCAGATTGCCACGTGTCAGTATTCTTAATGGAATTGATTTGTAGCCTGTATTTTACCTTAATTTTTATACTTTTTTAACTTGCATTTCCCCATCACCGAACTCAGCACTCCTTATTCCTTTGCGGTGCCTCCACCCAGGCACCTTTCCTTTAGCTCTAAGGGTGGACGAGCAAACGTTTTTACCAGAGACTGATACTCATCTCACCTGTGCACTGGTTTGGTGGTGGATTTGCTGCATCACGAGGACCGGGGCGCTGCTTTCTTGCCCTGGGTTTCCTGTGAGACAGCGCGTGATAGCTGCTGTCATGCTGGCAAGTCAGCCCGGTAGTTTTGTTTGAAACATGTACTTGTGAAAACTGTGCCACTGAAACTTCATGTCCACTTTGCTTTCGTGAGTCTAAAGAGCAAGGCCTGGTTCCTAAAGCAGTGTTCATAGAAGGGAAGAGGGGGGGGAACGTGGAGTTCCTGCTGAAAATCTATTTATGTTGTCGCACTTTACAGCGGCAATGTAACAAGTGTAAACGTTAGACAATAAACTTATTTAATTAAGCTCTCTCCTGTCTCTTTTCTGTGCAACGTACATAATTCATACGCAGTTCTTAGTAATTTTCAACAGGCTTTGTTAGTGAGGTAGGTCTGTAAGGCCTCTTTTTTTTTTCCCTGTTTTTTTTCCTTTGTCTTTCTAGAATATAATTAAGGCTGCTGAAAAAAAATAAATCTCAAGTTTAAAAATTTTAGTTAAAGTTAAAATCGTTGAGGTTTTCTGCTCACCTGGGACTGCTAGCTTTTTCCCTTTGATTTTCTATTTTGATTTCTTTTGTCTTTCACACCTGAAAGTAACTTTGTGGTGTTGTTTGGAAAGGTAGAACCTTAAGGAAGGTTTCTACTTCATTTCTAAGTTAGGAAAGTCTTCCTTGTTTCTGCATGCTCATCCATTTCAGAGGCAAGACTGATACTACTATATGCTGATGACGACTTTTAGATCCTAACCTTTAAGTTGTGGTGGTGGTTTAGATAATTAGAAGCAGGTGAGTGTGCACTGAAGCGGTTGTGTTTTTGGGCAGAAGATTTACCTAGAAATGATTAGATTGAAATAAATTGTCACCTCCTTATGCAGGTACATGAGGCAATTGGAGAAAGCATAGCCTAGCAGATCTCAGGGTGTGTAAGGAAGCCCAAGCATTAAGCAGCATTACTTACCAAGGCCATACACTGTTTTAGTTTGTGCCAGTTGATATTTCGTTACTGTCATCAGAGTCTGTATTTTCTTAGATTAAACAGTGCCTGGATCAAATTAACCAAGTTTCTCTTTCCACATAGTTTGGTTAGGGCTGGAAGAAGGAATCTGATCTTCAGGTCTAAATCATAGAAGTGCCCTGAACTGCACTTTCAAATGCTGTAGTTGGAGTGTGCACGGTGTGTCCTTGTGCAGCTGTTGCTGCTCCTAGTGCAGAAAATTACCTATGGTTGTTTAAATGGTGCTGCTTGTGCACGTGGACAAAAGCACGATGCGCTCTTCCTCATTTTTAACAGGTGTTGCTACCCCACCAACTACAGGTCCTTAAGCATCTTTCTTCCACTGAAATATAAATATAGTGTTGAACATGAAATGAAACAAGGTGTTTTGAAAATTAAACAGTGTTTTTATTATGATTATCCTCTAAAGGCTTGATAGATTAAACAGTTAGGAGAAATACTTTTTGTCAGTTACATAATTCCAGGTAAAAATATCAGAATTATTCCAACAAAGTGTTTTTTTATTCTGCATGTAAAGTAAAGGACCTTTATAATAAGAAGAGTTACATTCTAAGCCATCTAGACTGGACAATTTTCAACTACATTTGCCATTGTGAAATTTTAGAACTTCATGAAAGGAACTTGGAGCGGTTTCTCTGTTGCATGCTTCAGGGCCAGTGCATAAGTATAAACCCTGGCATCCACTGCAATGTGCTCTTCTGCTACTAGCTCTGGGAGAGGGGAAAAAAATGAGATGCTGTTAAGACTTTCCATAAATTTCCAAGTTCATTACTAAAATGAAGATGTACTTAGGCAGATGATAGGACAAAGGGGAATGGCTTTAAACTAAAAGAAGAGAGGTTTAGGTTAGCTATAAGGAGGAAATTCTTCCCTCAGAGGGCGGTGAGGCCCTGGCCCAGGCTACCCAGAGGAGCTGTGGCTGCCCCATCCCTGGCAGTGCCCAAGGCCAGGCTGGATGGGGCTGGGGGCAGCCTGGGCTGGGGGAGGTGTGCCTGCCCATGGCAGGGGGTGGCACTGGGGGGGCTTTGAGGTCCCTTCCAACCCAAACCGTTCTGGGATTCTAAGTATGGCGTTCTAGAATTAAGTTCTTCAGGCTAATGCCTAAGACTTTCAGTAAGTCTGTCATATGGCCATGTCTTCTGCAGCTTTTTTTTTAAGACACAGAACTGTAGGAGGAGAAATGTCAGGAAGAGTTATGAGAAGAGGTACTACGGGTTGCTTGAAGCTCATATTAGTGCTTTTAATGTGTCAGAAAGCTCTTACCATCAATTCTTTGCAGTAAGTCATTCTTTGGAAGTGAAATAACTTCCACATATTCTAGGAGAAAAGAAGAAAATGTTAAACACCTCTAAATCAGTGGACAGTAGAGGAAGTCTGTCTCAGTGTTGTATTTCTTAAAGCTTACAGGAGGAAACAAACTGGCTTAATGCTCATCACCATCTAGGAATTGTGAACTTTCATGTATCATAAAAAGGCTCATTATATAAGGGAAGACAGTGAGTGGGGCCATTAAAAAACAACACATTTGGCAGAATAAAAGTGGGGAAAAAGGCGGAAGCTATGGAGGGTGAGAACCCCTTGAAAGGAGACTCCCCCTTCTGAGAAGGGAAAAATATCATATTGTTGAAGTGGACTCCTGTCTGGCTTAACTGGTACAGTAAGGGATTTTAGATGCATTCAAAGAGCAAAATAGCATGCTATGTAAAGAATTAAGTTTTGCTAGTGGTGAATTCGTACTGGTTTATAGCTGCACAGTGTGTCTAAATTAGTTGCATTTGGGGGGGTGCTTGAATTAATTACAGCTGTTGTGGATTCACTAATTTTTATTTCTTTAGATACCAGTGCAATGCTTGAATGTAACTGATGTGATAATACCCCGCAGGAATTTTCTTGTCTAGGCCAGAGTCAATCTCAGGTATGTTTGATTAGGGTCAGGAGATTAACCAAGCCCAAAGAAAAAACATTTTTAACTGACATTTTCTAAGTAAAACACAGAAAGATCACACTTGACCTTAAATGTCACTGGGAGCACAGTATGTAACATACCTCCATCATCTGTAAGAAACAAAACAGAAAAAGCAAGTTAAGGGTTTTGAAATATACTAATGTTCACAACTAAAAAAGCAGTTTTTATACCTGACTGGCTGTGAATGACACCATACTTACTTCCAGGTCAAGCCCCAGCTAAGGAAAATCAAAGTTCATAAGTGCTTACGGCACTCACTGAAGTTTACCACCTGAATTTCTCATTTTGGGTATGCCCGTACCTGACACCTAACAGCTATGAGTTTAGCAAACAAACATGGTTCTGCTCCACTAGACTACAGCATGGGATTTGAAGGATTTATTTACAGAGTCTAAACCAGCAGGGAGGGAACAGAAGAATGCAGTGGTAGGTATAGTTCCATTAAAGTTCCGTTATCTTCTAAGAATTTTTATATAAATGGTAGAAAACTCACCAAGTTTTTGCTTAGGTCTTGTATTCTCAGCCTCATCTCCATTAATGGTGACGCTCACAATGTGCGTTGTGCTGTTTGACAAACCTGGGTCCAAGCAGAGAGCTGCAGACAGGCAAACAGGCTCATTTTTCAAAAGCAGAGGTCAGGAACCTTGCCATTTTGCAAAAGATTCCATCCAAATATACTTTAGGAGAACATATATTTGCTGTTAAGTTCATGCTGGAGTAGTGAAAAGTAATGCTTCTGTAACTCATCTCTCCCAGATTCCTTATAAGATGTGTTTTCAGCACTTAAGTTTATTTTTCATTCCATAAATTGTAGATTAAACTGTAAACTACAATTCTCCTGTAAGCTTCCTCAGCCTATTAAGTCTAATTTTGCTACCACCTGTCTCTACTTCTCTGTCCCCAGCATGCAGTTATACCCAATAATCAAGAGTCAAGTTTTAATTGTACTGACATTTACTTGAAACCATACATAAGTTGCCTCAACAAGTCACAGATTTTGAGTAAAGTCTCTTATTTAATAGCAAAGTTTTCCCCTATGGATGTCAGGCTTACTTTAGTCCTGTTCAACAGGAGTTCAGCAACCGACTCACCAAGGACCAAAGTCTCACGAGTACAGCCATGGGACACCACTCTGCTAATCTGCATAGAGTTTTCTGGATAGGTGTTCCCTTTTGGTTTAAAGCATGTTGTGTCTATCAGAAAGAATTAGCTTTGGGTGGGAAAGAAAAAGAAAAAAGCACGGACCTGGAGTACATTCAACGACTTCCCCCTTGTACCCCGTTTCTTCCTCCAACTCTCGCAATGCAGCACTTTCTGCAGTCTCGTTTTCCTCAATGAGGCCTGCAAGATAAATAATTACACAAGAACAACTTAAAAATTAGCACGCACTTACCCACAATACCCATTCTGAGATCTAATGCAGCTTTACAAATGAGGTGAAACATCCTCGTCACCCCATTTTACAGAGGAAGAAACTGAGGCATTAGGGAGGGTTCCAGTTCCTGGATTCATCATTGCTGCTGCCCATGTCTTCAGCTGACTACCTCCAGCCTCATGCCACCTTCCCAAAAGATGGCGTTAATATTCTCATGAGGGAAAGAAGCCAAATGCTGTGGCTCTTAAAGAGAAGAGTGGAGGGAAATGCAATATTGTCTTATCAGACTCCTGTGCAAAATGTCTCTAATCTCCTAAAATGAACGATGCTCATTTTGTATTCTTCGTTACCAAATATTCTTATTTCTGAGCAGCACACTGAGCTACAGAGACCACCATGGATTTCTCAGAGCTTCTTCATTACGACTGAAACTCCAAGCACACCTAGACACGCTTAACTACCAGCTTTATGTGACCCGTCTTAACGTTTCAGCCACTTACCTGCAGGAAATTCTAAGCAGTAGCCGTTAATTGGAGGCCTGAACTGTTTCACTAGGACAACGCAGTCGTAGTGGAGAGTTCTCTGTAGGACAGCTATCACTGCTACACCTACAGGCAGCAACAGAAAACATAAGCACGAAATATCTGAGTATAACAAAGTGAGCATTTGGTGCTAGACCCAAAAAAGAACCTATGGACTGTAACACTGTGCATTAAAATGACAAACATTTAGATGTCTGCTCTGTAACCCTGAACTACTTTATACCATGCATGATGAGAGGTAAAAGCCCCAAATGGGATCTCCAAAATACCCCAACAAATTATAGAGACATGTACCAAGGACGACCAAGCATCAGCCCACCCGTAGCTTGGTGGGTGCTCGCACCTGCAAACAGTTTGGATGCCAAAGTCTGGAACCTACGCTCCTTTTGTGGCTGAATTGTGTCCCTCTTTTGCCTGAAGAGTATCGTATCCCTAGTCCCTAACAGCAAACCCAGTTCATCAGCCTGTGAGCTGCTCTGCATCACGGCATCCCTGACTGAAACTGTCCCATTGTTAGGAAGGGAATATAATCATCTTGGGAACACACTGCTACCAGTCAGTTCCTGATTCTTCAGCTCTCAAGCTGGGATCTCGCTAGAGCACACTTGCTCAGTGGTCTGGCGTATCCTGGGAGCCCTGCAGAGCTATTTGTGCATTCAGCACCACATTGGCTCTCAGTCTGCTCTGTGAGTTTATCAGAACTTTCACAAAAGCTACAAACAACCAAAGTCTTACATCATCTTACCATCGGCTGAAACTCCCTTTTTCCTGCCAGCACGCTTTACGGTTTCCCAAGTTCTGTTCAGCACAGAGAAAAGAACAAATTGATACATTAAAAGGAACAATATCCATTTCTTGTAAGCCGTCTTCTACCCTTGCTTTCATTTAAAAGCAAAATATGCCATTATTCAGTGAAGCTCCATAAGAAAGCAGCTGGCCTTAGGCATCCCCTGTCCTGTTTTGGCTCCATAAGATGTCTGAGGTATAATTTTGTTTTGCCTACCTAAAGGAGAGAGAAAATAGGTACTTACTGATTGCTTAGGGTCACTAAAAACAAGGGAAGGACATAAATGATTGTCACGGAACACACAAGTCATATAAAAGTCATCCTGGAAAAATGCAGAATAAAATAATTTATGTATTAAACCTGTCAGATTTTGTTAGTTTTGAAAAAAAAAAAGACTACGTGCATTCTATCTTTTAACTTGCTTTTGCATACCATTAATAATGTAAGTTATTGTGAACTCAGCTCAGTTACTTGGGCAACAGAAGCCTGTAGGCAAGGAAGACCCAAACTTCTCTCTCCATATAAGCAATGAAATGAACAAAATCCAAAAACCCATCACCAATAATAATCCATTCACAAAAGCTCCAATCTTTGCTGTTTCTTAGAAGGATACTTTGCTGATGAACAGGGAGGCACTTAGAGAAAGCAAACTTTATGGAATCTAATACACGAAGGGGGGGAGGAATAAAGCTGTGTCACGTCTAGATAAACATGGCAAAACTAAAGCATACAAAAGAATTGGGCAGGTGTTATAATATACAAGAGGACGATAACTTGTCAGTACTATGCAAGGTTCTGTAGTGCCAACAGGGAAAAAGGAGCCCTTAGTGAGGAACCAGAAAAGTCAAAGGACGAACTCGCTGATCATCACAGCTTCTCTGGACTACTAGAACTTCCTTCTGCACAGCACCTTTACAAGAAAGCGGAAATGCAAGGTAAACCAAGGTCTAATGCACCCTAAAAGATTTAGATGCCAAATTTGATCCCACATGCTAGCTAGAGTAGGATTTTTTTCTCTGGACAGTATGAATTATAAAGAAATTGAACAATAAATACATCGTCTTTGTTGAATAATAGGTTTGTAGTGCTCATATTCTATCTAGCCTGTGGCTGGTCCATATAACAGGGAACGTGATAGGAATCTGAAAAGAATGCAAAAATAAAATTACCTGGTTTTACCATTGGGATCAGTATAAGTTGTTTCCTCAAGCTTCAACCATTTTCTTTCTACAATTACCTATAAAAAAATGATTCTTTGTTAAATAAACTACAAGATTAATCTCAAAGATATTTGGGTTTAGGGGGGAGAGACAATACAACTTTATTTGAAATTCTTTTGAGACAAAATCTCAGCATCAGAATATACACAGGAACACTTAACGACTTCCTGTAACAAGCAGGGAAAAAAAACATTTTGCCACGTTCTTGAATTGGAATAGCAAATAAGCTTAGTAAATTCTTTTAACTTCATTTTCATAACCAAGCTGCAATGAATTCAGTGGGATTTCATTTAGCGAAAAGTCCTATCCCCCTCGTCTTCTGAGAAGAACTTTTCAAGGGTCAAGTTTCTGCTTAAGATGGGGCACCTGTCTGCATAGACCTTACCCATACTGCTGATTATCAGAGCCTGTTTTTCAGAAAGCGTGCCCTAACAGCTATCCATGAAATAGCTAAGCTAAGACTGAAAACCCAACTATTTTGAAACTTTTTTTGGCCTTTATTATGGCCTCGACTCACCGTTGCCTTCTGTAACTGAGAGCCCTTTTTACATACATGCGTACCTGACCTTTTAGGATTTCTGAAAGCTACTGACTGAGTGCTCGGCATTAACACTATTATAGCTTGTCTGTTCTGAGCTAAATGATTTTTTTTCCCTGTGATATTTTCTTATCTTTTATGTAATTCCTTTAAAAGGGGAAAATATGTGTACTAGGCTTCCAGCTTATATTTTTTTAGCATATCTTGAATTTTAAGCCTTACTAAGTGCGTAGGCAGACAAAAAGCTTGCCTCCAGAATTTTGTAACAAGTTGGCCGTAGGTCTGACCACAGAAATCATGACTAACCAGTAAGATGGACAGATTGCTTTCTATTGTCTACTGAGACATACTGCTGAAAGCAATGGAGTCTGTACAAGCAAGGGGAAAAGAGGCTCTGAAAAAAACCCACAACATTAAATTGTAGCAAAGAATGAAGTTAGAGGCTATTCATGTCACAGGCTCGTTACAATCCTCCAGTGCAGGACAAAGAGCAAACAGGACCTGAGTAGCCATGTGAATCAAGAACTTTATTTGATAGATTCACCAACTAAACCAACAAATCTGTAGAAATGAACTGCAGTATATGACACAGCTATAACCAGAGTACAGAAGCACAAAATAGCTTCAACCGGATGCAGAATAGAAACTGGGAGTGACTCAGGTGTCCAGTAAATTATAGTGGAGCTGAATAAACTCACGTAGTCCTTAATCTGTGTCCTTCGGAACAATTATTTTGATATTGAAATATCAGTAGCACTTCTGTGGTTGTAAATATGGCCACACGTACTTTACATGGAGAGAGTTTTGGCATTTGCTTTGGGAAGTTTATTTCCAGGTAGCACGAACTGAAGAGGGGAGCTATGTGCTCTCAAAAGGGATTTCTAAAGGATTTGTGGTCACAAAACCAGCAGGAAGTTTATGATGTCTGTTTCAGGAACAAGAAGTAATTCCACTTGGAAGCATTCAGATATATTTTAAATAGCTTTGCATTCGCTCCTAAGGCACTGCAGAATGAGAGTACAGGAAGATCCAAAAGAGATGAAAATCATGTCCCACTGGTTGTCCAAGGAGAAGAACCAATATGCTTCAGTTGAAGAAACAAACACAGCCAAATGTTTGTGTTAATGAATTTTTTAAACACTGCAGAGAAAGCGAAAGACTAGGCTATTGGTTGTAGTTTGTTGCAGCATTCAACAGCACTGGCAGATCACTACCACTGTCGCCAAGTTATTGTTTGCTAAGCAGAAAGGGGAAAATGGCTGAAAAACAGGAAAAGCTCAGGTGCCAGGAGTCCTAGAGGAAAAAGAAATCACTAGTCTGTAAGAGATTTGACCTATCCGAACTCCAGAAAGACAACAAAAGGACAAAATGTAGATTTTAAGCATACAAAACAAACAATGTCAAACAAAGTGTCTTGTTTTTCATCTGGTATTCTTAGGTACAGCTTTTGGCCTCTACTGTCATGGAGCAGTAATTAAAAAGTACTCTAGGCCACGGAGCATAAATACGTACAGTGGAAGTGAGGTGAAAGCCTTGCTGCTAATTGCCTACAGGGGGAGGAAACTGAAAGCAGCCAGGTTTCCCTAAAAGTAAAATAAAATGTTATTGTCACCCACCTTGTCAGGTGCACAACTAAAACCTTTTGGAAGCTGGCTTAGAAACATAACTCTTGCCTTGCAGAGCTCCTTACTTAGGGCCCAACGGCACTTTTCAGGGCGTGTTCTACTAACCATACTCAGTTTTAGAATGAGCAATTTTTTATGGCTTGATCTATTACTTTGATGGGCAAATACCACGTGTTTTTGCTCACAACAGCCTGACTGTGGGTTCCCAGAAGCAGGTAGAAGAAAATAAGATCAGCAGCTACGTTCACGAAAGAAGATTCTCCAACATCAAGCCACACAGGTGCTGAAGACCAAAACACTTTCAATATAAGGGTGACTGGCAGACACATGGTAAACATTCTCCTCAGCTATGCCCAGAAAATGACCGAAAAGCTAAATTGCTTAGAAGATGTAAGATCTAATTACAAATTTCTAATGACACTGAAGAGTGCAATATAACAAAGGAGAAAACCTAAGAGGTATTATGAAGAAAAAGGAGCATAAAATTCAAGTATTACCTGAAAAACAAAAACAAAACAGGTTCTAAGGTCTAAAAAAACTCATAGTTTCAATTATGGTGAAAATGCTCCTAAAAAGCAGCCAGAAGTACCTCAGAATTCCATTCTGAAGACCTGATATTTTCTGATTCTGTAAAGGTAAGGTGCAACTACAGTGTTTTTGACAAATATTACTACCTCCTTACTAACGTCTTTAGAACAGCAATCATCTAAATTCAAATCCTTCCAGAAAACATCAGAGAAGATAAAATCCTAAATGTTAAGGCAACTCTTAGAGGTTCATCTTAGAGGAACAGACAGCATTTTCACAATCTACCCATTTCTACAGTATCTGAGAGGAATCAACATTATTTCTTAATATTGAAAACAGCCTGAACAGACAATACAACAAACAGCTATAAAATTAGGAAAAAAAAAAGCTGAAGCTTAAAAAAACTGAACACTGTAGATTTCTCTCCCTCTCCTTGATAATTTGTATGATTGTTTCGCAAAAAGAATTACATATTCCTCATCCACGTCACCTTCTTTAAACTCTTTGACCATCAGGAAGAAGTGCTCTGCCTGAATAGATTTTACAAACCTACAGCATCTATACCATTTCTTACTCTGCACTCACAAACATTCTGATCTGTCTCAGCTAGTTGTTATTTAGCAATAAAACGTGTCAAAACCAAACATGTTATACCTCTTCTTTAAGGACGAATTGCCTAGCAGTTTTCGGAACTTCTGCGGATGTCTCAGTTGCCATTTTCAGGAATGTCAGGCTTTTCCCCTCCTGTGCAAAGTCCAGACTACTATGAAACAAAGTCAATATTTGCTTTCAGAGTAAAGTTAAAAGGTTCATTTCTGCATTCTAAATTAACAAATCCAACTTGCGAGAGAAAGTTAACAGCATGTGATGGCAAGTGCAATTCACATTTTCAGCTCCACCTGATGGTTTCGAAGGAAGTCTGGGTCAAATCCCAGACTTACGTAGTTGGTAACAGTCCTATCAACTGCAGAGCAGCTGTGCTGGCTGAAGATACCCTCCTTACCCGTTCAAAGGTCAGGCACACGCAGAAGCAAAGTTGATCCATTTAGTAGAATTGTTTCATTCTGCTCAGTGAAGTGCTCTGTCAATGCAGCATTGCCACAAGAAGTCTAAGCACTCCACTGTCAAAGTGGAAAAAAAACTTACACCAGAAGGACTTCCGGAGTAAAAGTTGCACATTATTGAGAAAGAATCAGAACCAGAACCTACATACATCACATATACGTACATAAATGGCTCAATTCTTCCCCCCCAAAAAAACTCCAAGGTCAAAAAGTCACCTGTGTGTTGCAAGTCTAGGTGGCACGTGGAGTTAGCGTGATCAAAGCACGTCACTCTCCCTTACTAGGAATGGTGTGGCCAACACAAAAGGCACCTGGATGTGCCCAAAGCAAGGCTGTCTCACTGCTGAGGTATGCAGCACTTTCGGCACAGAAACTATTATTCCAAGGAAGCTCATCTTTGATATTATGTTCCTGTACTGAAGCCCTGAAAATTAATTTTAAATAAAAAGACAGTGCAAAGAAGAAACTCAGTTTAGGTGCCAGGAAAGACAAGATCTCAGAGATCTGTTATTCTCAAGAGTTCATTTAAGGTTGTAATCTTTCCATGAAGTCAACAGGAACCTTTCCATTGACCAACTATAGTTTAATAAGGGGTCTCTAGCAATGAACACTGTCTTCTGTGAGTGCTCACCTTCTCTGTCACCCAATTTTAGCACTTTCATTCTTACTTCATCTTTATCCTTCTGTGATAAAATCTACAGCACGTTTGTGAAACATACATGAGCATGGAGCTATATCAGCTTTCCTACATATAAGTTTTGTATTTAATTTCACAGAGTAGTTCAGAGGACTAGACAGTACAAGCTATGTCTGGTTATCAGAAGGATTACAACTAATGTACATAAATCCATTTCCTCAGTAAGTACAAAGGGCAGGCTCTTTCTTAAATCTTAAGACGGTCTTGTTGGATGCAGTACATCATACCGGTTGTCAAAGTTTCAAATTGTCTTTAGGTAACATAAAACTTGCACAGGAACCCTCACTTACTAAATCCAATTCTGTCATTTCAAAAATATATTACCCTTTTTTAATCCTAAAATTACATTATATTATCCTTTCTAAAAGCAATGATGCTTCATCTTAAAATTATGTAGTTTTATTGCCTACCTTACCACTACTATGAAAAACTGTTGTAGGACCTTACTTGCTTATCTTACGTTTATCCCATATTAGTTCAATTAGTGTTGCCCGTTTGTTCTTAAGCCAACTCAAACCCTCCTCACTTAGGATTTAAGAGACGTGACTGGCAAACAGTCATAGTATCTCGCTGTGAGTCTAACATACAGTATTAAGCTTTCCATGAAACTCATGCAAAAGAACCACAGCCCAGCATACTGGTTTGAAAAGGCTCCTGGTCATCCATGGGAGACAGTCAAACTAGGCTCTGTGCGACGCCCTAAGTATCCAGCTTCAAAAATATAGAAAATTCACATAGCTAGCTACAAGAAATGCACCTCCGATGTTTGGAAAGAATTATAAGCTTTCTGATTGACAATATGTACCTATCAAAGACAGGAGATAGCAAATGGTGTTGATCTTAAACTTTTTTTAGGACTGGCTGAATAACTATTCCTCTTTTAATCCCCCCTCAAAAGAAATCCCCTTCCATTGATCATCGTAACCCTTCTACATTAACTGCATCTGCGTATCTCTCTCAAACAGATTACCACAGTTGTTCCCAAAATCTCATATGCAACTTTATTAATGCTTTCTATAACAGTATTAATACTTACCTACATCAATTACAAATACACCCTAGGAGCTCATCTCATGCCAGAAGCTCTTTTCAACAGAATTTGCTCTCTCCTGCAGTGACAGATTCAAGGATGATTTGTGACTAAAATTACAAGAAATTACTGAAGATGGCTTCAGTTTGAAATAGCACGAAAATGTGCAATGAGTGAAAATGAGACTCATCCATCTCAGGTTCTGTACTGAAGATCTTCTCCACTAGTGGGTGCAACAACTCTATATATGAGTGACATTTTAAAAAGTTCTACCAAAAAAGTAATGTTTTCCAAATCCAACTGACTGTGTAGAATTGAAAATTTCAGCAGTTACAAAGCTGAAATACCACTTGGCTAATTGAAGGCTGCAGGTCTGGTATCTCACATTAGCCAAGGGTGCTCAGAAAAAGGAGGCAACACAGCTCCTATTTCATAAACATTCGTGGTAACTGACAATTAAATCTACAGATGCAAGGTAAAGCTCTACGTTAGGTTTCAGAACAGACATTGTCTCACAGCCCTCAGAGAGGAAGGCTCTTTCTCATACAGTTACCACTGGATCATTTGAGTCAAAAAAACATAAAGCTGCTGGCACAGCAGCCAGGAACCTGATTACGTGACTTCCACTTACATGAACTCCGTGAATTTAAATACTTAATAATTATCAGCAAAACTTTAAGAATACATCAAAATGTCCACATTTACCAGTCTTCTTAGCGTGAATCAACACTATTTGAACTATAAATTCTAGGAAAAAAACCACACAGGTTGGCCCACTTCTACCTTCTTGTTGGCCCACTTCTACCTTCTCTGATGACTTCCATGGTTAGTGTCACAGGATATTGCCGGCAAATTGTGCTGCTTGTTCCATTTGCCTCATGTAGGGCTCAAATTCAGACCTCAAAAAGTCATACCATTTACAAAAGGTATAACTTTACGCCTATTGCTTATTCCTTTACTGAGTGGTTTCCTTCGAAGGGAATATCCAACCTTTTGACATCAGTTTCTACATTATCCTTCCCGAAAGTTAAGATCTAAAACCGAGTGAGGCCTGGGAATGAGCTTACAGAGCAGCCAGGCTACCAGGGCGTTACGTTAACCTCTTCAAGTCACAATAGATGGATTAGCTTTTCTAAACTTCTTTTCAAAAGGAATTATCTGATCCAAGCTACACATCCCAACTGACAGCAACCAGATTTAACAGAAGCTCAGCAACGGTGTCCCAAGGCAAGATTAAGCTAAAACACCAGACAGGATCCCTTCCGCGGAACGTGCAAAAGGGGCACTGGCGAGTGTTTTATGCACAATTTATCCAGCAGAGTGCTAAGATACGTGCTCAAAACACACATTGCTGAAGTTTGGGAAGTCACTTTTATTCACCGATTTGTCACCAGGTTGCAGCGAAGTTCGTTTGTATTTCAGCAAGACGATTCGAGCACCAAAATCAATTGATTAGAAGTTGAGAGGAGAGGAAAAGGGAAGAAAAAACATGTCATTTCTGTCCTTATTTCAGCAGTATGGATGACCCACTCACTCAGAAGTGAATAAAATACGGAGAAATAACCGGCTCCTGCCACGTAGAAGAGAACAAAAAAAGAAAAAAGGGAAAAGAAGGACAGCTTTGTGCAAGCAGAAGAGGGTTAGCAGCACCCGTGTGTTGCTGCCAGCCTCCCCTGAGGGGCAGAGGAGGGTGAACTAAAATCGCAAAGTTCAGAGGAAATAGGGGAATATGGAACTGAGCACAGAGAGCACCGAGTGGGACCGAGGGGGGGGCTCGAAGGCGGAGCAGAACCGGAGGGCTTAAAAACCCCACATTTCCGTGGGCAATTCCGCGGCTCCCGGGGAAATACTTAAGGAAAGGGATGAAAGGGCGTCTGGACGCCGTCCCCAGCGGGTGACCCCGCAGAAAAGCCCCACGTACGAGCTGTGCCCGGCGGCAGGAGGGGAGCCGGGGCCGCGGCCGGGTGGCGCTGACGAGATGGCGGCGGCTGAGGCGAGGCGGGGCCGGGCCGGGTGCGCCGCCGATGCCGGCCCGGGCGGCTCCGGGAGCGGAGGGGAGGTTCCGGGCGGAAAGGGAGCTTTTCGGGGAGAAAAGGGGCCGAAACGGGTCGGGCCGCGCCGTGCCGGCCTGAGGGGAGGATGAAGAAGGAGCAGGTAGCGCACTGCCGCTTCTCCGTGTGGTACCCGCTGTTCAGGACCGTCACCATCCGTAGGTGCGTGGGGTTGGGGGAGCCCCTGTGGGGCGGCGTGTGAGGGGGGGTGTGGGGCGGTGTGTAGGGCGATACGTGGGGTGGTGTGGGTTTGGAGGCAGGGGGAGTTTATGCGAGGCTGGTCCTGGCCCTGTGGGTTAGGCTGCGAGCTCGGTTAGACCCGGGGAGGGGTGTTTGGGGCCGGGCTGGGTGAGAAATAAGGGCCTGCGTGGGGCAGTGCTGGGTGGGAGGAAGCACAGAGGTGTCCATCGAGGCTCCAGGGGTTGCCCCACGAGCTGGAGCCTTCTACATCCACCCCAGGGAGCTGCTTTGGGAGGCCCGAGGTGCAGGCCTGGCGCTGGTGTTCTCCGTGTTGTGCTCTGGTGGGACCCCAGGCTGTCCGCATCCCACCTTGTGCCCGCTTGGTTGCTCAGAGAACCGGGCTGAGCGCCCCCAAAACAAGTGGCTAACTTCACGTTCCTGTATATTTTTTGGAAAAAGTAGCAGCTTCTGTGGTTGCTGAGGTGCCGCTGTGGGTCACCCGGTGGTTATGAGACCCACCAGCAGCTCAGGGAAGTCAAACTCAAGAAAGGTGCCCCGGTGGATCAAAAAGCTGTAATTATCAGGCATTTGGTAATCAAAGCATTTCATCTTTATGCATTTTAGTGTTTAGCCAGTGTAGGGTTTTTGGTCAATTTAGCAACAGTCATACATTTTTGGAACATTCAAGTGATAAAGGCAAATTTTGGTTTGGATTTTAGTAGGGAAACCTTTGTTTTGAACAACACATTGCCCCTCTCCTCACTGGCCACATGCAGTCTTTGAATTTCTTACAGGTTTGAAGAAGTGGAGTATTTCTGTGCATTTTGTCTGAGATTTTTGTCTCTTTCTTTCTTCTCTACTTCCCTGGAAGGAAAAAGAGAGTTGCATTTTGGGAAGGGTGGGAGGGGAGGAAGAGAAACATGTCTTTTCATAGCATTACAGAATAAAACATACCGATATTGAGGTACGTTCCATTTAAAAGCTATTATTCTTACTCAACAATTTATTATTTTAGCAAGTAATATTGATAATAAATTACTGAACTAATTTTCTTGTTTTTTTTTTTTTTTTTTTTCCAGTGTTATACTTCCCCTGCCAGATAATGTGAAAGAATACTTGCTGGATGATGGGACGCTTGTGGTTTCTGGAAGGTAAAGAGTGTTTCCCTCCCACCGTGCAAGTATTAATACTATTTTATAATCACAATGGTATTTTGTATTCATTTGTATTACAATTTGCATAAGGAGTTTTGTATGTTTGACCAGCCTGGCTGCAGCAAACCTCATACTATATGAACATGTGAGTGATCAGACTGTTGCTGCTACCAAAGCTTGACTTGCTAATGCTTGATACAGATCTAAAATCCATGCAATATATTTGATTGGATTCTTTTATTTTCAAAATTAAAAAGTTCTTTTATTTTTTTCTTTTTCCTTCCAGAGTCTACCAGTCTCTCAGGTTTCAGTGCATAGCCTGATGATTTGTGTTTGGTTGCTTTGGTACAGTTACTTCCAGTTCAGTGGCCTGAACAGTGCCACGGCATTCCCTTGCCTGCAGCCTTATTCAGGGGTGAAGTGTCATTACTTGAGTTTAATTCTCAATAATATAAACAAAATACAAAAATCTTACGGATTATTGAGGCTGTATTGAGGTTTGCTTACATATAATCAATTTCTACAAAGAGACTGAATGAACTGTATGTATACCTATGCCAAGATTTTGGGTTGTGAAGAGTGAGATAGGTACCTGTGAAAAACAGTTGGTATGAATCCAGGCTTTGTTCTTTGCTTTCTCCTTAGGATCTCACTGTATGGCTTCCTTGTAAAATGATTATTGCACAAATATATCTTGCTAATGATCAGGCTCAATACAGTCCACACTTTGTCATCTCCTAACTGGTAGTTTGACTCTCACAGGGCAACCAATTACGCTGTGGGTATAAGGGAGCTATGTCTAATTTCTCAGGAATCAATCTATACAAAATTGAAGCTGTTTAAACACCTTGTAAAGGTGAAAGGTCAGAATTGTTTTTTTTTTATTTTTAAACCAATTTGGTTAAGAATTAATACTGTCACCTGTTTCTGCAGAATTTGGTAATTTATTTAACAACAGCCATTTAATTTGTAATCAGACTTGAGAAAAATTAAAACTGAGGACTTGAGTTCACAGCTATGCCATACGAACAATTTCTGCTGTCTTCAGTGGAAAAATGGACAGCTGTATAATTGAATTAAATTATATTAAGGTAGTTCTAATTTAAAAGTCCCCTTTAAAACCCAGCTTTTCTATTAAGTTGAACTTTCTTAGCTAGAAGTCAATGTGATCTTCCTACAGTCAAGGCCAACATCAATTTTAAACCTCAATGAGCCACTGTCTGAGCTCTGGATCTCAAAAACTGAATTGACAGTTTGACCCCTGTGGAAGTGCATTAAGGAACTGCAGAAATGTAGCTTGTTGAAGAACTGACTTTTTGCTAACAGTACCTAGTTGTATGGATGTACATTTGAACTTACCCTGTTTGCTATGCTGACTTGCCTTTTTCAAGAGCTTGGTCTTCTACCTTAAAAGATCTTCACACTCAGTTCTATTGGCCAAATAACTTCAAAAGTAATGTAAAACTTTAAGGGAATATTTGCAACCAAGTACTTTCTCCCACATATGCTAATGTTTACAGCAGCAGATCTCATCTGTGGAGAAAAAGGAGCTTCCCAGGAAAAAGTTAATGGCCCTGTAATCACTTTCAGTAGGATCCTCTTTTTCTGTGTGTGGAGTGTGAGGAAGTTTTATTTTCAGAACCTGAAATACACAGGTCAGCATTTCAAACTAAAGTTTTATAAATTTTTACTTGGAAAAAGAGTGTGGAGGCAAAGCATAATCTAAGTTGATCTCTTTTTTTTAAAGTTTCTAACTTTACTGTGCTCACCCCGTAGCACAAGTTAAAAGAATGATTAATAAGGTGTTGAAAAGCTTGAATTATGGTCTTTTCAGAGCAGCAAGTGATCTGCTAATTGGAAAGAATCAAACTGTTTTGGATAGGGCTCAAGTCTAATGCCAGGGAGCTTTGTCTTTAGTTTTTCTATATTGTCTTGCTCTGATTTACTCTGCCAGGGGTTTGAGGCTTAATCCTCTCACGAAAACATTGAGATCAACAGCTGGAAGATGCTGTGGAAGTGTAATATATATGATCAAGTCAAACTCTGGTGCTCAATTTTTTTTCCTATTTATTTTTTTGGTTTAGAGAAGATCCGCCAATGCATGCTCAAGAAGGGAGTGATGACGCAGAGGAAATACAGGTCAGTGTAAAACACAACTTAATGTCAAGTGTCTGGAGAAAACCATGAATATTTCTGCATGCTTTAGAGGTGAGGGTAGTACTTCACCAAAATAATAATCACATAAATAATAATCACACAAAATAATAATCGCTATTTGCCTTGAAAAAACTTACAAACATCATGATTGACACCACAAACATGACGTCAAGGAAGGTTTAAAATGTTAGCTTTTTCACACACAGTTTTTTTTTTCTTGATAATTACATTTCTAATAATGACCAAGGAATGTTGAAGGATGTTGGAAATGAAATTAAAATGGTTTTATGTCCAGAAAAATTAGAAGGAGTTATTCAAGAAACAATAAAAGTCTGTAAGGCCATAATAACTCTGAGGGGTATTCTGGGGGGGGGGGGGGCGGGGGGGGGGGTGGAACCACAACCACTGAAAAATGTTATAAAATGCAAGGTGACAGAAGATGCAAAAAGGATGAGAAACAGAAATAGAAGTGACGCTAGTAGATTGTGGGTCTAAGGATGAAAGTGAGGGAGGTGGAAACAACGTTTAGATACGGAAGACTCCATTATGTTCTGAAATGTTCAAGTCTCCGACATAAATCACAGTTAAAGTATATAGGTGTTAGGTGCTTTGTATTCATGCCTTACAATAGTACTTTGGCTGGATATACACAACTTTTTTGTTACTTTATAAACATAATAGTTAGAGGATAATGGTATCATGCTGGAGTAAAATCAGGGCAATGATGACATCTACATGTTGTAGGAAGCTGTATAGTTTCCAATATTCTTAATAAATTCATAATAATTATAAATAAAATCATAAAGGATGTCACAGGAAAGCAGTGACCTTTGATTTGTTCTTATTTTTAACAGTGGTCAGACGATGAGAATACTACAACGCTTAAGGTAAGGTCCCAGCATGTGGGTTTTTGTCAGCAGTATTCTTCCTGAAACCTCGTGATAGGAACTTTTCGCCAGTTAGAGATAGCCGTTGTAGTTAGCATTTTCAAACCGTTCTAGACAGATGGCAGTGTAGATACCTGTAAGCTTAAAAATGTTGTTTTGCTGGCTTAATTTTATTTAACTAAAAATAAAATGCTTCTTTTCTTCATCCCTAACAATCACACACTTGTTAGACTATAGGAAATGAACTGAAGGTTGGCTCTAAATATAGCTGTCTTTCATTTTCACCGCTTTGAATATCTCCCAATTACTTAATCAGACTGGATGCAGAAAAAATGACGCCCCTGCAGCTCAATTTTCACAGCTCTTCTCTTGCACCTTTGCCATTATTTCCTCTAAAGTACCTTTCTTTCCATCACCATTTTTCCCCTTTTTCCTGTCTTTAGACTCTCCTTGTGCTGTGCCCAGTTTAGAATCAGGATCATGATGGATATGATTCGGGCTCCCTGAGTTTTTTTAATTTTTTTGAAACTTGCCATTGCCCTGTCATTGTCAGAGTTAATATACTTGCACCACTTGACTGAAGCAGTAGTATCAATGGCAGACCTGTTAGCTCCCCAGTATTCGACATGGTGTTGGATTGGGTGCTGTGTAAATACCACCTGCTTTGAGTTACATCTGTGCTACCATAGAATTTAAAGCACAGATTTTAAGACTAATACATCACTGCCTTGTACATTTTAATAGTTTCAGTTCAAATACCTGCCTTAGATTGTAATTCAGAGCAAGGATTTTGGTATTCGTCTTATTTTTTCCGAAAGTCATGTTGCTCTGTCTTGCTAAAGAAGAAATCCCAGATTTTCGATCTGGGTTTCATCATAGTGTACAACAGAGTATAAAAATCCTTAGTCAGGGTGTGCGATAGCCACTGGAAGGGTACAGGTGATTCCAGGTTAGCTAGGTAAGGATTGTGTACTTTGCCCCGTCTTCTCTCCAGTGGCAGGGCCAGGCATGGGCAAGAGTAAGGGAGGGGACAGAGCCAGGACAGCGGACCCAGGTTGTCCTCAGGAATATTCCATTCCATATAAAGTCGTGCCCAGCAATGAAATGGTAGAGGAAGAAGAGGGATGTTCTGGCTTCTAGGGTTGCTTTTGTTCAGAGACTGGCTGGACCTTGTCTTTCATCGAACCTGGCACTTTGAAACTGTTTGATTATGAACATGGCTTAAGCCCGTGGCTCTTTACAACAACAACAAGGCCACGTTCGGTCATACAAAGATTCTAGAAGTGGGATTTCACAATGTGCTCTGTACCTTCTCATAAGTTTGGAAGGTGATCGCCCTGAGGGCTCCTTGGCAAATGTATTTTCTCTACCTGAAAACAAGGGGCTGCTCTGAGGGTAGAGAACGAATGGGACCAGTCTCTTGTGCTTTTAAGTGTTGCTTGTTACCACTCTGGCAGTGATGAAGAGGAAGAAGAAACAGCCTGTCTCGAAAGCAGAAGGGTGGGGAGCTGCACCTGGAGTTACTGCAGAACATAGGAACAGATCAAGTAGCTATTTGCAAGCTGAACAGGGAGACTCTGGGGAACGTCATATGTAAGGAATTGCAGAGAGGCTGGAAACTGCAGCTCTGCATTCATCCTCCTTATTTTGCTAACGATAAATCAATGGATTATAATTGGTTTCTTCACCGGTTTCTTTGTTCAGGGAGCACTAAGGTGGGCTGTGACTGCGATTATTTCATTTTGATAACCTGCCTGAGTCATCAGGTAGAACTTGTTTCCCTTGCCCCTTCTAAATTCTGAAGAGAAATTAGAGCTAGAACCACAGAACAGCCCAGGAAAATAATATTATATGTCAAGAGACATGTCTCAAGGAAGGAAATCCATACTTCCCAAATTTATTTTGATCCAGATGTGAAGGGAGAGTCAAGAGACAACAAAAATTTTACTTTGTCATGAATTTCTTTTTTAAACATAAAATATTTCTCTGGAATAAGAATCCTATTTAAATTTCTGTGAAAGTTTCTGTTTCAGAACACTTTTGTTAACGTATTCATTGTAGAGAGTATCATCTCCGTTCTACAAATAGGATCTTGAAACAGACCTGTTTAAGTTAAGCTATTCACAAATTTGGAACATCATGGGATTATAGAAAATCGTGTTTAAACAGATCTGTTAATATTAATGATTGTAAAGTCAAATGAATTTAGTAAAAGTTCATTGAGTTTTAGTAAAAAGAATTCAGCTTATTTATGCTGCCTTAGAGCTGTCCTCTTTGTGTAATATTTCTTCACTTGTATTAATCAAATGACACGAAGGTAACATTTCCCCAGGGAGGTTTTGTACGCACTGGTATTACACATGTAGTGTCACTCCTCTCTTCTGTCTAAAGAAGAAGAGATTGGATCAGAATGCACTGCACGAAGAGTTTCTCTTCTTGCAGCAATGATTTCTAGAATCGACTGAAGCTCTAAAAATAAAATAAGAGCCTTTTTAGTACGTTACCTGGTCTCCACGGGAAACTACACCTGAAACACTAAGGAAAGATTCAGAATGCATGAAGTTCAGTCTAGGACACTGCACTTTTTTTTTTGAGTCTGTTTTGTGAGGAGCTGCAAAAAGGAGATGACAAAATGTATTCAAACTTTTTTTGATCGCTTGTGTGGCTGTGAGGGCTTTGTTTCAGAGATCAGTTAGCTTTAGCCTAGATGTTATCTTTGGGCTGCGTTAATAAATATAGGTGGAAATAGTGCTGTTATATACTGTTCGCTATAAATCTGTAAATCCTTGACATGTGTCTGAAATAGCTTCATGTTACTGTAAAGGTCAGCAGTCTGTTTTTTCTCTTTTTCTTGTGTGCCACAATTAGAGTGGAGTTTATAGCTTCTTGAGGAGGTTTTTCCCCCTTATCTTTACAATATTTGCAGTATTCTTTACAAGTCAAAGTTCTCTGGTGCAACAGTCTTTGCAGTGTGTCCTGTGTTATGATACAAGTTAACATATATTATTAAAGAGCTACTTTAAGTCCTTATTTAAAGTAATACTAGAAATACTTTGTAAATAAAAATACTAATGTATACTATATAATAAATAAATACTTTGAAAAGAATGTCATGATTGATTCTTAAGTGATTTATTTCTACAAATGCATTATGTCTGTGGTGGAAAAGTTTACTAATTTTTGGACAAGTTTATTCCTTCTACGATATGCACTTCTAATTTTTAAGAATCTTAAATTAATCTTAAATTTTAAGATGGCTGCACTTCATTATTACCTGTATTAATTTTTTTTCTTGTTCTTTGTTCAGGCACCAGAGTTTCCTGAGTTTACAGCTAAAGTTGAAGAAGCAATAAGTTCCTTGGGTGGTAGTGTTTTTCCTAAGCTTAACTGGAGCGCTCCGAGGGTAAGAATGCTGAGTCCTAAAATTTTTAACAGATGCTATCGCACAGATTTTTATTTTTATTTTTTGGTTTATCTTAATGCATTGGAAAGTAGAGGAGACTGGGGTGTTCTGATAAAGAAAGGAGTGATAGATGACAGTGAGGTTTGATACAGCAGATTGTTCTGGTGGATTAAAGCTAAATGGTACGCTGCTTGGTCAGCCCGATGCAAGACAGCTCTGTCTTTGTTATATAACCCCCCTGCGTCATTGTTATAGATAACTGTCTGGTGGTCAGACTCTCCTCGTTTAGGATATTTGTTGAAAACTTTACCTTGGATAAGGAGGAAAAAAAATTAATAAAAAGCAATAAACTTCCTTCTAGTTATTTTAGGTACTCTAGCTATATCTTAAGGATGTGTGCCCTTAAATGACTTTGTATCATGTTCACAAGGAAAATTAGTGTTCAAGCATTCCAGGAAAGTACCTGGAAGCCGTAAGGCAAAACCTTGGTTTTCAAATGGATTTTTGCAGCAGACTATTCGTAAGAAAAGGAACAGCTATTCTACACCCTTGTAATAGCAGGTAAAGCTTGCCTCAAAATCCAAAAATCATTTTCTGCATGTATGTCCAATGTTGCATAGTATTTCGATCTGATAGATCTGTAGCTTGTATCTTGTAGCTTTATCTTTACTAGATTCTGCTAGTAAAGATAATTTTTTGGATATATTTTTTCCTCTTTAGGATGCCTACTGGATAGCAATGAATAGCTCTCTGAAATGTAAAGCTCTAAGTGACATCTTCCTCCTCTTCAAAAGTTCAGACTTCATTACTCGTGACCTCACTCAGCCGTAAGTAGACTTCTAACAGAGAATCTTATTCTTACCCTGTCAAAAAAGAACAAAACACAGAGGGTAACTTTTCAGTTCCTTTGAAAGATCTCACTCTTTACTGCAGAAGAACATCGAATATCTGATACAAAGATTCTTATTTATGTCTAAAAGTTGTGAATCAAATGAATTTCAAGTGCAGTAGGAAGTTAGTTCTTTGAAACTTACCCCATGCCTTTTCTTCTTCATCTTTGTCTCTGCACCGCGCAAAAATAAATTCCAGGTTCAACTTAGTGCAGAGAGTTGTGAGGCAAATTATATTCAGTGTTACTTACTGTAAGTGATTTTTTTCTAGTAAAGCAGAATTGTTTACCTAGTTGCAGTCAACAATAGAGAAGCAAGCTTTCTTTTATTCCTAATTATCTCTTTTTTTATACATAGTGAAAAACAAAACACAGACATTACATTGAAGTACTGCATGTGAAATGACACTATGGACTAAGACCGTTTTGATTGAATTAATTTCCAAGGCAAATGATATTTTAATGTTAGGTGTTTTTTTCTTTTTTTTTTCTTTTCCATCCCACCTCTCTTTGCATTTACTTCTTGATAGTTGTTAGCTTGTTACTGCTAGTTTTCATGGTGATACAGCATGACTTTTCCATGTCCCTTCCAAATTTTGAACACATTGAAGTTTGTGTGGCTGCCTAGAAGAAACCTGAGACTTCTGAAGTATTGCTAGAGCTCCTTGTGAATCCAAGATCTTGAAGCTCTTGGAGTTCCTGCACTCCAGGAACTGTGACTAAGGATAATAGTTAAAGTTTTATAAATGCAGTGTGCTTGGTATTTATTTTATCTGTGTACGTAAAAAGAATATTCAATTGTATAGGAACAGTTTCCTCCTGTAGTAACTGAATCTGATTCACGTAACTAATTTCTAAAATATAGACTTTCTGGAAGAAAACACAGTTATTGAAATTTAATGTTCTTCTTATTATGATTACTATTATTTTTCATTGAAAAGAATAAAACAATTTCAAAGAGAGAGGGCCGTCCATGCCTCAACATGAGAGATCGTTTTCCAGTAGTTATTCGATGCTTGTTTATGTTACTGCAATATCTAGGAGCCTGACTCAAAGGCAGGGGCCTTGTTCTAGGTGCTTTGTACCGAACATAACGGTCCTGTCTTAAGTAGCTTAAGAACCAGTAAGAATTATGTTGTCTAAAACGTGAAACCAATTATATTAATGCTGTGCAACTGCCTTCCTTTTTATTCCTGCAAGTCTAATAGCACTTTTTTTCCCAATTTGTTGGTGCATTTAAAAAAAATGAGTAGGTAACAGTATCTTCGTCCTTATCTCTGCATTTATGTAGTGCTAACAGTGTTGTCAGTCCCGTTCTGATGCTAGGTTTTACATTATATCTAATGTACAATATGATGAGGTAAAGGGGAAGAGGGTGAGAGATTAGGGAGAAGATGTTGGAGTGCGAAGACAGTTTGAAAAGCATGTTGGGCAAGGGAAACTGTTTTAAGCACTGAGAATTTGGAGTTCTGGGACTATAGAGAATGAAAGGGCTGGGGGAGATGAGAAGTCTGCAGTCTGCAATTCAGAGTTGAGTTTGTACTGATTCTCAGGAAACTTTGATGCCTTACTAAGGAGCTCTTCATCATGATTTCTGCTAATGGGAGGCCAGGCCACTTGGCCAGGTGTCCTGAGGACAGTTTGCTCCAAGGACTGAGCACTAACATTTAATGTGACCTCTGCTGTAACTGCTTTTACGCCTGAGTTGTGCAAGTCTGAAAATATCTGTACACTTTATATCAAGCCCTTTGTGAATATGAATCCTTTCTTTTTTTCTTTTTTTTTCTTTAATATTCTACTGTCCCCTTGCATAAAGAAGTTGAGAAAAAACTACTACCCCAAGCTCCACGGAGAATTCCTGTTTGGATAACTACATTCTAATGAGTTTGGGACACAATCAAACATTTATCAAGCACTGTTTGATTAAAAGGTGTGGCAGCTGGGGGTGTATGTGTGTGTGGTCTTGTGCTCTTAGGTTATGCTCTTTGTATGGTAGAATGAGTCGGTTTGATGACTGAGATCTAAATTGGTGCGTTTCACTTGAGTTTTATCTCGTATCAGGCAAAGTTTAGCGCCTCAGCTTATTCAGCTTGCCCACTGCAGGCAACACTGGCTTACATGGGAGGCAGTGAACGCGTTCCTGTGCTGTGAAATTTCACAGCATGGGTGATAACTTGAACCATCAGTAATTTCACCTTAAATTCACACCGGACGAAGAGCGGTAGTGGCTGAGCAGCCTGCTGGGGGAGAAGTAACCTCCAGCAGAAAGGCAGTGCCTCAAGTTGCGCTAGTTCAGTCCATTTGTACTCCTTTTCAGAGTGCTAAGATGGATACAGTTGGATAATGGAGCTCAACACGTGAGTAGCAAATAAACCAACCTTGTGTCATGAATGCGGGATTATCACCTGATCTAATGGTTACAGTGAAGTTTCATTTGAGAAGCACTGTATTTATTTCTCCTCCCATAAAGCCTAATGTAATGTTGGTATAAAATCAGTTGGTTTCTTTTTCCAGAACAGCTTTTGATGTTTTGTTAAAGTAGAGTTAACATGGGCAATGCTGCCTTGCAGTTTGATGCAATTTTCATGAATTTGAAGTTGTGTATATGACAAGGTGAACATAAAGTGTAAAAACACTTCAGTTTCTGCATACCTTATATTTTGAGTGTTGTGTACCTGAAGAAAGCATGTATTATCGTCCACTGTGTGCATGGTATTTCTAAACTGCTAAGTTATTCATACAAAATGTCCCCATCTGAACACAGAAATGATTACTGCTGAATCACAGAGGTGGTCTTAGTTGTGCTATTGATTAGCTGCCAGCTCCCTAGTCCTTAGCAAGCAGAAACTGGAAATGCAGTTGGCGTAAGAACCTGAAGTACTGAACAAATGAAAATTGGAAACGTACCCAAGTCACAGCTAGTCAGAGGGAGGGGAAGGGATAAAAGCAATGTATTTCTGCTTCTTTCATTAATATTCAGTGGGGTCTAAAAGTTTCTTGTCCTGCATAAGTAGCAGCTGAAATCTGTGTGTGTGTGTATATATACACGTGTATATATGTATATATATAATTTTTTTTCCTGTTCAATGGTATTAATTTAAAAATCCACTTCCTGGGGCATAATATGAAACCTTTACAATGGAAATTTGAAGATCTGTTTCTTACAGCAGCTTTGCCAGTGATGTGGGACTTAAAGCACTTTCTGTGCTTCTTTCTTCCTCTTCTGTTTCCTGTCTGCTTATCTGATACTGATCTATCCGTTGTTCAGGTCAGGGAACTGCCCTTGCTGTAATTCTCAACTGTCTCAAGTTCTGAGAAAATTTCAGCTACGCAATACTTCAGTACAAACCATTAGAAAATACAGCTTTAACTGCAGATACACTGAATGAGACAAGATAAGCTTTAACTCTTTAAGTGTTTGGATTTTCTCATGACATTGACACTTGTTAGGTTTCAGGCTCAGAAAACTGAATTCACTTTCCTCTTGGAACAGGAATAAATTAGCAAAGACTCAGAGCAGTCTGCTTGTTACTGTAGTTGATGTGGTTTCTGCTTCACGTAAGCATTACGTTTTACTTAGCTGAGTTTGCAGAAAAGGTGGTGGTGGTGTGACCCTTAAGCTTTTGAGAGACTACATTAAAAACTGAAAATGTAGTGTGGATGTTTGATAAAAGAAACCCCTTTCTAATTGGGATTTCTGTTAAATGGTTAACACTCCTTTTTTTGAACAAAAATTCCTTTGAAATCCTGTTGAGTGTATTGTTTTAGTAAGTAGTTTTCTTGCGCATTATTAGAATGTTTGGGCTACGTTTTGTTAAGATGTGAATACCCACCTCGAGACTGGTATAAATATTAGCAATAGTTTTAATGATCTGATAATGCCCTTTCAATTATAAGATAAGCTGGTTGTTGCTAAAAAAGCATGATGTAAACCTTGGAAATTTTGCTGAATTTTGGAGATCGTTCCTATTCTGCAGTGCTGAGCGTTTTAAATCTGCAGGTGTCACTGCTGGGATGTTGAAGCCTACAGCGTTCCTATTTTTCTGGTTGTTTATCAGTCATAACAGAGGTGAAATAAGAAATCCTGTAAGTTCAACCTTGTCCAAAAGCAACCTGAAGCAAAAGATGTTCCCTGCAGGGACTGCCCTTTGCCCTGGCATGGAGGGGCAGTTAGGTGCCAGAAGGTGCCGTTTTCTGGTGAGCACATACCAACTGCTGTAAACCAATGTTCAGTATTTTATTGGACCGGCTCGTCCTGCGCACCTGTTATTTCCAAATGTTCACTCCTAAAACCTTTTTGAAAAGGTTGTTAGACAGGTGAAACGAAGAGTCCAGAGGTAACCACTGAACCCTGCCTGGGCCCAGGGTGCTACTTTGCAAGTGAAATAGAGGTAAGGGACCACCTGCAACACCTTTAGTAGTTAGGAAATATCTCCTAGGTTAAGGGAGCAGGTGAAACTGCTCCCAGTGAGCCAAGTTTCCAAATGTGTTAATGTGCAAGACAAAAAGGAACATGAGGGGAGATGCGCTTTTTTATATAGGAGTTTATCGGAGGGCTTTTTAAGCCTTAAATCTAAGCGCCTGTTTCTCAGAGCAGTTGAGAAAGTCTGTTGTCAAGTCAGGTTTAGCCCATAAGGCTCGTAAGGACATTGAAACAGGGCTTTAAAATCAAATAATTTTTTTTCCTTTAATGTAGCACTCAGACTTTTATTTTTGAAACCAGACTTAACTCTTTAAAATATCAAACTCCAAAGCTCTCTGTTTGACCCAAACGGTATGCTCATGGCATGAAAGCTCACTTATGAGCGACGAAACGCCTGACTCAAAGGGAATCAGATAGGACAAAGTCTCCTCGGAGGAACCCGATCCAGGAGGTGCAGGTCGGGTGTGCCCAAGCACACGAACGTCGCTGGATTCAGCCAGGTGCCTCGGTGCAGTGCTGCCAGGTGCTGCATCTCTTAGCCAGAACGCTTGCTAGCTAGGATGTGAATGATGGAGACATCCTACCTACAGCATTAGTTAATCTATTTTATGTTAGATGGAAAAATTAAATAGAATTGCCACCTCTGTATTTCATCTGCTCCCTCCTCCCCAGGCAGTCCATTGTGATCTGAGGAAAAACAGCAGACCACCGTTTTTCTTCTACCTCTTATTCTCAGTCTTGTTTCGTTTTCTTTCCAATTCTTGCTCTCTGAGAGGAGACAAAAAAATAGTCGAGGCTTAATACTTACTGTGTTTCTGCCTGCATCTAAACTTGATTCAGGTAAAATATTATTTTTGCTTTTTAGTGGGAAGTTACAAAGTTCTTTCGGAGACGTGGAGGGATAGTAGCCTGCGTTCTCCTAACAGAACATAGGAGGCAGCGTTGGCTCATAAAGATGTGACTTGGCAGTCAGAATACTTTTTGTAAGAACGGTAGCTGTTGGTTTAGACTTTAATATAGCCTATTTCAAGGTAAACAGTTCCACATTATCTCATGTGGAAAACAAGGCCTTTGATATTTTTTACATGCATGCCCATTTTTCCGAGGAATTTACAGTGCATATAGTACAAAATCCTTTTTCAAGTGGTGCCTGAATTCCTATCTGCTTGTGGTCCTTAAAGTTAAGTATTTCTTGCTGTTAGAAACTGGACTATTTTATTTTATTAAGGTTTGAAAATAAGCTGTGAGACAGTAGCAGGGGAACTGTCTGGTACAAAACGGCTTTTACAATTCTCATTATACGTGTAATAGCTTATTCTGTGAATAATAATCTCAGCTATTTGCAAATGAGTTGATGGCTTTTATAGCAGGCTAGGTACCGGAGATCTTACAAACCTTAAATCACTTGTCTCTGTGGTGCAAGCTGAACTGCATAACAGCTTCATGTGGTGTGTCCTGTCGTCAAGCGTATGCATTTAGAGATTAACATCTGCTACAACTGAGAGACCTTGATCCTTCTCTTGTTGCCATCTAAGTACAAATCTGTAGGCAAGCTGTTGACCACAGCACAAGCAGCGGAGTTCATTCCTTCACCCTCCTAGTGTTTAAAATTCTAATTTTCAAAGGCTTTGGAAAAGGGAGCTGGGATATCTTTCAGTTTTGCGGTCCTTGAGTCTCTGAATGCTCTTTCAGTTACCTGAAAACCTGAATGGGATGCAGGTTAAAGAAACCCTGCTTAGCCTTCTGTCTCTAATGTTCAGAAGGCTGTAAGGAATGGATGAATTCAGCCGTGTCCAAGCAGTTAATGCTAGAATAAGTTGGTAAAAGATATAAAATGGCAAGGAAAGAGAGAGTATCTTTCCCCACTTAGCCCCCACCCAAAATATTTGAGGGTTGAGCAAAAGATAACTTTGATTTTTTTTTTTTTTTTTTACAAGGCTGTTTTTTGCTAAATGGAAAAGTCTGCATCCTACTGGAATGGAGCAGATTACAGATAACCCCATCTCAAATACGGAAGTCTGAAAGATAATGCAGCTCCTAGCACGCAGGGGCTGCAGAACTGTGGGCTGGACTTCAGCTGCCTTTTTACCTCTAGTTTATGGTTATTTTGGTGTGTGGGGAATATTTTCTTGAGCAAGGTAAGCAGATACGATCGTAATGGAGGAGTTCTGAGTCGAGCAAAACTGCAGGCTCTTAGGAGTGTTTCTACTGCCTTGACAGATCTTAAATTGCTGGGAATATAAACTGTAGCTGAAGGATGTTATCTGTTTACATAGGCTTACAGATTTATACAATCGGTTTGATTACAGTACTTTCGGAAAGCATGCCTGCTATCACTCTGCTCTTCTCTGTGTGGTGGATATTACAGCCTAATCTAAAAACTTACTTCTTCTGGCAGCATGCTGAGAAAACTGTTACGATCGCTCTTTGCTTCCAACTGAAGGCCGGGCAGCCGTGTCTTAACAAACGCAGTGCTTTGCTTATGAAGAGCAGAGACCTTGGGCAGCCATGTCTTGCAATGCACTGCTTGTAGGAGAGATGTGAGACTTCTGGATTGAGTGCCAAAAGGAGATGTCTTAAATGGCTGCGTTTATCCTTAGTGCTCAGCCCTGACCCTTTACACAGTTTTGCGCGTCGAAGTAGTTTGTTGCCAATAAGGTCAGGGAGTACGCCTGGAAGGAAAATGCATGTTCTTCCGATAATTCCCTTGGACAGTTACGGGATTTATTGCAAGATTTGCTGTATAGCAACAAAAACGTTCGTAGAAGTTGTCTTGGGTATTACTGCCTCCATTCTTGGTAGTTACTGAATGGTGGCACAAAGAGTGAGCTACTCACAAGGAACAAAACCTTGGCATCTGCTTGCAGTTATGGAAATAGTTTTGTTTATTCCCACTCTCAGGAGATTTCTAAGAGCATTTCTTAAGGCTCTTAATTTAGAAAAATACTATGCTGTGGAATCAAAAGCATTGAGTGGCGCTGTTTTGCATCCCTTATTCATAAATGAAAATAATTCTGAACTGCTGTAAGATAAGTGATGTCTCTCAGTTGTCTGGTTTAGGAAGTTAAACTTCAACAACCTAATCAAGTTTCATTGCAGCATGTTTTCCTTCGTACTTTTAATGTTTATCTGGTTCTTGGAGGATACGATGATGGCAACATAACAATAAAGAGAAAAGGAGCAGCACTGTTGAATCAAACAAAGGACTTAACAGTGAATAAGCACTCACATGCTAGCCAAGTCCCTGTCCATTAAGTGCTTCCAAATTACACTAGATCAAAAGAGGTGATTTTTTTCCTCGATAATTGTAGAAAGGAGGTTTGTTACTGCCATACTGAAATTACCTGCTTTATACATCTTAGAGGTAATTTATCTGTAGCTTTTGTGATTAACGTTTTGGGGCTAATTTTCCTCACTATCGCTAAAATCTTGTATGTAAAAGCAGATTTTGACGCCTGTGGTTTATTTTCCAGATTTATTCACTGTACTGATGATTCCCCTGATCCTTCCTTAGACTATGAGGTAAGACTCTTTGCATGACTTCTAGGTAATTTAAGTGAATTACGCACGGGCAGGCTGCCACTTGTACTTGGGCATGTGCCCACAATACTTTTTTGTTTGTTTGTTTTAATTGTGTTGCTTGGGCAGTGTGGGGGAAGTCTGGTGAAGAACTGCAGGTCGTAAGGAGTTCATTTAGTTATGGGTCAGAGATGAGCTCAGTGCAGACTTTCGAAGCTTCCTTGCAGTTCCCTATAGGGTCTGTCAGGTTTTGCCAGGAAGGACAAGCTCAGTAGCTGAAAGTCATATATTCTGTGTAAAGTGCTTCCTGTGGACATCACAGCTGAGAGAGAAGCTAGCTGTAGTGCCTGGGGTTTGTAGCTGTTTGTTAAGAACTGAGATGGACTATCATACCTTGTTATATATGCTCGTTCCTGCATTAAAATGGTAAGTTAGTTAGATATTAGTAATGCTTTAAACTGTTCTTGTGCTACTGTCGATTTTATGATGGCATCTAGTCATGTCTCTAATAATTTTAATGTAAAAATAACATTCGTCATCATCCTGTGGGCTTAGAGGGCTTTAGAAAAGTGAATGCACCTCATGTTTTGAAGCACTGTCTTAATGTGCTTTAAAGATAGGCCTCTGAAACTTGCAGCAGTTTCATGTTTACGTTGTATTTAGGAGTGTCACCTTCAATTACTGAGGTTTTTCTACTGCACTTGATAGGTGTTGGGAGTTTCCAGTACTGTGAGCAGCAACTGAGGCCCTCCAAAGAATGGATCCGTCTGAATGCTTCAGCTTAGGAAAAGCAGAAACTTGATGAAGTGCCAGAGAGATGCTTTAATTACCAGGCATTCTGTCCTATTGGCAATAATAGTTTGGTTACTATTTCCATCTCACGTCCTTATTTGAACTGGTTTGTACCTCCAAAGGCATCGCAGAATGGTGCTTGGGTGTATACCAGAATAGAGGTTGAGCTGGTTAAATTTAATTCTGTTCATCAGCTCTTTTTACTAGAGAGCAACTTCTGCCAATTCCATGACAGATTTGTTGTGCTGTACAGCAGGACTTTTTGTTTTCCATGCTGTATCATTAATGAACCTTGGAAGTCGTTTCACAAATAATTTCACGCTTAAATACTGGATAAAGTGGAATAGCACGGGATAATTAAGGTGGGAAGAGGCCTCAGTAGTTCTCCAGTCCATTCTCGTGCTCAAAGCTGGGTAAACTGAGATCAGTTTGGGTTGCTTGGTGTTTTCTCAAATCTGGTCTTGAAAACATCAGTGGATGGAGGCTGGGCCAGCTCTGTGAGGGGGCTATTCCAGTGCTGGACTGTCCTCCTGGTGAAAAGGTTTCTTCCTATGAGCAGTCTGAACCTTTCTTCTTACAACTTCTACTTCTCATCCTCCCACCAAGGGCTTGGTAGTGTTGCTTGGCCTTGCAGCTTTTGTTGTGATGTATGCTGCTACAAAACTGCTTTGGTCTCAGCTAGCTGTCAGTGAAATACACAGAGAAATTTTGAGAAGAATACGTATAAATAGTTAACATAATGTAAATCCAGGCTCAAATAAAATTAAGTGGAAGATGAGTTAGAAAAAAGTGTGTGCCTCTTTCCTTCAGGTGGCCAGAAAGCTATGAAAAGACACTTTTTGATAAGGTTTGGTGACCATCTCATGAACTCAGTGCTGGTGGCAGAGGGCTTATGAACGTAGCAGATTTATTCAAGGGTCTTGAAACATGGAACTCAGGCATGTATACTGACATAGTGTGCTCCAAACATGGAAGGAGGAGGTATTTACTGAATTGTTCTCTGGGCATCAGTGTTGAAATATATTGGGCTTCATAAAAGGGGGCTCTAATTGGTAAATTATAGTCTATTAGGGTAATTTTCTTGTACATTCTCATTATGTATAAAATAGTATTAAGTCAAATTGCTTTGAAGTATTTCCTAAGATAACTATGTGAACTGCAAGTTAAGATCGTTTTGTTTTCTTGTATCAGAATTAACGCCAGAGGTTGTCTTACTATTACAGCCAAACTGTTGGAAGATCTACAAGGTATGCGTGTTGACAAAAAATTACCGTTCTGAAACAATACTTTGTCATTTGTTTCCCTTTATAGCTCGTTCTTCGCAAATGGTGCGAACTAATCCCTGGTGCAGAATTCAGATGCTTTGTCAAGGAAAACAAGCTTATTGGTGAGAATTGTCTTAGCGATGAAATTATTAGCTGAAGTTCATAAGAGTTTCTCTGATTACTTGGATCGGTGCTAAATCTGAAGATGCTTCTTCCTTATTGCTCTCATTTCAGGGAATTAATGTTTTTCTTCTTTCTCTAATTTAAAATGTGTCATGCCAATTTTCTCTCTTCACGGTATTTGAAGGCCTGATGACATAGTCTGTCCAATATTACAGCGGGAATGTTCTTGATTCTAATTGCTAACTCAGAAACTTCACCCGAAGGCTGTTTTGTAAGGGCTTCCTTTATATCCAGGAGATTATTGACTCATAATCAACTTACAGAATGAATACAGAGGCAGCTGGATATTGTACTGATAAGATGTGACCGCATTTGGATACTATATACTGAAAGTTGTGGAGGTCAGAATGTGTCCACAGATGTCTGAATTTGCATTATATGGAGTGTAGCTTAGTCAGAAAGTCTATCTAACTGTTACTCTGGCTGGAAAAAAAACCCTAGATGTAGAATGTTTCAAATGGCACTGAACAACTAGGGTGTCCACAGCATGCAAAGAGCTGGTGGATGCAGCTGGAGGACAGGCAGATTGCACGAGAGCACGTGTGTTAGGCAGCTTTCAGGTGAATTTAGCTGAATTGTGCCCCTCTAGATGTATTGACTGATCTCTCCTGACTATAACTGGAGCTTAGACACCTAGTGCACGTACAGCTGCTTAAACTGAGGGGTTTAATTTCAGCCTTAGTACCGTCCTGTAGTTTGAATTCCCTTTTGGTGTGGTCTATCATGGAATCTTTAGAGATGAATGGGAAGGTGAATAGCACGGGACTGGTGCACACCTGTCCTTAACTACTCTGCCTGAACTCTAACCAGGAAATGTCCTTCATAGGAAGGAAGGTGACTTTTGCTTTAAAATAAAAGCAAATTTCTACACTTTTTGTCGCACACCTACATACTCACAAGCACCAAGATACATTTATGTAAGTGGTCTGTCCAGGATTCCTTGTGATGATACAGAGGTAAAGAGGCATAAGGTGTTTAGTCCTCATTCTTTCTCCTGGCACCTTCTCAGCACGGTGACTGTGCTAGTACTGGCTGTGCCGTTTTGTACCTGTTAGGAGCTGTCAGCCATTTGTCTCCATCCTGTCCCACCATTAGGAATTTACTTCTTGTCCTTTGTCGCTTGGTCTGGTTGTTCCATGAAGTTTCAGGTTCATTTTCAGTTTTTGGATCTGCTAATCTAGGTGCTGTCAGCACGTAACGTTCTCAAAGCCCTTTTATATGGCTGTGCTTCCACGCTCATCTTCCCGTTCTCTCTCCATTCATGCCAATTGCAGGGTTTGTGGCAGTTCTCTGTAACAGATTTTTGTCTTACTAATAGCAAAGACTATCCGTTAATCCACTATTGCTTAATTGTATTGACGTAACTTTTTTGAAGTAGGAAAAAGCTGAATCTTGTCCTGTTTATTGCTGCTGGAACACAACTGCCAGAGATACGCATCGCTGTAATAACCTCTAAAACATCTGACTTTAGATTTATTATAGAGTGTATGTATCTATAATCAAGAGAGAGAATGAGTGATATTTACTTTCAAATACCCCAACGCATTTGTACTCTGGCTAATTAAAAGCTCTGCACATTTCATTAATAGGTTTCGAAACCTTGGGAATCTACCAGTATGGGTTTTTCAGCTAGCACTCCAGCTGCATTTCTGAGCACCCTTCCAAGTTTTTTCACAATATGTTCCCATGCTCTTAAAATTAATGAGCCTGTCAGTCAAGCTAAGGAGTGATACTTGCAGAGTGTAGTGAATGCTTTTCCAGTTAGACATCTGCATCCCCTGAGATGCCACCATCTCTTGTTTTTTTGTTTTTAGGCCTGAGTTAAACTTTGCAGTGATATTAATAATTCAAAGTTCCACTGACTTCATAAACTTTGCTGTATGCAGACTTCTTTAAAGGGCAGATCTCAGAAGGAAATCAGCTTTGTCCTACAGTAAAACTTGATCTTTGTGCTTTTTGTATGGCTAAAAAAGTAAACTGCCGTCATTGATACATCTTCCATGGGGACTTCTGGGTTTTTTTCCTCCATGAATAGCGTATATTACTCATTCTGCAGTGATGGCGTAGGTCTTGATTTGACGTTTGTCCAGCAGGATATTGCAGTGGCTTATGTTGACATATCCTGTACAAGAACTTAGGTCATTTAAGATGCAAGTGTATAATTCTGTTGATGTCAACTTAAACTATTGTCTTGTAGACAAACAAATATCTGAAATCAAGCACTTGTGATGTAGTTGGAATAGTTTACCCAATGTCAGAGATGCAAGAAAGCAGTGAGGGAGGGGCGAAGATACTAGGCTGTATGCCAGTCTGTTGGTTCTAGGATTTAAGGCTTCACCTCTAGTGTCTTTTCAAACAGGTACACTCTATTCCAGGCTTAATGAATAGTTTAAATGAGAATCTTTATGGTACACTCAGTTCTATCATCTTTGCTAATGTGCAAACCTGGCCTCTCCTCCTTTCATTTTGTGGTTCCAAACTCTGGTTTCTACATTTGATGTGCTGAACAGAAAAGGTTTTTGACCAGAGTAACTAGGGTGAATAAAACTGAAAGGACAAGACAACTACTGGAAACTTAAACTCAGGCGAAGATTCCTCCTGAAATTCTCTTAAAATAGTCAAAGTGTGTATGTATAAAATGAGGCTCACAAAATGTAGGGCAGAACTGTTCAAGGAGAAAGTTCATAATGACAGTGTTTCAAGTACTGGAGAATAAAGCCAAAGAGCAAGTCACTGTTAATGGCTGAAACTTGGGAGATTTGTGTTTTGACTGTTTGTGGGGTGGGTTTTTTCTGTTTGTTTGTTTGTTTTCACATCTAAAGCTCTTCATAATCAAGTAAAATTTTTGACAGGTATATCGCAGAGGGACTACACGCAATACTACGATCATATCTCTACGCAATGTGAGGAGATCTGTCGATCAATACAGGAGTTTTTCAAGAAACACATACAATATAAATTCTTGGATGAAGACTGTAAGTATCTTAACGCTTCAGTTAGAGGAATGTGGGGAGGAAAGGAGTGCGTTTATAAAGGTTTTTAAGAAGACGCTGCATTCGTGGTTACAAAGACTTAAAAATGAAGGGTCTACCTTTCTGAAGTTATTTTGCAGGATGCTGGGAGGTTTGTAATTGAAAGGGCTTGCAGGAAGGACTGTCTCTATAGAAATGAGACCTGTTGTCCTGTCCTCTTGCTGAGCCAGGCTTGTTTCCTCCACAGCGCACCAAGTTGCAATGTGCAGAACTCCAGCTCACTGCTGTAGAGCAAAGGGATAAAGTGGTATACGTCAATAAGAAATGATATCCCTGAAATTTTAAGTCCGTGGATGTGTCTCTCTCTCATCATAGCTATTGATTTCACAGGGCTTGGGTCTTTTTGGCTTGGGAGAATGTTATATCTCTAGTGGCTACAGCGTACGTTCAGAGCGGTGTTGTTCTTGCCTGACCATAGAACTGAGAACAAAAAACCCCAAAGGAAAAGGTTCAAGCTTTTCAGAAAAGCACAAAAAAAGAGTGAAAGATCTCTTTCAGAGGGCATAATGTGTTTTTTGTTCGTTTGTCTTTTTGCTTGTTGGCTTTTTTGTTTGTTTTTGAAGGCGTTTTCCCCTTATACATGTTTTTAAATAAGAAAAATTCAAAATCCGAGTAATGGGTAAGAAATACTTAACAAAAGACATTAAATAAGTAGGAAAAATAAGAAAATGTTTTAAAGGTGTTTGCTGCTGTAGTATTGTTGTATTTTCCAAAGAAAGGATTTGAAATGTCTTTTCAAGAACTTATACAGACTTCTCCTAGAATATTGATGTACAGAATTTTATCTGCTCAAAATTTTGAATGGTATTTGATGAGATTCTACTACACCTGAGCAGCCTAAGTAAATTGTTGCAGTTTGTAAATATGGAGTCCTTTACAAATTTTATGGGAAATAGTTTCCAGACATGGTGTAGTGAGAGTAAGATAGTTGTTTTTGTCATGATGTGTGATCAGGACTGGTGAAAAGTATGATGAAGGAATTTAAATTGGTCTGGCATGAACCAACCCTCGGTTTAATAAAATACATAAACATAAGAATTGTCTGTCAGTTGTATTGTCTTTCATAAAGCTTTGGCCACCCAACCTGTAGGTAAGTTTTGAGCATGGTTAACTATTTTGCTGAGTAACTGGGACAGTCAAATAGATCTGTTCTGACTTTTTAGAAAGGATACCTCCTAATGCCAATCTGTTTTACTGACATTCTTAAAAATTTGACTCTGCACGGTTCCTTTATTTCAGTTTGGACATAATACATACAATTAGTATACTAATTTAACAGATCTCTAGCCCTAACGTTCTGAAGTAAAATCAATCATACAGATCTGACATTCTGATTACTGTTTTAATTTTCCTCTGTGTTCCAACATAATTTCAGCTGGTGTGTAATCAACTGATAGATAAGAATTCAGGGCACTATTTTTAGAAATCAACGCCTAGATTTAGGCTCTGAAACTGCTGCCTAGTGAACTAAAAGATCTGAAGTGTTGTCCTGTGTAAAGTAAAACTGTGCCATCTGAATTACCTTCTGGGGGAAAAGAGGTTTCAGGGTCACCTACTGGGATGGAGGTTTGTTAACCTTTTGGTCTTGGGCACTAAGTGAGGTGTCTGGCCAGTTCTTCTGCAGAGAAATGCCATGCAGAAAACATCTTCTGCCCTCTTTTTATCCCCCATACCTTCATTCATCCCCCGGCGTATTCCTTGATTCACTGTCTGGTAGCATATGTGTTGTTAACAATGAAAATCTGGGTTTACTTGTTTGTTTGCTTTTAAAAGGAAAGGTATTATAGCTCTTTCCCCGACTTCTTGCTTCGTTGAGGCTTTCAGTGCTGTTTGCTCTGCTTTTTCCAGTTGGTCTGGTAGCATCTCCAGATGGAAGAGTTGAGTCAGAGCAGCTGAAGCACTGCGGAGTCAGAGCAGTAAGATAACAGATGGGCGAGTGCTTTTTAAATACTTCTAAATGGTGATAGAACCCTCTAAAATCCTCTCATAAGAGCCTACTGAAAACAATCCTACAGAGGTATTGATACTCGCTGTAGGGTCAAGCTTTAGCTTACCCTCAGTTTTGAGCAGCTGCAGGTACAGTCTCACTGGCACGCAACATGCCTGTTCTGAAGTGGTCCGTAAAAGAAAAGGGACACGGTTCAAGTTTTCCTCTCTGTTTGCTGTTTGTGAATGTCCCGAATGAGTCACCGAGGTGCAGTCAGTCTTAATGGGGATGTAAATCCCACTAAATGTGGTCAGCCTCAGTGATTAATGATCACTGCTGCCATAGGCTCGCCCCAAGCTGACAGCCATCGTTCAGCCATAAAGCTGAAATGAGAGTTTTTTCATTAGTGAAATATGGCTAATGAGGGTATGTGGTAAAGCAACAAGTTCAGCTGAGCAGCTGGGGAAGAAATCTCGGGTTGCTGTGCTTTTCTTTGCATCGGTGACTTAGCCACCGAGGGCTTGTCTTAGTGAGCAAATCACAGCAATTAATCCTACAGCATCACTTTAAATTGACGTAACCGAGCTTGTGCAAAAAGCTGTGTGGATTCCTAGGCCATATGGCCAAAAACCAGTTACGTGACTGGCTTTAGCTCGGAGTTGTGGTTTGCCCTTAGCGCAGCCAACTTCACACAAAGCAGTAGGTTAAGTTACGGAGTAGCTTTACATGCGTGGATGTGATCAATCAATGTGTCTGCTATTGACAGGCAGCTTCCTGAGGAGCTGCTGAAGCTCAAGTGCTCTTCAGTCATATCCTGAATTTAGTTTATCTTGCATGGATTGGGAAATCTCTTAGTTAGCTGAACTATTCCCTCCCTTATTAGCGAAGGAAGTACAGCGTTTGTCTGAGTTTCTTCTAAATTTGGCTTTTTTTTTTTTCTTCCTGCTGAACTGGTACAATTTCTGCAAGCAGTCATGCCTGAATGCTTCTCTGTATGTTTTCCGTAGCTGAATGGAAAGACAAAGATTTGTTTAACCATACAGTACAGAAGCTAATAGGTAGATACATCTACAGAGATTTCTGCTTAATTAGGCAATGGGACGGACAACAATGTGACTACGCAAGACGGCTTGACTTAAATCACTGAGCAGCAGAGTCTCTTTTATAGAGCTGGTGATAATCACTAGGTGTGCAGTATCTATCTGCAGTATCTGCTCTGTTTTACTTCAAATATAACCATTTCAGGGCCAGCTCATCTTCAGCATGCCCACTGACTCCTGTCTTCCTACAACCTGTTTGTCTTATCTGCTGAATTCCTAATCTCTCTGAAGCAGGAACTTTCTCTTATTACATGTTTGTGCCACGTCTAGCACAATGGAGTCTTGATCCTTCCTTGAAATTTCTCACTTCTGCTGCAAAACAAACAGCAGTAATGTAGAAGATAAGCCTCTCTCAGTGCTAAGAGTTTATCAAATGTTCTCCATTGGGGGAAAAATCAGCAGAACAAACCTGAATTAAATGGAAAAGCCTGGCAGACGCTCTCTCAGTGCATTAACAGTAGTTCTTGAAATTTTTCAACTTCCTCTTGGAAATGAACCTAATTCTGGCTTTCAGTTCTTTGGATGTATTGACTTTGCAGATTGTGCCGTGTATACAAGTATGTGTTTAATTTTAGACAACTTCTGTGGAATTGTATATCTTTAAAGATTAACATATGTATTTCTGTTTTTCAGTTGTTTTTGATGTCTACAGAGACAGCAGGGTAAGTGAACAACAGATTATGTATGTCCTTAGTATTGAATTGTTTGTTCTGTGGAAACAGCACCTGAAACACTACAGAGATGAAACAAATAATAGCTTCATCTTCCTAGAAGTGGTCCTGGCAAAAAAAAATAAAAACAAAAAACGTCAAAAACCATTACCTAGTTTTACCATTCTCTTTCCCAGTTCCTTTTCAAAGTTTTCTGCTGTCAACGGTAGGAGAATGATAGGATTAGGGGTGCAAATATGTCTGTGCCAGTGATGTAATTATTTACTAAATATCTTCTTCCAGACAAGTAATCTGTTTTAAAGAACATACCTTTGGTTTCAGCTGCAATTCAGTCTGAATTGCCTTCTACTGAGGGCAATTTAGTTTTCTTTTAAGATAGATACTTAGTATCGTACAATATCACTAAACAGTTTTAGTGAAGCAGTACTTGTTATTAAGGCTCCCTCTAGATAGTCCCTACTGCAGGTGCTTTTGACAGAAATGTATCTGAACACTCAGCCAGAATGACTGGCATATTTCAAAAATTAGGGGGAAAAGAGGATGTTTTGCTCACTGAAAAAATGCAGGAGATTCTTACGACTTTTTCTTCCAAAAATTATTTCTTTGGCATTTTGTCCTGTGATCAACCCTATAGCATCTGAACTGATCCAAGCTAATCATTTCTTCAGACTGTCCTTCAGAGGTTGGCAAATAATAACTCCCTTCCTCTAGGTTACAAAGGGATGATCAGTATAAGAGTATATGAGTGTTGCGTGCTTGGTTTGAGGCAGATGGAAGCTAATTGTTTTCTTCTCAAATTATTCCAGCCGTGATTTCGAGTGCTCAGCAAATCAGAACCTTGAACATCTGGATAGTGACAGAGCAGGGAGAAATGTCCCACCCTAACTTCACAGGCTGATACCTGCATTAATCACTTTCACCTTTCCTAGTGTCAATGGAGGAGTAGGTCATATGAACTGTGCTCTAAAGACACATACATATATTATCTTAAAAGCAATCACAGCCAAAAAATGCATTATATAGCCTTAAATCTCAATACCTGATTTTGGGAATAACATTAACACATGAGAATTAAATACTTGTTTTAGCTTAAATTTATTTCCAAATCCTTATCCAGAAATGCAGAAAAAGATGTTATTGAACGCTATGTACTTTTAAAAGTCTCGTTGTTTGACGTGTTTACAGTTAAGGGACTGGGAAAAGTCTTTATTTGAGGTGAGTTAGGAGTATTTGTAGTAAGTCCTGATTATGACTTTGAATGTTGCTAAAGTATTTTTTTAATCGTGTAATAGTAAATCATGCCATTGTTTGCAAAACAGAAACAAAACAAGAATATGCCATGTGAAAAGTAACTACTGTATTGTTACTCAGCACAGCTTTTAATGTATGTACCTAAAATCAGGCTGCAGGCTGAAAACAGCCATGCTGAATGGCAATGAAAACTACCTGCCTGGACTCAAATCATCAGACTTTAGGATGCTGTCAGCCGAAAGGAGAATGAATGCTTTAGCATCTAGCCAGGTTCTGCTTTTGGGTACTCCACTTCACAGCTGAAGCATGAAGACAGATTATTTAAGTAAAAGGTCTCAGCCTGTGTG
The DNA here is from genome assembly GCF_964034855.1 of Anser brachyrhynchus. Taxonomy (NCBI): domain Eukaryota; kingdom Metazoa; phylum Chordata; class Aves; order Anseriformes; family Anatidae; genus Anser; species Anser brachyrhynchus. Next base: position 6,784,246 of record NC_137694.1, read on the forward strand.
ATCTCAAATGAACAGTGTTTCTTCATCTGTCAGGATAAAATATATCTGTTTGTAGATATCTCTTGGCGCCTTTTACCCTCAGGTCTTGTAAACTGCCAGATAGCCCTGTGTGTCAAGTCTTCCTCCTTTCACACATGCTTTTGTGGTTTGCAACTGTATTATTCATTGCTCCCTTTGTGTGCGGGTTGCAGGCAGCAAAAGAATATTGAGTGTTGCTGAGTCTGATTAATTTCCAGAGCCCATGCTCTTCTTCGGGCTGGTTGCATGGCAACCTCACCTACAGAATGAGAGAAATGTCCAATGTCTGCTTACTTTAAATTCTTTCAACTCTAAATATTCAGCTTGGACAAGCTTGTTCTTTGCTGTAGTTGTGGGAGAGAGCAAACCCTCCACATGCTTTCTTTAGTTACTTGAGAGGCTGCAGAGTGCTCTGCCACAAGGCCAGCTCATTGAGTCGGAGGATGCCATAGAATCAGCAGTTGCCCTGTTGAGAACAACTTTTTCTCTGTCTGCCTCTCCTGGTATGCTCTCTTCACCAAGCACATCTGAGCTAGCACCTGACTTGGCAGACTACTCATCTTTTAAGGAAGAAAAACCGTCGTGCAGTCTTCAAAGCCCGATGAACTGGAGACCTAGCCCTGAAGAAGTCATACTGCAGGGCTAGTAGCCTGTTTTCACTTGGATACACTTTATTTTTTTTCTGCTAGCAGCATGCATCGTTGTGCAACAGCTGACCAGCCTGAGACTCAGCTCTGCTGTTGCTCCTTTTCTCTCTCTTACAAGTCTTACACCTTGTAACCATGTTCAAGACAAGTCACTGTATTAAGACGAGGAAAAGCAAGACGAGTGGCTCCGGAGCACTGCTAGTTCACAACTCTTCTTGTTAACATGCAAACGTGTGCTAGCGTCTCTGCTCAAGAGCATTGTCACCGTGCATGAAGGTGCAGCTGGAGTTAGGGAAATGTAACAGTTTGGTTTGCGTTTTATCTATCTTTTAACTTCCTTTAAACAGTCTTTGTCACAAGCACTTCCTTTCAGCAGCGTGCTGCTTAATGCTTCAGTAAAACAAAGCATGAAGGTGTCATGGTATGGTAAATCTAGTGGTTCCTGTTTTAGGATGAGAGAAAAAATCTCATGTAATGCATGTTTTTTTTTTTTCTCCCTCCAGATATGCACAACTTTGCTTCTCTGGCCTGTGCATTTGTCTGCTCTCATGACAAAGATCACGTATGTCAGAAGGCAGCAGATAAATAGCTTTACTCCTGCTCTTCAGATACACAGTGCATGGCATCTACATGCATACATTTAAATAACAGAATTGCATAGAAGACTTGAATGAGTATTTAATCTGAAGAAAAGATGGTTTGGTTACCGACCCAGAGTTGTATACATTCCCTTTATCGAGGCCTGAGAAAATGTATTTGGTTTGTTCGCCACTTTTCATCAGTTTGCTACTACTGGAGCTCAGCAGAGATTTAAGGCGGTCTCAAGGAAGCAATTGGTGTTGTGGATGGAGTACTGCTGTCTGCAGAGAGGGAAAACACTGCTAGGGTGCTCACAAAAACCAGATGTTGCTTTCAGTAGTCTCAAACCAATTTTCTTTTTTTTTTTTTCCTACGGTACATCTTTTCCCTAGAGAAATGACCTTGAATTTGTATTTAAAAAAGAAAAGCACGACACCCAACAATTTCATGTATTTGGGGTGAGGAAGAGACTCTGTGAAAGCCTTTCATAAGGAAGTCCTTTATTAAGTGTAAACATTTTTGATGCAAGGAAAGATTCTCTGAACTGCACAATGAACTTTGCCAGCCACTGCTTCTGCCTGTGGTTAAATTGGTTCATTAGCTTGTTTTTCTAGTGCGATAGAATGAATCTAAATTTCAGATTCCTCCTCCCAATGCCTTGGAGCTAACAAGATGTCCCCATTAGCAAAAGTAAAACATCGCTTATAATGAGAATTTGTGACTGTGTTTCAGGCAGGAACAGAGACGGAAAATGGTAGCAGAGCTTGCCCCTGTTTGCAGTCTGCACCGACGGTGTCAATTTTGGTTCAGAGGTGTTGCAATTTAGCAGATTTGTGCTTCCTCACCCTTCCAAAAGTAAGAAGCAGGTCCGTGTCCCTGCAGTTCAGAGTTTCTTTTGCAGCTGTCTGGTGTCGGTAGCACCGTTGCAGTGTATTTGCTTCCTAAAACCCTCTTTGGGACGGCTGTACCCCATCGATCTACCCGGAGGGAGCGAGACCTGTGACAGTCTGCGTGCAAACCCCAGTGTCACAGGTCGCCGCGCTGGCACGGTTCCCATTCCCATTCCCAGGAAACATCACCGCTTTCGTCTGCGCTGGGACTCCCCCCACCTGCATTAGTAACTCTGTGCAGATGATGGCAGGCTGCTTTTAGCCTCTAGCATTTCTGTTCTCGGCTATTGGGTGGGTTTCTACTCCTTTCCCACTCTGCAGCGCCTCTGAGGGTGGTTGAGGCAGTGTGGGTGGGAGAGGAAGTCTCCAAGCTACTCTGTGACTGAAGGCTTCAAAGGGATCTTTGTAAGTTAGAAAACAGATGGCTCTAGTGTAAATCATTAAAGGTACGTGCATTTTGTATCAAAATAGGAAGGCTCTCTCAGAGAAGGAAGATCCTTTAGGAACGAGGGAGGGAAAAAGCAAAATAATCTTTCAGTAGCTACACAGTTTCAGGTTTGGTTTCCAATTCCAATCGGTCTTTACTAAATACAATAAAACCCTCCAGTACCAGATGTTACAACAAGCTTTTTCTCTCCATATTTGATAGATCAGATTTCTTCCAGATGTGATGCTTGTTTTGCTAGTTTTTACTACCAGTTGTATTCATGTTTCATTGTAATTCATCATAAAGTATTTGTTTTATTAGAATAGATGACGCTTTCTTGGGTAAGAAGAGAAGGCAGTGCACTGGGGGTTGTATCTCGAGATGACTCAAGGAATTCAAGGTCTTTCTTGCTCCTGGCAGACTTCTGTTACCTTTAATAAGTCATGTTAGTCTCCCTGCTTTCATTTTTCAGTTGTAAGTAGGCATGCTCTTGTGCATGCTACCAGAACTGTTCGGCATATTAATATAAGGCAGGAGAAAATCTGGACTACTAGTGATATTAAAATGCCTTTAAGTTACTGTTTTATTTTATTTTTAATCTATATCTGTGCAGCTTTCATGATCTCCACTAGCATTTTGCAGACCGTGCTCTGTTCTTTTACAATTCCTTCTGAGAGTACAGGAGTGCTGAGGCAGCTCTTAATGGAAAGCAAAATCCCTGTTTCTCATTTCTTTTTTTTTTTTCCATCCTTCTTTATTCATGCTGTCTGTGAGTCATGGAGGACCACAGCAAAACTTCTGTGCTCTCATCCTTGTATACAACTGTACCTTGTGTAGAAGGGAATTCAGTTTATTTGAGCTCTGACTGATATTCTGCCTAAAGTAATAATAATAAAATATAAATTCAAAGCTTGCTATGTTTTAACTGTTCGATGTTAAGTATGTTAGAATACTTTCAGTGTGTTAGAACAGGTGATTGCAATTTTGACACCTTTTTTTTTTCTGTAAAGACCAGGCATATTACAGTAGAAGAAGTGTGTGTGTGTTCTGGTTTTGTTTAAAATTTTATGGCTTGTTTTAACTCTTTTGTTGTTCTGTTGCAGGGTAAGATTTGGCTAATAGATTTTAACCCATTTGGAGAAGTAACAGATTCACTGCTGTTTACGTGGGACGAACTGACCTCTGGGAGAAATTTGAAAGGCGACCAGAGTGAAGAGGAAGCAACAGAACAGGTAAGGCTGTGCTGTGAGGAAGGCTGGTGAGTAAATCTAAAAGGCGTTACGGCCTCTGCTGCTTCTTTATGATGAAATTGTGATGCAAATCCCATTGAAGTAAATGGATGCCCTTGATTCTTGAAATGTAAACTCTTTGTAGGAAGAATTGATCTTTTTAGGTGGTAGTTAATCTCAACAAGTACTACCTGCTAGTTCTAGATGCCTGCAAAGGAATTTGTATTTCAAACCATACAAACCCATATTGCAGTTCTGACTTCAGTTGAAGATGATGCCCCAAAACTTGGTTTGATGCATCTTAAATTTCTCCTCATTCTTTTCAATTTCATTTAAAATTTGTTACTTTTCTATATAATCACTTGAAGTTTTTTTTATTTTTTTTCTGATACTCATCATACAAGCTCTCCCTGAGTTCCAGATTTACATTTGGTGGGAGGCAAAAGAAGCTTAACTTCTGTGTCTCTCATACTAAATGCCCTCAGGGAAGAAGCGTTGTCCTTTGATTGAACTCCATGACTTGCAGAGCAGGTCTTTTCTGTCTCTCTTCCAAGCTGCCTCTGTAAAAACAAATAACTTCCCATTAATACTGAGAGAGAGGCATAGTCTTCATTTACTTCTACTCCAACTTTTTCCTCCTTGTGTGACTGAGACTGAGCCCTTGCATCTTAACAAGTCCTTGGATGGCTGGATAGGAGATGTAAAGTAGTGTGTTACCTGATCTTGTGAAGCACTTGCTGTTTGTCTGGAGAGGGATGGCTAGTCAAATAGGGCTTTTCTTTAGTTTCTAGCTGTTAAAACGCATTAAGAGTATCTGAAGTATCATGCTATGTAGAGCTTATTTTTAACATTTGGTCTTTGCTTTGATTCCATCACCATTTTCATAATATGTTGAAAGGGAAATAAACTGCTATGCAGGTTACTCTTCATGCTATTTTCTTAGCTTCACGGTCTGGCTATTGCTGTATGAAAATTCATTCAGTGAACCTTTCTGCTAAAACCTGTCTCCTTTGTTAAAAGCACATTCCCAATTCTCAAGCTGTCCATGGAACACCTGAATTTTGGATTTATTTTTCTGTGCACCAGATGCTTTACATAATTTCTCTGGTGTAAGCCCGTATGTAAAGTAGAATGACTTGTCTTCATCCTTCAGCCTAAATTGAATCACAGGATCTGTTGTAAAGTTACCGAATGTCTGTCTTTTAAAATGAAGTTACTTATCGACGTGTAATTGCCAATTAGGTTGCATGTCTAGAGCATCTTTAATGTACAATATGTTGAAGTGAAAATTATATCAAGTTACCTAAAGCCTGTTGCAAGAATTGAGAGGTTTAGAGATACGTCTGGGTATTTTATAGAGCAATTTATTCACCAAAGGCAAAAATATGTCAGAAAGCTTAGGTCATAATTTTGATAAGGTTATATTTGCAAATATGGGTTTAAAGAAGGAACCTGCGAAGAGGGGCTTAGGGATATTATTGTAAATATTTATTCACATAACTCATTGTAGATTGTATTGCCTAAATTCACTGGTAGCTCCATTACTATGGCGCCATTAGAAATGTGTATATGTATTAAACACATTCACAATCGATACACTGTAGAAATTTTGAAGTGAGGAAATGAATGCATTTATTTGACTGTTGATAACATTTTAATTATTGCTCTTAAGTGGGCAGAGTTTTTCATGAAAAAATAGTTGTTAGAAAGTGCAGGTTTAGTTGAGTGAGAACTAAATAAACTCTTTGGCAAGGTGATTCAGACAATATCATGGAGGAGTTCAAATGATTTTAGTGGTTATAGTCTTGGACACTGTTTTTATGTTATCCATTATCTTTTCCAAAGGACTATCCAGTTTTCCGCTGTACGAACAGTAAAGTTACTGTCCAGCCTAGTCCATACCTGAGTTACCGACTGCCAAAAGATTTTGTGGACCTTTCTACAGGAGAGGATGTTCACAAATTAATTGACTTTCTTAAACTGGTAAGAAGTACTGAAAAAAATCCTCACCTTTCATCTCTGTAAAATGGGAACATCTAACTAGGTGCCTGGACTTGTGCTTTTGTAATTAGCATAGATTACATACGTACCTGTAACATATGATATGAAGCTATGATACAAAGTACTGTTGGTTTTTTGTTTGTTTATATATATTCATGTATATATTTTATACATATATACATATTTCTTTAGTGATTAAGAGCACTCTCTCATTTTGATCTTACTTCATTTAATTAATTTTATCTTTAGGGAAGCAATGTAAATAAAAATGTAGTCTAAATGGAAATGTATTCTTTGAAGAGCTGAAATTAATGCTTCTAAGAACTTTTTTAAAAGTTAGAAGATAAGTATATTAGAAAAATTCTATTTCTTTATTCCTTTGATAACAGTGACATGAAAACATGACATTTTTGTAATCTGGGGAAGGGAGGGTTAAGTTGCCTTCATCTTGACTACTGGCTTCTGCCACCACCATCGTTTTCTGTTGGTTAATGTGTGGGGCAAATCTTGTTCTTTACCTTCAATACAATCCAGTAGTTTGGGATGAGGGAAAGGGTTGATGTGTTTGCTGGAAACATTACCTCTTGCCATTCAAAAATGGCTCAGAAACACAGTCATTGTCTGATATCCAATGAATCTGGAAACACTTGTGGTTTAGTAGCACTCCCATTTCAGATAAATGTGTCCTAACATTATGAACTCTTCTGTTTCCTTGACAGAAAAGAAATCAGCAAGATGATGACTGAGGTGTCAAGAAGCATTACAATGAATTACAAACAAGAAATGAGGCAAAAGTTATATTTAGCGTAACTATTAAGCTATCAATTTAAAGAAAATCTGCTTTTTATAGTCATTGAAAGAACTGAAGAGCTGTTCATCCTCTGTGTTTGTTGGTTTATGCAACAGTGTAGAAAGGCTTTTTCATGGAAACCTGGGGGGTTAGGGTGAGTTCTCCTTGGAATCCACGTTTAATGCAATTATATGGCAATGCAAGCAAGCAACAATCTGAGCACGACTGAATGCCTTCTTATCTCCTAATGTGAAAACTGATGCCACTGAAGTATGCTGTCGGACTCGGGTGATAAATATGACAACCTTTAATTCTTGTGCAGTTAAAACATCAAGAATTCTCCAGATTTCAAGTCAAGTAATGTTTTCGCACTGCACCTAAAGCTATGAAATTTGTTAAGCTTCATCAAATTTAATTTTGTTTTCATAGCAAAACTTTCTTGGAACTTGTTTTTAACATGATTACGTATCAGACATCAACTTTGGCTTTAATATAAATAGTTAAGCATAACATCAATCCATGATTTTTATATGTGGACTCAGTTTTGTTTCTTTTGTATTAAGTCTCTGAGTTTCTGAAGCATACGATTACTCTTTTAGCTCTTAAATTCTGTATTTATTTGGTGGTACTTCATGTTTTTTGTATAAAAGGAAGTTTGACTAAGTTTGGGGAAACAGAAGCTCTTGTTACTGATTTTCTGTAATTTTTTTTTTAAAGGGGTGTTCAGTTTCAGACTAAAAACCAATTGACTTCTGGATATAGGTGTTTGCATGGCATCAGTAATTTAAGTGTGCCCAACTGAAATGACAGTAAATTCAGAGGTGCTCACAGCCCCTGGAAATTGGTTCCTATTTTGAACCAGTTATGTGATATTTTGTGTGTGTATATAAAGTTGTTCATATTTCTTTGCCTCGCTTTTGCTGGCAAATTGATGTGGCAGTCAGTTACAATCTGGTCTTAGATGCTAAATCTGCACTTAGACATTAAATCGTTTCTTACTGTCTCTATTTAGCTTCAGTTTTCAATGAACTTTGCTTAAAGATTATGCAGATTAAGGATCCAGTTCTACCAAATAGAATTATTAAACATCACAGATTACAACTTCTGGAGTCTTGAGTACAGAATGTGCCCTACCCTTTCCTTCTGAAGCAGTGGAATCTCCTCCATAGCTTTTTGCACATAAATTAAATGGACATTAACTCAGGGCTGGGCTATACGCAATCCTGTCATGCTGTGCGACTTTGGATGAGGTTTTCTCACCCTTGTCAGAGGGTTTCTAAACCCTTGTCAGATTGTAAATTCCTACCTGATTTAGAAACAAATAATAATAATAAAAATAATAAAAAGCTTTACTCTTTGCTTTGAAGTTACTCCTTCCTGGCCGTAACCTCTTCAGGTCCTGTTACAGAAAGTCCCCACTATAAAAAAAATCTGTTCTACATAACTGGGTTCCCCAAAATATTATCTCGTCGTAATTTAAACATATACTCAATATTTACTTTGCTTCTTTCTTTGTCTTTTGGTTACCAGTTTTTGTTGTTGTTATCTGCTAGATCAAAGATTGCTCTTCTACAAGAATTCTCATCCCCTACGACCTTTTGGTCTGTGAAAATAATTAAATGTGTTCCTCTTGGGGAGATGGGGAAGCCAACGTTGCTACATTAAAAATGTGTTATATCGGTTTTAAATGGAAGATATGTGAAGCTTTTAATTCTATTTCAGGTCATAATAAAATCAATTTTTGCCTCTAGCTATCATACAGAAATTTCAAAATACAAAACTGCAGTTGTACAAGCCCTTGTTTCTGTGATTCAATGATACGATCACCATTTGCTGAGTAAGGACTATCTAAATACTATATATTTTTAGTTATATGCCTAAAACATTATATAAAGATATTTGTAATCTAACCTAGATGGCAAACAGAGAGCTTTAGAGGGAGGTGGCGTGTGATCTCTGTACAGATCACAGGCTTGTCAAATAGCATCCTCTTAAAATCTGGCTACGTCTAATGGCTCAAGTGTAGTGAGTCTCTATTCTTGGATCGCAGCTCTGCCACAAGTGTCAAAGAAGTCTTCATTATTTCATGGCCAATGGTTGCGATATTCGATCTCTCAGGTGGATTTGGAATAATGCTTGTGTATCTTTGGGCTATGGACAGTCCATTATATTTGTACTCCTTTGGCTCTTCTTTTCCAGTGTTGTCCTCATCTTCCTGACCCACCAATGTAATATTTGGGTGAAAGTTAAGATTAGAACAAGCAGCAGCATGGATAATACTGATCTGAATTAAAAAAAAACTGTGTCTATTTGTTTCCTGCCTCTTAGATGTTCTGATTTAAGTTTCTGAGTGGTGCTCTATTAAGATCTGAAAAGAACCCTAAAAATAGGGGAATAACTTGTTCCTCAGCTCTGAGCCTCAGTAAAATGAATAGCACTTGTTAGATTCTGGTCACACTGTGTGGTTTGTTAATCCTCATAACTGCATCCGACAGTCTTACCTAGAAATTTCATAAAACTCATTCTTAAGCACTTGCAAGTAGCTGATGTCCAGGGTGCCGTGCTGGCTAGAGGAAAGGCACCACGTCAGACACAGTTCAGGGGTCCGTTTAAGCAGCATAGACTACCAGACGAAAGGCTTTCAAGAGACCATTGCCAGAGGAAGGGGTTCCAAAGTAGATCAGTGGTAGCGTGGAGATGGGTAATAGTGGGGCACAAACGGTGTAAAAAGACTTCCTGGTACTTTTGCGCACACTTGAGTTAGCGTAGCTCTTACAAACCACCTCGGTTCTGAAGTGTTGGCTAGCTGGAGAAGACCACAGGCTACCTGCCAGGGAATACTGCTACACAAATCAGCCTGGCATCTAGTAATAACTTGAACCTCAGAGGTCAGAGTTATGCTATTCATTTTGTGTTTGGACAGCAAATCTGTGACTCCAGCCAATAAGGTTGTGTTAAAAATCATATCTTTGGTCAAGAGAAGATGGGCCTTAAAGTATAATACAGAGACAGACCGTGGGACGTTTGATTCATGACAAATACTTGGTAATGCTGCTATTTGGAGGCTTAAGTCCAGCTGTCTTAATAACAGAGGTTTACCAGGATGTGGAATTTACATATATCATCAAATTCAAACTATGATATTGTAAAGATAAAGTCTCCTTGAACTTACAGCCATCCGGAAATAGCATAGAATTAAAATAAGATTTGTTGCCTAACTGGCTTATTTTGTTCAGACCTTAAAAGTACAGAGTCCTTAAGCAGTAATGTGTGATCATAGATTTTTGTAATAATAAAGAGATTAGCACTGCCCTAAGAGACTTCTGATTCTTTGAAATGGCATTTCTGCCAAGAGGAAAAAACAATCAGTACCTTTTATTTCTAGTCTTCAGGGCTCACGTTCAGATACTAGAGTAGGGCTTAAAATTTTGGTTTGTCTCACATGACCCAGGATCTCTGAATGTGGGTTCCTGTGTCTTCAGGTGGAGGTTTTAGCTTCTGACTCTGGTTCTGGCATGAAACTCTACGTCCTGCCAGACTGTTGCACTTCACTGATGTAAATAAATTATTAACTGGCCTGAGACTCTCTCCAGGAGAGAGAATGAAGCAACATGTTCGGCTAAAATGTCTTTACACCTGTATGGGTAATACAGGAGAGGAACTCAGTGTAAGTATATCTCAAAACTCTGGTTGATGGACATTGCAGAGACTTTGGGAGACAAACCGGAGAACTGGGATAGAGAGATGTGGTTCGTTCAGGAAGGATTGATGCTGAGCCATCATGCTCAAGAGCAAGTGTGTCTGTATGTACAAAGCTTGGGAAGCTAGATGTTCCCACAACAGGAAAAGCAGAAGCTGTGCTCTAGTTGGTATTAGGATAGACTAACTAAAGAAAAAAAAGAAGTCAAATGGGGACTTTAGACATCAGGTCGACAAATAAAGTCTGGTGGAAATGGGAGGTATTTGCTATTCCTGTATCTGTTGGGAAAGTAACATGGGAAGACCTGGAAAGACAAAGAGTTAATGATTTTTTTTCAAGAGAACAGAATTTGTATCTCAGAAGGTGTAGGGTGTTGTACTAGGGTCAGCTGTTTTTGGATTACATTCAGGCTTATTAGAAGTGCTTAAATGTCTTGAAGTCGGAGTAATTCAAGTGGAAGCGTCTGCAGAGTCGGTGTTGAATGCTCTTGGGAAGGGAGGGAAAGAAGCAGAACGAGGACCTCAGAAGGCAGCTCCAGTGAGCATGGGTGTTGGTGCCTGGGTCCGTTTGGAAAATGATGAGTGGGATAAGGAAATTGAGGGGAGCTGCTTTTTTTTTAATGGCCCAGCAGCAATCTGCTAATGTGAAGAGAAAAATTGCATAGCAAGGACTTCTAAGGATCAATCAAAATGAAACTACAGAAATTGGAAGGAAAGGCACATGATTAAGTGTGAAAAAATGAGGGAACAGAGGAAGAAATGATGAACGATTCAGAGAAAACTGATGCAAGTAATGTTTTCCTTGCCTCACTTTCTTTTTGCAAGCAAAAGAAGGAAACGGACTAAATTATCAGTGTGGTAGGAAAAAAACTACACTTGGAATAGTTACTGGTATGTAGTCAGAGAGGGTGTTTCTTCTAGTAAGGTCTGCATCTTTCTGTATCTTCATTAGTGACTTGAGTGGTGAAATAAGTAGCCCATATAAAAATCTGTGGTTGTCACCAGCTTGAGAATACGTGCAGGCACTTCAGATGGCTATATCAGACTTGGAAATGGCCGTAATACCCGGGGAAAAAATGGCCTGAAATCACCAGGAAGAAATTTGATAAAGGTGAGTGCAAAGTGCCGTTCTTCGAAGGAGATAGCAGGCGTTCGGATACCAAATGGGGAAATCGCTGGCGGAGCAGCAGGACAGTGGGAGTGGGTGAGGTACAGGAGGGACCATTAAACGCAAGGCGATAATAAGCTGTTGGGGGAGGAAAAAGGCAGGTGTCATTGTGGGCTAGCAGGGGAAGGACACGTAAGAAACGCGATTATGTTGCTTGGTTTGGCGATGGCGTGCTGCAGCGTCCAATTTTAGGCATGATATTTCGAGAAATATGTCGATCATTGGAGAGTGGCCAGAGGGAGGGAGGATCATTATCACAAGAAAACGCGGCTTGTTAGGAAAGACAAAATCTGGATCCTTCAATAAGGAAAGTGGCGCTGAGCTCCATGTTGTTTCTGAAAGAAACTGGCAGTGTGTGGCAAAGGCGAGCAGGGAGAGACCTCCGAAAAATTATTCTACTCCCAGCCCTAAAGTAAGCTGCATGGGGAGTCTGGGGAACCCTGCAGGAACCTATTGCTTTATGCTTGATTTTACTTGAGACCCTTCCTCGCCCTGCTTCTTCAGGACTCGGTGCAAATTTCAGCCTTACCCAGCGAGACAACCCTCCCTGGGACTTCACATCCCCTCTGTGGGTGCCGCGTGTCCTTTCCCAGTTGTACCTGTGCTTGATTTCATCGATTTCATCTGGATGCCCTTGGTGTTCTCCCGTCTGCACGTGGCCACCACCATCTCCTTTGGGGACACAGTGGTCCAGCCCTGCTCAGAGCACGGGGGTGAAGAGGAGGGTGAGTTCAGCTCCAGCGCTGGGGTTGGATTTGGATTTTCTGACTCGCAGGGAGGCAACGATCAACACCAAGCAGTGCAGCAGTGTTAGGGAACAGCAGTTATTCTCTCGCAGAAACCATTTGATTGGCATCAGTGAGCTGCAAAACGACCTGGTGGGCTTGCCGATGGATCGGGATTGCCTGCAGATAGGTTTTCTCTCTAACCTCACAGCAAGGGGAAGAAAACTCATCTGGTGCCTTTTGTTCTCGCATACACCCGGGAAAGGGAGAGCGGCTCATTTGGAGGGGAGATGCAGATCGGGAGCAGGTGAGGAAAAAGGAAGACGGTGCCACATTGGAAGGCCTCTGTCTCAAAGGGTTTGCTAATCGCCTTGCAGCATTTGGTGTTCTTTGGAGCATAAATATCCACAGAACAGAACAAAAGAAAAAAGCATTAGTATAATTTGCTGGTAATGTTTAATTACAGAAAATCCTGCATGATGATGCTCTGTGTTTGTTGTGTTTCTTGAACCCCTTTCAATGACCTTGAGGTTTGTCAGAAATACTTGAATCAAAGAACTTTGGTAAATCTGGACACTTTTGATGTGCTTCAGATGACCTTTGTCCCTAAAGAAGACCTGAAGCCAAGGGATAATGAGTGCTAATTGCTGCTTTTTCACCTGTCAGGCCCACCTGGCTCTAAGAAGTGATTGATGACTCCTCCTTCAGTCTCAGAGCATGTGAGGTTTATTTGCAGAATTAGCCATCGGGGAAGAGCTGTGCATTTCTGACTATCTGACATCTCAAATACCTCGGCAATCTGCAAACGAGCCACCTCTTCCCTCTCCCTCCCCAAATCCTGCCTAGCAGTTTGCCCAGGTTGCTCCCCAACATTTTGATCACAAAATCATCCAGGTTGGAAGAGACCTCCAAGATCGCCGAGTCCAACCTCTGACCTAACACTAACAAGTCCTCCACTAAACCATATCACTAAGCTTTACATCGAAACGTCTTTTAAAGACCTCCAGGGATGGTGATTGAAATGTTAATGTAAACATGTTTTTGAACATAACATTGGGATGTCTGGGTTACGTTTTTCTTGGAACATAAATGCAAGTCCATGTGGAGGTAATCCAGCCTGAGCTTCTTCTGGGCATGGAAGCAGTTGCTCCGTTTGATGTTATTTTCCTAAGCAAAAGATTATCTGCTTCTCTTTAATATGGACGTATAATTTCTAAACTTCAATTATGTTGTTTTAATACATATCCTAAAGATAATTCTCCTTAATTATTACCTTAAGCACACAGCTCAGATGCTGTTTACACATTATATACACACATTTTCAGTAAGGGAATCTGCATTAGTCCTAAATTTTGACGTGTTTTTCATTATCTAGGGTGCTAATAAGTTAGTCAGCCTACAGCTTTCATATGTCAGGAGATGAGGGGCTGTGGTGACTTCATGGCTGCAGAACCCTCTTTAAAATTAGAGGAGGAGAAAAATAGTACCCAACCCTGAAATAAATTAACTGGAGTCATTCCAGACACCTGCAACCGCCATGTGTAACCATCAGTCTTGTGGCTGACATTTATAGGAAGAGAAACAGGTTTCCGGGTGGAACAGCATTAACCAGCTGAAGCCTACGAATGGTGTTGTGCACAGGTGATGAGTTTTCTTCTGAGGACTCTTCAGCAAGGACTCTGACTTCAAAAGGTCCTCGCTGGGCAGGAGGCTCTCCCTTGTGCTCTGCGCTCACCGTGTCATCCAGCACCGGGAGCTTCGATCTGTCTTGAGGCTGGAAGGGGAGGAGGCACGATGGCTGGATGGGTGTTACGCTGAGATTCAGGTCTGCAGGCTTCAAGTGGCTGCTGTGAAACAAAACCCACTGGTTTTCTGCTGCGTTCAGCTTGCAGAAGCTTCTCCAGCAGAAGCACAGAACCTCTGTGTATCCGTGACCTCCGGGGACATCTCGGTGATGGGCTGAAAGCCACGGCTATGGTTGAGGACAGGAGGTCTTCCCATGTGGGGTGTTCCACCTTACTCACTTTTCTCTCTGCAATAGCCTGTTTTGGGGCCTAGGGCTTCAGAACAAGCCCTGCACCCATGGCACCCCCAGCTGTGCATGGAGAGGGTCTTGGTAGGGAGAAGCTGCAGGATCAAGCATCCGCTGTGAGGAAAGGACCAGAAGGAGCCGACGCCGAGGATGCATACAATCCTTTTTTTCTGTGTATAGTGGGGCTAACAAGGTCTGGTTTCCAAAGGTCTTACGCCCCTGGTGTCTACACAGGCTCCTATGTCTTAACCTCATGTCCCTCCCATGTGCCCTGTTCTTCTTCCTCAGCCTTTTCTGGTCCTCAGCCATGGCCAAGGCAAGGCACAGCCTCCTGGGGCTAAATTTGAGTTGTCCATTGGGTCAGTTACTCATGGGCTATCTGCTCAGCTAGGACAAATAACACATTAATGTTACCCTTGTGTTGAAGTTTATTAGGGAAAACACTAATTTCAGACTCTTCTTTTCCTCTGCCCCACCAGTGTTCTTCCCAGAACATGCAGCTTCTTCATGTCTTTGATTTTTAGCTGTCAAGATTGGTGCAAACAAAAAAAAAAAATTGTGGGGACAGACGGAAACAGAGCAATGACACAAACCTCACACCTTAACGAAATAAGGCAAAAAACTGTGCTGCGTTTTGCATCCCAAGATCTGGATGTGAATTTTCCACCCCAGCTTCCTCTGGAATCATGTGCATCGTGCTGACTTCAGACCTGGGTGCGTGGAGGCTGGGCTCAGCCCCTAATATTCCACCAAGTTTTCCGTGAGCCTCCAACAGCTTGTTAAACCAGATGATCCTGGCTGCATACTTCCTACAAACGTTCCCATTCATAGATCCAGCACGTGTTTCTCCTCATTAGCGGCAACACTCCCGATTCGGATGGCAATTTTGTCATCAATAAAGTGAAGGGCATCTTTATGTTAAACTAGTAAGAAACACAAAAGACTCTTAACATCAGATGCTAACACATGATAACTTCAGAGAGAAAGCTGTTTTCTCACTCTAAAGTACAATTTGTAAAATTTGGCTCCCAGCCTATAATTCATTTTGTAGCTGTTTGATGATTTTCTCTTGTATCGTTCAGGCCTATTAAAAAACAATTTTCATTTTGTTGGTAAACATTAACCTAATAGCGTCTTTTGGCAAAAATAAATATAATTCTTTTAGGGAAAATTACGATGGTGATTTTGGATTCCTGGTGACCTAATGCTGAATTTTGTCCAAGCTCTGACTTCAGTAAACTTTTAATTGTTTGAATTTCAGATGTTATTTATTAGTCTGGAAGGGGGAGCACACGAGAAATAAGGGGCAGAAAATAATTAGCATAGAGTGTTAGGTAAAAAGGGAGGGCGGAACAGGAGGGAGATGATTATTGTGATAACATTGTGAAACATAATATTGTGAAACAGCCAGTGTTTGCACATAGGTTAAACGTGGTCAGGATTTCCATGAAACCGTATCCTGTTTGATACAACAACACTGTGTCCTTTCCATTGATGGGTTTGTAGGTTTTGAGCTGAGCCTTTCCAACAGTGAGGCACCTTGCAAGTCAAACACAGACCTAAGTGGAAATGTATGTCTTTCAACGTCTGAGGCTTTGATATAAAAATAAATAAAGAAAAAGGAAGAAGAAAACCTGCTTTACTGCCTATATCCTTGTGTGTGTCTCTGGGGTAGTGTAAGGTGACTTTTTGTTCCAGCTTGAGTTTTTTAGCTGTGCTTTGGGTATGTGGGTGGAGATGCTTTGTGGATGTGTATGTTTAGCTTTGTGCACAGTTATGCAAGAGCGTATTTCTTAAATAAAGGAATCCTGGGGAAGGGGGAGACTGCAGATCCCTCTCTGGTGCTCCCAAAACCTCTGCATCAACCTCACGCCTCCTCTGAGAGTCAGTCCCGTGGGGAGGAGGAGCACATTTACACAGCACCATGTTCCCTGGCCTTAATGGAGGTTGCCATAATCTGATTTACTTCCAATAGCTGGAGGGGCTCCCCACAAGATGGCATCAGCCTGGCTAGAGGCTCTAGGAACCGACCTGTCCTTGAGATGAAGGAAAGCATGCTACAGAGGTAGTGCCCAGTGCCACGCTCAAAGCAAAGCCCAGAACGGGCTGAGCCCCATGGTCTGGGGCATCCCAGAGGGGCTGCTCACATCCGAGCAAGGGACCAAGTAATTCCAAAGAGGAGCCCAGCTCAGCACAGCCCCCTTCCCCTTGGCTTTCTCTTCAGCATCAAGCAGGACCAGGGAGGTGATCGTCCCCCTGTACTCTGCTCTGGTAAGGCTGCACCTCGAGCGCTGTGTTCAGCTTTGGGCCCCTCACTACCAGAAGGACATCGAGGCCCTGGAACGTGCCCAGAGCAGGGCTACGAAGCTGGTGAAGGGCCTGGAGCACAAGTCCTGTGAGGAGCAGCTGAGGGAACTGGGGTTGTTTGGTCTGGAGAAGAGGAGGCTCGGGGAGACCTTATTGCTCTCTACAGCTACCTGAAAGGAAGCTGTGGGGAGCTGGGGTTCAGCCTCTTCTCACAGGTAACTAGTGATAGGACCAGAGGGAATGGCCTCAAGTTGTGCCAGGGGAGGTTCAGGTTGGAAATGAGGAGACATTTCTTCTCAGAAAGAGCAGTCAGGCACTGGGACGGGTTGCCCAGGGAGGTGGTGGGGTCACCGTCCCTGGGGGTGTTCAAGGAAAGGTTGGACGTGGTGCTTGGGGACATGGTTTAGTGGTGACATTGGTGGTAGGGGGTGGTTGGACCAGGTGATCTTGAAGGGCTTTTCCAACCCTAATGATTCTGTGATTCTATGTTTGAGGAGGTCTTGGGTGTACTGGACTGGCTTTTCATCTATACCATTCCTGTCCCAGCTCTCGGAGCATGTTTGGGAACCGAGAGCTTAGCACAGGCGTGTGGTTCCCAAAATCAACTGGGGGGAAGCTTACGCTGCCTTCTGGGCATTTCTGAGGTACATCTGAAGGCTCTGCAGCTCCTCACGAGTTCAGCTCTGGCTGTTCCACGCTCTGAGGCCGCACACCTCTGTGCCCTCCCTCCTCCTGGCTGCATTCATTTCCTTCCACGGAAACATTTCCGTCCTCCGAATGTGAGCTTTATTAAATTGTATTCACAGCTCATTAGGGCTTGCCAATTCATCTAGGGGAGCACAAAAGCTAATATTCCTTGTGAAAAGCCATTAAAGCTGAAGAAGAAAGGCACCCACAGGCCTGCTCCGACGTGTTGTGGTGGTCTGCAGCACCGAGGCCCACCTGAACCTGAAAGTCTGGAAAGCAAATCCACAGAAAACAAGGCTGGGGGCAGAACAAATTGCCCAGGACCTGGGGCCAGGGCTCAGTTTTGGATGCGATGGCTCATGGGTGCTTACTGAGTTTTTTCCAGCAACTTAAATGATGGTACCAAAAGCTGAGGAAACGTGTTTTCTCAGGCCCAGGTGCCTGAGGAGCAGCTCCTGCCAGCCTCCCCAGGCCCTGCACCGGCTGACGCAGGGATGCAGCTTCAACAGCAGGGCAAAAGTTTGCTGATGGCTGTGACTTTCTGCCCGGGTGATGTAAATTAACATATGTGTAATGGTGCTGTCCTGTTACAGCAGCTGGGCTGCTTTTCTCTGTGAATGAGGGCTAAATCACTAAAACAGCAACAGGTTTTGGATGATTGGAATCCAATAACTTCCTTTATAAAGGCTCTGGGTTAAGTAGCATCTGATATGATGGGTATTCCTGTGTCAGTCCTGGGGAAGTCTGCCTCGGTTACAGTCCTAGAGGTACTAAAGCATCATCGGACAGCATTAATGCATCATAGTTCCTCGGACAGCCTCTAAAAATCTGGAAAACTTGACGGGAGATGGCAAGAAATATTGTTGCTTTTTGGGCCAAAAATACCACTCTTTCCTGGGGCTGCAGAAACATTATCTGTGCAGACTGCATGGGCAGAAATGCTTTTCTGCAGCACGTTTTAATGAACGTACGGACAAAGCCGGCTGCCCTGCTGTCGTTGGGGGAAATGCCATGCAATAGTTGGGCACCTGGCATACAGATAAAGGAGGAAAATAGCTTTTCATCTTTCCGGTTGGGAACGTAGGAAACAAGCCACTAATTCAGATTTTCAGTTGTGCCAAGGAAGAGAGAAGAAACAACGTTTTCGTACAGTTAGAAGAACAAACTGTTATTCGACGTGCTGGGGGAGAGCTGCTAGCGGGCCTTCAGACTTTCTCCCGCAACAAGATGAGCCGTCCTTTCATGTCAGATACAAAAGCGGGAGCAAACGTGCTTCTTAGTACATGCCTTCTTTGTTCGGAACAAGAAAAGAGCCAGCTTCTCTGCTGATATAAATCAGCACAGCCCCAAAATTACACTACCTGAGGAGCTGACCATTGCTGCGCCAGCGACTCGACGAGCAGCGCTGCGGCTCCGTTAGCATTCGCTGCACGCCAGCGAGGATAAACCCACGGTTATCTCCTCGACACCTTGGGCAACGCTTGGTGAACACCAGGGCTTTTGCACAAAAAGATGTAACTTGGGGCTGCCTGCGGCCCCGCCAATCTACTCAGCAATCTGAAGCAGTGCAGAGGGAAGCGTGTGCTGCATTTGGGATTCATCCTGCCCATCCCCGGCTGCTCTGAATGCCTGTGCTGGTGCCTGGTGTGGAGTTGCTGCTGGTGTTCCTGTGCTGAGGCATGGTTGGGATGCTGGGACTGCAGCTGTTTTCTTCCACTTTCAATTTATCTATGTAAAATAATAATAATAATAATAAAAAAACTTGTTATCTTTTATGTGCAATGCCACCTGCATTATAGAAAAATCCCTTTGGCCCTGACTATCCTCGTTCTTTTCAAAGCTGGTCAAAAAGGGGATGTTTTTCACCCAAAGTGTTTCCAGGCTGCCAAGGGAGGATGAGCGAAGTGATTCTGGCCAGAGAGGACCACATCGTCACAGCAGAGCAGCGGTGAAATGATGATGTTTCTCGAAGCTGTTGCAGCAAAAGAGGCCAGATTTGACGGTGGCTACCATGTTGGGTTGGGGAATATTTTTTTGGAGCATCCCTCCTGCAGGCAGGGCAGGGTGGGAGGAAAGTGCTTGTTTCACAACGCAGCTCTGCATTCATTTTGCCAAGGCTGGAAACAGCCCGACCAAAGAGACTTGCAAGTGAAGGGGGAAAAGCCTGCAGAAAATGGCAGGAATTTGTCAACAGCTGCTTGAGCATCACATCAAGATAGGCACCAGCCTGAGAAAAAACTTCACTGAGCTGGGCCTTTGCAGATTTTCAGAGCATGATAAGGTTTAAGTGGGAAAGATGGTGCCTACAGATATATATAGATAAATAAATAAAAATTCTGTTCTCTTCCATGCTGTGTCTTTCTTTCACGGAGCACGGAGCGACAGGGCTGCAAAAGGGAAAGCCCTTTGGTACCCACACAGCCATGCCTCACCATGGCTGGGTGTCCCAGGATGGAAGAAATGCTGGCTTCTGGCCTAAAAATAACATCTTAGTAATTTTTCCTTATGTTTCACAGGCCATCCTTTGTTCCTGTACCATGCCTATAGCCAAAAAGCAGAGCCAGTTTACCTTCAGGATATCCCTGTCATTTCCCCCTCTTTGGGTCCTTGCTCTTCTAGGAGAACCCCAAGCTATTTTCACTGAGCATTGATTTTTCCCCTGCAGCGTTACCAGGGCCACCCGCTTCAAACTGATCTTCAGGAAGGGCAGCAAGTGACCTCCACAGAGGTGCCACCTTCATGTTTTTCGGTCATTGCTTGGTACGTTGAGCACCAAAGTATTAAACCATCTAGCTCCACTTGCTGCTTTGCCTGGGGAAGCAAACACCCTGTCCCCGCCGTGCATCACAGAATCAGAATCGTTTAGGTTGGAAAAGACCTTCAAGATCATTAAGTCCAAACTAATAGATCCTATGAATCAACATAAAGAGAAGTTGGCAGTACAGCAGAAAAATAAGCTGTCAGGATCTAATGAATCTTCTTGTTTTTTTCATATTTTTTTTCCTACCTAATAACCCCAATTTTCCTACTCAATAACCCCACAGGAATGTGTTTCACATTATGAGGAGAAATGGTCCGATGGCGATCCTTATGAGACTCACCCCCACATCAGCAGCACTTTGCACCCTTTTCTCCCCGACCATGACTGCCCCATGGAACTTTGGATAAAAATTGCTTCCCAAAATGAAAATGGTCCCACTGCTTATATACCTGCATGGCCTGGCTTTTCCAAGTGAGTCCAGACCCCCTAGAAAGGAGAGGGTTTTTTTGCTGTTTTGGGAGGCACGAAGGCAAATGGGGAAGAATAATAAGAGCAGTGAAAAAAAAAAAGAGAGTAAAGAAGAGGAAATGGCCTTTTTTTACCACATAGGATGTCCCATAATGAGGCCTTTCTCAGAGGGACAAGCGGCATGGGGCTGGGGGATGGAGGTGTTGTTGTTCTGGGAGATAAAGCAGAAAATAAATGAGCCTGTTCTGGGTGGAAAACATCACGGATGTGGCTGGTTCCTGGAAGAGAGCTGTTTGTCTGAACAGTGTCCTGCGTGCTCCAGCCCCCGGCAAACACAGAGCCCAGGGTACAAGGAGACCTGTGTCAAGGCACCCCAATGAAACACGTGGCAGCAGGAACAGTACTGCCCCTTCCAGGAGACTGGTAGGTGGCTCTAAAACAGTGCTTTTCACTAATTAAAGCAGGTCTTTTTGGACATAAAACGGCTGAAAGCTTAATTTTCCTACTTGGTGCATAAATTAAGGATCAGGCAGGCTGGGTCAAACAGACTTCCCACCCACGTCCTTACGTGAATAACCGAGGCTTTAGGGAAAAGGGGGTACGCCTTGGGTCTTAGTACAGGGTCTGGCTTACATGAGCTCTCTTTCAGGCTGTAATTTTCAGTTCATCACCTTCAGCAGATCAGCTTTGCTTTAACAGTCTGAAACCACCTAGGCAGTGGCCCTACTGAAGCTGTCCTCCTGCCTAACCTGCCCTGACCCCAGTGGGCAAGAGGACGAGCATTCAGTCTCCCTTTTAGGTGTGCAGTGCTAGCAGAAATCACTGTGGTTTCCACTCAGATGGAAAATAAGATGTTTGGATGGGTCATCTCTAACACCATTGAGCAGCGAGATCCCAAGCCAGCAGCCTGCCTTCACTTTGCAGTGGATGCTGAGCAATGGGCACCTCCATCCATCCCATCTCCAGGTGTCTGAGCAAGGCACCAGGCTTGGCGTGTGCACTTGAAGGCTGAAGGTAGGTGAGATGAGGTCAGGTCTTCATCATGGGCTTCTAGGCAGAAGTGCAGGTGTGTTGTGTTTTTTCCAGGCCCCATCCACAGTGTGACTGCCCCATAGAACCACACGGGTAAGAGGGCAATGGCCAATGCTCAGTGGGTGCACCCAAAGTCTACGGGTGAAGGCAAACAGTGCATGCTCCCCACGGAGCCCCAAAGGCACATTGCAGAAATGGCAGAGCTGAGGCATTACTATGTGGCTCATCTCCTTGTCCAAGCAACTAGCCAACATTGAGTGACACTGGAGGAGCAGCTGGGGAGATATGAACAGCCAGGCTCCTCAGCTGCTTCACATACCAGGCTTTTGTTTTCATTGGAGACATGGACCTGCTTTTGGGGGCTGAAGGCTTGTTTAAGTGTCTGTGAAGGGCTGTGATAAGGTGAAAGAGTTTCAGTGAGACTCAACATGATTAAAACATGCCAGTGACATTGTTGATCAGGCCAATGGCTTTTCTGCACCTCTACAACGGGGATGAGGATGCTTACTGAACAGCGTGCAGCAAGCATAAATCAAGACAAGAGCTTTGATGACAGATAGGACAGAGCTTACCATATCCCAGCAGGAATTGCTGCAGAGTCAAGGTGAGGAACCCGTTTTTGGCAGCTCTTGGGGGCTGATGTAGTTGTAGAGCAAAGTGCCTGCAACGGTCTCTGCTCAAAGCAGGTGCAATAGATGAGTGAAGGAAAAGAGCAGAGAGTTTCTGAACGGACCTTGGGAGATGGCCTGGCTGCTCCACACTGGAAAGAATCCAGTGTGCTGGGGAAAATGGGTATTGCTGAATGAAAGGAGCCGGATTCAATAAAGCAGGCTGGCTTTCCTTGCTTTCTACGCCTATGCAAATCTATTTAAGGGAGGGTGCCTAAAATGCACCAGAGTTTATAAAGAGCATGAAGTAAAGCTCAATTCCATTGGAGAAAGCCACCTGCATTGTGCTGCAAGGATTAGAAACACCTGCTTAATTAAACACTGTATCACTGTATAACAACCTTTATGGGGCTGTAGCTTTCATAACAATTAGATAAAAGCACATTTTTTTCGAGATGAGTTATAGATCTCTGGAAGAAAATGAGATTTGCTCTTCTACTAGAATCCTTTCCCTGTCCACCGCACTGCATAACTCACCGTCTGGAGATCTTTTCACAGGCTGCTCACATCTCAGTAGCCACAAATTTGGACAGCTGGAAGAATTACACTGGCTGGCGCTGGTGGCCTGGAAGTTGGGAATTCCATTAAAACTTTCCCAAACACGTCTGCTTCTGCTAAACACTGGCACCTTCTGCTTTCAGCTCTGGCAGGGAATGAGACTTTTGGCAGAGCTAAAATTGCAAAATTGAACCCTTTCTTTGCTTGGCAACTCGGTTGGTAATTCATTTTGTTTTGTAAAAGGAGTGTGGCTTGCAAAGAGCAGAGGGCATTGATCTAGCCAGGGGGCAACTTTAGCTCAGCTCCATCACCCGATTGCTGCTGGGAATGTGCAGGATGAGGCAGCGTTTAGGCTTAGATCCAGTGCCCTGCACCAAATCTTTGCTTGTGGCTGCTCTGGCTTTGTGAACAGGATTACTGCTTGCATTAGTTGCACTCTGTCAACCCAAGCATCACGTTAAGATGTTGACCCTCTACACAGGAAGGGCTGAGCACCGTGTGAAGCATGGGGCTGTCCTGCTGGCCCCATTCTGGAGGAATAAATCTCTTGTGCTTTGCCTAAAGCACCTACTGAGTTTGGGGTTTGCCTGCCAGGGAGCACTAGGGCATGGCCTAAACCCAAGGCAAGAGCATATTTTATGTAAAGAAGAAGAATTAGGACTTGAGCAAGCTCATGTTTAGCTTATAGTCTGCATTCCCCTTCCACGCAGGTGGGTCCCATTTCTCCTGTAGGCTCTGTTGACTCACTAACTTTTCTTCCAACCCAAGCATGAGATTTTGATGGATTTCCCCGTGGATTTGGAGGTCTGCAGCCTCCCATGGGCTGCTAAGGTCTGCCTAACTACTGCAGGCTGGGAAGAGGCAGGGGTATGCCCAGCTACATTTCTTTTTCTCCTTTCCATCGCCATCCCTGCAACACAGCCCTGTTGCCAAGGAGCTGGTGCTAATGGCTTGAGCTTGCCTCATGCAGCCCTTCAGGGCACATATAATGTGATGGAGAGGGAAATGGGGTGAATAAATACGAGATCAGGCTGTGTAAGCTTCTTCCTAGCTTGTTGTCCAGTTAGCCAGGGATCCTGGTCCTCACCAGGGGCTTTTGCAGGGAAAGGTGAGGAACATATTCCCCAGCAGACCTCCCTGTTGGCAATCAGGCTGCTCGCTATCTTTGGAGATCTCTTTGTGGGAGATAAAAGTGCTGCCAGTTTACTTTTTTCACTGCTTGCTCCAGGGCATTTCCTTTTTTTTCCTGGCAGCCAACACCTGGAGCGAAAGGCCCGGGGGACTCTCTCAGCCCTCATTTCATAAAGGCAGAAAATTTCTGTAGAAAACCAGGATGGTGAGACTGCCCCAAGTGTGTATTTCTGTGTCATACCATGACTGAAAACAAATATCATCATTTTAACCTGGAATCCCATCATGATTAGAAACATATAGTAGGAAATCATGGAAAGCAGGCCTGAATAATGCATTTGGTTGGGGAATCTGCCCATTAATAAAGACTGCAACACTTCATCTCTCCTCTGGGATCAGTTTGGACATCAAGGCTCAGCTCCGGCTGTTGTCTCACATGCTCATCCGCCGATGGCACGGTGCCTTTCTTGCGTGCGAGTGCAATGTCAGCCTGGACTTAATGCAGTGGCTGCGGTTAATTAACAAAGCTGCTTCTCTCTTCATTATTCACCAATGTTAATGGCTGTGAAAGGAAAGAACAAAATGAGCCAAGTTAATTTCAGTTCTGTGAGAAACACAGGAAAACAGAAATGTTCACCAAATGGGAAAGAGAGAAAATGAGGAGACAGAAAAAAAAATTAATTTCCAGCTTCTAAGAGGACTTTCACCAATAACAATATAAAAGATAGCTGAGTGTTCTTCTTAAATGAAAAAAGTGATTACTTCCAAGGCAAGTGAATGGCTTTCCATATTTTCTTCTTCTGCCTGTGTCATTTAATTTCTGTTTTCCTCCACTTTTCACTTATTATTTGACTCCATCGATGTGGTGAGATGTTGCTGGAGGCTGTCAATGTTTCTCCTGGGTGCAAGCAACGGAGACATCCAGAGTAAGTCCCTTCCTTTGGCTAGGAGGACCCTGGCTGTCACCCCTGCAAGAGAGTCTATGTCCATGTGACATTCATGTGTTTTGGCCGTGCACGTCAAGCTCACGGTGACAACTCGTGTATGGCTTGAGCAGTAATACTGCGTGAAGCTGGGGGGTTGTGATCTGTCCTCAGGGTGAACCCGGACCCAATGCAAGCATGGGCTGAGAGGGAAAAAAGGTTCTTCCATGGTGTCAATGAAGGTGCTTCAAGGAATCATAGAATGGCTTGGGTTGGAAGGGTCTTCAAGGGTCACCCAGTTCCAACTCCCCTGCCATGGGCAGGGACACCTCCCACCAGCCCAGGCTCCCCAAAGCCCCATCCAGCCTGGCCTTGGGCACTGCCAGGGATGGGGCAGCCACAGCTCCTCTGGGCAGCCTGGGCCAGGGCCTCACTGCCCTCTGAATGAAGAATTTCCTCCTAATGTCTAATATAAATCTCCCCTCTTTTAGCTTAAGGCCATTCCCCCTTGTTCTATCATTATCCACCCAAGTTCCCTCTCCATACTTTTTATAAGCCCTCTTTAAGTACTGAAAGGCTGCTGTGACGTCTCCCCAGAGCCTTCTCTTCTCCAGGATGAACAGCCCCAGCTCTCCCAGCCTTTCTTCATAATAGAGGTGCTCCAGCCTCTGATCATCTTTGTGGCCCTGGCAGGGCCTAGCAGGTAGGATCTGGCCTCTACGTGTCATTTTGAGGTTGACAAGCCCGGTTTCCTGATGTATCATAGGGATCATATGGATCATATCCTATCATATGGATTGTATCCTATATCCATCAGGTGAAAGAGCAGCACAGGGGAAGCTACACCAGAGGTGCCCATGTCCTACGGACTCATGTCTCCAGTTTTGTTTGCATCTCCTGTGGGTTTCCTGGTGTGCAGCAAGGCAACCTGTCGCCTTCAGGGGGAATAGCTTTCCCCTTTTTCTTCTTCCCTGAAACTTTCTCTTCAGGGGGAATAGCTGGACCTTTTCTCTCTAGTCTGCCTCCTTGCTCATTGAAATCTTCTCTTTTTGTGGTCCCTACAGTGGCATTATTTTGGGTTGGATTTGGTTATCAGATTCAAAAGTTACCAGGGGTGGGGTAGGCTGACAGGCACTGAGATAGTGCAGGGAGAGGCTTTGGTGAGATAAACCTCCCTTCCTCCGGACACAGGCTATAAACCCACGTGTGGGCAACAGTGAGGTTGCAAAGTCAAGCTCTCAGGAGGAAACGCCAGAATTAAACAGCCCGCACACCCATAATTTGGGCCTTTGTGCACATCGAGTGCAATGCATCCTTTAATTATCCGATCACCTACGATTTTGAGTTATTTTAATCCAGCGAATTGCTCTAGGCCACATTAACACACGCTGTTCAAACCACACACTGAATTCAACATTAATTTCCTTGTGAGCTTCTCTGTAATGCTTCAGCATCTGATCAATATTAATGCGTTTATCTGCACAGCGCTCCTGCGATATCACCAGCTGGTGAACTGAGGCACGGGGAGATTAAGGCCAAAATGATCAAAGGCGCTTGCTAATTTTGGGTGCTCAATTTGCAACACCAGGGACATGATCTTCCAAGGCCCTTGGCATTTTATAGCACTTGGCGCGTTTGAAGCACGGCTCTTGTTGGCTTGTTCCTGTCTCCAAGTGCAAATCCAGTCTGAGTGTCCTACAGGGCATCAGGAAGATGGGCAGAGCCTTATGAGCAGCCCCTTTGCTGTACGGGTGAATTCACAGGAAAGGAGAAATTCTGAAAATAACCACCCCAAGAAAACCTGTAGCATGATGCTAAGTTGAAACTATTAGGCCATCTTTATTTTTATTTTCATTTTTTGTAACTTTTGAGTCTTTCCCTGTCACCTAATTTTCTTTCAATATAGACTTTGTAGATGTAACATCCTAATTTATATCTCCCTCCAAAGAAAAGGAACACAAAGCCAAATCATAGAAGGATAGAGTGGTTTGGATTGGAAGGGACCTTAAAAATCACCAGCCAAGCCACAGATGCAGTTCTCATTTTGACCCAAATTTGGCTCATCGGCAGGGCTCGTCCCATTGGACCCAAAGCCCAGACCTCCCCCTCGGCACCTCAGGGACCGAGAGGGAGACATGCGAGCAGGGTTTGTGCTAGCCCTGCAGCTCTTGTTATGAGATGCATTTTGGCATTTTGGCAATTTTGCATTTTTCACACAGCATTGAAACTTTGAGATTTGGGACTCCAGAGCTCAATGCCAGGAAGGGAGTGGGACGGGTGGTTTTGCTTTCTGTGCCTTTTGCCCCCTGGGAGCATCTCCTGCCTCTCATCCCTCAGTCCTATCCATCCCTCAGCTATTCCCTGGTCTCCTGTCCAGCCACTGCCTGCTCTCCATGGCTCACATCCATTTTTACCAACATGTTGCTCCTCTCGCTCCTGCTTTGTCAATGATTGCTTTTTATTCCTCACCATAATTTTATATGACTGTGATTTATGATCCTGAGTTTAAAGATTTATTGCAATGGACACATGGCATGGCAGACTTAAAGGGAGGTGTTCAGCTCGTTATTATTCTCTTAAATCCCAATTCTTCCGTACTCTAAAAAGCAGCTTCTGCATCGTGTTTTCAAGACTCTTGTCCCCTAGCTTTCTAGGTTTATCAAGATGAGGAGAAAACCAGGCAAGAAAAGTTGCAGCTCTACAGTTAAGAGGTTGGCTGGCATCTATGAACCTCACGAGTAATGTAAGCACCTGGGGGCTTAATAAAGCACTGGATGGTCTTCAGGCAACTGGCTGCAGGCTGAGGATTCACCAGGATCAGCACTTGCTTATTCCACCTTACAGAGATGGTTGATAACCCTACAGCAATTTAAGCTCGCTCCTCCCCAAGAGAAAAGCAGCACAGACAGCAAACATCGACCGTCTCCTCTTCCTTGCATTTGTGTGGTTTTGGACAGTGTTTTAACTGCCTAAGATGAGCAAGGGCCTTAGGTTGTCTTCAAGAGCTTAAACTGATCTAAAGCTATAAAGTGCTTAGAGGTGGTTTAAGGACATCGATTATAATTAACCGGCAAAAAGAACACAAAACACCACGTATCAAAGACCTGCGGCCGCCTCTTGTTTAGGGTGGATTTTTTTTTTCTTTACACGCCTCTTGTACAGCTCAAGTCAAAGTCCCCTGAAGTCACCAAAAGTCTTTGATGAGCTCGAAGGAGCTTTACTGTTGGCATGGGCTGCAGCAGGTTCAGCCTGGGAAAAACAGGCTGCTGTGGCCATGCTTAGAGCTGAGCTTCTAGTTTTGTATCCTGGATTTGTGGTGGCAAAATAAGCCTGGTAAACATTAAAACCCAACCACAAGCACTAGTTTCACCAGTGGTGAAAACCAAAAAGAACCCACAAACCCTGGTCCCCTACCAAAGGGCACCTTTCAAACTGCGGTTCTCTTTAATTACTGTCCTGAGGGAAGAAATAATGTTGTTGTTGTTGTTGTTGTTTTTTATATATATATATATATAATATTTTCTTATATAAATAAACATTTAAATTTCCCATTTTAAATATGCAATTTCCTCTCTTTTTTAAATAAGCAATCCTTCTCATAAGTTAATTTTCTCATGACTCAGTGTAAATCCCAAGAGGATTTCCTCCCCGTTTCCTCCCAGGTCACCTTGGGTCAGAGACTGCATCCAAAGTGTTCCCCTCCTTGCATAAGCCAAGAAATGCCATAAATGTATATAAAAATAGTGAGTTTGGAGGGAATGCTTATCATGCTAGTCAGACCTGGCACCTACTATAATTAAGACAGTAACACATGCTGCCAAATATGAAGATGCTTTGCTCCAGGATTTTAGTGTATCTTAGGCTCATCCTAGAGACTGGGAAGCATTGGGGATGTTACTTTGAATTTCTTGCTGAGGTCTGCACCCACGTGTGGCAGCATTGCTATCAGCATCCACGTGAGCAAAGCCCAACCAGCACCAAACAACTTTCCCCCTATAGTTTGTACGTATATATTTGTGGTGTTTAGATGTGGCTGAAACCAATAATGAACCTTTCCAGTAGGGATGGTGAAAAATTGATTTGCCATGAGCAGAAAAGCCGCTGTCAGAGGTTGCTACGTGCTGGATATTAACCCGTGCCATGGACATGGACCTGCAGGTGCTCAGATATCGGGCTCAGACCAAGGCAGCTGAGGAAGAGGCACATCCCTGTTATTCTCGCAGAAAAGTGCTGATTTGTAATTGAAATGGAGAATTATATAGAATGACTCGGAAACAATGTTGGGGAAGAGATCTAATAGTGTAGCACTTAAACAGAAGAAAACCAGGTTGTAAGTGGAAGAGCTTGGAAAGTGGATGTGGCTCAATTTACACTCATTATAACGTAGCTTGCACAGTGCCATATTAGGGGCCAACAGCAAACGTGGCCCTACGCAGCCATCCCGCCTGTATGCAACCCCAATACTGTTGGGTTTGGAGCATTTATTTGAAATACATTTCAAAAGTATTTGGAAGGACCGAAGAGTTAAGGAGCATGCCCAGGCAATGAGAGGTTGCCCCTAAGCAGCCACAAAAGGGGACGGGACTGATGTCTCCTCGGCAATCGTGATTTTTGCATTTCTGTGTGCTTCATGTTGCCACTATATTAATGTTTTGTAATCTGGTTGTAAGTAATCAAATACTGGATACAGCCATCCGGAGCCACTTCACTGCCGCACGCCCTGCTACAGAGAGAAGTTTTCTTAAAAGATTTTTTCTTTTTTTTTTTTTTTTTTTAAATACCTGTTCTTCAAATAACTCAGTGCTCCACAATGGCTCTGCAGAAGACTGTCAATCAAGCAAAATTACAGCCTGACATGACAGACAGTAATGACTCTAAAGGGGCCGTTACCATCTATTGTGCCAGGGGGCCCTTCCTAATAGGAGTGTCTCCTCCGCTTCTCATTAAAAGTGCAATGGCTCCCGAGATTTTATACATTACCGGTTATTTCAAATACAAGTTATCACGCACACACACACAAAAAAGCACATTTATGGGATGTTAAAAGCGCGGGCTAAATTGGGAAAAGAAAACTTAGATTTACAGGCTGGCATTATGCTTAGAAATTGCAGCACGGGCAAGGATTTGGGTAATTTTAGGTAAAATTTTTGTGTGCTGAAAGTTGGAATGGCAAAGCGGGCGATGCTGCCTGGGCAGTGAGATTATAGCGTGATGCTGTACGGGCAAACACGACTTCAGAAATAATGGCAGTGAGTGGTTTGGCTATGCCACGGCTCCAGGATAAATTATGGCACCAGCCTCCTGGACTGATGAAACCCTTCGGCCTCTGTCAGGCTGGAGGTCAGGGCAGATGATCGCTTTTGCCCCTTTTGGCCTCAAATTGTCTCAATTTTCTCCCAAGGACAGCAGGTTACTTTTGGCAGCCCCATTCAGCAACCCCAAAAATCTCAACACGGCATTTCTGGCCCCAAGTGATTTATTATCTTGTGAAAAAGGGAGAAAATACAACATTGGTGTGGGTTGGAGGGAAAATTATTCGGTGTCGGCTGCATCTTTTTGGGGCTGTCCCACCCCCATCACTTCTCAGGCGGGGGCCACCAGCTTGGGGATCCCTGGGGACACGGACACGGGGAAGGAAGGCTGATGGGACGAAGGGGATCCCCATGGGGAGCAGGAGGATGTGGGTAAGCCAGCAGCAGAAGGAAAGGTTTGGCTGCTCCAAGAACATACTGGGACAACACACAAGCACCCATCGCAGGGAATCCCAAGCGATTTGGGCCACCCATGGGGCGGGATGGCCACCAAAGCATTGCATTAGAGAGGGCACTAATTAATGCAGGAGCTGGCACACGCTCAGCCGTGTGCCTGTGCCCAGCAGAGGGTAGCATTGCCCAAACACCCCGGCCTGCCTCGGTGTTTTCCCCAAATTTACACCTCCCCACCCGGCTGAGCTCCCCCAGGCTCCAAACCCGCGTGGAAGTGGGAGCCCCAGGGGAAAGCTCCCGTGCTCATAAATGATGAGCGGTCCGGAAAATCCCTTTCCAAAGTGGGATTTTAAGGACTCTGTGAAAGGACACGGCACATTTTAAGCAGTTAGGCGCACATTCACATCTGTTTACGAGTCGATGCAATATTTAGTCGTGTCACGCCTCGTTTTCAGCCGCCTCATTTGATGACCAAGGGTTTGAGCCGCCCCCAAAAACACCCGTGGGTCCGCACCTGCCTCTTTACTTCCCAACTTGGAGGAGAAATCCACTTTTTTTTTTTTTTTTTTTTTTTTTGCGCTTTACCTATTTGCAAGACATTAACGGGAAACCTACCCACGGGTCTAGCGCGTATTTCTGCCGTGTCACCGGGGGCGCATCCTGCCCGTCGCTCCCGCTGCGGGGTGGGCAAGGGGCTGGGGGCCACTTTTGGCCCCCACGGGGCGGCTGCGCTCACGGTGGGCACCGCAAACCCCGCGCAAAACCCGCGCATCCCCCGCGCATCCCCCGCGCAATCCCCGCGCATCCCCCGCGCCGCTCCGGACCACCCCGCCCGGCCGCCTGCGGTGTGGCTTTTAATTTTTATTTTTTTTTTCCCCCGCTTTCCCTTTTTTTTTTTTTTTTTTATCTCTTTGCTTTCCCTCCCCTCCCGTTTGACGTGCGCGGTTTTGGTGCAATGCGAATTATCTCCAGTCATTCAGTCAGGAGGGGCAGCGCCAGGCAGCAGAGCAGCGGCGGGGCTGCCTCCTCCTCCTCCTCCTCCTCCTCCTCCTCTTCTTCCTCCCCCTCTTCTTCTTCTTCCTCCTCCTCCTCCTCCTCCCATTGCCATAACAACCGCGCACAGCCGCACCGCGCCCGGGAGGCTCGGAGCATCCAACGGGGCCCCCGCACGCCCTGCTTGGGGACAGCGGGGGGGTAGGGAGGGGGGGGGGAAATCAGTGACCTCCCTCCAAAAAAGAAAAAAAAAGAAAAAAAAAAAAAAAAGGGACTTTTCCTCCCGGAGTGGGGGGACCAAAGTGTCCCTGAGGGTGCTGAAGGAGGCGGGGGGGGACACGGGGCAGCCCCGGGGGTGGCACGGGGAGGGGCGAGGGGGGAGGGGGGAGGACGAGGGGAAAGGGGGTGGGGGGGGGCAGAGAAAGTTGGGAGGAAATAGCCCAGGAAAAGTGGCACTCGTGGAGCCCGCCGGAGCGCGGAGGAAATAAAAGCGGCGGCGGGCAGGAAGTGTGAGGAGGAGGAGGAGGAGGAAGGGGAGAAGGAGGAGGAGAAGAAGGAGGAGGAGGAGGAGGAGGAGGAGGAGGAGGAAGAGCCGGCAGAGGCAGCAGCCGCTGCTTTCTCAGAAGAGAAAGCAAAAGCCGCAGGCGGCTCGGTGCCGCCCGGCATCCGCGGGGCTGCGCGGGGCTGCGCGGAGCGGCCATGGCCCGGGAGAACGGGGACGGCGGCGGCTCCTGGAAGAAGCAGGCGGAGGACATCAAGAAGATCTTCGAGTTCAAGGAGACGCTGGGGACGTAGGTGGCGGGGAGCGGAGCGGGGCGGGAGGCGCCGTCCCTGCGCTGCGCGGGATTTGCGCGGGGGGGATTTGCGCGGGGGCTGCCGCCGGGGTCGCTCCGGGCATCCCGCCCGGCACCGAGCCGGGGAGGTTTGGGAATCCCGGGACAAACGGCACCGGGGGGGGGGGGGGTTGGTAGGAGGTGAGGGATGAGGATGGCTGCGGGGCAGGCGGCTGGGCTACCCCCCCCAAAAAAAATAATTAAATAATAAAAAAGAAAGAACAACAAAAAGAGAAAAGAAAGAAAAAAAAAAAGAAAAAGAGAAGAATAAGAGAAAAGAAAAAGAGAAAAGAAAAAGAAAAAAGAAAAAGGAAAAATAAAAAAGAAAGAAAAAAAGAAAAATAAGAAAAAAAGAAAAATAAGAAAAAAGAAAAGAAAAAGGAAAAAGAAAAAAGAAAGGAAAAAAAGAAAAAATAAAGAAAAAAATAAAGAAAAAAAAGACCCCCCCCACCCCCCGGTTTAAAATGTTAATAGGATAGGGAGATGGGGAAAGGCTTTTTCTTGACGGTGCCACTGTAAATAAATGCGGTCTGACTTGCATGCTGTCCCCTAAAGCTGATGGCTGCATCCATTCGTGGACGGACAAGCAGAAATAATCGGAGTGGATTGGATGTGCTTTAGCTACGATGCTTAACTGTTGTTGGGCTTTATTTCTGTTATTTATAGTGGCGGGGCATAAAGATTAGTAAAACGTTGGAGTTTTTTTTTTTTTTCTTTTTTTTTTTTCGGAAGGCTCAGAATAAACATGCGCAGATGGTGGAAGGGAGCAGGGTGCAGGCTGATGCTTTTTTGGCTGAGCGGGGAGTTTTATTTCTGTTGAGAGAAATTTTCGCTCGTCGGATGTTGTAGAGGCAGAGAGCCGCGGTTGCTGGGGAAGGGCAGGGTGCGGGCTGCCGTGTGGGTGGGCGAGGACGTGAACGCTGGGTTGTATGGGACGGGTGCTTTATCGCCATGTCCCCCTCGGTGTAAATTCAACTTCGAGCACGTCTCTAAGTAAAGCATCGCCGAGCCCAAGCAGCGCGTTTTGTGCTCCGCATGCCACTTCCAAAACACGGCTGAACAAGTTTCGGCCGTAATATTTCAGTTTCTTTCTGCTTCCAAGGGAGGGCTCTCTACAAACAGAGTATTTCTGCTTCTGCTGATTTCCTGCACACCAAGTGCGAGTGAGAAGCGGGCTGGGTGCTTGATGTGGAGGGGGGGGGTCACGCACCCGTGTGGTGGTGAGCACGGTGTGGAAACACCGCCCGGCTGGTGACATTCGTGCCTGCCCAGGGCTCTGAAGATGCAGGGTGAGGTGTCCCTGAGAGACATGTCCCTGCCTGTCACCTTCAGCACCTTCCTGAGCTCAAGGGTGTAGGGGAGGCAAGTCCTAACGCCAGGAGACTTGTGGGAGCAGCAGGACAGCTTGCTGTGGTTCCCATCACACAGCCCCGTGTTATCTTCCCACTTGTGGTGTATGGAGCATCTGTGAGGGTTAACTTGCACCATTAGAGAGGTCCAGACAGAATTAATGCTGTGGACTTGGTGGGTATCCCACTGGAGTTGACAGGATCAGGTGTAGGTCCCAAGGTAGGTGGAGTTGGGCAGAGTTCATCGCTGCGCACATTGGGATGGCTGCTGCAAATGAAATCCACTCACCATGACCATCTAGTGCCTCGCACTCTTAAACATCATCGTAGCCAGGCCTTCGTGATGAGAGGGCAAGCTGTAAGGCTTTAAAACTTGACCTAACAGTCAGCATAGAAACTTTCAGAAAATTAAAATAACTGCATCAAAACCCCGTACCTGTCTAAAGGAGGCAGATCTGTCCCTTTTCCCATACACACGGACATTGTTTCTGGGTGTAGGTGCATTTACCAGCCTACACCTCAGTCGCCTTCTGGCTGTGTGTTCCTGAGTCACCGAGGGCAGACCAGGCAGATAAGGAGACATGGATGTGCGTTTCGGATCTGCTGTGAAACTTGTCAGAAATCGAGGCCATTACTGTGCAAATCATTAAAGGATTTCTTCAGCTCCCACTGAGGCCAGCGAAGGTCTGTTCACTGACCCCAGCAGCAGATACAGGGGAGCTCGAACCCTAGGACACATTCAGAGTTACCGATAGGAAAAAAAAAAAAAAAGAAGAATTAAGCAAAAGTCTAAATACCTTTAGAGCATCTGGACCAAAAAGCTTTCTTCTAGCTTTATTTAGGAGCAGGGATAAAATCTGCTTTGATCCCTCCTGCAGTGTAATGCTGAACTGCGTTGGACATGCATCAGTCGATCTCATCAGTTAATAGATTTTTCTCTAGCATGGCTGGGGCTCGGAGTGAAAAACCTGGAGTCTTGGCTGAGGTGTGCTGGATTAGGGTTGTGGCTGTGTTTTGCATTGCCCTGCCGCCTTCCCTCTCAGCACCTTTAGCAGAAAAGCAGCCCTTTTTCCTCGAGTCTCTGCAGCTGTCTTAACTCACTGTGATCAGCTACAGTAAAATAAGCCCCAAACCCCTAAATCAGGGAAAAAAAAAGTCAAAGAGAAACTTTAAAAACATGTTATGTCAAGTGCATGGATTTGTGAATGTTTAATCTGTGTGTGTACTCTATTAATGATTTGCTCTCTGAAAGGAATCTTTCATTTGAATAAAAGGGTTTTACCAGATCTCTAGCATGTGGAGAGATGAAATTGCTGGGATTATTAAAAAGATCGTAACTCAGTTAATCATGATACCATTTGTGCTTCAAGGAACCTCTGATGAGTACCCAGCTCTCTTCCAGAGCAGCATTACAGCAGGAATTAATTATTTACATGTCTCTGTAAGTCATGTCCAGCCATATTGATAATGAAATAAGCATCCTGAATTGGACATCACCTCCAGAAGCAGGAAAGTAGCCTTTTACACCCAAAGAAATGCTTCCTTCGGTGGCTGAGGTCCTTGCTGTTTTGCTCTGCTCGGTGCTGGTGGCAGTAGGGTTTCCTAAAGGATTTCTCAGTGATGCATCTGGCTCAGGTGGTACTGAACCCCAGGAATGGCTGCAGCCTCCCACAGGCACAATTCTTGTTTTATTTTCCCTCACAAAGAGAATTTTGCTTTTACGTCTCAGCTTCCCTGGTGACAGTGGAAGTGGGAAGAGGGATGGAGGAAAGGGTTTAAGGCAGACATCAGGGAAGAGCAATACAAGCAGAGGTGGAAGGAAAAAGGGGAAGGAGGCAGAAAAATGAAGGGGGGTGGGGTGGGAAAGTTGAGAAACCGAAGATGTGAGACTCTTTTTGTTCTGTATTTGCACAGTCCCTATGCACATGTGATCTTAGGTTTGTGATTGCAATCTCTTGGGTATCAGGGTATCAACAAATTATTTTGGTCATATTACTCACGAAAATATAACAAAAGAAACGTGGGCAATACACTGATAAAATGTGGTTCAGTTCCGTGGTCCTTACATACGATTCCTCTTAGCCTCCGAACTTGGGCTTTCTGTTTTATGTTTGAGATTTGTGGCCATGGGAGCTGTGGTCCTGATTCATCCACGTGTAACTACGGCAGCACAGCAGTGATTCGTGCTCTGCATTAGCAGCTTCGGTGCAGGAAACTGGACCCAGTCACTCCTGAGAATATAAACTGAGGTTACAGATCCTGAAAAAGTAGCTAGGAAGGAATACACAAAGCAAATCAAGGATAAAATAAAATCATAGCGGCGGGCCAGGTGCTCAGCGGTTGCAAATTTGAGTCTCTTCCAAGTAGAAACAGGTAAGCTTGAGGAAAGAAGAGGATCTGATTAGCTGCTTATCTTCTTAAATTTCCACAAATTTGCCTATTCTAGCTCTGCTCAATTCACAAGCCTGCCTGGAGAGGGGGATTTCTGCCCCTGGGAGACGTGAAGTTTCACAATAGCAGGAAAATCTGATGAGTGGTCACTGAAATACCATTTTCTCTCCACGTTTAACTGATATTATATCTAAAGCATTTTAAAACTAAGATTTTGATGTTTTGAGAAGTAATGTTACACAATGCTATCCGCCAGCCGAACAGAGGAAAGCCTCTGATCATTCGGTCCATCTAATCGGATCAGGCTGGCATTTCTAAGATATCTGTCATTAGGCCTTATTGACATTCGAGTTATGATGAAGTTATCTTATTTAGGAAGGCTCAGGCTTAGTAGCTGTGGAAATATTTGTGTTGCCTGTAAAACTGCCACAGCAGATTCCTTACAGCTTAGTAATGATAACGTAGGGAGTTGCAAGGATGTAGCCACAACATAGTAGTAGCCGGTTGGGAAGACAAGTGCACTGCAACGATGTCTCCAGTTCTTTTCTAAAATATAGTACAGAGGAAACTATAGGTGGTTCTGTTTTTCTTAGAGGTTCTGTCATAATTTTTGGTTCCTCTATGTCCAGGGTCTGTTCCATAGTCTTACATCACCCGATGGGCTCCTGGTGCTCTGCACAACTCTTTTATGCACCTGTAGGGTGCTAGTTCTCAATGTGAGATGCAGTCACCCGAAGCCTTGCCCTCACATCTGTTTTCCTTTGTTTTCCTTCTCACACACATGCACAGGCATTGTCATAAACTCTTGTGCTCCGTCTTTTGTATTTTTGTCCCCTCATGTCCTTCGTCATGTCCCCCCAAGTCTCACGCGGACACCCAGGCTTGTCCTGAGCAACTCTGCCCCATGCTCCCTTCTGCTCTTGGCTGCTCAGACCCTCACGGGGGACAAGGCTGATGGAGGTGACATTGTCACTAACTCAGGCCAAGCATTCAGCCTTGTCTGCCACTGGGGAGTGCCAGAAGATGAGTGCAAGAATGTGCTTGTGGTAAGGACGGGTCCCGGTAGAGGTTCTCCAGGTGTTTGAGATGCTGTGAAGAGAGGAGGTGCTGGGAGGCTCCATTAGGTTCAACATCTGGTTGCCTCTGTTCAAAGACCTTCCCTTCTCATCAGTCAGGTGCCCAAACCACCAGTTATTGTAATCAACCACTTGTCATATTCAATACATCAAACCATACTTGTTAGCTCATTAACATCAGGCATTGTGTTAGTTACCCAGTTGTTTTTCCCTTCTGATTTTGGAGATTCTCAAAACTTAAGGAAATATCTTTACTGATATTCTTGAAAATCTTGATATTTGGGCTTTTTCCATCTGTGAAGACTGAAGAGTGTCTGCTTTCCATATTTGTGCTCACATTACGAGTAATTTCTGCCTCTCTCTTATGGCACCCTGGTGAGGCAGCAGTGACTATGTCAGACTGTTTCATCCACTTCTCTGTTCAGTATTTGTCTGGTTTTTAATTAAATTAAGGAAACATTTCACAGTGAAAAGTATCTTAAAAAGAGAAAATACAGGGTTCCAAAGGGCTGAGGTTAAGGCTTGTGTTTCCAATAGGAAGGCTGATCAACCACTGGGACAAATTATGAAGGCAAGGGGTTCTTGTCCGCCCCAGGAGGAGTTGATGGCAGAAGTCCTTTTGCCATCTGAAAGCTCTCAGGCTTTATGCAGGAATCACCAGACAAGAACCTCTTGCCCATGGGTACAGGGGAGGACATTTCATGGTCTTTTTGACCTTAAAATCTGTGACTCTGGGAAGCTTACCATCAAAACCATGGGGGTTAGGGATAATTAGAGGTGTGTGGTACCCCCAGCACCTCTCCAGCATCTCTGGGAGGAGGAGAAAAAGCTGAGATCCAGATATAGATACGGATGTTTAACTGAATGCTGTGAAACAGCTAAGATATTTTGGTTTGTAAAGAACGTAGAGAAACCAGAAAAATACTGAGATGACTCCTTTAGGGTGACATATTTGTTTTAAACTAAGGAATCCTCACTGCTATCATGTGATGTAGTTTTACTATCCAGTGTTCCTGCAGGCTTTAAAATTACTTGTCCCAGTATCTGCAGTGTGAATTGTAGTATCTTATGATGTAGATTGTTGGTCTCCCTTGAAGCGTTACAGAAAATAGCAGGTTTGAGCGTTCAGCTGGAATTGAAATGGGGAAAAAATGGAAAGCAAGATGGCCAACTGATTTAAAGGCTGAGCGAGAGGACTGGGAAAAAGTCTGCAGCCCCTGGTGATTTTCACAGCTCTCCAAGTGTGCTTCGCGGGTGCGTTTTTTTGACACTGCTTATTTGGAGCAACAGGATAGCATAAAGGTCAATTTTCTTTCGTTAACTAAAAATAAGATTCCAAAATTCTCAACAGCCAGAGGCTTTCAGGAAAATACGTCATTTTGAGGGCACCCAGTTTGCTGCATTGCTATTTGGGCTGCGATGGAGTGCTCGAGAGGGTTTGGAGGCCTGGTGGAGTGCGTGGAGCTGAACCCAGCTCTTCGGAGTCCCCTAGTAATCCTTGAACCAAAAGTCTATTCTTCCCATCACAGTCACAACACGGTGGGTGTGAGAGCCTTCTTCTCCACAGCTCCTGCCATCTGGAGAAGCCTGTCTGCTTCCTTCACCCTCCATCTGCTTTCACACAGGAGCTGAAATATCTCCTTATCCATTTTTTCCTTCCTTTTTCCTTCTTTTTCTCTCCTCCTCTGTGACTGACCGCAATTATTTCTGCTGCCCCTTGCACATGATTCTGTGTACTATGTGCAGAATATTGGTTGGAGTTATTTAATCCTTTCACGCATCCAAAGATGCAATTTATATTGAATAAAGTTGTATTGTTTTGGCTTGCCTGACAATAACAAGCATTTATAATAGGATTCTGAATTTATTGCCAGTAATGGTATTCACTTAACTGGTGAGTCACAGTTTATGTTCATGATTACTTAATAGGACCTAATTTTCTAGTCATTTTAGATAGCATGAAAACAAGTTGGAACTAAAAAGGTGCTGTTAGTAAACAGGTAATGAGTGAAAGGAGGGAGAAAAAGTTCCTTGGGGCATCGATCTGTCATTTTTCGTTGGAATTCAAGCCATCTTGTATTGCAGTGGTTTTCTGTAAATAATAATTAACAACAATAACAATAATTTGCAAACTTGTGTGTGTGTGATTGGGCTGTTCTGGAATGACAAATAGCTCAGCAATCAGAATATTTCTCTTTTATAGAAATCATACTGTTCCTTAAACCTTTCTGTCAAATCTTAGCACTGATATGCTTTTGTGTTCTCTGACTTGGCGGTTCCTGTAATTTTCCTCTGAATGTTGTGTCAATCACTTTTAAAAAGAAAACCATAAATAACAGATTGTTAATAAACTTTTCAAGGCCCTTCACTGCTGTTTTTATGTTGAAAGCTGTGTATTGAGTCTTGTGCCAGAATTACTCACCAAACAGATTGTATGAGGTTAAATTAAAATAATACTTTTTAGCAGATTTTTTTGGCTGAATTAAAATGCTGATTTTTTTCCTAATTAATTAATTAATTAATTTAACACTGGCTGTGCTAAGAGAAAGCTAATGGGAATCTCTCTTGGATTTGCTCTGTGCTCTGTGTGCAGAACAGCTGAGCACAGGGCTGGAGATCCTCCGTTACAATAGATCACTGATTTTGCTTGCTCTTTTCCTGGGCAATTTCATATGCTAGATTTAAAAACACCAAATGCTTTGGACAAGAGGGCTACATAACCACAAAGATAGTTCCTAAAATACCTTTTTCAAGGGTCGAAAGGGGAAGAGGCGAGTGAGAGAAAACATGCTGGCTCCGCTGTATTGAGGATTTATTTTGATTTTTGTTTGGATGTTCATACATTACAAAACTGAGCTAAATTAAACAGTTTCAGTCTTGTTCTGGTTTCCAGGAAGGACCAAAGGGAGGTTCTTTTAACAATGCAAATAAAGGTGAGCATTTACCATTGGCAGCAGCAGGGCAAGGCACGTCTCCCCCAGACCCTTTGCATGTGCACACCTTCTGCTAGCCATGCATTCTGCTCCTAATGCTCTCCCTGATTTAGGCTGACTATTTGAAGGTGGGTTTTTCAAGCCTAAGTGACAGAAACTTGGGGCTTACATCAGATGCTCACGTTTCAGAGTACAAGACCTAGAAGCTTCATCCGTAGCTGGTGGGAGTGGAGCAAGGTCAGATGTGGAAAGTCTGATGTCTGAGAGCCTTTAACCTCTGTGTTTCTGTAGGTGAGGGTCAATGTGTCAGTTCAGACTTCACACGTAAGAAGAATTACAACCCCCGATCATCAGCTGTGGGGTCTGAAGGTTTGCAGATCGTCCCAGGAGCTTCAAAACAAGGGTTGGATATTAGGAAGAACTTCTTTTCTGAAAGGGTTGTTAGGCATTGGAATGGGCTGCCCAGGGAAGTGGTTGAGTCACCATCCCTGGAGGTCTTTAAAAGACGTTTAGATGTAAAGCTTAGTGATATGGTTTAGTGGAGGACTTGTTAGCGTTAGGTCAGAGGTTGGACTAGGTGATATTGGAGGTCTCTTCCGACCTAGATGATTCTGTGATTCTGTTTCTCAGGCGTGACCATCCTTAAGATGATGATCCAGTATCATCCAGTGCTGCAGAGTGGTCCTGTGACGTTGAGGTGTTTTAGCTGAGCAGCGTGTTTAAAACCTCCCCGCAGACCTGAGGCATGGGCATTTGAGGAATGTGGTTGCCCATCTCCCATCAGCTACGTCAGGGTTGCAGAAATGCCTGGGTTTTTGTGGGTAGTGCAACATGAACTCACGTAGCCACTCACGTTTGGTTTGAAAGATTTGCGAAATGTGAAAAGCCAGTGTGTTTTTTAGGTTTGGACACTCGCAAATGAAATATGAAGGGTGTAAAATAATTTTCGTATGTTTTTTTAAAATTTATTTCTATGACTTTTGTTGGCCTCAATGGAGACCAGGCTCCGTTGTGCTAGGAATACTACAAGCAGCAGAGTGAAAGACAGCTCCTACCCAGAAGAATTTGAAATCTAAATAAATAAGACAAAAAAGCTAACACGTCTTTGTTGAAAACGAGGCAGCGTGTCAGTTGTAAAAGGCAGAGCTGTGCCTGCATCTTAACTCCAGCCTTATGCAGCGGGCCGTCTTGCTTCTTTCAGCTTCTGTCAGCAGCAGCTTCTTCAGAATGTATTTATTTCTTTGTGAGTCACCCAGGGGCATCACAAATAATTAGTTTTTACTAGTTAAGGTTTGTAGAAGGCTTTGAAGATGCAGAGTGCTGTGCCTATGCCGTTGGTAACGGCACGGGCGTGTTATTGCCGTGTTGTGTCACAGATGCTCAGAGGGACTGAGGTTTTCCCAGAGCTATAAAACGTTGGAGAAGGCAAGGCAATGGGGGATTGGGGCAATGTGGGATTGCTTCAGTGTCCGTGGTGGTCTCTGGTGGTGGCATTTCCCAAGGGTTTCTTTGCATCATTGATCTTTTTCCAGCATTTTTTTGCCACTTCTATGCAACATAACGCAATGCAGAGTCAAGCACCAAAACCAGACTCACTATCTATGTTCCTACCATTCCCTCCGTTCTGGGCAAGGGCTCAAAAGAGGGAAACTTTTTGATGAAAAGCTGCTGAAAAAGCTAAACAAAATAGTAAGCCCCCAAAACGACCTAGAGGGAGGACGGGTGGGGAGGGAAGAGTCCTTGGAGAACATGCAACCACGTGGGAGTCTCCTCGGGGAAGGCAGAGCTCGTAGTCAAATTCATCCATGGTTGAGAGAGCCTGTCGGAGCATCCCTTAATGATCCTTCACTATTACTTGGAGCTGGCTTGGAGATTTCCTTCCACTGTTCACTCTCATCTTCTGCTGCCTCTCAGCTTAAGCAAATTACTACAATATACCTATCCATGAAGCCTGCAGCGTTTTGGAAATTTCAGGCACCGCAGAGTGCTTGGTGTGTGCTGTCAATGGCAGAAGATACTGGGAACATGCTAAACTTGTTTTGTGCTCCCTCCTTATTTTTTTACAGAGTACTTGAACAAATTCAAAGGCTTCATCTTTTACTTGAGGACATTTTGAAGGTGGGGCATGAGATATCTAAAAGACTATCTAAAGCTCTGGGATCATCGTGAGCCTCACACCTCTGCCTTAATGGGATTTCCTGCCGTAGCGGTGTAGTTAATTTGTTCAAGAGACAGAGTATTTTTGAGGGGAAAATCTGACACCATTGAGTTTCTCCTTGGGCTGATGATTGCCACAAAAACACCACCCCCTCTGAGTCCAAGCCACAGTGTTTTGATATACCTTCTCTAGCATAATTACATAGCAACCTGAATATTGCAAAGCAAACAAGCTCTCCTTCCCAACACAAAATCCTCCCAAGCTTTAACACCCAACAAAACAAATGCACAAACCCATCTACTAGAGGGCTGCTGCATATGCACGTCCTTCTGTAGGGAGAGAACAGGGAAGTAAATAGCATGTGACACCTTAGCTGAGTTGCTCAGTGCACCATGGGAAGATGCAAAAACATGGATGTAAAAACACATATGGGGCAGAAAAATGGTCTGGCCTCTGTTAGCCATATTACCCAGGTACTGGGGCATAAGAGAGATAAATTAGAACAAGGGAAATGTATCGTGTCCAAGGCTTTATTTATATAGATTATGTTTTTTTGGGAAGCTGGACGGTATATATTTAGAAGGGATAGGATGCACCAAGAAATGAGATTAAAAAAAAAAAAACAAACAAGCAGGGTTTTCAAAAGCATGCAGACACAGGACATAGAGGTACTGCGGGCTGAAGGGAGGTTTCTGCTCTTGGGTATGTTCAGGTGTTTCTGAAGTAATTTTAAACTGCCTAATTTTCCTGGCAGAAGCCGTGTAAGTGTAATTTATGTTACAGACATAAATCCCACGCTCTTTAGAGAGAGACCCTGAAAAAAATCTCTCAGAGCTTTATGGGCAAGTCCATTGAATACGGTTTCTATTGTGATGAATCTTGTATTTTTAATGGAAAGAAAATCAATTGATTCTAGGATTCCTGAGTGACAGCTGAGATGGTTTGTACCTAGAGAGCAACCTGGTGCCCTTCTGGCACTACTGAAGGAGAATATAAAGAATATGAAAGCTGAGCACTTGCTCATTCTGCAGGTGAGTGGAGCTACACCGGGGGGAACATCAAAAGGGAGAGGTTTGGGGCAAAGAATAACAATGAGAGTTCAGCTATGGATCAAAGCCAAGAAAGAGATGTCTAAAATGAGGTGGGGTTTAGCCTAATTGACTTCCACAGACAGCTAACCCCAATATGCTTGTTCATGAGACAACCAACTGCAAAAATTCGTAGACACAGGTTCTTTGGGCAGGATTGCTCATATCTGGCACCAGGCAACACTCTGTCATTTTCAGTTGAGGGCCACTGGAATTACCAGCAGCCTCAGTGCCTGTGTTTGCTCTGCTGCGAAGCTGTAACATCTTTACATAGTATTGCCACATAGCTATCAAGAAGGTGTAGGAGTCCTTCATATATATATATATATATAGCTATGTATAGTGGTATATATATACATTAAAACATTATTTATATGGTGATATATAGTGCTATATAGTGCTATATACTGATATATAGTGCTAATTTCTTACTGCACAGCATGTTGTTTGGCTTCATTAATAAATTCACAGAGAACGACCTGTGCCATTTTGTGAAAACTGTTTAAGAGCACTGTGGAGCACAGTTAATATATTCTGTAGTCTGAATTTCACTTCTTGTTGGGGTTACATTTAGGTGAAGGCAGGAGATTCATGACTGCTTGTATCACCTAAGCTTCATTATTCCTGGTAGTGTCTCACCCACAATTCAGTATGAGAATGTTTGCAGAGATGAGGTGATTTTTGTCCTTGGCTGCAAACAGACTTTAGCTGGTTTCTAAGTGCCTTTGCTTATGGCATGACTTCTTGACAGATGTTTTTGCGATGCCTTATTTTGTTCTTCCGTCTACTGAGATGAGACTTAAGTTCCACCAATGGCTCTGTGTTTCTGTTGTTGTTCACTAGAGGGTTGCTTTCAGCGATGAAAGGGGGGAAAACTGCTTCTTCCCATGCTGTTCTCTTCATCAGGACTTGGTAGTGCTGCCACAGCTGCTCAAATACGCAGTGTTTGACCTTGCTCAGTTTGTGACCAGAGATGATGAAAAGCTCTCAGGGGTGGGAGGTCTTGGCTCTTTGATGCCCAAGGTCCCCTGTGGCCCTCAGAC
This sequence comes from Anser brachyrhynchus, assembly GCF_964034855.1. Classification (NCBI taxonomy): domain Eukaryota; kingdom Metazoa; phylum Chordata; class Aves; order Anseriformes; family Anatidae; genus Anser; species Anser brachyrhynchus. The sequence goes on from NC_137694.1 coordinate 6,828,495, forward strand.
TTTGTTTCTGGGACTCTTCTGATAGGTCTCTCTTAAATATTGGAATTACAATACTCGCTTTGCCCCACATTTAAACAGGAACTGTGCGGTGCTCCCTTGTTCATTTATCTAATGGGACCGAACACAGCCGGGACAGAAGTGTGCAAGGTCCTTCCCTGGTGCCATGGCCGCATCCTGCAGGTGTGCAGAGCCGGGAAGCACAGCTGGAAGCCAGCACAGCTTCTTCCCGTGGGTCAGCCGAGGGCTAGATTTGTTTGGGTAGCACACCCTTCACGTGGGGAAGTGAAAGCGGCGCGCAGCAGATGGAGTCTGTTTGAGCTCGCTGGGTGCAAACTTGACCTCAAGCGTGTGGAAGGGGAATGAACAAACACGGTGCTTGGTGCTAGCAGGTCTGTCTCCTGGGAGGTGGGCCACTTCTGCGGGTGGGGTGGTTGGTGCATCTTCACCGACCGCATTAACTCCTGCTTGCACCACTGCCCGCCAGCTGAAGGCAGCTGCCTGTTGGACTCTCTTGCAGCATGGTCAGGGCTTGCAAGCTCGTGTCGATTAGAAACCCACTGTTATAATGTCATTAGAGAGGCAGGTGCATTAATTTCTGTAACCAGTTCCCTCTTCTGCTATTATTTAAGCAATACCCATAGGGATGTAACAGTGTCTTGGGTATTCTGGTACTTCAGCTAAAGGTGAAAAATGGAAGAGGGGGAGACTGATAGTAAATATATTATTTAAAAACACAGTTTTGCTTTTGAAAGGTGGCTGTAAAATGTCTTCCTAGAGGTTTCTGTGTGTGTTGGCTTAGTGCTCCGAATAGATCTTCCTGAAGTCAGAGGGTAGCACACAAAAGCACACCAGGTCTGTTTTCCTTCTGATTTCCTCTTAAATCATTTGTAGCGGTGCAAAGTGACTGTAAAATTCTGCCTTTGATGTGCACAGCTTGGAGGTTTTCCTCTGGGAGTCCAGAAGGGCCTATATTACTCAGCAGCAAGCTGGAACAGCAGCATTTTATGCTCCTTACTTTCGGGTTTCAAATGGCAATATAAAATTACAAGACTGTGGAGAAACAGGTTGCAATTCCAGGCCGGAATAGGAAGGGGCTGTGCCTGTCCCGCGAGGCGGTTTGCATCTTCTGCCAGCCCAGTTGTTTGCAGGGATGTGCCGTGAATGTGTTTACCGAGGTGATAGAGGTTAAAAACAGCCTTCCAAAAAGGGGGCAGGGGCAAGGGGACAAATACAAAGTATAAGAAGTTTTACTTCTTTCCATTCCATAGAAGCTATAAATCAGCAAAGAAGTGACATGTGTTGTTCTTTTTTTTTCTTTGTCTGGCATCGTTAAAAAATCATCAGCCACTGCCCTGAAATGGTTTGCAAGAGCCACTTCACCAGGAACAATATCTGAGTGAGAACAATAAAAAATTGGTGGATGCCAGGTCGAATTCGTGTGTCAGCAGTTGCTGAATTCAACTTAAGAGCTGTAAATGGAACCAATCATCATTTCTTAATGAGATATATGAGAACAAAGAATCACAATGCTTGAATAATCTGTCACATCTCCGTCAATGCTGCTTAAGCAATTATGCAGTTTGTTCAATGGTTTGACAAGGTAACATGACAAAATCAATTTACAAAGCAGATTAAATATAAATATGCAACACTTTTTTCCAGGAAAGTCATTCTCAAAGCCTTAAGTTTTTTATCTTAACGCTCCCTACCCAGTCATCTGCTTTCAGGACTGCTTGGATGAAGTCCTGCATGGCCCACAGTGACATTCACCAGATCATTTTTCACTTATCCATCTCCAGCCTAATGATACTGTCGTCTGGGCCATGGTAAAAATGAATGATGCATTGCTGCAATATACAGTGTAAGTATGCTTTTCACTCAGTGCTAAGGCTGTATTTTTCCAGGGTCCTTAAGGAAGCCTGGTCCTCAGCCCCTTTTAACACTTAATGTAAATCTTTCTGAATATTTTAAGTGTTTGGCAGCAAATGTAGGAGAAACTTTGTACGAGTTCCCTAGGAACTAAATAACAAGCAGTGTACATTGAGGTGATACAGTCATCTATTTTAATACCAGACCTTTCATCACATTGCAGCAGACAGGGACTGGGACAGCCCCATCCCTGTTTGCAGAGATGGGTATCTGCAGAAAACCACAAATAAGAAGAGGTTACAGGGACCATGACAATAAATGCCGTCCTTGAGGATGAGGCGGCTGCTGGCGAGTGCTGGCTGTGTTTAGGTGCTGTAACAGGGCAGTGCTGAGGAAGCCAGGCTGGGAGAGCATTAAAAAATGAAGAATTGTGGTTTGTAGGACTGTCAGCAGGAACTGAAAAGAATTAGGAAGAATTGAAAAGATTAGGAAGGAAGGAGAAGCACTGTGAAATCTGAACTTGTTCTGCCCAGTGCCAGGACAAGAGGCAGTGGGCACAAACTGGAACACAGGAGGATCCCTCTGAACACCTGGAAACATTTCTGCACTGTGGGGGTGACGGAGCAGTGGCACAGGCTGCCCAGAGAGGCTGCGGAGTCTCCTCCTTCGAGATCGTGGACCTACCTGGACGTGGTGCTGGGCACCCTGCTTGGGGTGGCCCTGCTGGAGCAAGGGTGGGACCAAACGGACCAGAGGTCCCTTCCCACCTCAGCCACCCTGTGACTCTCTGTTTTGCTGATAAATGGGTGTGCAACAGCAACTGGCTTCTTTCAGCTCATCCGAGTCTCCAGTCTGTACGTATTTTTTGGTCTTACATTTTTCTTCCATAAACAAATCTCCATCCTTCAAATGCACTAGTGCAGCGTGGTGTAATGAAGCTGGCACAGAAAACATTATTTTTTCCTCATGTAAAATGTATGCACCTCTCATCCTCTCCATGGGAAACTCAAGGATAGAAGATTTCTGTTCCCCATACAAATAACTCTGGGATTCCCTCAGTCCATTTTTCTTTTGCATAGTTTACAAAATGCCATTGATATATCTGGCTGCATATCTCATTATGCCTCTAACTTTGATTGTCACTGGGTTCGATGTTGTAAACAACTTTTAGGGAACTGTAAGCACTTTTCTTTTTATTTCAGGCAAGTTGACAGTGTTCCCAGCAGCCTTTTAAATATACCAGAGGATTGTGTTATAGAGGAGAAGAATATTTTTTAAGTTATCATTGCCATATGACTCCTGTTGCTACAATTTCTGAGCAAATCTCAGTTCTTACAAAATCTGTGATACCGAAAACTCGTATGCTTGTATTTTTGCTACATTTATGCATGACATATGGACTTCCAGTATCTGGTTACTCAGTTTCTGCTCAACATCTTGTATTTTCTGATGACTATCGAAGTATCTGAATATGCATGGTATTTCCTTATGTACTATTAGTGTTGCTGCACTCCTTGGTCTTTTGTGGCTTGTTGGCTAACCGACAGATACTCATAGCTTTATCAACAAACAGATGTACAGGTCTACTCTTTGTTTTTGTAGCTGCACTTTTGACATATTGTAAATGTCCTTAATTGATTTTGTTCAGGATAATACCATCTGCTGGCATCTGTTTCTGCTGTGGCTCTTGCTAAATACTTGTGTGTATCACGGTCTGTAAGGACAAATTATAGAGTTTCAGCACAGCATTATGTTAGTTTTTTTTTTCTTTTTTTTTTTTTTTTTTTTTCCCTGAAATAAATGAAAGCAGAGTTTGGACATTGGAAGACCTTAAAGAATCATAGAACCATTAAGGTTGGAAAAGACCTCCAAGATCATCTGGTCTTGACCATCCCTCTACCACCAATGTTACCCACTAAACCATGTCCCTAAGCACCACGTCCAACCTTTCCTTGAACCCCCAGGGATGGTGGTTCCACCACCTTCCTGAGCAACCAGTCTGTTCCAAAAGGTGTTTCAGGCAAGAACTGGGCCCTGTGACCATGTTGGTCTCTCTTAATTAATTGTTGGCATATCTGCAAATGTATCTGAGCTCCCAGAGAGAAAAGCAGCCTTTGAGTTTATATTTGGCTGCTTTTCATCATAGAGTGGTGTGGAATAAACTTTTAGATCTGCCTGAAGCCTTGACATGAAACTCTGTCTAATAAACAGTCAAGATAAGTCATCTTTAAACATCACTTACCGTATCTGCAAGGTTGATGGACTTGTCAGCTTTTAACTGAGTACATAGCTGAGTGTGTTCTGGTATGAAGCTTTTGGAGGCAAAAGCAATACTGGACAGGCACTGGATGAGATGTCTGCTGAGGATGCAACTAGGAAAATGCGTGCTGTCTCCTGAGATTCCAGACCAAAGTCCTTCTTATGTAGCCAACTGTCGTGCTGTGTTTAGCTCTCCATCCTCAGATCAGTCCTTTTTATTAGGTGGCATCAGCACTTATGGTAGATTTTATTACAGCTGCCATGTCCGTGTCTGAACTCTGAAATGCAATAGAAATTTCATTTCTTGGCGCGTTCTGTCTCTGGTCATGACAAGTGCAGGCAAGCGTCAAAAAGTATCCGGGCTGGGATTTATCTGTAGTGGTCTAACTCTGCTCCCAATAAAAATAATGAGAGCTGGCTTTTGATGTCACTGAGACAGCGTTAAACCAATTTTGAGGCCCTTGAGAAGCCCTTCCTCCTCTCTGCACCACTCACGTGTGGCAGTGACGGAGGGGAAGTGGGGTCATGCAGGGAAATGAGAGCCCTTCAAACGTCATCGAAGACAGGGAGTTAGGTGTGCTTACTGTTTCGTTGGGAACTCCTGGAGCTCAGGAGTTTGGCTTTGTAAAGTCATGAGCTGTGGAGGTGATGTGGACTAGTGGTAGAGGCATTGGTGGCATCGGGTGGAAGGACACTAGATAATGATTTAGAGGACTTGGATTTCATTTCTGACTGTGCCACTGGGCTTTTTTTATGACCTTGGAAAAGTTGCAGCATCTCTCTGGCCTGGTTTTCCTGTCTGTCAAAGAGTCACCAACCTACTTTGGAACTCACTTTGAGACGTAACCGATTAAAGCTTGCTATGCAAAATGTTCAATATGTACTGTGCAAGGTGTTGTTTTTGTTATGGCAATGTGGCAGTGATCTCCACCATTGTCTTACGTTATATTTGACTGTGTTGGGAACTTGGCTGTAATGCTGGAGTTTTGTAGATGATTTTTTTTTTGTGGGACATGCTTCTGCAAGAACCTGTTCCCTTTCCTAACAACACCACTGACTCCAAAAGGAGGTGGACACCCCCACCACTTTCGAAAACACTAGAAACGGGACAACAGAGAGAAACCAACTGAAACACATTTCATTTTCTGAGACTGTTGTAATTTTTCAGTGTGTTGGAATTCTAGCAGGGCACAAAGACGTTCCAGAAATGTCTCTTAGCTCCCAAATCCCTCCTGCTGATGGGTTTTGCAGCAGAGGTTTGCTGGCAGATGGACATCAGGGAGATGATTGGAAGCAGCTGTAGAGCTGTGAGGCAATTTTCCCCTCCTGTGAAAGCCAGGTTATAAGTGGGAGAAAAGGAAAATGAGAGTGGTTTTCTCATCATGCTGCCAACGGAGTGGGATTTGCAAAGTAGTGGATGCAGATTTGTATTGCCCTGAAGAGCTCTTCAGTGATAAGACAACGTGGTCTTGTCTTGAAAATAAGTTGGTATCATTACTGATCTGTTAGTTATCAGTTAATTATGTTTTTCGACGTCTAACCGTTTTTGTCCCTCTTGAAAAATCACTTCAATTGCTGAAGTCAATGTGGTGAGTATCCATGGTGACCCTGAAGTTACAAGCTTTCTGAAGCACCGTCAGAGAACAATTAACGCAATTGGAGTAATTTCTTCATTTCCATGTCTTTGTGGGGAAAACAGTGGTACCTGTGAGATGCAGCAGGAATATAATCGTATTTCCAGTCACTGCATCACTACTGTTTTTAAAAAAAAAACAACACACAAAACAAAGCACAAACCTTTTTTGTAGGCAGAATACATTCTGTTTTTTCTCTGATTCTGGAAAAAGGTAAAATTAGTGCATAAACTGGAAAGCAGGCTTTCATTTAAGCTGTGTGATTTAGAACTGCTAGTGAAGCTTGCTGCTGTAGGGCATTTGGCATTCATCAGAAAAATCCCCAAGTCTAAATAGTTTTATTATGCAAAGCTATGTACTTGGAAGGTAAACCGCTGTGCCTTTTTCCACTTTGAAGACCAGTGCCAGCTGATGGATGTCCTGTCGAATTTCTCATAAGGTTGCAGGGGAGGTGAATAGCTGTAGGTCTCACCCTTCAACCTATGGCTGCTATAAGTAAGGGGCCTGGGGGAAAAGGATGCTTAGCTGGGCCATGGGTAGAATAGCCTCGCTCAAGGAGCCATGTGGGTGTTCTCAAACCATGTGTCAAACAAGGACTGCGTTAGCAAACCACTGATGCCTTCCTGGATTAAGGTCCCAATATTTGCGTCTTTCCATTCAGATTTTATTAGTATTGCTTTTTATTCTTATGAAATACTTCTACAGCTCCACAGGCAAAGTGTAGTGACCTTTCACATCAGCGTAGAGATGTCCTTGAAGTGAATTTTCCTTCACGATGTAAGGTTACAGTTCACTAAAACATTTATTAAGACTTCGCCTTGTTTAGTGCATGATTAATTTGCTTATGAATACTGCCAGGTACACTTATCCCCAAGCACCTGCTGAATCCTATTAGAGATGTGAAGTCAAAGGGACTTCAGCAGGAGCCAAAATATTAAGCACTTAATTGCTTTTCTGATAGGTGTTGATGACTGAAAAGTGACCGAGAGCCTCATGAGTGGTTGTTCTGTACATTTCTTAATAATATAAGGGACCAGGTTTGTAATCCCACTGAGAGCTCATCACAACAGCTGAAAAAGCTGAGTAGGATGGGAGCCGTGAACCAGACCTCGCCCTGCAGCAGCTTTGCCTGATCGGGGCAGCCTGAGCCATGGGGATGGTGTTGCAGAAGCAGCCAGAGCTGGTGGGGTTGCAGAAGGGACGTCTGGTCCTCGTTGGCCTTTATCTGCCTGGCACTGAGCTGCAACCAACGTGAACCAGAGCCCTTTTAAGTCACTTTGTAAAACTGCCCTGCAGAAATATCTTGGCAGGGTGAGAGAGGGAAAAATGTATTTAGCGTAGCACGCTGTTGATACACCGTGAATACTTTTCTTGGTGGCATAGAAACTGCAATAAGGGAACACCAGCCTTTATGAAATGCCCTTTAAAAAGAAAACTCAGCATATTAACAGGTTCCTATTTAATCAAGCAACCTTTTACAAATAAAATAAACTCTGAGAGCTCAGAAAAATAACTTTCCTCCATCACAGGCAGAAGAAATGTGTTGTTTCTTATCTTTGGATAGCTTTAGCTTTTCTGGGAAGAGGACCATAGCAGAAAGAATAACCCAAGGCAATGAACTGGGCCTTGAACAAAAACATTTTCTTGCATTTAATTTGGGTTTGTTCTCAGATGAGCCTGTGCTTCAGGTGAAATGTCTAAAACTTGTTTGTCCTTCAAAATGCTGAAGAAATATGGGAAAGAATGCATTATTTGTTTGCCCTGTGCATCACAGGATCTGCAGAAATTTAGAAAACACTGCTCTTTCTCGGACTAATCTGCTGCTACCCAGGAATTTTTAAAAACAGCAAAGAGGCTGGGGGGATTCACTGCACCGATAAGGATTGGAGGTATTTAACTAAATTTAGGCATTCAGTGTCATTTGGGATGTCCTAGGGTATCTGAAACAGCCACACGAAGACTGGATGTGCTGGAGACGGGCACCTTGTGGGAGCTGAAAGTTGGATGGAGTAGCAGAGAGGGTCTTAAATGGCATTAAATGGCATAGGAGTAGGACACGCTTACGGGTTGTTCAGTAGCATCCCTGACATTTGGGTCCTGAGATGAATGCAGTAGAGCCCTGCATGACCTTCATCACATCAGGGTGGGGGAGCTGATGTGCTGCTGTCAGGAGGAATGAGCTGGGTGAACACTGTTGGTAATACAAACGCTGCCCTAAGCTTTCTTCTTTGCCTCCTCATGGTCTTACAGGTAAGAGCAAACATTTAATAGTCTTGGTGCTCTGCTGTAGGTAATGAACTCATCTGAAATTAGGCCAAAGGTACCTCAAGCTGGGTCACCACAATCAACAAACAGCTTTAAAATGTAGGTTATGTGATTAGTCTGTATTAACCTTTGAGAAAACTGGTTGACTGTCATGTTTCTGAACCAGCAGCTCTTTGCTGGGACTATTTCTGGCCAAGTAAGTTAACGCCAATGTGGCTTTGCAGGGTTGGGTCCTTTCTGTGAGCTACACCCAGCTGTCCTGAGGATGAGATGGGTACAGCGTCTTCTCCTTTCTTGGCCAGATCCAGGATTTTTACTTTGCTTGCACAGTTTTCTTGGTGTTATGAAAGTACAACATACCTGGAAGACTGCCCTAGCATGGCAGTCAGTGATGGGCAGTCAGGTAGAAAAAAGGACCCAAGGAGTAATAATTAAAAAATCAGCATGTAAAATCTTCCACTAAACAATACTGGCGAAAGTCATATTTTTTTTTTGGTTGGATCTCACTTCATGCTCTTCACTTTTTTGTTTCATTTGCCAGATGTCCAATTATCTCTGGAAACTTAAGACAATTTTTTTGGTCCTCTGAGGCTGGCAGTAGCAGTATTTTCTCTCCCTGGATCTGGCACAAAGCAGGCATTCCTTTGATGTTGGTCATTTTCAAATAACCTCTTGCAAAGAAAAAGTAAAACCACACATATCCCCACTCAAAGCACTCGGGTTGTTTTCCTGAAAAACCTCTGGTGTGATAATTTCATTCTGGGTTTGTAACCCATTAGGAATCCTCTGTGATCTTTGTCTTTATAAAAGCAGCATCCACAGTCATTAAACATTAACTCTACCTTTGCTTGAAAATAGCTGGCATCATTACTCTTGGCAGTTGTGAGATTTTTTTATTTATTTATTTTTTGTGCATACGGCTTATAGGCTTTTAATGCACATGCTTGATTTTTATCTTGGTTTGTATTTGCACTGAAAGGTGATTTGGATCTTGTGGTTTCATGTCAACGTGGCCAATCTGCTTAAAATTACTTCTGGGTCATTATGCAGAAAGGCAGGATTTCTTTGCTCCAGGTTCAGTGGTTGGAGGAAGGGGCTGCTTTCTGCCTTCTCATGGTAAAGTCGGCAGGAGCGGAGGCTCAGCCACCTGGGGATGGCTTTGATCGAGCATTTCTTCAGGGAAATGTGGGTTTGGGCAGAGGAAGGTTGGCAAAGGTATGGGCGGGTGGGGAATGGAAACTCCAGCTACACACCAGGGCTTTCTTCAGCTCCTTTTTCTCTGAACCATCCTCCAGCTGGCAACGTCTTCTTCCTCCTGTGGCAAGGGGACATTCAGGCTCAAAAGTGATGGTTTGGTTGGTTTTGGCAGCCTGGTGCCCTGTTAGCTTTCAAAGAACCACGGAGTCCCAGGATGGCTGAGGTGGGAAGGGACCTCCGGATCCGTCTGGTCCCACCCCTGCTCCAGCAGGGCCACCCCGAGCAGGGTGCCCAGCACCACGTCCAAGTGGCTTTTGGAGATCTTCAAGGAGGAGACCCCACAGCCTCTCTGGGCAGCCTGTGCCACTGCTCCGTCACCCCCACAGCACAGAAGTGCTGCCTCGTGGTCAGATGGATCCTCTTGTGTTCCAGTTTGTGCCCACTGCCTCTTGTCCTGGCTTTGCTGGTTGCATTAATGCTGCTGTGAGAGATCACGCACATAAATATGCCTCTCCTGCACCAAGCAGTGATGGCTGGGTGTTACACAGCCAGTGGTTGTGGATTGCTGGGGCCAGAGGGTGAGCCCTACAAGAACTGGAGGAAGAAACCAGACCCCTCAACCCTATCCATGCAGGTGAGCTACCGAATAAAATACAAGGGGGCAAGAGGGATGGGGAAATACGTATCATAAATGGATGTGCCAAGTTTAAGTTGCTTCTTGGATGGTTTTAAAGGAAAAATCACAGAAAAAAAAAAAAAGAAAAAAGAAGTTGGACCATTCTTGGATCAGAACAGTGAGAAGCACTCATCAGCATCCTCTTCTGGACTCTGACCACACCGTTAGATGGTTTCCAGTTCAGAGCAGGCTACTACCCAGCTGGTGGGAACATGGGCTGAAACATCTCCCATACACCTCTAGATGTATGTGCCAGTCTAGCACACACTTCACGGCACAACATGGGGGTCAGGAGTGGGGGCAGCTCAGACACACACATCCTTTAAGGATAAATTTGGTCTTTTTCAAATTTCCTGGTGGCTGCTGAGCACTTTCCTTACTTTCTCCTCCCCTCTCCAAGTGGGAAAATTGTTTTTAAGTCTAGGGAAGTTGCACCCTGTATAGTGCAAGTGTCAGAGACCCTGTATCCTGGGGAATCTGTGATGATTATATCCAAAAGGAGAAGAAGTTGTTGGTGAAGTGAAACTTGCTGAGATGCAAATGCTGCTTAAGTCAGTGAGCAACATGGGACCAGGATGGGATCTACGGGTATCTTCTGCATGGCAACCTTTAAAAAATACTAATCAAGTAATTTCTGCCATCTGTCAGTGCCAGCCTCTCACTATATTTTGTATTTCTTTCCTGCATGGACATTTTGAGTTCTCAGGGTCAGGGGCCAGCACTTCTGTAGTGATATGTTTTCAGCTGCAGCAGTATGTGGTCGTTTCAGCATCTTCCCCATCGCTTCCCCTTGACCAGGAAGCAAATCTCAGGAAGACATTTGCCTCGCTTGGCTGTGTGAGAGCCAGAAATGTGCTGTTTCTTTGAGGATTTGATTTTTAACCCAAGCAGCAACTGCAGAGATTGAATTATATTCCCAGGGAGAAGGTGCTGGGAGCAGCTGTGCTTGCGTGACCCTGGGACAATTCGGCTCCGGTGTCCGTGCTAAGGAGTCAGATCTGGTTCATCTGCATCTGACTGTAGGCTCAGTTTAATTAATCTTCTCTTCAGAGCAGATTAAATTGATTGCTTTGCAAAAAAAATAAAAAGATAAAAAAAAATCCCCCTTTGCATTGTTTTTCAGTAGCCAGCTGGGGGGGAAAAAAAAAAAAAGAGAAATTGCATGGGTTCAGATGGTTTTGACTTTTAAATCTTTGTTCAAAAGGACCCAGGCTATAGGGTATGAAACGAGAGGCTGTTGTACAGGAGATCCCCTCATTTTTAGTGTGACATGTCCTGCAAAAGGAGAGTCAATAATGGAAATAAATATTTGCTTTACAACCCAGTAAATGAAGAGAGACAACTCCAGCTCCAACCAGCTCCCTTCTTTCCCTGGCAGACCCTACAGAGACCCTGTACAACATATTAAAGCACTGCTATTTCTATCTGGGGCGGGTGTGCATGCACTCTGCCATGTGTGCTTAGAATATCCTCCGCACCTGGGATGGGATGGATTTACTACTTGTGTCTGGAGCCAGGGCTGTACACGTTGGATGAAAGTGTACATTGATTTTTATGCATGCACGTGAGCAATGCATGTGGAGCTCCTGCTGACCAGGACTTACGAGATTTTTGGATGTCCTGAAAGTCTTGTGTTCACTGCCAAGTCTCTCTTTTTTGCACTTACACAAAATTTCCAGACAGAAATGAGGATCTCTGTGGGGAAACTCAGAGAGACAATAACCTAAAATTAGAGTGGTGAACAATGGATTTGGGCAGGGTAGGTAGCCCAGACCCCCCTAAATGGGATTTTTGTTTAAGTTTGGTCTGGATAAAAGTTGTTTTTTTTTTTTTTTTTTTTTTTAAGTGAAATGTTTCACTTGGCTTGTTAAATCTTTTTTTAAGCATTTTCGAGTGTTGCAAAATGTGAATGTTGCCTTGAAAAGTGAGAGAAATAATAATAAAAAAGATGATTTTTCCTTTCCAAACTGAAACTAGTTTGTAGCTAGTTCTGATGTCCTCCAAACCATATGGTCTACTGAATGTAATATTCATTATGGTATTTTTTACACCGCAACTGTTTTGTGTGTCAGTTTTTCCATCTGATAATTGAGGATAAAGAACAGTATACTCCTATTTTCAGAACTGCTTTGAAATCCACTTTAAAAATCCCAGGCAAGTGCTGTCTACTGCTATTGACTGCAGGGAGGGATTGTGCAGAAGAGCTGCCTCTGCCTTGCCATAATCTGATTGTAATTTGAGTTAAGTTTCCATTTGCAGGTAACTTGCAAAGGGCTGATAGGTAATTAGAAGACCTCTTGTAATAATAAATAAAACGTCCAGATGTGAATTATATCAGCATGGTGCCAGCAGCAGCCTGGCTATAACCATCCGCGATCCCTCTTATAGGTGCACATGTTCCCATCGCTAATACCTTGACCAGACGCGTTGGCCAACTCTCCCGCTTCCTCTCAGCCATTTAATTGTGGGAATCAGAGTTTGGCCTTTGCCCACAGCTTCAGCTAATCCTCTGCCCTGGTCTTTCATCCTGAGCTATTCAGAGATTTGCTTCTTCGTGCTGTGCCCTCCCACTTAAGCTTTTTAGGTGGCGTGTGATCTGCTGTGGCACATGTGAGCGTGGCTCTACCAGGTGCTTCCATATAGCCAGGGATACACGTGGCCAGACATAAAGGGGCAAATTTACTCTCTTGTGAACTAGAGCTACACCCTGGGTAGATTCGAAGTCCAGACTGCAGCTTATTGCTGATCATCTCCTCTGGTGGCAGTGCTGGTGCCCCACGTCAGTGTCCATCGAGCTGGGTTTGCTCCCTGTGTGGCTCCTCCATTACAGCCTGAGAGATGGGAGGACAGCTATGAGGAGGCATGGGGGAGCTGTCAGGCAAAGCTGTGGTCACAGTTCTCTCTTGAAGGCAGGGCCTGGCTGGCTTTTTGGCAGGTGATGGAGCAAAGACATCTGAAGGACCTTGGGGCGCTCGAAATTATTTCCTGTTCCCAGGCTTTGCACAAGCATTCCCAACCTAGCACTCCAAGAGCACCAAGACCCCAACATGAGGGATAATCCTCCCCTGCCAGAGGTCAGCAGTGTTTGGGTACCCCAGTTTACCCCCATGCAGACCCCCACAAGGAAGGAAAAGTGTCTGGGAGTAACCTTGAGGCTTGTGAGAGCTAAAGATGAAAGTGTGAAAGTTCCCAGTGGAAAAAGGACTTCTTGGATGACTAAGGCTGTCTGCTGCCCGTGGTTTCCTAAAGCAATAACCGGGGGGTAGGCTAATCCAGGGCAGAGATGGAGGAAGAGATGAGAGGAGCCGGAACCATGACATCATTGTATTTTCTTTCCTGGTGTTATCAAAGCATGTGGCTATGTTTATATGAGCTCAGTTTTAGGGATTTATCATGTTTTGGAAGCTACTTAATATGAATGTAACTTATCCATGTAATGTTTTCCCATTTCTGTGGGACGCAGACATCAGCGGGGGAGCTTTGTGTCAAGGAAATCATTCAAATTAATGTAACTATCTGTTTGCAAATCTTGGTGGAAAGTCCTTTACCAGCAATGCAAAAACACCATCTAGCAGGGTTCACTCTGGTACTTTTTAAGTACCAGATTTGTGTGGATCCCAGGGAATTTTAATCTCCTGTTTGATACAGCAGGGATTTGATGAACCTGGAAGCCTGTGTACACTGCCTTGGGTGCATGGTGGGAGCATGGCTGCATTTTGGGATGGGTGGGATGGCTGAGGAGGGCATAAGAGGGCGTTGTGCTGGGGGCTGGCTGGAGAACACCTCTGTGGGTCGGGGAGCTGTGTGCCACCAGGCTCTCTGCTGCACCATGGCCAAAATCTGCTCTCTGTTTGGCTGCTTTCCAAAGCATGAGCACCTAATCTCACTGTGGCTTATTGACTTTAATGGAGTTTATTATTATAATTTTTACAATGGTGTAAGTGAGAGCGGAGTTTGGCCAGTAGCCACTACAGTGCTGGCAAACAGAACTGGTGAAACAGAGAGGGCGGAAACAAACCCAAGGCAGGGTGGCTTCAGGTTTTGAAATACCCAAACCCACTGTGATTGGCCCAGGTTTCTTGTTTTCCAGGATCGCTGGAAATGAACCATCTCTCCCCAGTAAAGATTGAGTATGTGTAGAAATAAAGAGTTTGGGGCCTTATTCCCAATTCTCATTCTTTTCGTACCAATTATTTCACCATCCTGAGCCATGCGTTTTGAGTTGATAAGATGTGCTGCCTTCCCCAGTGCTTCTTGAAGAGTCACATGCTTTTGCTCCCCAAGATGACAAAGACCAAATCAGAAAGAATGGGCAAACCTGTCGTTTCTGTGCAGAAAGCTAACGTGTAACCACTGGCTCGGGATGACACATTGACTTGAGCGGTAGAGGCAGCAGTTGGGGCTTTCAGAAGAGCAGTAGCTGTGGTCTTTGCTAAGAAAGACTTCAAACCTAGTGCCACCCTCCTAAATTCACTCTTTTAGATACAGATTAAAGAGGTTTAAAGATGTGAAGTATGAAGCTGTACGTGTAGGTGTAATAGGAAATTGTATATGTATACATGAGCAAGTGAGAGAGGAGGGGAAGGTGAGGGCTCAACCATGCACATTATTTCCTAATAACTTCTGTGTTCTTCATGCACTAATTTCATTGCCAATGCGTGTCAGTAGCATTGTCTCTCCTCTTCCCTTGCTTGGTAGCCTCCACATAATGCTGTGGAGGGAGACACAGAAAGCAGATATGTGGGTTATCCCTCCCCCATCCCCCATTCCTTATTACATACCCTTTTTGATTTCTCATGCTTCAAAGACTGGTTTAAGCCCTGAATGTGACCTTCAGTATGCAGTCAAAAAATGTTTACTCATTAGCTGTAACTCTGTTTAGTCTAATTATCCGTATAAATGCCCAGTAGTATCATACAGTACTATCAAGTTGGTCGTATAATTAATTAGCTCATGCTTTATATTTGATCTGATGAGTTTTAATCCAGCAGATGCTCTTAGCTGATCAGTGTTTTCCACGTGTATGTGGTCTCCCTCCCTTGCTGCGAATAGAAATGTGTTTACACTCATTGAACATATTGTAATCCACGCGTACACAACATGTACAAAGGGATGTGCTTTTTGGGTGCACAGCACATGGAGAACAAGAGAAAGCACCTGTACGAGTGGGCCTTGGCTGTTCTCTGGATTGTGTTTAACTGGTAGCCTTGCACTTGGAAGAGATTTCCTTCATTTGGCAGTGTCTGCTCTTTAGTAATGTTCCAATTTGTTTTCAACACAGCCTGAATGTAATTGAATGGCCTCTTTTATTTCTATGTAAAAAAATGTCTGGTTTACATGCCTCCTGAGGATTAGGGAGTGAATTAAAAGCAAGTGGTTTTAGAGAATCACAAATAAAGCTTTAACCTCCCTCCCCACTGAAACCAATGAATGATTCTCTAAATAAACAGATTTTCTCTTGTATATGTCAGGCTGGAATGAGACGAGAGTCTCTTTCCCAGCTGGCCCCCTCCAGACCCTGGCTGGACCCTGGTGGTACATGAGTTATTGCGGGTTTACCAGCCATGGAGTTCATCCTCCCTCGTGATGGGGAGCTGCTGAATTACTTCACACATGGCTTGCCTGGTCATCTGGGTTGGTTTTATCGTAAGTTGCATAAAGAGTTTAGAACAAGACTGTTCCTCTGTGGCTCTTTGACTATTTTTAGTTAATCTCTGTGACTTCCCTACAGCTCTCTCCCCCCTAATGCAGCTTATACTAATAGGCAGAGACAGTCGCTGGGGACGTTAATGACTTGTCTGTTGAGGTCTGTCACTTGCTGGCGACTTGTGCAGTCAGGTTGTTGTTTTTCCCCCTGGAGCGCTTCACGATTCTTTATCCGAGCCTCCCTCTCTTGTCTTGCTGGGATTACTAGAGAGATTTTAGCCACAGATGCACTTCATCAAACACAAAGTACTCTGCATTGTTTGCTGGGGTGTTTCTTTACCTCCTCACACTTGCCTTATGGAGCCGCTTGTTAAGCAAAATTTAAAAACAAAACAAAACTTGCTCCTCTTATCAAAGGACTCTTAGGAGAGAACCAAGCATGTCTTGTATTGTGAGGGCTTAAGTCTGTATGGATTAATGGTGGGTGACAAAAATACTGCGAGGATGGGAGGTGCTGACAGTTTGGATGATGTAAGTCTTGTAGCTCCTGTGTTGCTGCATTTCTCTTAAAGGGTCTGTCAACAATGTCTGGACTTTTGGATGATTTCCCTTCAGTCAGGTTTTCCTTTTACATTGAGCCATCGCAGCATGTGGTTTGGGAGAACATCTCAGGAGGAGCTGGGGGATACCGTAACTCACATGCCCTTGAATGTACTGGATTTTCTGAATGGATAATGCTGGGTTTAGTTTTATTTTTTATTTTAATGAAAAAGTAACAGTTCCCTGTCAGAGAGGTTTCCCTCATCTTAGGAGGAACTCAGGCACCTGGCAGACGTTGCATAAAGTTGTCGTGCGTGAGCAGATTACTACCTAGAGCCTTGTTTTTTGGTCTCCACTGCCACGGTAACTTATGGTCTTGCTGTCAACTTAATTTGATTGCAAAGTCGAGTCCATCAAGGAGAGACTTCCAGCTATGCTTGTGGGTTGAAATTGGGAGAGCATCAATGAGACCATCATCTCTACCGTCTGACTCAGCAAGCAGACACTCAGTCTGGGTTCTATAATTACGTTGTATATTACAACTACATAAACATATAGCAAAGCCAGGTCTCTGCCCCTGGCTCTCGTACCCAGATCAAATGGCTCCACTTAAGGCTCAGCTCTTCTGTGTATTCTGCTTAGTCTGATCAAGCTGTAGCTGAATACCTCCTAGGAGTACAAATCACATAGATAATTTCTGTCTTCCAAGTGTTTGTTTTTTTTTTTTTTTCCTCATCTCCTCTCAGAAAGACAGTAGAAAAAAAAAGTTAATCTGGAACACAGAATTGGTAACAATGAAGTACAGAGCCATTGCCTTATACCGTATCTGACAGCTGTAGATATCCAGACAATGTAGAATAGTATACTCTGAATTGTCTCCCTTCTTCAATAAATATGTTAAGTAACAATAATAATTTCACATATGCCTGAGCTTTGTGAAAATTTGAATATGAATCTAAATGTAACTTTGAATTAGGTAGTATACTCTTCTGTTGGGTCTAGACGTGAATCCGCATCTCAGCTTTGGGACTTTAGTTCTATATCTAACCATAATGGTTTCTAAAGAGATGAATGAATACAGTAATATAAGAAACAAATGCATTAGATACCCAGAGTATTGAAATTACAGGGCCAAAGAGGTGAAAAGGGGATGTTGGTATGGCATTTTGCATCACTGCAGGAGCCTTCAGGGAAGCAGAATTCTCTGCTGGTGTGGAGGAACCTCACCTGAGGTGTCACCTCCCCTCCCTGTGAGCATCTTCTTGTACCAGCAATGCTCCGATAGCAGGGAGGATCTCCTGGGGTTGAAAGAAGCAGGCAGTGGCAGAGGTCATTATTAGACATAAAGGGAGGTGGGTTGTTGAATCCTGAGAAGATTGCCTTGGGGACACGTCTGTGGGGCACAAGGGTTGATATCATGGTGTGTAGGTGAGTCCCTGCTGTTTGCAGGGGGGGAGCAGATAGTCCGTGATGGTCCTGGGGACATGGTGGAGTATGGGGGGTGTTCTGCAGGATAAGCTCATGCTGCTAAGGGGGAACTGAAGTCCAAGATTTCCATGGTAGCACTCTGAGATACTGCCAGAGTGACAGGTGAGGCTGGAGAGAAAGATCTGTGGTCTCAGTGCTTGGAAGAGATGGTGTAGAGAACCAGAGGGGTAGTCTTTGGGTCTTCAGAAACTGGAGAACCTTGAGTGGACAGGAAGACCCTGTAGAGAATCTATTTTTGTCAAAACAGATTGAGATTCAGAGCCATGCTACTGGTACTGAGCAATAAAAGGATCATAGAGGAGCATTCAAACTGGGAGCTGGGGAAAGCTGGAAGAAGGTGCAGAGAAGTGCTTGGCTTGGACTGGTGCAACCAGTGAGCTGGATGTGGTTGGTGCTCAGTGCACATTTGGAAAGTTTGGGTGGACCACACAGAGCAAAACTGAAGTAAATGGAAAAGGTGAATCAGGCTCCCTGCGAAAGCAGCTGAGTGACTTTGCAGCAGCATCAGGTGCTGGAGTGAAGACAAAAGTGCAGGTGCTCATACCCCAGTGCTGGAAGCCTGAAAAAATGTTAGGGGAGCCAGAGTGCTTGGTGTTAAGTGACAACCGTGACATAGCAGGTACCTCAGGGACCAGATAATTAGTGGGATGCAGTGTTGCCAAGCTACCAGTTTCATAAGAGTGCTGGAGTGGGATGTATAGGTGGGGGATTGACAGTGCAAGTGAAGGATAATACAAAGTGCAGCAGCATAGAAATGTTATGGGAAAAGAGAACCCCTATAGTATCCTTGTGGGTGGAAATCCTGACTCTAATAATAAGTACAGTGCTTAGATTGTACTGCTGCCCCCCACCTTGCCAATCAGGAAATATTAAGTGAGATTAAAGAAGATGCCAATTTGGGACAGGTATTAATAGCAGGAGATTTCAACTACCCATACATAGATTGGGTTAGTGCCTCATCGGGATGAAATGTGGCGAGAAAGTTTTGGACAGAGTAAATAGTTGCTTCCTAGAACAAGTAATCCTAGATCCTGTAAGAAAAGATGCTATTCTGGATTTGGCCTGGAGTGGTGCACAGGACCTGGTCCAAGAGGCATTAGCAGACGAGCTCACTTGTAGGGAGTGCAATACAATTAGATTTAACATCACAGGAGAAAAAGGCAGGCCACATAAATCCGGCATGTAGATATTTGATTTCAAGAGCGGCACAAGGTAAATACGAGGCAGACTTTAAAAGGAGCAGTTCAAAAAAGCAAGGAACCTACATGCAGCTAGAGGCTGTTAACAGTAATGTGTGAGAAGTGAAGATAAAATGTGTGCCACAATTAGAATAGAAAGCAAAGTTGACACCCAAATCCCCTGCAGACTCAGTAGGAAAGTTATGCAGCATATCATGGGGAGAAGGTTGGCACCTGAGAAATGGAAAGCTTGTTCAAATGAAGGGAATGGGAAAGCCTGGAAAATATGGCAAGTAAATGTAAACAGAGAATTGGGTTTGCAGAAGCCACTTGAGGTAGTCAAATGCCATGAGGCTGATGAAGAAGTCCAGAAAAACCTCGTAAAAATGACTGTGTGTCAGAAAGGTGGCACACAAGCTTCAGTGTAGATAAATGTAAGGTAATCCATCAAGGGAAAAGTAAACCATGCCTTCATGATGCTGAACTCAAGAACTGGAAGTACAGCTTGGGAGAGAGATCTTGGAGCCACTGTTGGCAGTTACCTGCAATCACCTGCTCTGTGTGCAGTGATGTCCAAAAAAGCAAAAAACCTTTTCCAACCTTAATGATTCTGTGATTCTATGCTTTGTTCCAAGCCAAGGGCTTCTTTTAATTGAGCAGAAATTTATTGACTGTAAAGGAAAGCAATCAAAAGAAGTAAATGGGCAGATGCATGGAGCCTCTATGATATGTGACTGGCCAGTAGCTGGCTTTATCTAAATATCAAACTACGAGATGATGGCAGCTGTTGATACCTGTCAGCATGATTTGCCTTCTCACCAGCTTTACATTACACAATGCTCCTACGCAGATTAAAATATTGTCGCCCTTATTTCCCTAAAGGACAAGAAGGAAGTGAGGATGGAGGTGGTGGGAGAAAGGCTGTGGGTGTGGATAGGAGAAGGACAGAGCATTTAGGGTAGTGTGGAGGTAAATGCAATGCCCCAGGTGTAGCGGACAGAGTGTGTGGAAAGAAGAAAGTCCAAGAAAGAAGTTCATGGGGAGGGGTTCAGAGAGCCCTGGTATGGGGCTGAGTTGAGGAAGGCAAGAGATATGTATTATGAGGGTGATTATAGTACCTCTGTAGAAGCCAGTTTGATGTGCATCTAGATCTATTCACCCCCCCACCAGACCATGGCACATACATACCATATATGTGGTTAAGTAGTAAAGGGGTAAATTAGCTGGTTCCTTCATAAATTAGGATGTTGGTGCAATGCTGATTGGTTGGTCTAGAGACTCCTAAACCAAACTGTTTTGATGCTCAGTCAAATCTGAAAAGCAAACATGAATCCTGCCTAATGCCATGGCTGTTATAAATCTACCCACCCCAAACTAATTCTAATACAGACAGAAAAACATTTTCCTGATGAGGAAGCTCTTAATAGAGCGCACTAATCTCAAGGCAAGGAGAGGACTGTGGGCTCGGGTGCAGCTTAGCAAATAGGCTGGGAAGGGGAAGGAGGCCAGTGTTATGAAGGATTGTCCCCAGTAGTTAGGGCAGGAATGGCATTTCAGGAAGACCATGACTGAGCTGCAGAAGAGACCCCTTGAGACCCCTTTGCTCTGTGCTGTAGAGGCAGCAGATAGGGGTTTCTTGTCATGCAGAGCAGGAGAATGGCAGCACCCCATTGCCACAGCCATTGCTGGTGTGATGCTAAGGTCGGCGTGGAGGTCCTTGGCCAACAGCTGCATGAGTTAATGTGTAGGAGTGGGTGTGGGTGCATTTTCATCAGCTTTATGTTGTTCTGAGATATCTTTCCCAGTGAGAGGTGTCTCACTTCCCACTTGTCTGTCTCTGGGTTCAATCAGAGGACTTGGAGCCCGTGGGGCCAAGCAGACAGAGATGGAAAGCCTCCAGGAAACTCAGCATTTTCCCTTGGCTTCCCCTGCTGTTTTTGTTACTTTCCTCCCCTCACTTTGCAGCCATTTGCACTGGCAGCTCTCACTCCCTGCGAGGGCTGAGGTGCTGAGCCTGGCAAATGTCCTGAGGGGCCGAAAGGGTCTGGGATCCATCCTGCCAGCTCCAGTGAGGGGCTGGGAGGCCTCACAGCTCCCTGTAACCTGCCTGATGGGGCTGACCCTGAGTGCCAGCTCTGCGGTATCTGGCTGCCTCTAGGCCTTCATCAGCTGTCTGGTTTTCGGTGGAAGCCCTCCCGTAAGAGTCAGCTTGCTTATAATAAACTAGTGAGTCACGCAAATGCAGCGTTTCCTTCTGCTTTACCTTGGGATTGGGTTGGCACAGAAGCAGGCTCCACAGCCTCGACCCATGAGGCTCTGGTTTGCTTTGGCATCCCTTCTTCTCTCCCAGGGGGGTGTCATTTTGTTGTACATTTTTGAGCTGCCCCGTGAACAGCACACAGAAATACAGCTCCCGTGGGAGCAGCGAGGGTTCCCTGTCAGTCTGCTGGGGGCTCCAACATGGCCATGCTTGGACCCAGCCCCTCCGCACGCCGCAGGGCAGTGATGCTCCTTTGTGGCTTCCCCCACGTAGCCTCTGTGGGTCAATTGGTGTGTGGCAGGTGGATGAATCCTGTGGCAGGCACCCCTTGTCCCGTGATGGAAATAACACCGGGGCCCCACTCTGAGGAATGTGTCACAGCTGCTCTATTTTGGGAAACAGCCCTACGAATGAGAGTTTTCAGCGAGCATCAAATCCAGGACTCGTGTTTGGCTCTGGCAGGCAGCGGGAGGCTGGTTTGCTTTTACAAGGGGGTGATGGCATCCTCTACTTTCTCTGGGAGCTGCTTCCATTCAAAGCCCCCTGAGTCTGCAGAGACTGCCCCACCATGGCTCCATGGAGAGCTGCAAGCTCAGCCTCAGAATTAGGGGGGCAGTCAACACTGGTCCCCTCCAACCCCACACCTCCTACCCATGTCTTAACCACAGGGAAGGATTGTCGCCATCCAGAAACAAATGTATGACAGGGTCTATTTATATAGAGTCTTCCACCATGGGTGCTCCCTACTCATCTGATTTCACTTCTGGAGTTGGTTCTGTCATTAAATTTCATGCCCAGGTTCTGGTTGACTAAGAAATTGGTAATGGCTCCACCAAGAATTTGGTTTGACACTCTGAGTAAAGGCTCTGCGGGACTGAAGATTTCACCAGAGCAAGGAGCACTGATGTGAACCCATAGGATTTATACTTTGAAAACCAGTGGTGGTCACAGCAAATCTCAGTTGCTTTACGCCGTGGTGCCAAGGCTGTAAAATGGAATGGTACCTTCTGCCCAGGTGTGATGGGCAGGGATGTATCGGGAGAATAATTTAACTGGCTGGAAAGCTGCCCAGCAGAAAAAAATGGGGGGTGCTGATTGACAGCAGCCTGAATATGAACCAGGTGGGCAGAGAGGCCAAGGGCATCTGGGCCTGCATCAGAAATAGTGCAGCCAGCAGGACCAGGGAAGCGATTGTCCTCTTGTATGTGGCACTGGTGAGACCACTCCTTGAGTACTGTGTTCAGTTTTGGGCCCCTCAGTACAAGGATACGGAGTTACTGGAGTGTGTGCAAGAAGAACAAAAAAGCTGGTGAAGGGACAAGAAAACAAAAGTTATGAGGAGTGAGTGAGGGATTTGGAGTTGTTTAATCTGGAGAAGAGGAGGCTGAGGGGAGACCTCATCGTAGTCTACAACTGCTTAAAAGAGGTTGTAACAAGGAGGGTGTCAGTCTCTTTTCTCAAGTGACAAGTGATAGGACACAAGGAAATGGCCTCAAGTTGCACTAAGATGGGTTTAGATTGGACATTAGAAAGAATTTCTTCATGGAGAGGGTGGTCAAGCATTGGAAACGGGCTGGCCAGAGACATGGTGGAGCCTCCATCCCTGGAGGTATTTAAGAGATATGTGGATGTGGCAGTAAGGGACATGGTTTCATAATTTTCCAACCTGGATGATTCTGTGATTTCAAATAATTTGTAGACCTTTAAGGCTACGGGGAAATGTAGTGACACAGAGTTGGAAACACGATCATAGGATCTAAATTTGAATTCGATGTCTACACCCTTCCCAGAATATGTACAGAACTCGCTTTTTCCGGCACAGAGATCCAGCCCACTGCAGTAGAGGTATATGCTTCATACTGCCCTGCTCATCTCTGGGTTGTGGCAAGAGATGAAAAACTTCATCATCCAATGGAAGAACAAGGAGGTTTTAACTAAGCAAATTATTATTACCCAAACTTGGTTTTGCCGAGATAGAAGAGACCGGTGCCAGCCAACGCAATGCTCCCGTTCCCCATGGAGATGTAAAGATTTACACTAAACAAGGAGCTTGAAATGTGCATCCAGTAGAGGAAGTGTTACGTAGGATTTTGGAAGAAAAAATATTTTCTGTCCCTTTTAAAAAAAGCAACACTTCTGTGCTGTTTTCTGCAACACAAATGGTGCCACACACTCAGAAGAGCTTGGACTGGGATGCGCTGCTGTCTCCTGAGTCCTGGAGCTGGTGGTGGGATACTGGCATGCAGAAAAGTCCCAGAGTTGCTGTTGCTCATTATTTTTGAGTGTTTTGCTTTGCTGAGTGCTTCCCTTGCTGAACTGCGGCTGCAGGTCTGGCAGACCTTCACCTGAACGGTGGTTGATAAGCTTCAATCTCCAAGGATGGCTTTATTTCAGAAATGAAAAGACGGCGGTACCTCCAAAGGTGGGAGGATCTCCAGGGACCCCCCTTCCTATCCGTACGAGGTGGGTTTGAATTCCCTCTCCAGCATGGCTTTGGCCCCAAAGATGAGATTGCTTTGCCGAACCTATTAAAAGCCAGATTAAGATCTCTTGCAGAGGTCATTTAGCAAGCTGTGAGACGAATTGGCAGCCCTTCTCTGAGGAATACTTGTTTTTCTCCCAGTCCTCAAAACAATCTGGGGAATGTGTTTGGAGCCAGTTTGTTTCTGCTGAATTTAACTCTCTCATCCCCAGGAGAAATAATTCATGTTGTGTCCATGTGCCCAGGATGGGGCAAGCTCTTCCCCAGCCCATGGGGACCAAGAGGCGTAAAGATGCTGTTGCAACTTGTGGGATGGTTGTGCCTATAACCAGATCCTGTTCTGGCTTTTTGAGCCACGTTGGTTTTCAGAAGCAGGCAGCAGGGTTTGTGATGTGTGTGTGTGTGGGTATGCCTGCGTGTGCGTGACGAGAGGGTGACTAAACCCGGCTGCTGTGCGGTTACATAAATTTGCATCAGCCCCTATGTTGTATGTAAAGCACAGGGATGACTCAAAGGCAGGATCTGCAGTGGCACGTAGCGTCTGCTGGCTGTCACTGATTGTCAGCCCGGGGCAAAGCTGTCGGATCGATATTTGGGGCTGGCTGGGTGTTCTCGCCTGCCGTGGGCCATGACACTGGGGAGCAGGCATCTCCTGCATCTAGGAGCTACCAGCAGGTCAGCACCACCAGGAAATGCAATATTGTGCATGCGGGCTGTTGAAATGCAAAAGAGCTGATAGGAAAATGAGCCCCCTATTTCTGCTGTGGTGACTCCCCCACTGCCCGTGTGAGGTAAGGCCACGGTTAGGTGTAATGACAAAGGATGTGCTGCCAGCAAAGCTCAGCTCTGAGCCCTCTTGAGCTCAGGATCCGGACTAAAAGCCTAGCGCAACACACTTTGGAGCACAGAGAAAGATTTTGCTTCTCTCTAATTAAAAAATAAAAATAGTTTTATACAGCAATTAGTGCATTCTTTATGGCTATCCTTAATATTCAGTCATCCCTTCAAATTGCAAGATCAAAAAAAAAAACACTAAATTTTTAATGTTCAAATTAACTTTCTAGGTGGTGAAGCTTAGATTTCCTTGCTTTACTTTTTGTTGTTGTCGTTGTTTTGCTTTTTTGTAGGTCAGAAGTGTATTTGAAAAAAAAAAAAAAAGAAAGGAAAGCAGCACCCCAGTTTCTTTCTCTTCTACCCCACTTCAAAACTCCTTGGGTAGCTGCTGGCTCTGGGAGCCAGGATGTTCAGAGAGGACCAAGTATTGCAGGATGCGCAGTTCACCCCAATAATAACCACACTGAAGGCAGATGGTGAAGTGCATTTTTTTCATGTTTTATGTGGATTAATGATTTCAATAAACATTTTTTCTCATTTGTGTATGTTAGGGAAAGCATCTACCTGGCATCTGAGAAACCTCTGAGCTTTCTCTGGCTTTCCTGGTGGCTGCACTCGAAGGCCAAGTTTGTTTGATCTGCCTCAATCCCCTCTAATGTTTGTCATCTGTATTAGCCACAAGACTGCAGTGAGACAGCAGTTACTGGTCCCTGAGGGGTCTGGTTTTCCCTTGATGTGTCTGTAACTCCTTTTACAATAATAAGAGTTATTTGTACATACAGCGGGGATTAGTTAATGGCCTGCGATGCGCAATCCAGCAGGGCACGGCTCTCCAGTGACTGCCATTATGCGATGTGCCGCGGTGATTTCTGAGTGCTCCGGAGCCGTGCCTTCATTAAGCCGCAGCGCATGGTGGAGACAAATATCCCTGCCCTCGTTTCGAGATGGGAAAGCTGAGATGTTCCCCATTTTGTGGGTAAATAACGTGAGGTGCTGCAAAGTGAAGCAATTTATAGCAAGCCAAGCTTTGTATGTATGGTCAGGGTGCTGTGGTTTAACAAGCCACATCTTCTCCTCTCTGCTCTTGCAGGGTCCATGGGTGTCCTCTTAACTGGGGGTAATTGCTGGGAAATGAGCTTAGCCGAGGAGAGAGGTGATGGAGCTGAGATGCGTGAGGCTAAGCTCGATGAATACATCAAGTGTGCTCACTTTTCCCAGGGCTTTGCTTATGAGGTTATTTAGCACCTCACCGAAAAGCCTCCAGGGTCGGGTGTGGGAACCGGGCTGGTGGCATACTTGGGTCTGGGAGGTGTGGGCCCTATAGTACCTGCACTTGCATTCCCATGGCTGTCAGAAATGCTAGGAGCAGTCACCAAGGGAGAGGATGGCAGCAGGAAGGTCTTGCTTTGACAAGGAACATTCCTGCTGTTGCTCAGTGTCAGTGCTGTTACTTGTATATATGGTCCCTGTGGTGTGTGGCCCTGATCCCAGGGCGGCGTACAGCATCTGGGAATGACTCATGCAACCACAGTGTAACACATCTGCTCCTGGCCAGATGTAAAACAAACACACGGTTTCGGTGTTATCTTGACCTAGACTAATGTCGCTATTTTGGAGTTTTATGTCAGAGGCACAGAAATCCTGGAAATCACTGATGGAAAAGACCTATGAGATCATCCCTCCCACCCACAAGATTGTTCCCTGAAAAATATTCTCCATTGCTTTGTCCAAAGCAGGCAAAATTTGCTCAAGTGAGGGGGATCCTAATGCTTTCCCTTGGGGGGAAGCGTTACATTTTACAACATACGAGTAAAGACTCATTTATCCCCAGTCTACAGTCCAAAGTCAATTTTACTCAGTTTAAACCTGCCAGTCCAAGTTCAAATCCCTGAAACTGCTCCTCTTCTTACTGCTGGTTGTACCCTGAATGGGACAGGGACTTCCAGCAGCAAGAACTGAAGGCAGGCTGCTCAGCCCTCTGTAATGGGATGAGTTTGTCATCAAACCTCAAATATCTCTGGGGGATCCCAGCTATCCAGCTGTCACAAGGGTGGTGCAGAACAGTAAGCTATGCTCCACCGGGCTGCATCTCCTCCTTCCCCTTGAGGCACAAACTTCCCAAAGGATATTTTTTATTCCATTGAAATATCTCATTCATGGCTTCATAGGGATTTGAAGATCCAAGCTGGTAGCCCAGACTTTTTTAATATCAAAGAAAAAGGCAAAATTTACACTGAGTGGGAGAGAGCTGCAGTAAGTGTCTCAAGTTGCACCAGGAGAGGTTTAACTGAACATTGAGAAGAATTTATTCACAGAGAGTGTGGTCAAGCATGGGAATGAGCTGCCCAGGGAAGTGGTGGAGTCCCCATCCCTGTAGGGATTTAAGAGATGTGTGGATGTGGCACTAAGGGACGTGGTTTAGCATTGGGAATCAGTGATATATAGGTTGATGATCTTGATGATCTTGAAGGTCTTTTCCAACCCAGGTGATTTTATGATTCTAACTGTGTAGCAGCTATCTGTTGGATGAGAGCTGGTTTAGACCACCTCAACGTGCCCACGTGCTTGAGCTCCTGGGCAGGGTTGCTGTGGGCACCAAGCCTTCTGTCAAACCTTGTCACGCCTGAGATGCTGCAAGCTATTAACAACTTCTGCTAATGAGCACCATCACATCGTCAAGAAGTCTATTTTTAATGCAGAATGCAATTGCAAAAGCGCAAAAAAAGTCCCCCAGTTAACAGATTTTACAGATATATTGGAAAAGAAAACACTCTCCATCTGCAGGGCGGGGGCTGTGGGCGCCTGCTCCCTGCTCTGTCCCAGCTGTGTGCCTGTTCTCGCCCTCGTGTCCGCTGGGAATGGGGATGGAAACCTCTGCGCTGGGCTTTGGCAGTACAAGTGGATGCCAAGGAAAGTTTTTTGCCAGGACTTAGCAGGAGCCAGCTCTTGCTTCACTGTAGCAGTTAAACACATCAGTGCAATGAGCCGGTGCAGTCCTCCTGGCAAGGACTGAATAGAGGTTTGTGTTTTCTTTTTTTTTTTTTGCACAGGGGTTATTTTCTTGGGCTTCTGAGCACTCATCTGAAACATGAAATTGCCTGACCCCAAAGCTCACTGTAGGGTTGGTGAGATCCACAGGCTTGCACTGAACAACATTTTCCCTCCTTTAGTCATGGAGGAGTCTCCAGACCGCAATCACTCAGCAGCTGGCAATTTTCAGACATCTTTCCTTTGTGTTTCCAGTGGGATTTGAACATCTTTGGAGAATGTCAATTTACAGCAGAGGATCGCAAAATGAGGCCTTGTTCCGTGACCTTCCTTGGGCAAGCTTTCTGTAGGGACCAGTTGCCACCTTTGATGGGATACAGTGGCCAAAGGGATGCTCTGTGGCACGCAAACAAGATGAACAGCCCCAGGCTGCACACAAGGGATGTACCAGGTTGTTCAGTGCTGTAGCCCACATGCAGACCAAGGATTTCTCTTTGCTTGACAGCAGATCCTAGCTAAACTGAGATCCCTGAGCTTTGTGCAGGGCTGGTGCTGCCCATTTCAGCCATTGTGGGATGCTGATGCAGAAATATGTGGAGGAAGGAAAAGGTCCTCGTGTCTGCAGAGAAGTCCTGTTCATTCCGAACACTTGCTGGGGGTAAGAGGAGTAGGGCAAAAAGTGTTTTTCAGAAAATCACCTCTTGCTGTTCCTGTGGTTCCAGCATTTCTACTGAAATCTGCTTGTCCTACCCCCAGTGCCCAGGATGTAGCTCTACCTTCCTCCCATAAGTCTGCCTCCTACTAGCAATATTCCTCCCATCTCACTCCCATTAATCATCCCATATTCATCTGACCTTCTCTTGTCTCATTTATTTTGCTCTGCTTGCATTTATTTGCTCTGCAAATTCCTCAGGCCAGGGGCTGTGTGTATAAAGCATACAGTGAATGTCCAGCAGGATTTCTCTGTGTGATTTTTTTTTTTTTCAGCGCACAGAAAAAATAGCAAGACCAGCCCTACAGGCTGCTTTTGCAAATTGTTCCCCGTTTGATGCGACCCAACTTTTAAAAATGAGATTAATTCCTGCAACAAAAGAATATAAATCTCAGTTCTCATCAGACTCTGGCTCTACAATAAGTGAATCATGTAGCAAGGGAAGATAAACAAGCAAACATTCAGTTCTTCCCAGTATCGAGCACAAGCACTTGCTGTGCATTGGGTCATTTTTTTGTCATCACCACCTTATACGGTGCCTGCGCCCATTTCTTGCCACCCACAAAAAGTGCTTTCAGAGTAACCAGGCTGAGTCATTAGTGTCCTTAGCTGCACATTTTGCTCTTCGAGCTTCACGCTGCTGCTTTGCTTAGCGCATTTGTGCCGATTCACTGAAGCTCAGTTCATTTGTTTTATTGATGCATCCATGGGACAGCGGGGAGGGTCGAAGAGAGGCTGGGATTGCAGTATCGAACATTTTGTCTCCCAAATCATTGCAACATGCCCCAGGTCAGCAGGGGACAGCAGCCACCCCAAGTCGATGGCCTTTGTGTGACAAGCTGGAGGTCACAACTGTGCTCATAGCAGCCATGTGTCTGTTCTGCTAAAAACTTGCATCTTTCCCTAGCTCAGACAATCTTTTGCTCTGGTATTATAAATTCTGGGCCAATTATTCTTGCTTCACTCATGCAAAATTCAGAGAAATCGACTGTTGGTACAAAGCCCTTCCACATTTCCTGCCTTGCATTCATTTCAAACTAACAGTGGAACCACAAAATCTCTTGAGTTTTATTATAAAATTACTAAACAACCGAGAGGCCGAATCTGCTTTAAGTGGAAGTCTCGGTGCAGCCTCAGCTATGAAGCCACTCTCCACTTCTGTAATTACCCATTTGCAGTAAATGAGAGAGTCTGATATAACTGCCTCGCAGACACATTGTTGGAAATTATTGGCAGCACTGGAGACTCAGACCGTATTTTGCTCTGTCATTGGAGGTGCTATACAACGGTGTAGACTTGTGTGCTTATAGCTTGGACAAGGTCAGCTGAACTCTTGTTGCTCTCCATTATTTACATCCTTTTGTGTATAATGCAGGAAGGAGTCAACCACAAACCCACCAAAGCCTGAGAATCACAGAATCATTAAGGTTGGAAAAGACCTTCAAGATCATCTGGCCCAACCATCACCCTATGACCAATGTCACCCACTAAACCATGCCCCTAAGTGCCAGGCCCAAGGACAGCAGCCTGGTCATTATGCACATCTCTTCACTGGGGGGCATGCAAGCACGGACCACTTCTGCTTCTGTGTGTGTTTGTCGTGGAGCTTAACCTATGCCACACATATTGATCACTTGTCTCAATAAGATACACCATGTGTACTTGAAGCCAGGGCGACCAAGTAGCTAATACAAATTTATGAACTCCCATTACTATATCAGAAAAAAATACTTTATAATGTGTTTTTTTTTTTTCCTTTTTTCTCTTTTTTTCCCTCCTGTTTTTCTTGGGTGCATTGTGAGGACCATAGCCCATCTCCCACGTTATCCTTGTGGTGGAGCACAGACTGGCTGTGAGGCAGGGGGATGTGGGAGAAGAGCTCCAGCCTCACCCCATTGCCTCTTCCCTCCCAGTTCAGTGGAGTTTTTCTCTGGGAAGAGGCTCCATCCCTCCAATCCTTGGGGTATGTATCACCGGGTAGTGGTTTTGTTCATTGCAGGGTATGGATTTGCCTAGGGGCACTGACTTTCTGTAGGAGAACATCAGGATGCTCTTAGATATTAAAGTCAAGTTGTGCAAATGTGATGTCACCCCAGCTTGTTTGCTCTTCTCCAGTTAGTAGAAGAAAATCATACCCCTCCCCAAATTCCTCCTTTAATTCCCTTTCTGAGTTTCCATGGGCTGCTTTCTGCCAGCAAGTGTCCATTTCGGCATAACTTATCCATACTGAAAGAGGACTAAACCCTGGCATTGCAAGGCTTTGCTGCAAATGCTGGGTTTGCTTTGGAAGCTGACCAAGAACATTTCTTGTCTATGCAGAGATTTCCCCTCATTGAGGGTTTCACACTTACAGGAACAACGAGGGCACCACAGAAATAACTTCAGCATTTGGGGGACATCAAGAGAACAGTGTCTTGACTACCAGACCATCCCTGTGAACCCTGATAATTCATAGGCTTTAAAGGTTTGTCCATGCCATGAACCCAAGTATCGCAGAGCCACTGGTCTTGCCAGCAGCCCAGACTGGTTTGCTTCCAGCCCCCAGCAGGGCTTGCAAGGCTGGGCACCCACCCAAGGTGATGCAGTTAAACTGCACCTGGAGCAACCTCATTTGAGGTATCCTTGTGTGCTGTGTGGCTGGACCCCATGCTATCCATGCAGGCTGTTTTATCTTCACGGCAGCCATGTGGCCAAACTGTTACGATAAGGGCTGTGTGACCCCAGGAATTTGTAGTAGCAATTCAATGGTAAAACTGTGCAGTTCCTCACCACTTGAGCTAAATGGCAAAGTTCGCCATACAGCATTCTCATATCCTGCTGTCTGAGCACTGATAGGGGTCATAAGACAGGATCCCAGCAGGGGATCACTTTGTGGTGCAATCCTTCCTTGCTGTTTCACAACCTAGTCTTTTTTGTGCGTGTGTGTAGATTTTCTAATAGAAACATTTGTTTGCAGCAGCCAGGACTGCTGTCTCTCTGCTGATACTTTTAATGAACAGGGGAATGAAAGGTATAATCTGATTGTTTAACAGGGAAAAAAAAAAAAAAAGAGTGTATATATAGTCAGAGGAAATGATCAGCCAGAGAAAAGAGGGCATTTGCAGTATGATACTTCATATAAACAGAACGCTCCATCTAGCTCCCGTGGCATATCTGGATGATTAATAACAATAACATGCTAGTTGCAGTTGGCAGGAGATGCTCTTCAGCATTGGCACGTAAGTGCAGAGAGCTAAGCAATCAGGAGGTTTGCATATTGTGTGGATACAAAACCAAGACGTGGTCCTGTGGCTCCAGCACGTGAAAGATGCAGGAGGGTTCTCAACAATGAAAACAATCTTCTTTCTTTTGGCTGCATCATTTAAAGAGGGTAGGCTTCATTAATGTCGATGGCACAGATTGGGTGTCAGAAGATGTTAGCTTTATTGCTGTTTCTTGCAATGATTCCCTGCATTTCCTTCTTCCATAAGTATGACTGTTCATTGCCTCTATTTCCTTGCCAATAAAATGGGGATCACAACATCACTTACCTCACAGGAGTATTATGAGATATAATTAATATATCTGAAGCACTCTGATGGAAGGTGGAAAGTCTTTTCATGGGAGCTCACAATTCCAGCTAGAAAAGAGTTTTGTATGATGAATGCTGAGGTTAGAAAGGTGTGAAGCCAATTTAGCTTCCAAATGTTGTGGGCCTTGATGCAGCACCTGATAATCCTTGAATCCAGGTCCTTGACATTTTACCACTTTAACCAGTACCAAACTCTGCCATGTGCATACTGAAACCAATAGGTCTATGTGCATAATAATGCAACTCTGATCCAAAGTCCTGGTAGTCACAGGTTCTGTGAGTGTTTGATTTTTTAATGTACCTCCTAGACATCTTCAAAGACAGAAATAATTATTTAGGCTTTTTTTTTTTTTTTTTTTTTTCTCCTGGGAGAACCTCTTATTTGCTGATTGGGAGCTTTTTTACTCCAGAAAAAAATAGCAGTCTCATCAGGAGTTGTGGCTGTGAAGTCCATCACAGAGTTAGCACTGCAGCAAAAGCTATTTTCCTGTTCGAAAGTTGGAGTTCTTCACAGGGCCATGTGTTTATGATGACTAATTTCCCACTCTTATCTAAGAGTTACTTAATCTCAGAGTTCCCAGTGGGATAAATGGGACAGGAATGAAGGTGATAGTTTGCAACTGTCAAGGTGAAAAGAGAGAAAATACCCACATATTGCACTAGGCGGGCACTTAAAAATGTGCTAGCTTTGCCAGGAGAGATAAAGGTCTCTCCACAACTGCAAAGTTTCCATGAAAGATGTTGTAAATGCTGCAAAAGAGGGAAAAATGGTCATCCAGATTGTACTTTGGGGATGGTGCCCAGCCTGCTCCACAGCCACTTCATGCTTCTTGGTCTGACTGACACAGGCATTGCCTGTCAGCCTCAGCTCCCTATGAAAAACAGCAATAAACCACATCCCTATATCCCTTGGGAATGCTTTGACACTGGGCAGGTTACATGACCGAGTGTGTTCAGTGACCCAAGGCAAAAAGGCTGTTTCAAGATACTGCTCTTCCCCTAAACCCGTTGCATTCCCCTAAACCCACTAGGAAGAGAAGGGAACTGCAGTGTAAATGCAACGTGCTCATACAAATAACTCTGATTCCTGCTCTGAGAGGTGTGAAACTGCAAAAAAGGGTGTTACACTTCCTAACTGAAGAGTTTTGTGTTAGCTATGGTCCTACTGTGGTGGTCTGAGAACCTGCAGGGTCCTCTGCCCAAGCATGGGTAGATAACCTCCATGGGAACTGCTCACCTTGGGTTCCCTTTGGGGAAGGTTGGAAGCAG
This sequence comes from Anser brachyrhynchus, assembly GCF_964034855.1. Classification (NCBI taxonomy): domain Eukaryota; kingdom Metazoa; phylum Chordata; class Aves; order Anseriformes; family Anatidae; genus Anser; species Anser brachyrhynchus. The sequence continues at coordinate 6,861,363 of NC_137694.1, forward strand.
CAGGTCTATCACGGGTGTGAAGCTCTGCTATCATCTAGTGAGTTGCTGAAAGCCCTCACCCTCACCTCAGCTAAATCCTCAGGGTATCCTGAATTAATTTTTAAATCAGGCAGTGGAATATGGCCAGATATCATGCCTATCATTGAGTGCGTTTCACTCCTGGGTCTTTAAAATGGATTGGAATGGTCAAACTTGTATTCGTGGAGCTAGGCATGTCAATAACTGCGTTTTATGAGGGTATTTAAGCCTGAATGTGGGTTTCTTATTATACAAAACTGAAAATTTTAGCTCAGGAATCACAATGTGTGGCAGCCTTAAGAACAGAACTGAAATCTGCAACGACCTGTCATTAGCTACAAGACTGCTTGGTGTTACACTCTGTCTTTGGATGTACTTTTATAGAATACCTCACACTGAAAATTTAATTAATCACAGAAGGGTTATCACATTACCAGCCCGACTGAATTATTTTTTATTGAAAAAATGTGTGTTTAAATGTCTAAATGCTCCTGTTACAATGACTAATTATCTCCAGAAAATTGAAAGCACACAAGAAATTATCAAGAAAGAACATTTAGACATCATCTGTCTTCCTAAAAACACTTGTCGGAATGTATTAAGAAGAAAATTATTGCAGCATAGATGTTGGCCATTTGGAATGTATTTTTCCTGCCTTCTCTTTAAATGTATTTTTGCTACATTTTTTTTTTTTAATACAGTGTCTGAATGGATTAAGGATTTATTGAATTTTTTAACTGGGATGATTCTCTGGAGCAGATTGATTTCTCTGCTGCCTCCGATTCAGTATAATTTTTGTGTTACTTATGAAATAATGAGAAATATACATCAAAGTAATGGGGAACAGCAATGGCACAAAGCACTAGTGGCATGCCACAACGTGTGGGTCAACAAGGAGTCTCGCCTCTTGTATTTATGGACCGTGACGGTATCGCAGAGATCACAGCTTGCAGAAGGAAACCAATTGCCAAAGGCAGAAACAGTGGAGTGTACAGCCAGCCACCTATAATTCTGTGTGCTGGTATTATTTTTTAACTCAGGATCAGGGTTTATTAAATATATATGACTTGATGATGACATATTTTGTTTAAAAAAAAAGCATACAGTGAAACTGTAGCTTTACATCAGAAAAAACAAAGGGGCTTTTACAACCCAGCAGGGGTTTAGGAAAGTAAAATTTACTCCTGCTTAGAGGGTTATAAAAACTGAGACCATCCTTAGGTTTTAAATGGGACTTTAGCAATGGATCAGCCCTGTACCAATCACTTGCAACAGACTGATAAGTGCAGCAGGGAAATGGGCAGCATGTAGTTGTTCTCTCTTAGGAAATGATGGAAGGAAAAAAAAAAAGAGCAGAAGAACCCCAGGCAAATAATAAAAAAAAGGTTATGTAGATTACACAGAATGCACAGAGAAATCAGCATACATGTACTTGCTGACCACTTTTTGGGCAGACACAAGGCAGAACTAACACTGTAAACACTACCTTCTGGAAAAAAACAAACACACAAAACAACACACAAAACCACCCGAATCTCTGTAGGAGAGAGCAATAGTGGCTGACACAATCTCTGGGCCAGTGTGGAAGAGAGAGCAAGGGGATGGGAACAAGTGCTTGAGGAGAGCAAATATTTAAGCCAGACTTGCTCTGGAAGCCAATGTCCCATTGAACTCAAACTTGTGTCCACTAAAATCTTTGGCTCGTTGTGCAGGGCTCAAGATCGTGGTTTGAATTAAATCCATTTATAGTAGCTTTGGAGGAGAACTGGGCAGAGTGGAATGCCTTTAGCAAAGAAACTGAATGTTAATAACAAACCCAGTGAAGCAAAGAGCTGGCCAAAGAAAATAATAACAAAATGGAAAATAAAGTACCTATTTGTGCTGCAAGAAGTCCTCGGTTCAGTCCTGCATCGATCCTTGTATAGGGTCTCAAAGTCAAGGACCTGAGTCATATGTAAGGACCTGAGTCATATGTCTGAGCGTGGTAAGATGAAGTTTATTCTTAGAATGAACATTATCTTTTGTTTTCTAAACATTTACAAGATTAAGAAAAGGACTCCAGTGCCCTGGTATAACTTCTGAGCCAAGTGCTCTGCTAGCATTCTCGGTGCCTCCATTCAGCAAGTTTAGATAGACTTATATATCAGAAATGGAGAGAAGAACAAAAGGAGTTAATGATCAGACCAAATTAATGGCCATACATAAATGATTAAGTGGATGTTGTGAATTATTCTCATTCCTTTTTTCTAATGGTTAAGAAATACTGCACCAGTGCAAGTAATAAATATACTCTGGCTGAGCATATTTTGGAATTGTTGTGGAGCTTTTCATCAGCAGAGAATGCCTAGCCCTGCTGCTGTAATTACATGTTGCACAGTGCTGTTGTCTCACCCTTCCCTCTCCTTACATGAACAACAACCACTCCGTCACGCCTGCTGTAATAAAACAACTGATATCTCCAAATAATTACTTGGCACTAATCATGTTCTGAAAAATATTCATTCCCAGTAATGGCATCCCTTTATCATTGGTGCAGCAAATTAAGATGCATTAGTTTTTGGAGAGGAGCAACATCAACTTTCATCTTGTCTTTCTGACATAGTGAATCCAGACATCACCTAACGTGCTGTGTGTATTTTCAATGAAATCCTAAACAGGCTTCAAAGAGATGCTGCAGCTGTTCTGAATTTCAGTGAGTGCAGAAGGCTTCGTAGCCACAGGTTGCTCCCCCCAAAGCCTTTCTTTTACCACTGTGTTTTTACAGTTGTCTTGCACACAGTCACTGTTTCTTACTGTTAATTTTCAATGTTCACCACCCAACTTACCACAGCATTTATCCTATATATATTGGATGTATATATATATATATATATATGTATAGGGGCAGAACATCATTCACTTCAATAGCTGATAGACAGAAGATTCCAAGGAATGATAATAAAAAAAAAAAAAGGCTTTTTGGGGAAGTTTTGTCCAGATTTGTCCTTAAGAGGTCTGATGATGTGTTTGGTTTAGGATAAAAGAAGCAGTGCTTGTGATCAGAAGTGGCTGCATTACCACCATTCAGTGACCCACTGCTGTGGTGGGTCAGGATTTATCTGGCTGCTCTCATTGCAGGAGGAGGAGTGACTGCACATGACTGTAAGGCACGTGTAAGTCCTTCACTTCTGGCTGTACATCTCTGCCCTAGGATTGCCATAAGATAAGTCTCTGTCACCCTGAAACATCAATTAACTCGAAGATGTGGAGGGCCACCAAAGTGATGTAGGGCTGGAGCGCGTGGTGCACCAGAAGAGGTTGGATTTGTTCAGCCTAGAGATGAAATAGCTCAGGGAAGTCCTTTTTGCTGTCTGTAACCACCTACTGGGAAAACATAGAGAAGATGGAGCTCAACCCCGCTCAGCAGTGTGGGGCAACAGGGCAAGAAGCAAGGGGCATAAGTTGTGGCATGGGAAATTCTAATTGGATGCAGGAAAACATTTTCCTCTGTGAGAGTGGTCAGCATTGGTGGAGGTTGCTCTGAGTGGCTGGGGACCTCCGTCTTGGCAATGTGCAGAATCTGGCTGGACATGATCCTGAGCCATGGGATCTAGTTGGATGTGCTTTGTGCGGTGGGGTAGACTAGAGATTTCTGGGGTTTCCTCCCAAGCAAAATTATTCCATGAGCACTAACAAACCCAAGATGTGAATCACAACATCACAGAGCAAAATCTTTTTTGCTGTTGGTTCACCCTGTTGTGTTGTGGGGCTGGGCTCATGGTGTGGACAGTGCCGGCTGGGTTAGGGTGGGTTGTGGACGTCTCAGAGGAAGATGAAGGCTGCAAATGGGGTTGGAAGTGAACACTTGTCAATGTGGCACCGTACCTGGTGTGGGGCAGGATTTATGAGCTGGGTGTGGAGGAGGATACTATGAGATGAGAGGAGGCACTAACTCCTGTGGGACCACAGGTGAAGGGTTTTTACCAGCTATTCAACAAGCCCAGACCTGGTACTCCTTGCTTCCTTGAAAACTTCACAGAGCTGAAATGTAAATTTCCTGCTTGCTGAAAATGCCCTCTCTACATCCTGCTTCATGTTTGCTAAAATGTGCCCGAGGAAGCAATACTGGAACAAAATGGGGGAGGCTCTCAGTGAAGCTCAGAACACCCTTCTGGAGTCAGTGCGTTGCTATTTGCTCTCAAACTGAAGAAAAAAATCTCTTGTGGTTAAAATGGCTCTAAAGTAAGCAGCTGTTTTCTGGGTGGGCTCTTAAAAACATTTCAAAGAAGTTAAGCACTAGAGAGTGGAGTGAACCAGGCTTGCCAGGACATCAGTATCCACAAACTGAATTTTCAGTTTTTGGAAATGTGACCAGTTCATCTGAGTGCTTAATCCTCCAGTCATCCTCAGCTGAGTGCTCCAAAATATTTGTCATGTGTATTCTTGTCCACCTGCTTTATCTCCTCTTGTTGCTTCGTAACCAACGTGAGCGATATGTGGCTAGTGTTTACAAAAAGAAATAAGATTCATCATGATGCTTCATCATGGCCTCTTTCCAGAGGTTTGAAACGTCTTTACTTAAAAAAAAAATATCTCAAAACACCATGTGGGCACCAAACAGTTAAACCTCAAAACATTTATTTGGGGTCGCAAAGAGATGTAAAAATTGTTCTGAAATGTCTCTTCCATTTTTATGCGTCTTGCTTTTGGTTCACAAGTGCGGTCTTGTTTTGTACCCCAAAGCCTGTGTGTCCTGCCCTCCTGTCTGGGCTGTCCTGTGCTTGTGATGGCTGTGTGGCCTGGCATCCCATAACAAAGCTCTAGCACAACAAGGAACAGAGTGTCCTATCTCAGGCAGATTTCTTTCTATTCCTGGGGGAGTTTTTGTCCATTTCCCAACTAATTCCCTGGAGCACCAAGGGACGTGAAAGCAATGGAGGGGGAGAGGTGAGGCTGGCTAGCAAAGGTCTAGTAGAAAATCACTCAGCCTTCCTGTTAGGCATTAAAGACTCCCAATTTTATGAACTTTGCCGGAGTCATGGTAGTGATATGCAAAGCATTTCCCGGTACAGCTCAGCAGACTTCAGTTTAACGGCTGCCGCAGATCTCTGCCCACAGAGGGGAGCGTCAGTGCCTGGGGCTGGAGCCAGGGACAGCAAGTGTTCATCTTATGGAGCCTTTTTGCTCTCTTAAAGGCTGTCTGGGGAAGAAAAGAAAAAAAAAAAAGACAAATGTTGGTTGCACTTCACTATTGCTATAATAGGAGGATGAAGGAAAAAGTGGAGCCAAAAGCAGAGGAATGGGATCAGGGAATAAGGTGGCAGTGAAAACATTCTCCTTCTGCCCGGGATGGAGTGGGACCATTGCCCTTAAATCACAGGGTGCTGCAGTGCTCTTGAAATAAACTCCATGTCAGGCGGTAAGACAAATGGATTGGAGGAATGTTTAACACTTCCTTGGCTACAGACCAGAGTTTTGGGTAGTTCTGTATTTTATAGTGTTTCACTGATGGGGCTGGAGGAGATGGCTTCTGGGTAGGCTAAGGCCAAATCCCTGTCTGCCATGAGTTAATGAGCAGCGTGGGATGGGAAAAGTTGGCAGGGAGAGGTGGAGCAGAGCCAATTTCTCCTGGTGTTGGTTTGGAAGTGATGGTAGGGAAGTCTGAGTACTTAGAAGTTGTATTTAGGTAACGTGGTCTGTGGTGTGACTGTAGGTCTGGCTAACCAGCTTCCCCAGTAAGGCTGTATCCTTAGTTTTGGGGTGAAATGGGCTCATTTCTTCACAAAACCAAGGTGAGTTGACCTTTGTTAATCAGAAGGTTTTGCTGTTTATGAGCTTGTTGGTGGTGACAAACCTGGCACTGTGGAAGGCACAGGGAGATGTGGGGGTCTGCCAGTTGTGTTTTACACTGTTGTGTTTTGAATGAGGAGGAAAACTACCAGACACATAATTCACTCTTAATATCACTCTATGAAGCTTTTTGCTGCTTGCTGCTCCATGGACGTAATTAGTCGTGGGATCTCTTTTTTAGAAATAATTATGCCATTAAGCATACTTTCACTTCTATGGCAAAAAATGCATGGTTGGACTCCGTAATTACACCACTTAATGACATTACGTAATTCTACGTAAGCATATACGGAGCAAACAATGTATGGCTCAGGCTTCCTCTGCCTCGCTGCCGCTTTGATCTTCAAAACAGTCACTGGGTGTGCAAAGTCCATGTCCTGCGTCTGGGTGCGTTGTACCTGAAGGAGTCATTTTCTACCCAGAATTACCTCCTCCGAGTGTGATAAGGCTGCTCAGGTTCATGACTAGTTGAAGGATCCAGGCTTATGTCACCGGTTATGGTGTTTTAGAGCTTTTGTAGAGGTGTTGGGTGGTTTGGAGACTCACCACAGGCCCGTAGCTGTTTGAGTTGGTGTCTCCAAAGAAAGGAGGACTTTAGGGTCAGTCTGGTGTGGGAACAGAAATAGAAATAGGCAGTGTGGAGGGGAAGAGCAGGAGTGTAGCTGCAATGTGAGAGCATGGCCTTGCTGGTTGGTGGACCTTTGCATGGGGCTGGATGGAGAGGAGCGTGCTCATCCTCGTCTATCCTTGACACCAGTAACTATAGACCTTAATGTGGGTGACACGTCCATTTAGAAGAGATGGAAACTTCAGAGCATATCTCAGGTGTTTGCTGTATGGTCTCACTACATAGTATCACCCACCTATGGCTGACACCGACCCTGCTCATCACAGTGAGGAAGATGAGGATACGAGGTACTGAGACCGGCCCAACGATGGATGTGTCCCCAGAATGGGAGCTGGAAGGTACCAATAAATAAGGGTGGCTTCTGCACACCCAGATGAAAATACTGCCCTGGCAGAGCTTGTCTGGCTTGTGGACACAAGCATAAGGCTGGGATATAGCGCAGATGATGTGGCTTTCATCCACCAAATTGCAAACCTGTAGTTAACTCCTCCTGGCCTAAAATCTCTGTGTTTACATTTTCAATGTTTTATAGCTTTGACATTTGTTTTTACTGCTTGTTTGGAAAAAAAGAAAGCAAAGCTGTGTTTATTATGTTTCTTTAGTTAAAAGGATCAAATGATGAATCCAGTCTTAAAAAGAAATCAAAATCAAACAACACAAGCTTGGGAGCTGCACAAGTAGCTCACTTCCTCTGGGTTTCTAAATAAGTACGTGTCCATGAGACATGTTTTTGTTCCTGTTTCTTCTGTACTCGACAACACAGAAGCTTTAAGTAAAATCTGCCTCAAAATAGGCATCCCTGGGACATGCAGCTGCCAAAACAAAAATCAGGCAATAAAACTGGGCTTGTGTCCTGCAAACAATTTATCCTGTCACATTTTTTTTTCTTTCTTTTTAATCCCTTCCATTTAGCTTTCTTGATTATTTTTTTTTTTTCTTTTTAAATAAATACTGTGCCTGGCCAAGATTTTATCCTTCCCATTTGGGAGACTGCAGCCATTTCGGCACAAGGTCAGAGTTTCTGGCAGTGGCTGTGTGAGCTGCGCCATGCCCTGCCCCGGTACATGCTGCAGCTGTAGGCATGGCTGGGAGGTTGGAACCCCATGGCACTGTCAGCTCAGGTGTGCGGTGGTTTTGTATTTGGTGGTGGCTTGTCCACCACACAAATGTCTCTGATATATATATATATATGTATTTTGGAAATGGTGTAATGAATGGCATATTTGGGCTGATGCAATTAAATTATGTATAGTTCTGTGAAAAGGCAAAGTTGGAAGTAAAACCTTGCAAGGACAGCACCAGCTTATTGCATTTCTGCTATCTGTCTGCATGGTTACCAGGGCAGTTGAGGAACTTCTAAATTAGTACACTTCCATCTCCTTGTAAAGCCACCTAATTCCCTTTTCTCAGTTACATTACTCTGCATTTGGGCATCATGTAATGATCTGCCCTTCTGACACTTGACCAAAATAAATGTCTGCTTACATAGCATTACCTTTTTTATTTGAAAGGAAACTTTATCTGCTGCTAGTATTTAAAAGCCTATGCAACTTGTCTGTAATAAGATATAGTTCTCTTACAAGCATAGGAATACTTGTTTTCAGCTCTCAAGGAAATCTATTCTGTAGAACAGCTTGGTGTTAAAGAAGATGTTTATTTTGTCATGGAAAGGGTTACACTGTAAGCCTCACAGCTCAGAAAGTAGCTCACATTAATGGATTTTTTATAGGCAGTGGAGACACCAATTCTGAATTTAGGGCCAATCTAATATTATTCATTATAATGTTTCCTCCATCTGCATTTTTATTGTGGCTTTGGTAGCCTCTTTGTTCTCTATCTGATTCTCTGAAATTGCCTGCAAAATAGTAGTTTATTAAAGACCAGAGCAGCAGGTCTGACAGCAGACTAGGAGTTTGGAGACTGATGCTGATCTCTGCCATCAAATAAGGGATAGAAACCAAATTACTTCTGTTTGGAGGAGAAGGTGAAGGACACGGAAGAGGCCGTGTTGCCCTGACCAGTGCCCTCTGAACGGCTGCTGCAGGAACTGGGGCTACTCCTAGGGCAGCTCCCCTTTGGTTGCCGATGAAAAATCATCTGATGTTTCTGCCCCCTTCCCTGGTGGCAGTGCTGAGGTGGATGTGTGGATTTCATGGGTCCCTGCTTGGTTGTGCACGTGGTGAACTGAGCGTCACATGCACTCAGTCGTGTCAGAGGTGCAAATCTTGGCACAAAACTTGGCAGCAGTTTGGGAGCCTCTGTCAAAATACACAATGAAAAGTCATGTAGCAGCCTTAGGACACCTCTTTGCACGATGCTTGCTGAAAAAGGACCTAATTATGTGTGCAGTGGCAATGTTGCCCTTCAGGTTTCCTACCTAGCAATGGGAGTCTGTGAACGTTTTGTCTCTGTTTCTGCCCTCCGTCCTGGCTCTCAGTTGAATGCATCGACCGGTTTGCGTCCTGTGTCTGCTGCAAGAAAATCTTTCCTGGAGATTGTGACCATTGCATATAAGATTTTCCCAGGATGAGAATTAAAATCATGGAATTTGTTGCTGCAAGTTATCGGATCTCATCTCTTTCCAAATGACATGAAAATCTTCATGCTTTGGCTTAACTCTTCTCACGAGATAAATTCTGTGTCTTTGTATGTACCGAATGTGCATGAATGAGTGACACTCACCAACAGCGAGTGTTTTGCTTTGTTGAAGATACATGGACACAAACTCAAGAGAACAGCTCTTTATATTACGGCATTAGTGATGTTGTGAATGTGTGGCACAACTTTGGGATGTCTAAGAAAAAAATGCTGCAAAACTGAGAGTAGCAATAGTGTTTTATAGAAAATCTAGATTTTCCCCTGTAATAGCATTTATTTTCTCTCCAAGATATAGATTTCACAGGTTTATCTCTAAAACACCAAAGCCCCTCGTGTGGAACCTCCAATTATATACAATAAAGCAAAAGGAAACTTTGAGCAGGCCTTGGAACAAGAAGCATTTGCAATGTTTACAGCCTCTCTCCTACACTTAGGTGCATTCTCTTGGGCTTCTCTTGAGAACTGAGTTCCCCTCCACACCGTCCTCACCCGCAGCTGAGTGTGCAGACATGAGCCAAGGGCATGGCGTGTAGCCCATAGCTTTAACCTGGACAATTATGTTTTGCAGTTATTAAATTGGATACTGATCTAAACATAGCTGATTTTCCAGTAGCTGAAAAAATCTTAAGTGCAGTCTTTTTCACCTGAATTACCTTTACAGTACATTTTCACACACACACACATACACACACACCACTCATAAATGTGTAATTTCCTGAAAGATTTCCCCCCACAAATTTATTTTTAGGCTTGTGTTTGTTTACCAGAATCTGTCTGAAGCCTAGCTAGATAGCAATTTAATATCTGCTCATTGATTTCTTAGCTCTCATTAGCTTAAATACTTACTTGAAGCTGAGGGTAAGGAGGTCTTCATCTTTTATTTTAAGAGCATTTGGTTTTAAGATGGTCTTTTGTGATCTGTTGCATCTGAATCAATTTAAAAGGGGACCATTTATGTTATCATTCTCTTTAATGTTTACTTTTTGGCATGAGCATCTGGTTGTTTCTGCTTTATAGTACTCTGAAACGGAAACTTAGTTAGATATAGAAATTAATGAGCTCACTGATCATTTGCCAAAGAAAACATGACAGAGAAAATCTATGTAACAAATTAACCCTAAGATTTTCCTGAGAAACGGCCTTTCTTTTATCAGAGAAAAAAAGAACTTGGAGGAACCTAATGATTAAGCTTATTATTTTGTTTGCGAGGAGGTCGCTCTGCTTTTTGGAAGGCAGAATTAGTAGAGGTTGAATTGATCTTAGATGTCCTGTGTTAAGTGATTTCAATTTTTTTAAGCCTCTGGTTACTGTGTATTACATCTAAAACAACATATATATATATTTTATTTTTTATTTTTATTTTTATTTTTTATTTTTTGTAAAATGCTTTGTGGGCCATAGGAAAACGCTCTAGAAGAGCCAAAATGAGTACAACATTTGTGTCTGTAGCATGATTTGAGCCATGCTTCAGCCTTTCATCTCTTCTCAGACAGGGAATGCATTCCCTATACGGTCCGTCCTGCTAAGCAATATGTTTTATCCTGGTCGGTTGTCATAGCACGTAGGGGTCTGGCTTTTCTTACTGCCAAGGCAAGGCTTTAGGGACAAAGAGAGTCAATTAGCAAAAAATTTCTCTGGGGGCAGAGGAACGATGATTCCCACGTAGAAAAGACATGTAGAAGAATTGGACACTGAAAGTGGAGAAAATAAATACTACTAGAAAGGCTTTTTAAAACTTTTGTCTTGTTTAAGATCGTGCCAGAAATGAGGGAAACTTTGAAGGAAGGAAACTAGAAAGAGGATATGAAAATGTTGCAGTCACCACTTTACAAGGTTTTTAGTACAACCCCTTTTAATGCTCTTGAATTTTGTGACGAAGAAAAGGCATTTTTCATGGGGACACACCCAGGCAGCAAAAGTGTCTTGATGTGCTCTGTAACTTCAGTGAGTCTGACTGAAAGCCCAGTGGTCAGCAGGCACGTTTTGTTTCTCAACTCTTGCCAGCTAGCTAAAAGAAAATGCTTTTTTTTTAAATTATTATTATTATATATATTTTTTTGGGGGGGGGAGGGGTATGGGGGTGCAAATAAATTATTCCATATGCAATATTGGAAACTTCGCTTCAGAGGTTAATTTTGAAATTCTGTCTGCTCCTCTGGTTTGCCAAAAGACTCAGCTGAATTACTGAGGATAAGGCAAACAAGCCCTCATGTTACCTTTCATTCGTCCACTTCTGGCTTTTGTTCATGCAAGTGCACTATTAGTTAATGCCTAGATGAATCCTTTCAAAACTGGACTCTTGGAGTGCAAATCTAGGAGCATGCACACATATTATTAGTTAGTATATTTGACTGTCAACATCCCAAATGAAAAAATCTTTATTGCTAGAGCTTTCAGCTCTCTGTGTCCCTCTCCTCTCCCGTTCTCTGCCCATTTCTACCTGGAAATGATAGGGAACAGATCGCTTTGCTTCTCCCAGCATGGCACATGGGATGCTATGCAGATCTTCAACAATTGATGGGCTATAAAAATGATCTTAAACATCCTGCAAGCTCACATTACTGTGAGCCCAAAACATTGATGTGGACCAGCACAATGTGGATCAGGAAACATGCTTGGGCCAAGATTGCAGTGTAGCTAAGTTTTCAGTGTCCTGTCCAAAAGAAGTGTGTTTTCTGTGGAGAAGGATAATGGATTGTCCTCAGACATGGGGCTCAGATTCATCATTCAAGCTGCTAAGTCAGTGAGCTGGGCAGCCTGTCTAGCAGCTGTCTTCACTGACATCTGTTTGCAGCAAAGTACAGAGAAAATGAAAGGTGAGCAGATTGCAAAGGTACTTCTGCAGAAGGAATATTCATTTTTAATGCATTATGAAACTACAAAGTTCAGGCTGCAAGTGAGAATAATTTATTACAAAAGTTCTGCAGTAAACAGCTAGCCAGAATACGGAATATTTCACAGGAGGAAGATTTATTGAAGCAGCCTGTTTTTTACTGGGAGAATATAATTGCAAATAAATGCAGTACTCTATAAAGCATTAGAAGAGCAGCATGGCACACTTCCAGCTTTCTGTGCTGAAGTCTGATGAACAAATATTTGAAGGGGGGGAAGATCCATAGTATTTGCACAGGCAGATCATTTTTGGCCTGCAGTTGTTACGTTTCAGTAGGGAATCAGTAGTGTCAGCTGTTTAGAAAGTATTGTCAACACAGAAATGTGGGCTTTAAAGAGTAAAACGTGTGGTGTCTTATCTTGCCAACTCATCTTGTGATGCTGTCGGTTGTCAGCAGCTGAGCAGAGCTTGGTTGGGGATGTTGTTTGTTTTTATTTCATATCCTGGCATCCTACCTAATTTTCCTTCCTCCCTTCCTCCCTTCCTCCCTTCCTTCTTTCCTTCCTTCCTTCCTTCCTTCCTTGCTTCCTTCCTTCCTTCCTCTGGCAGGCAGGCTTCCTCTCCATCACTCAAGTATCTTAGCTTTGGAAAGAGGGTTGAAGAGTGTGGCTGCCAAAGCACAACTTTCATGGTGCTTAGGAAGCTTCTCAGAGAGGCTGGGGGGAGAATCCCTTGAGCTGGGGGAACTGGGTATTTGTCCACTGGTGTTGAGAGTGCTCTGGTGGCATTCATTCACCTTCTGTAGACATCTTGGTTAGCTGTCTGAGCATAAGATGGTTTTGTGTTTATGTGGTCAATGGGGGGAAACGTGAAATCCCCAGGGCTGATACTTCTGTCCTTCCTAAAAATAGGATGGATTGCCTCTTGGAGTATCTCTTTCTCCATTGCATAGACTAGGTTCTCAACTTTAGACATCTCCACTTGGGAGAACCAAATTCCAACCCATATTTGTATCATCAGTAGCACAAGTGGGAAGGGACCTCGTCTCTTACCCAGCCTCCTGCTTGCAGCAGGGTCAGTACTGAGATCAGAATGGGCTGCTCAAGACTTGCTCCAGTTGAGTCTTGAAGGCTGGAGACTGCCCAGCCTACTCAGTCTGAACCTGTAAATCACCTGAGTATCTCCAATGGTCTGCAGCCCCTTGTAAGACTTATCTCGAGACCGTCTGTTTTAAGAATCCCACACAGCCTTACACAGAGGCCAGAAGACTCCGTAGTTTTGGGACAGCCAAGGTGACAAAATTTTTGCCAGGAAGTGTAGGTTCAGATGGCATTTGAGGTGGTATAAGAGGTCAGACTGTATTTTTGGATCACTCTGTTACTTAGTCATCCCCATTCTGTTTGTGTTGCACTTTAAGCAATAAGTGCTATAGTTTGGGAAGTGTTTTGGGGTGAACGGTGATTTTTAAGTACACAGCTTCAGAGTGCTGGAAGAATTGGGCATTGTCCAGGGAAAGCGTTCCAGAAAAGAGGCTCTCTGGGTTATTTTAAGAAGGGATTTCAATTCTTGATAAGAATCACCTCTAAATGTCTCTTCTGGTTCATATTCTGTGTGTTGTGTCACTGTGAAGTGTCAAGGAGTGCAAAATTCAGAGTTCTCACTCCATCCTTTGGGAAAAAGGGAAGAAATAATGAATTTTATTTAACAAAGAACTAATCAAGAAAATTAAAATAATGAGTCTGGTCAAAGAAAAACTGTTTGGGTTCTTTTTGTTCACTGGTAGGCTTCTGAGCTTTTGAGGTTCAGGATTTCAAAGCTTTTTCCACATTCAAATGAGTAATTGAGAGTTTCTGCTTTCCTTTCTTCCTTAAGCAACAGTGCAGGAGGATATTGTGGAGCAAATCCATAACTCCTGAGCCTCAACCTAAGCCCCAGTCCTGCTATTTCCTAACAATGAGGCATCCTTCATGGTCTCATTTCCAGCTGCTGAAGAGGACAAAACCTACTGCTGGGCATTAGCAGTTGTAAACTGCACATGCATCTGTCTGTTCCGTCTCTCTCCTATCATTTAGGAATGATGTGAGAGCCTAAGGGTTTTATTCTTGAGATTGACTCACTCCCATGGTGGTATTTTGATCTTCCTGCCCAGAGAAAGCTACATGGAGAGATTTATTGCTGTGCCAAATCTTGGCTGGATGTAGAGTAATCGGCAACAGTCCCAGCTTTACCTTTTTCAGAGAGAGAAAGCAAAGAGATATGATATTCTGCTTGGGCTGCAAGTTCAAGGAACTACCACTGATTGGGGTGATCCACAAAGGCCGAAATGTTCAAGATCTAAATGTATTTACAGTAGTTTTCTCTCTTTTGTTTTCTTTTTAAATTATTTAAATAATCTTCCATGTTATAAATAATCTGTTTAAATAATCTGCATGTTATATCATTGCTTTGCTGATTAACATTTTGAAGTACAGCTTTTTATTATAGATGTCTATGTGTGTTTATAGTCTGTATATATATAAGCTTATATTGGAAAATATAGGACAGCGTTAGCTTTAGTGTGTACTGTCACACCAGAATATCTTCCCTTTCTTGCCCATTATGATTTCATTTCACTGGCCTTGCAATTTGGAGTGCTTGGGCTCTAGGAGCGTGGCAGTTCCTGTCCATGCTGAGATCTGAACAGGACCTAAGGATACCCTGTGTACTGGTTCCTGATCGGGGCCATTCTGTGAAAGTCCCATATTTCCACCTGTGATTAGAGGAAGGGGATGTGCTGGATATGCCCCCAGTAGTTAAGATTTGAAAAAGGTTTGGCTTCAGACCTGAACTTTTCTGCATTCCAATTGTACCTACCGAGCCTGCATTTGTCTCATGGTGTTCAGGGAGTTTCTTTTGCTAACAATACATTTTGAGCCTGAGTGCTTTCAGCCTCTTTAGGGACAGACTTGTGCTTTCTGTGACGAGCAGTTAGGAGTGGGGCTGGATCTGAAATTCCCAGTTCTCAGACCCCCATCACCAGAGATGTTGCAAGCTCTCCTTGGGGGAGCCTTGTACCCGCATGCAAGGGACCCTTCAGTCACAGTGGTGGGATCAGGGCTGGTCTGGATGCTCCTGAGCTGCCTTTATAGTGACTAGCTTGGTCCCACTCATGCTGTAGGTGAGGAAGATGAGGTCTGACCACTGGGCTTCCAAGCCCTCCAGCAACCTTGCCCTTTGCACAGCCTGTATCTACACAGCTATGGTGTTGTATACATCTCATTTTGCAGTAATAGCTTCAAAGTAAGTCTCAGTTCCTCTTTGGCTTATGGCAATGCCAGCATTGCATCTGAACAGCTGTCTTGTGTGGAGTCCATGGAAAGGTTCCTTTTTCCACCATCCCATCCTTCGCTGGATGCAGCTCTTGAGTTAGCCTGTGTGTTTCCAGTGCAAGAGTTGTGTAAGAGTTTTGTTTGGGACTGTGCTTTTGGCTCCAGCTGCACTTCCTTCCTCAGGGGAAGGATCGAAGAAATCAGCCCACGCACGGGCCTTTATATCAGGGTTATTGTAATTCTGTTTTGGGACCGAGATATCACAGTGATGGGAAATGATGCCATTAAAGGGGAAGACTGACGGGACCCAAACACACCACTAAAGCCACAAGGAGTGTTTTGGCACAGCGGGCAGTTGTGAGCCCCATACACAGGGGTCATCAGCCCTGGGATGTGGCTTTCAAGAAGGAAGCAGAGCCCCAGTCTGTCCTAGCCACAGGTTTTGGTCATAAATGGCTGCTTGCGGTCCCAGAGACCTGTACCTTTAATAGCAGATCTTGTCTCCTTTGCATGGATGAGGCAAGCCCCAGGATGGCTGGGATTGCTGCAGTTCATCCGTGTGATGATAAAGAGCAGCTCTGCACTCGGGAGCCCTATGCTCTGGCATTTCTTTGTGTAGGGCTCTCGGCCCCCCTCCAAGTGACACTTCCGCAGAGGTGGGTGTCACCGGAGTGACATTTTCTGTGAAGAGCAGGAGGCTGCAAGCTGACGTCTAATAACCACAGCCATATCAAACCTGCACGGCCACCTACGATAAAAGAGGCACTGGCACCTTGTTTTGCATGCCAGGAGGTGCTGGTGGGGCTTGCACGTGTTGCTCTCATGGCAGCCACCACCCTGGGGATGAGAAGGTGCCCATGTCCCAGCGTGGTTCCCAAGGGGAAATCTACTTACTTGGGCTTGTGCAGGAAGAAGAATGTAGCACTATGCGTTTCTGCAGATTTTGGCTTCTCATTGGCATCATCGTGGTGTGCTGGGTGGGAAATGGCACAGGGAGGTCACTGGGGACGAGTGATGCCAGCCAGTGTGCTGGGCCATGGGAGGGGAAGAAATGTCATGCAGAAGGGGAGAAATGGTGTTTGAGTAAAAATAGGGTGAGCAAGGAGGAGAAGGTATTCAGCAGGCTTCAGGGAAACCAGGCTTCTTCGGCAAGCAGAAGTACTGTAGGAAGTTGAAGACAAATTTATCCATGAATATAGTGATTTTATTGGGTTTATATTAAGGATAACTTTCTCTCAGTAGCATAAGCCCTTTAGGATGCAAAACACTTCTAACTGTTTGGTAGTAAGAATGATGAATATTTTCTAAACTGAACTCAGAGATGTTTCTTAAAAGTCTGGTATGTTTTTCTTCTCTAGATATAGTTGAAATGTTTAAAAATTAAAAAAAATATTTAGAAGTAGCTATTTTTTTCATACAAATGTTTGTGGAAGGTACTGCTAAGCCTGTTTTCGTGCTGTTGTGCAATAACCTATCCGTTTACTTCAGAAGCTTTGCTGATTGATTTCTTAGTTGCACTCATTTCCCTTTTTGGCTAGCCTGATATTTAATTATTTTTAATAACAGGAATATGAATCATATTTTTCAATATCTTACCATTATTCTTCATCTTTTCAGAGACAATGGAAATAGAGAAAATTGTGTATTTTGACGTTGTTGATGGAAACATAGCGGATAGGAGATATTTTTATTTAAAAGTATTAGTGCTCATATAGGCCCACATGCATTGCTTGCAAATTGAACCCAAATTAAAGTAGTGCAAGGAAGGACCCATGAAAAGAACGTCCAGTGCTGTAAACAGCTGTGAGTGGAGAATCAGCATCCCAGAGAGCTTTCAGTGTCAGACCAAAAGTAAACTGCTGGGGTCTCGCTGGCAACCTGGAACCTGATGGAATGTGGGTTCAGATCCCTTGAGTTAAGTCTTTCAACCACAAGACCATCCTCCACTTCTCAGCATGGTGATTTAAAACTTAAGGCCAAGTTCTTCCTAAGTGCTGAGCATCCCAAGGAGAAGAGGCACTGCATGGTGTTTCATTTTTTAAAAGCAGAGGGAAAAAGGTCCATGCTGAATATAACCTTCCTGGTTGTACTCTGATCATTTCCAGCAGGCTTTCTCAGCTGCAAGTCGGTGGTATATTACCATGTTTTTTTGTGAACAAAGTACATCTCTCTGTTGTGCTTATATCCCCCTTAGAAGCTACTTTTTCTTTTACAAGCTGGTATCTGATATTGTGCCTTTGGGCTATATCCTGCAGACAGGCTCAGACAGTGCTCCCCTCCAAGTCATATCACATAACGACTTGTGAATGAAAGATATTTCTGATCAAGGAAAACAGGAAAGTTCAGTGCAAAAAAATAATACCACAGCTCTTATCCAATTCTTTTCATTCCCTAATCTCCAAAGGGTTTGTGAAGGAAACTGTTCATTTATGCATGTTCTGCAGACAGGGGAACACCCAGCAGGTCCAGCATCACTCAGTAAAACAGAGTGAATCAGAACTAGGTTGTTCATCTCAAATCTCCAGGCCAGTTTCTTACTCTCTGCCATGCCATTTTCTAAAATTATTATTATCTAACAGAAGTTTGCATGGCTATTTTTGGTAGTTTTTTTTTTTTTTCCCTGAGTGAACACTATAGATTTTGATCATTCAGTTTTCCCAGTGAATTTATCGAAGAGATGTGTTAGAAGATGGGACTTTTTTTAACCGAGGCAACTGGACAGATACCTGTCATCAAGAGGATGGCATTGGAGAGTGTCAGAGGCATGGAGAATACTTTACACACTGGGACCGACTGAACTATCAGCATCCCATGGCATACTTCAGTTGGAACACATGTCCCAACTATAACAGAGGGTTCTGCCAAACTGATAAGGCTTGAAAATTGGCCAAGAAAGCAATTTCAGACTACGGATATTGCATAAGAATACATTGGCTTCTTATTTATTTACAAGAGGATGTATATAAATCTGAATTCTGTTCTCTGGTTCATGGTTATTTAAAAGAGATGAGAGAAAGAGGGTGTAAAACATTTTTTTTTCTTCTGTATTCATTTATCTGTAAAGAGAAGGCATTGCCCCATATGTCCCTTGTATCTGGCTTGTGTGGTATTTCTGGGGACTTGGCTGCATTCAAGCCTGAGTGCTTTGCTAATTCTGATGGAGCACAATCTGTTTAAGATAACAACTTAAGGAAGCTGGATGGTCATGCTTGTACTCGTTTGATATGTAGGACTGTAGAAAATAAAAAGGGTCATCAGAGCCAGGTTAACTTTTTTTTTTTTTAATTTCTGCATGGCCAAGACATGCTTAGTGGCACACAAACCATGTAACTGTAGATGTTGTTTTTAAAACAGGATGTCTTAATTTTTTCAGGCTCTAGATAACTGTTTATCTCCTTGTAAAACCCTGAACAGTCCCACACAAGCTACAGCTTGGTAGGAAAGGAAGGAAAAGGATACACCTTTGGCCTAGTTCCTGCAGACTTTCTTCATGTTTTCATTATGTTTGAATCATTGGTAATAGAGAAACACTGCTATCTTCTTCTTCAGCCAAGAATACTCATTGACTGGGGGGTTTCTCCTGATATGTGTTTCCCTTTTTCTGTGTCTGTGAAAGGAAGACCAGGGTTAAATTAACCACCTAATTTTCCCATGGAATGGGTGCTTCTGGTTTTGGGTAGCCAGGTCTTTAACAGGGCCTTGCCTGGACAGACATGTTGTCGGGGCTGTGGTGGGACAAGGCCTATATACAATCATAGAATCACAGAATCATTAAGGTTTGAAAAGCCCCTCCAAGATCACCTGGTCCAACCACACCGCTACCACCAATGTCACCCACTAAACCATGTCCCCAAGCACCACGTCCAACCTTTCTTTGAACACCCCCAGGGACGGTGACTCCACCACCTCCCTGGGCAACCCGTCCCAGTGCCTGACTGCTCTTTCTGAGAAGAAATGTCTCCTCATTTCCAACCTGAACCTCCCCTGGCACAACTTGAGGCCATTCCCTCTGGTCCTATCACTAGTTACCTGTGAGAAGAGGCCGACCCCCAGCTCCCCACAGCTTCCTTTCAGGTAGTTGCAGAGAGCAATAAGGTCTGCCCTGAGCCTCCTCTTCTCCAGACCAAACAACCCCGGTTCCCTCAGCCGCTCCTCACAGGACTTGTGCTCCAGGCCCTTCACCAGCTTCAGAGCCCTGCTCTGGGCACGTTCCAGGGCCTCGATGTCCTTCTGGTAGTGAGGGGCCCAAAGCTGAACACAGCGCTCGAGGTGTGGCCTTACCAGTGCTGAGTACAGGGGGACAATAACCATGTAGCAAGTGAGCGTTCAAAGTTGTGCTGTTATCTTTCTTCCTGATTTTATCTTCCTTCCACCAAATTTCATTATTGAATGGTTGGAAATAGTTGTTCTTACACCATCTCCAAAATGAAAAACAACAGCAATTAAATTAAAAAGTGACCTTTTACCATCCCTAAGCCATTTTGGAACTCCTGAAAGAGGCTGATAACTGCTGCAGGTCACAACACACCTGATGGAGAGATGAAGGAAGTGGAATTAATAACATAATAGGTATACTTTCATTTTCTTCTTCAGCAGGTGAATTCATAGGAATCATATCCCTGAAGAGTCTGACATACCTGCTCAACTCATCAGAAAGTTATGGTAAATTGGAAAAACATTGTTAGCAACATGGTGAACACAGTCTAAGACCTACAGTGGGACCTGAGAGTTTCCTTCCAGATTTTTAAGCACACAGAATTAGACAAGCTAACTCAAATTCATTTCAGAAGCAGACTGAAGTGGAATCCTATGTGGAAATCGGTGTTATGACAGGATTGGATGGAGCTGTCAGTTTGCTTTGCTTTGCTATTAGTCTGTTTACTAATGTTGAGTAAAGCCATCAAAGTTGGCTTTATGTGGATTTGGCAGCATCTACCCACAAACCAAAATTGGAACAGCTAGAACAACTCTAGACAGGCTTTTTTTTTTTTTTTTTTTTTTTTTCACAGACCAGGGCATCTTTCCCATGTAATCAAATCACATGTTATGAGGAATTTGACCCAGGAGAGTTTATTTTACATCTTTCCTCGGTAGGCTCCCGAGGTTGCATTATCTGAGCTGGGAGTTGTGCAGGAGTGTTAGAGGGAACGATAGCTTGCTTCAAAATTAATTACCGTGAGATAAGGGTTGTGAAATAGAGCTGTTCCTCTTGGAGCTGTCAGCGTCTCCCTCATGCCTGTTCGATGGTCGTATGGCTTTTTGTGGATGCTGATGGCATCTCAGGTTATTAAAGCCACTTTGTAATCCATACCAACTGCACAGGGTGTAGTGAAATCTGGATCTACCTGATGACATTGAGATCTGGTGTTGCTGTGCCAGACTGGGAATGTTTTCTGCATTTGTCCTTTTGTTGGAAACAGTTGAGATCTGTTCTGAATATTATCTACAAATTTCTCTGAGGGAGGAGTGTGAGAAGATCTCAAAGGTCTGCAGCCTCCTCAGGATAAGTCCAGCCAGGATCTCATAAATTCACCATCAAAAAATGTTTATCTGATAAGTCTTGATGAGTTAGTCTTTCAGAAGGAGTGTATTGGAAGAACTGTTTAACTGAACTGGCTCCCTGACTGTGCCCACATAGGCGGTTGGTTTGCAATTAGTTACTAAAAGTAAAAGGGTGGTGGGAAGAACAGTACTTCAATCTGACAGATTTGAAAATTACATAATTTTAATGGTTTGAAGAGTCTGTCACCTATTAATGGTTATTGAATAGCTTAAAAAATAATGTTCTCAGGAAGATAGAGGCTAAAAACTTGAACTTGTTATCTATTATTATTTTTATTATGCAGCCCCAGGCATGAACCTGTGTTCCCTCCTGTGTCCCAACTGCTCTTGGTATTGTACAAGAGGAATAAATAAGATTTTAATTGTGCACGCGTAAAAGCTTGAGGTCTGTTTTAATGCCTGGGAAAGGGTGAGAGAGGGAGGGGTATCTAATTTAGGCAGGGTTGGAGCATTTCTCCATGGAGCATACCTTTGGACCATCAATTTTCAGTTGCTCTGTTACTCTTTTAACACAGTGGTAGCTACAGTAGTTCAAGCACTAGTACTAGGCAGGCTGCCTACTTTTCCTCTGCAGAGGAAACGGCACTCACTATACATGCAATATTTAGGATTTGGTGTAGGCTGTGGTACTGACACAGGATGTTTGGTCTGTCGGTGCTTCTATCCTTCCATAAATTAAATGGAATAATATTTGCCTTCTTTCGTAAAGCGTGTTGAGATATAAGGAGAAAAAGAAAAAAAAAAAAGAGAGAGAAAATCAAAATTATGGTTGTTTTATTTAGTGTTTTATTGATTTAATGCTATCTTACTGTTAGCTTAAAAGATTCCCATGGAGAGTTCCTAGGAATTCAGTATCTCCAAGAGGAAGCAAGTTCACACAGTGCACTAAGCGTGCTCTAAAAAGAAAAGGAAAAAGGTCTCTCAGATCAGATCTTATTAAAGGAGATGGTAGATGAGAGTCTTATACATTTTTCAAAATGTAAATCATACTTAGGGGACACATCTGAAGCTAATGCAATTAGACATAATGTGATATTAATGCACTTGTTTCAAATTAGCCTGTAATCAACCCTTTAATGAAGGCACTAGGTCCAAAACCATATAAATGATAAAGATGAACGATGAGAAAGTGTTTAAATGAGTGAACAGCAATAATAATAACAGTCTCTATTTCTACTTGATTCCAACTAAGACAGTCTTCAATGGGTGTTTCACTTTCCGGATGGAAGAGCTGAGGCAAGAGTGAAAGGGCCAGTGTTTTCCTGTGTACCTGGTCTGTTGTCTGCATAGGATGAATCATAGAATCACGGAATGGTTTGGGTTGGAAGGGACTTCAAGGGTCACCCAGTTCCAACTCCCCTGCCATGGGCAGGGACACCTCCCCCCAGCCCAGGCTGCCCAAAGCCCCATCCAGCCTGGCCTTGGGCACTGCCAGGGATGGGGCAGCCACAGCTCCTCTGGGCAGCCTGGGACAGGGCCTCACCGCCCTCTGAGGGAAGAATTTCTTCCTTACAGCTAATCGAAATCTCCCCTATTTTAGCTTAAAGCCACTCCTCTTGTCCTATCACCACGCCCCCTGACACAGAGTCCCTCCCCAGCTGTCCTGCAGCCCCTTCAGGCCCTGGCAGGCCGCTGGGAGGTCTCCCCGGAGCCTTCTCTTCTCCAGGCTGAACACCCCCAGCTCCCTCAGCCTGGCTCCACAGCAGAGGGGCTGGATCATCTTCGTGGAAAGAAAAGCATGACGTGGGCTCTTTTCAAGGGTTCAGAAGAGAGGAGGTGCCAATCATGCTACCTTCCCTCACCGACTGCTGGTATCAAATATATTGTCAAATGGGTGGGGAGCAATTCTATTTAATGACAGCCTTTAAGTTTACACTTTTATGAATCAGATGTGATTGAATCTCACTTATTAAAGCAAACATAATTTTGACAAATCTAGACAGTCACAACTCATCTGTGAAATAGGATGCATTAAATTTTTCAGTGAAACCAAATTAAGGAGATGTGAATATGAATGAATTTTGCAAGCACTAACCCCTCTGTTATGCACATATCAATATATATGTGTACACACACTCACATTAACCACCTCCAAACTTTGCAAAATCCCTTTCTGTTCTTTTGGCCAAGCAACAGCCTCAATTTTTGACATTTAAAGTTACAGTAAAAGAAGACTGGCTTTTGAAGTCAGACCTCCATGATTTTGACACAAGAAATCTTTTGCTGGGACTATTTCTCTCACAGCCCTTTAAAACTTTTTTTTTTTTTTTGAAAGTAAATGTCCGGTGCAAATATTGAATGCATTTCTCTGTTCTTCTGATTTGATGAGCCATTCTTTGAGTGATCTCCCGAAATCGTCTCATTATAGTGATGACTTCAGGATTTTTCTGGATTTTGAGTAGATAGTTTGATTGTACTCATTCTGTAATCAGGATGGGAGAACAACAGAATCAATTTTAATCCAAATCTGGCTGCTTCTAGTAGCTTTTTAAATTTTGATATTGTGTAAGACTGCAGGTAAAGATAGAGTGTATAAATTGGTCTTGAGCTTGGCCAAGTACTTCAATACACTATTTTCCCTTTGTCTTCCCTTTATCTATGGCTTTGAAATCTTTTAAATTGCTGGTCTCCGTGTCTGTGTTGTTGTAGGATGTCAATTTACATTTAGTAGTGTGTGACTAGAAGAGTCCTCACCATGTCGTGTTTGTTAAACAAATCTGTTGCTGAGGACGGGAATGTCTTTGGGGCGAAGCTATGATCTCCAAGAGGACAAGTCCCTGTCTCTGTAGGAGGTCTCAGCACAGGGACTGAGGATTAAGCAGGCAGAGAAAACTGTTACAGCTGCCAAAAGAGGTTTGAGACTCGCTGCTGGGGCAGCAGGAGTCTGTTGCTGCCTCTCACCATGGCCATGCTGGGCTCATAGACCTTGTCTGAGTGCTTGGTCCTGTGCTGAGACCTTGCTGGTCCAAAGGCAAGAAGTAAGAGTGAGGAGGGGAAGGTGATATTGCCTATGTCTTTGTGCCCTGTTCAGAGGGTCTGGTATACGAGACCTATCTGGGTAGACCGAATGGGATTTCAATAAAGAGTTCAAAAATATGCTTTAAAAGGTAATAGAGCTCTTTTAATGATTAATCAAGGACTAGGTTTGGAGATGAGAGTTTTTCAGAGGTGTGCAAAGAATAGAAGACAATTCTTCAGCCTAGCAGACACATTTCCCAGGCAGCTTCTTGGGATGCTGAAGCTGGGCAAATCTAGACCAGAAGCAAAACACAGATTTTATTGTAGTCATTCATCACTGGACACAAAATAAATAAGTAATGCCCTGATCAGGCATGCCCTGAGAAACATGTTGTTTTAAACGCAGGATTAATTCAAGGAAGAGGTTTGATGGCTTGTTGTATAGGAGATCAGACCACCTGATCTTCATGACTTGTATATTTATATTCATTAATGAATGCATCACTTTTAGCCATATGGAGATGATCCTGCATGTTGGAAGATGAAGCATTTTGTGATTTGTCTTTCTGACTCTCTGATTTTTAGTTTGTTCATTTACCTAGATGGTGTTCCCTATAATGAGTCCCTCTTTCGAGGCATGTTTGTCCCATCTGTGGTTCCTCACCTGCAACTCCTTTTTTTTTTTCAATTTTTCTGTCTCTTGTAATTGCACTCATGCTCATATTTCTTCCTTCCTAGTCTTGTCTATACAAGTGAATTCCATAAGATATCCTGTAATTCTGTAAGATATCTTTATGATATCTTTCATAAGAAGGGTGGGCTTTCAGTATTCTGGAGAAATGATCCATATGATTTTTCAGTGGGTGGATACAACCCAAATACAGCTATCTTTTCCTTAAATAACTGATTATGAAATGGGATATACACAAAACATCAGGTTTGATAATTTCCATTCCTTGTCAGCTCATTTTGGGCTTTGCATGCATACTGCTTTTTTATTTCGTGGTTGCTTTCTGCAGTTCCTTTCTGTCAGCCTGAGGACACAGCAATTCTGTTTTTGAAATCCTGTTCCTGTGTGCAACACCATGTTGTGGGAGCCTCACAGACGTGGAGTGTTTGCCTCTTCTTTTACCTGTCACTAACAGTCACTCTCTTTCTCACCAGCTTTGCTCCCATATACAAGAATGTATATCAAGGTACACCACAGGGACTCTCATGTGTGGATTTTGGATGTTATGGGCATCCTGAAATCAGAGCAGACACAACCTGTGAAGAACACCTGTAGTTTCTTATTCTGTTCAGACTTTATGTTATTTCTAATTCTGGTTAATTGTTTAATTTGTCTATTTGAATCAAAGCAAATGGGTTTAGGAAGGAAGCTGTGCTAGCTGCTGTAATTTTTTGGAGATGTAAAAGGAAGCAGTGGTTTCCCGTTGCCAACTGAACAAACTGATGTGATTCTCCTAATCTTTTCACATTTACTGGGGAGTAACTAATTATGTCACTCAGTACAAATTAATGTTACATCAACACGTTTATCCATTTGTATTGTAGAGTAATGCATCTTTACAGAAGGAAGGGAATAATGTAATTAAGGATGGGCAAGTACATTGACATGAATTTGCCTTCTATTGAATGCTCCTTGCTTTAGATTTGGTCTGAAAATAGCTTCTAAAATTAAATGGGGCCAAATCCTGCCCTCATCCGTGTGGATGTATGGCTGGTTGATCCATCAGGTGAGACGAGTGTGTAGCTGCTAGTACTGATGGAAGAGTTTCAGATGGAGTCCTGCATAGTAAAAGAGACCTCTGAAATGTCTCACTGGTTTATAATTTTTTCCAAAACAAATGTCACAGCTCTGCCCATCCATCCAGAGTGGGGCAAAGAGATCTAAACAGTGCACAAACCTGGCCACAGCCCCTTTAGCACCAGCCTTGGACCAGGATTGGCCCAGGGTCTGGTTTCAGCTTGCAGCCAGCGTGGCCTCCCTGGGTTTGTTCATAGCAGTGGCTGTTCCTAAGAACCACGGGAAGTAAAGCTTCATTTCAAGGGGGTTTCTCCAAGGGGAGAAATCCAGATGTCTGAAAAGAAGGAATTAAGGCTCACTCACAAAGCAAAGAGAATCATCCTCTATTTAAATCCTGCATGGAAGACCTCTGTGCTGCCTGTGGTGCAGGCGATGCATATTTCATATTTCTTTCTTTCTTGTTATTGTTGTCTGTATTTTGTGCTATTGTATTTCTGCTGCCGTAGCACCTGGAAAACCTGGCTCTTACTCTTCCAGTGTCTAAGAGTGCTCTACCCGGAGGCTGCAGAATAAATGCATTAAAGCAAATTTACCCCACAAGTGCAATGAGGCAGGAGCAGGCTGACAGCCAGCTGTTGTCATCTGGCTGGTGGGGGATGAGCAGCACCAGTCCCACCTCTCTGCAGCCTGAGCATACGCCAAGGGGTCCTCTTTTCTCAGAAGGGGTCACAGCTTAAGATGGACCAGAAAGCTTGTAAAAAGACACATATATTATCTCAGCTTCTAGCCTGTGTGGCCTCTTCCTTTTATAGAGTTTTATTGGAATTAAAGGCTTTCTATATTCTTTTTTTTTTTTTCTAGTTGCTAACATCAATTATCCCACCAGCTTCAGTGAGCAGCTTTGATTTAGACCTATAAGCCTGTTCTCATAACTAATCAAAGCTTTTAATAACACTAGCTGTAGTGACGCCTTTGTAACGTTGCTAAAAATTATCTTAACACCTGTCAGGAGATTTGTTTTATTAACTCGAATGACAAGATTTATCCAGTCAGTAGCCAGTCATTCTCTAAAGTATCATTTTATTTTGGATGCCTACCCATTTTTCAAATGCTTAATATTTGCATGTTTTCCTCTGTCATTTGTGAGCAACTTTAGTACACGTTCTGCTCGGCAGGAAAATCAAATTGAAGGTCCTTATCGTGCAGTGCTTGCAATTAAAATGAGAGGACCAGACAGCTGGCAACAGACTGTGGAGGGGTACATAGAAAGACAGAACAAGAAGAGACAGATACTCATTCTTGAGGACATTTTTTTTTTTACACATAGTACAGCTTGTATTATGACAACATTGGATGAGGAGAGTCTAATTGCGACCAATGATGGGTTCAACTGAGCCAACTGCGTATTTGTGTGTATTAAGTATGAGGCATACAAACTGGGTGAAAATCTTGGTCCTTCCACATCAATAGATATTTTGCCCCTAACTTCACTGCAATCTTTATTCACTCTGTCTTTTTAAAGAAAATTATTTTGTCGATGCTGTCCTAGTCCACGTGGCTGGGAGGATAGAGACATTTTCTGGGACTCTTCCTGAAGGCTGCTACCTCCTGTTTTAGAGAGTCCAGCATCTCCAAAGCCCAGCGATTGCATCACATTCATCCCAGGAAATAATTGCCTTAATTCAGTAATGATCACATCTGCTGTTTGCTCTGTGAACCACCTCTTGGGAGAAATAACATCTTTGTGTATCTTCATCCTTTTTGCCATACTGTTGAGATTTTAATCATCTCATGAAGGGACTGTGTGTTGGTATGAGGTCGAAATGCCTGAGCTCTGGTTTTGGTTGAGCCTTGATCTCATTGAGCTCCGTTTGGTTAATCCCCATTGGAGGTGTGTTGTCATGTCAAGTGGGAGCACCTTGGTGGAGCTGTATTTGCTTCTTGCAATGGCAAACGGGGTAGCGCTCACATCAGTTTTCCGCTAAAGTTTTCAGTGAGTTTTCAGTTCACTTTTCAAGTAAATTTTAAATTCAGATTTCCAAGAAAATAAGTCCACATCCCCCTCCCCAGAGCCCCCGTTCTTCACAGGTAAAACAAAATCTTGAAAGTTTTTTCCATTTGCAAATGCTCCCCAAAACATGCAGCTCATGTTGTTGCCTAGGTGAGCACAGCCCTCCATCTGCACCTGCTGGAAAAAGTGCAGATTTTATTTATTTTATGTCTGCTGTCCCCTGCCTACATGCCACATCCTCCCAATTCACACAGGGGCTTATAGGGGCAGTCTGGCCCAAAGTTTCTCAAATCAGGGTAAACTGAACCTGAATTAAGATTTTGTTTGTTAGTTTGTGTTGAATATTCTCTACTGCATCAGTTTTGCAGTAGAAATGAAGAAATTAATTCCCGTCCTGTGCGCTTGATACTTCAGCCTTGCTTACACAGCCAGGGTCAAGTCTGGCACAAGCAGTAACTGGATGTCTTCATGGGCACTGCCCAACATGCACTGTGGAGCAATTCTGGAATTAACTGCACTGCAATGTATATTTAATACCCCTACCTTTCAGTTAGGTATTGAAAACAATACGTCAAGTTGAAAGGCAAATAAAAACCTTTGTGTAAAGATACCCTGGAGGTAGGTTGATTGAACTGTATAAATTTTTTTTTTAAATCCCTGTGTCTTGTGAGAAAATTCTTTGTTGGAGAGGTGATGCCCTGCTGGATTTTATAACAAAGTTCCAACAGAAGTTCTAACATAGTTATTTTTATTGGTTTGTTTCAATTCAGCTCAAGTACTCTTAACCACACACTTTCTTACAAGAGTTTTATATAAATGTCCTGACCAATTCACGTTAGCTCTCTCTCTTTGCCAAAGTGTGGTGCTGAGATGTTAAACATCTTTCTCACAGTTGTCCCCAGTGGATTGGGTCATGGTGGCAGACTCCCACCTTCTACTGTAGACCCTGAATTTTGGTGGGTTCTTCAAATATTGATAATGGATTGAATACCAGCATGGTGGTTTTGCTCATTTTATACTATAGAATTGCTGAGAAATTGCTGCTGTACATACATACATTAGGTTTTATTTAGTTATTTAGTTATTTATCCTAATCTGGTAGCATCTAAATGCTCTTGTAATGGGCACACACGACCTAAGGCTCTGGTCAGTAGGGAGAGAGGAATAGGGGGATCTCATCACTGTTGCCTGAGATACTTTGACAAATGGTCTCTCCTAAACCAGGGAGCTCTTGGGCCCCCAGGGTGAAAAGGGAAGGAAAAAGAAACAGACCTTGAGCTATGGACATTTTGCAATTTTTGATTATCAGGAGTTTCATCATGAAAGAAAATCAGGTGCTAAATCTAACCGTACAGACAAGTCAAGTCTGAGTTAAAAAATCCATCATCCAGTGTTCTTGGAAACACATAAATCTCCCTAAAAATAGCAAGATTATGTAAAAAATTACAGTTGGGTTCCTTGTTTTGAGCCTTGAGGGTGTACTTGAGCCATGTGGTCAAACTGTTCCCTGTAACCATGAAGGCTAACAGCCACCAAAATAAAACAAAATAAAAATGAAAGCTGAGCCACAGCATTACTCATGTCTTTACAAGCTCAGACTTTACTAAAAAAGCCCAGAAATACCCAAAGACTGAGGACAAACTTATGAGCCTTGGCAATATCATTACTGCACGTGAATGAAAAACAGTGAGTGAAGTTGTCTAGAAACTGATGATGAACTTAGGTAGTCTGGCCTGAAACGTGCAAAAGGAAACCAAGGGCATTATTAATGACAAGAAAATGAGTCCCTTACAAATTTGTTCATTTTTTCCCCCTGAAATATATAGTTTAAGATGCCATTTGGAACTTAGGAAAGAAAAAAATGTTTTATTTTTGAAGATATACTCTTTCCAACTTGACAGTGCCCTTTTAAATAATTCAATGAGATTGGTGAGCAGAAACGGGAGCCGTAGTGAGTCAACTCTGCAGCTCAGCAATGAGTGAGATGCACTGCAGTCTAACCATAGAATAAAAAGGAGAAAGAAAGAGCAGGAAAAGGAGCCTGTAAATGAATAAATTTGGTGAAACATTGCTTAGAGACAGACCTATGGAGCACAGAGACATACGACCTCTCTTTCTCATTCTTCATGAGGAAATTATACCTTGTAAGTAGCCAGAAAAAAAATCATGTAGAGATCATTACATTTGCTTCTTGGATTTACTTTAATTTTTCCTTTGGCGGATTTTCCCATGGGAAACATAGGCACCAAATTTCATTTGACCTATGCTTTACTGGAGGTTGATTTTTTTTTTTTAATTATCCTTTCTACCTTCTTCTGAAAATCAGGGAAAGAAAAGCAGAACATGACCTCAGTTGCTGGTATGAAATATTGCAGGGCAAGCAGTGGTACTAAAACAAGAAACTTCTCTATTTCTCCTTCCAGCCACTGGAAAAGCTCACATCTTCATTCAAACCACGCTTTTTAGGATTCTCTCTACTGGAGATGTGCTGGATTGCAGGGCTTTAACCGCAGACTCTCACAATTTGCTCAGCTGATGAAAGGGGAAGTTCTCACCAGCAGATCCGTGTCTCCTGGGCCCATCTCTAATTGCACACAGGAAGGGGATGAAAAAAAAATAAGAAGCGGCTTCTCTGCTCTTGCCCAGCAAGGATCAGTGTGGGAACTTGAACTCAGCTCCCCGGCAGCTGACAAAAGTGAGAACTTTGCCCTGAACCTTTGATGCAGGGAAAAATCATTCGGTTTGCTTTTGTGTCCCGCTCTGGGGCAGGTTTAGGGGGCTGGCGAGATGTTGGCTGATCTCCCCAGTCCTGCCTACATGGAAGTATTTTTGATTAACGCTGGAGCTTCCCATCCTAAATATTTAATAAGCCTCCCGCTGACGCTAGAAACCAGAGCTTGGGCCTGAAATTGGCTTCACTGATCATAAGGTGACATCAATGCTTTTATGTGACAGCGAGCGTGTTTGCTCTGGCGTGGCGTGCAGCAGGGCACACGCTCTCCAGCGAGCACACTGGCACGGCTTGCACACAAACAAAACCTGGAAGAACTCGAAGAGACGGAGTCAGCCAAGGCAATCGTTCACGGTGCAAGCGGTGGCACAGCTGCAAGCTGCCTGCCAACCGGGGATGCCACCAGCATGTGAGTCTGAGGAAGGCCCTTGTGTGTTTCACACCCAAAATAATTCCTGCACGTGACAATACAGGCAGGACACACAGAGGGGTAAAAGCTGCCTACAGGAATAATCCCAAGGAAGTCGAAATTTGGAGTAGTGACTCCAAATGGGTTCAGTTTCTTCCTTCAGCTCACACTGGTGTCAGTGTTTTGTTGCGAGGGCAGCTGGAATAGACACAGTGGCACGAAGAGAGATGTAAAATGGACTTGGCTTTTTCTGGGAATAAACCCAGGTGCTTTCTCCAAAGCAGGATGAAGAAGCACATTGTTCAGAGCTGTGTGCAGTGTGCTCATGGTGCTGAAGGCCTCTAGTGTGTCCCATGCTATGTCCTCTGGCACCTTACACTAGCAGGGATCAGAACAACCCAAGGGATTTCAAAGCGTAGAAAGGCCCATCTTGAAGGAATAAGCCAATATCTATGTAATGAGGGTTAGAAAGAAGCTTTTCCAGTGCTGGATACTTTGTCACAGCCCTGTGGTGATGCTCACACCTTTCTTTGGTGTGGACACAAAGCAGTGGCACAGCACTAGCTCAACAAATTCCACCTTCTTTATGGATCAAGAAGGTAGAGCAGAAGGTCTTGTGAGGACCAAGAGGGAGAAGAGGAAGACCATCAGCTGATATAAAGCCAAACAAACCCATTAATGTCAATGGCATGCAGCTGGCACCAGCTGAGGCTGTGCTTTTGCACGGCTTTTCTCTGGGGAGCTACAGCAGGTTGCTTGGCTGGTTGGGGGAAGCTAGGGGAGGGAATCAGGAGTCTCCCTATATTTTCTCTATCTTTCTATTTATTTATTTATTTATTTAATGCTACCATTAGTTACAAGCTAGGGGGTATTTAGCTAGACTGTCCTTTGGTTTGGCCCAGCATGGTGGCTCCTCTCTTCTTACCCACAGGCAGTGTTGAGTGTGCCTGTATTTTCTACAGTAGATGGACAGAAGGGAAGACGCTATGACCTGCTTTGTTCCTCTTGATCTGCTGGACTTAACTTCTTTTTTTGAGTGTGGGTGAGCAGTTAAGTGTTCCCCTTGCAGGGCAAGAGGACGCTGGGGGTGTTCTCCATTAGCGCTTTGCAGTGTATGGGTGAGAGGGCAAGCCCCTGGCAGAATTACTCACCCTGTGTAGCATTTAGAGAGAAACTTGGCAAAACAGAGGCTTGAAACCTGTAGAGATTTTTTTTTTCTCGATGATTGTATTTGTGCTGTAAAATTGTTAGAAACGCAGGCTGGGATTTCCATAGCTGACAAGCGGTGATAGCTCATGGGGCTCTGCTGCCAGAACAGAGGATGCACCCTGCAGCTTCTCCTTCCCCTTTTCCCCAGCTGGTGCTCTGGGCATCTGCCCTCTTCTCGTGTTTTATGTCACTTGGGATCAGCTGTATGAAAGCACAAGATAGCTTGAAAGCAGTAGCTTTGGCAATGCAGATCTTGGTATGAGCTGATTTTCTTCTCTTGCAAAACAAGTATTTTCTAGTTCGTATCTAGCTCAGGTATCTCTGCGGCTGATCTGCTGCTGATATACAAGAGGGACAGAATTTAACTCTTGTTTAGTTGGACTGACCATGCAAAAGAAATGGGGGTAAAAATCAACAAAATCCTAATTGTTATTTTTATATCTTGCTTGGAAGTGTTCTTGAGGATGCAAAGAATGAGTAGGTTCGTGGAATAAGAAGATGCTTTTACAGACACTTATTAAAGAGCTACACTTGAAACATTTTGTTTAGATTTTTAAATGTCAAGTCAGTTTTACTGGTTAATTGAGATTTAAATACTAAATAAGTTCCCAAACAAGCAGAGGCTGTGCAGTGTCATGTCTGATATTAAAACTGCCACTCAGCTACCTCGGTCCCCTTCCATTTAAGCAGAAGAAAATCAAGCATGTGTAAAATTTGGAAGAGGTGCATTAAAGGGCTGCCTGCATTCCCTCATCCTCTCTCTTTGTTAAGTGCTTAATTATTTTTGTTGTCTCCTTACCTATTCATAAGTGGGAACTGCTCTGCCTCTGATGTGGATGATTTCTCATTGCATTGTGCCTCCAAATTGACATTTATGAATTAAACAGCAGTGTGCTGTCCCAGGGAGAGCCCCATTGTGGTACAATTAGGAATGTAATTGCAGGGAGCCACCTGGGAGGCAGCTGGGACGAGGAAGGCATCGCAGATGCTACAGACGAGGACAACATAGGTAACACTGATGTGCAGTACATCGGGGTGGCAGAAAGCTCACCCAGACGATCCCAGAAGAATTGTGCTTGCCGCTTTGCTCTGGGGAGGAAGGATGGAAAAGGCATCAGAGAGCTGATGGCTCTGCTTTCGTTGAACTCAGCTGAGATTTTCCCTTTGACTTTACCCGGAGCAACATATTGATTCTTCATGTAGAAACCTTAGATGCCTTATGCTAAGCACAGAGAAAACACCGGAGCGAGCAATTAATTAGTGTCCCCCTGCACGCTGAGACCTATCGCTTGGGCAGTCCTGGGAGAGGACTGGTCTGTGGGTCCCTGAAGAGCCACACTGCTGCTGCATCCTCTCCCAGGCTGGATGCTCTCCCAGATAACATCAGGAGCATGTCTTTACTGTGTGGGTGACGGAGCAGTGGCACAGGCTGCCCAGAGAGGCTGTGGGGTCTCCTCCTTGGAGATCTCCAAAAGCCACCTGGATGTGGTGCTGGGCTCCCTGCTCAGGGTGGTTCTGCTGTAGCAGGGGTGGGACCAGATGGACCCAGAGGTCCCTGCCCACCTCGGTCTATGGGGTAATGCTGCAGAGGGCTGAGCTTTCTGATTAAGTTAAGCCAAATGTAAGCTGACCGGAGTTATGTTTCCTTGGGCTTTTATCGCACATGTTGGCTTGTAGCCTCCTACAAGATTAACTTCCTGATCAGCCCTAATGAGAACTGCACATGCAGAGGAAAGGGGATAACGTGTGTTCCCTCTCCCAACATTGTTCTAACTCCAAATTGCAAGTAATAGGAAAAAAACATGTCTTTCTTTACATGTATCCTCTTCGTCGTGACCTTCAGCCCCTGAACGTGCTGAGCATAGGATTGTTTTGTTCCTTTAGGCATATGAACAAAAATGTGCTGGGAATTTGGGGGTTGATTTTCCCTTCTTGAACTGGAGTTAAGATGAACCAGACAACTCTGGAGGCATAAAGCTTCCTGCTGGTGACCACTCCAGGTCTGTCTTTTGTGCCATCAGCGCTCACCAGCCCTGCCCGAGGAAGGACAAACCTCCCGTGTGAAGCCACCCGGGTGTTTGCAGCTCCCCACCAGCATTGCCCGTGTACAGCTGGTGCCAGCCAATGCTCCTGGGTTTTGCAGCGTGAGCACGTGGCTGGGTCAAATCCATCAAATTTGTTTCTCACTGAGTAAACATTGCCAACGGTCATATGCTGGAGGCTGCTGACCCTGGCTGAGCTTGAACACATAACCTCCTGGGGAAAGGGGCCTTGACAGTTTAGCGATTAACATGTTAAGGGCATGCTAACAGGGGACTTTTTTCCCAGGAACAAATACCCGGAAAAACCCACATTGCCTTAACCGCTCCTTGTTTGTTAGGCGCACTGGGGGCGAGGAAGGAGAGGTTTCCTTGGAGCTCGCTGAGGTCCTCACATTGCTGGGAAGGCAAAAACCCACTTGCACGATTTTATCTCCTTCCTTTTGTGCTTAACTAGATAAATGACACTCAGGACCGTTGGTTAGCCCAGGCTGTTGTGATTCTCTGGATGATGTGTGGATGGATGCCCCCAGTTCATTGGGATTGCATCTGATTTTGGAATTGGGATCGGTGGGGCTGTGCACAGCCTGGGTTTTACTGGAGCTGGTAGAGCGGACCTTAAGCTATATTGGGGAGAAATTAGGTACCGTCCTTTGTTTGTACGTGCCGTCTTGGGAGCAAGGGTCTGCTGTAGGCACAGGTGAAATACGGAGCAGCAGCCAGAGGCTGCTCCTGGCCCCACCATTTACTCTGTGTGCACCAAGACTGGCAAGTGTGGCAATGCACCTGATGGAGCTTGTCCTGGGGCACAGGAGTGGGCCTCCAAAGGCAGCAGATACCTCCCTAAACCACCTTCCTGGTAACAGCAGGAGCAGCAAATATGTATTTTTCCGAGGGTCCCTGCTCCTCCTGGGGGCAGCAAAATTCAATCATCTGGCTTACACTGGCAAGGAGCTTGAAATTGACTCTGTTCTTACCCGACGTGATTCAGCGTACCACAAATCAGTATAGCTCCATCAGCACGGTAACACGGGTAAGTACCAGCAAAGGACCTGGCCCACAGATAACTTAGAAATAATACAGAAAGCCAGGGTTGAATAATTTCAGAATATAAATGTAGTCATGGTAGTAGTAATAATAATAATATTTTCCCTAGTGGGAGAAAAATAGACCTTTCATGGTTGTTGTGCCTGGAGCTATTAAATATGGATGAGACAGATGAAATGCTGCTTCTCCTATTACACAGAAATGAATAAACAGTAATTCTCAATCACTATATGCATCTCAAGCTTAAAAAACCCACAAAAACAAGTTAAATATGAACACCTGCTACTGTTCGTGTATAATAAATGCTACTCTGAAGCTTTTGTCAACAAAGTGAAAAGATTTGCTTCCTTATAAAGACTCTGATAGCAGCTCACCCAAGGTGTCTATACTAAAGTTAGGAAACTGGATTTGCTGTCAGGCATGGGGCCCCAGTAAGTGAGTTTATTTAACTGTCCTACTCGGTGGCTTGACAATGTTGTTGGTTACTGTGGATTTAGTAATGTGTGGTGTAGAAAGCAAGAAGCACTTCTGAAATTCTAAATTTTCATGGTGAGATGGCAGACACTGCCAGCTTTTGTATTGGATTGCTTTTCAGGGGAAGAGCTAACCTTCAGCCCTTTCCATGGATGGTGCGCGTTTTGGGACAGCTGCCTGTGATATGGGAGGAAAGGAGAGCTAAAGCAATTTTTTTTTTCACCTAGGCTGAAAAAAGGCTGTGTCTGGGTCCTCTGTGATCCAGCAACATGTGAAGATGCTCTTCTAGTTAAATAGTGGGCGTTGGACTGGGGGGACCTGGGGTTTGTCTGCTTTATGCCCTCTCTGCCCAAGTTCCCATGTATTTCATATGAGTGACAGCACTGCCTAATCCTGTAGGGATGCTGTAAGGATAAATGCATGAGAAATTTTGAAGTTTGGGTCCCTTGTAACTGAAAGGATGCAAAGGAGAATTGCTGCATTCCATTTAAGATGTTATAACTAAGTTTTGGGATGTGACCTTTATTTTAATTAGTGGCATCTTCCCTCTAATCCTGCAAAGAAGAGACCACTGCTATCTGCAGTGGCAGTAAAAGGTGCATCACACAGTTAGCCGGATGAGAGGCAGCCAGAGGTTACATTTATTTGAGAGAAATCAGTTCAAGAAGATAACAAAGGCTGTTTCGTCCACAGGTGTGTGATAAACTTTCAAAGCTGTGTTTTCCCTGGACACCTCATAATTCTCTGCTCTTCTAATTCCTCTCAAGTCATAGGCTGTATTTACTTCTAGGTATCCTGGCTGGGCTACTTGGATGAAAATGGTCTCACTGGAATTGGACAGTACTTTACACGCCATGGTACACATCCTTGCTCTTGCCATGGGTTAACCCTAAAGATGTCCCTCTTTGTGTCAGCGATGGGCTTGACTCCCCAGTATTTCACATGCCCATTTGTTACTTGAGCTGCTGTCGGCTGCTGCTGGCTCTACCACATTAATGGACTGTAAGAACAGCTGTCCTGGGTCAGACCAAAAATGCAGCTCATCCTGTGCCCCATCCCTGCAGCCAATGCCAGATGTCTGGGATGGAAAGCATAGGTCAGCGTTTGACAATAATGTAATTATTATCATACTGTGAGCACTCCTCTAGCATTCAGAGAGATGTGCGCAGGCTTTTTCGGAGACACAAATTGTGCACTTAGTAGTCTGGAATGGATTTTATTGCTCGTATTTTTCCAGTCCTTTTTTTTTTTCAATCCCTGTTAACATCCACTGTGTCACACAGAAAGTTGCATGAAGTTTGCTTGGTGGTGGGTCCCTGTTACCTTCATTTGCCATCACCTCATCATTGCACTGGAAGGAACAGCGGCATTTGCCCTCCTCCTCCTCTCAGAGCTTAATTCTGTCCCTCTCAGTTGTCCATTCCTGAAGAGGCTGAAAAGACCCAGTTTATTCAGTAATTTCTCATAGTGGAGCTGTTTCATACCTTCAGTCTGTCTTCTGCCCTGATTCTTCCATGTCCTGCAGGCAACGAGGAGGATCACAACAGCACACAGCATTCAGGGGTGGTGAACTGCTTCCTTAGCAGTCCTTAACACTGGTTATTTAATGGATTTACCATTTATTCCTTGCTGTTTTCTGTCTTTTCACTAGTTCCTTACCCATGCAAGAAGATTCTGCTATTTGTTAAGCTGCTCAGAGAGTCTGTGCTGAGGCAGCCCCTTGAAATTAAGCTACATCAACACATCATTTCCTCATCTGCATACATGCTGGTGCCTTCACAATACTCCAGTACATTCCCTTTTCAAAAGTCTTTTTGGTTTTTCCTCCATATATCATGTTTTTCCAGGTGTTCAATAGTTCTCTCCTTTACTAGAGGGATGTTTATTACAGTTTTTACTGACTTGCTGACCTCAAACTTACTAATGTGGAGTTCCCTGTAATTCCTGTGTTATTGCTTTGAACCCATTTTTTAAAATTGTGTCACATAAGCCGCCTCCTTATTTTTGGGTACCCATAAAGCTTTAAGTGAGAAACTTCAGCCCATGGTTAGTTTCAGTAGTGTCACCTGTAAGTTCCCCTACAACGGTTGGGTCAGTCCAGCCTATAACCACTTCTGCCAACCTTGTAAAGGTTTCCAGTGTAAGAACCTCCCCAAACCTCTCTGCAGTGAGCACAGATCCACCCAAAGTCTTTTTCTTTATTATTATTATGGTAATTATTATTTTGCTACTGCTGTGTGGGTTATTTCATGCTGTTTCTATACTTCATTTCTTCCTCACCCACCAGTGATCTTGTACACTCCTGGCTTCTGATATGTGCAAAAATGTCTTTATTGAATTATCTGCCTCTTGCAACTTGTTCTTCAAATGCTTTTTCCTGCCTTTTGATGTTTTTAGGTTTTACCCACTAGAACTTAAAAATCCATTCCTGTTTCCTCATTTGGACACACATTTTCTGATTTTGAGGATGCTGTCTTACTTCTCATAAGTTCCCTTTTCCAGCTCTTTGGCCTTCCAGACTTCTCTATTTCTCAAGTTTTTCAAGCATTGATGTTTTTAAACAGTCCTTATGCCTCCTGCAAGTTTTAAATCTCTTGTTTCTGCCTCCAAGGGTCTTCTCACTTCTTGCTAATAAGTTTCTTCATTTTTACAGTTCTTTCAAAATTAAATATGACACTGAAGATAGAGCAGAGAGATGTAGCACTTGTTTCCTAACAATTTTAGGTTTGTCTCATGTATATCCTACTGTAGGTTGAGAGTTTCTTGCCTTGGAGAGTGGAGTCCAGTTCTGCAAACCCCTTTGCTGATCATTTCTAGCACATCTCTCTAGTTGTTCAGTATTTTCATGATTTAAAATAAACAAACACATTACATGACATGGGAGAGCAGTTTGCTAGTTAACATCTTTAAAATGTGCTTTAATAGGGAGTTATGGAAAGAAAGTATTTGGCAGCAA
Source organism: Anser brachyrhynchus (assembly GCF_964034855.1). Taxonomy (NCBI): domain Eukaryota; kingdom Metazoa; phylum Chordata; class Aves; order Anseriformes; family Anatidae; genus Anser; species Anser brachyrhynchus. Next base: position 6,899,720 of record NC_137694.1, read on the forward strand.
ATGTTAAAATGAGCAAACAAGAACTGCTTCCTCCTATAATTTGTGCCCAAACAGTGGAGCTCAATTCTACAGGAGGCTGTGAAATTCAAAGTAGATGGGCTGAAGAAATTGAATTATACAGAGTAGTAGAGCATAGGTAGGTAATATGTGATGGGTCAATGCAACTGTCACTTGAACAGAGATCACTTTTCTGGATCACTGACTGCTGGAAGCTAGGGAGATAAACTGGGGGAAGTCTTGTGCTGCATGAACTCCACTTCGTACACTCTTTCTTCACTTATCTGTTATAGCTATTACTAAAGAAAGGAGCCTGGACTGGAAAGATCTGGTTGCTTAACCCTGTTGAGAGTTTTTTGCCTTCTTAATTTCTTCCTATAACTTGGTAAAAGGATCCTTTTCATGAACAAGTCACACGGAATTACAGTTCAGGCTCCTCAGCTCTCCATTTGCTTGGAATGACTTCTCATTTACTTGGAAAAGGAAACATTTTAATGGGGAAAGGGCTGTGTTTCAAAGGGGTCATAAAGTTTCTAATCAAATTAGGTTCTTATTCATAGCAGAAAGCAAAACTCTTTTCCCCAAGGACGTATCATGCTTTTTCTGCTATTTTAACGGTTTCATAGAGCTCCTTTCAACCTGTCATGTTTTAATGGACTCAAAATTCATAGTTAACCTCCCATCTGATCGTGGTGGGGACATACACTGTCCCACTTTGATCTATTCCTAAAAAGACTCCAGGGATCAACTTGTGCACTTGCTAGAAGCATTAGGTGTCCAGCCCTCCTTCCCATCCAAGCTCTTTCATCATTGACAGCAAAATGAATCTCCCCTGGAGGGCAAATTGCTGGATTTTTTTTTCTAGATTTTTTTATTTTTAAATCAACTTTTAACTTGTTTTGAGTACTCAGTAACCCATCCCATCTGTGGGCTGATGTACCAGCTACAGCACATCCACAGCCTATGTGACTTGACGTGCTTTTACCAGCTTCACCATAGCTCCCCAGCTCACTGCCAGTGGCGTGCTGCTTGCAATATTTTGGGGAATTGGCTCCCAGGTAATCTTTACAGCACACTGGGAGAGAGATTCCTGCAATCCCACTGCTCCTCCTCATTTTGCCAGTGCTCTTGTGCTACTCTTCTGGGGGATTTTCATCTTCTGGGGTGCATGTCACCTGGGAGGATACTATGCCACTTCCTTTTTATTAATGTTTAAAATTATGAAACAGCTTCCGAAGAAACAGAAATTATCAGTGTCAGGTTTATGGAGCTGTGTTCCCCTTTCCCCACCCTCATCCAGCTCATTGTGTATGTCGGTACTGCTTGAACCTGCCGTCCAAGAGCTGAGCTGGGTTATCTGGACCCGTGTAAAGGCTGAGGAGCACGGTGGTTGTTCTGGCTGGTGTGTGTGTAACATGTCAACCTGTGATGGAAATGAGTTCTTAGAAACTCCATTTGTAAAAATAGGTAGGGAGCGTGGCACTCATCTCCTAGGAGACCCCTCGTTGCGTTATGAGGCTATAACGTGCTATGATTACAGTTCAGATAAGGGGAAGCGGAGTTGCTGTCAGGTTGTTTCTGCTGGAGTTTTCCAACACAGAAGGTCGCCCATATGTAACAGTATACTCTTGCTGGTGTTTGTGGACTGGTTGGGGCACTGAGCTGGTTTCTCTTGTGCCGTTGCTCACTGGAGACTGGGAGGTGAAAACAGAAGCAGGTGTAGCCCTGAGTTTTTCTGCATGCAGAAACCTTGGGTGGTTGGGGTCTAAAGCTTTTATGGGTGATGTGACAGAGATCTCAGTGCCTGGTGGCTTCCATTGACCAGGCTCACCTCTCTGGGTGGGGAGATCTGTCCTTCTTTCAGACGAAATGCAGGAAACACCAGCACTTTTTTCTGCTGTGATTCTCTAAGAGGCTCAGCTGCTTTGGTGCAGGTGTGCATGCAGGAGGGACTGCTTCCCTCCTGACGCTGTCTTCTACCATCATATGGGGAAGGCAGGAACGGCTCCTGTCCTCAGAAAGATTTCTGCATGTGCCACTGGCCTTCTTGGCTCATAACAGCATAGGATAAACCTAGAGGGCTGCTTTTGCTGGGTCCCATATGCTCCCTGCTTCATCTGGACACAGTGCCTAGGCTGGGCATGGTTTGGACAGAAGCTGGTGCAAGCTTCTTATGCTTATATCACCTGGGGAATTTCCTCTTGGTCAGTCCTAGTGACATCAGTGTCCCTTGACACCAGAAATGTTCATTCAGAGCAGTGCAGAGGCATGTGATAATAGGTTTAGGAGGGGAAAGTTGTGCTGGTGCCGTGTCTGTTTTGTGAGTAACTTCAGGAATCTCAACACAGCACCTTGAGGGTGGAGCTGCAGGGAAATCCCTTGCCAGCAGAAGCTGATGGGAGAACCCTTTTTGCACCGAGGTCTGAATGAGAACAGGACTGAGACTTGCACGCATAGAAACTGCGTGGCAATTCTTTTAGCAGAAGGATCTGTGAGTTTCTGAAGTGCCTGGTAACTGCTTTATACAGCTACACTGAAATAATCTTTGCCAAAATGTTTGTTTGCAAGCCTGCTGGTTACCAGGCAAACCCGTTTGCTAAGACTTCTTAGCATACCTCAGCTCAGACATGAAACAACATGTGGAAACACGAGTCAAGAGGCAGGGGGGAAGAAAAGCTAACACTCCTATGGTGTTTTAAAAGGTGGCCATTGAAAGGAAGGCTTCAGATGGAGCTCTGGGTATATTGCAATGGCATTTCCTACCAGAGCTCAATTCTGAGCTACAGAACAAATTGTATTGCATTTTACTGAATTGTCCCTCCCCCCACATTTTGTTTTTATTTTAACTCTAAGCTACTACTTGGAGTGGGCAAGGATACAAAATACACATCATTTTTAGTCCAAATATTTAAAATAGATACGCGAGACTGGCTGGATGGGTAACAACAGGATGAGAACAAACCCATTAAAGTTTTCTAGAGGCACAGAAGGGCTCTTACACAAGGGGAATTGTTCAGCTGTGCTTGTGACAGCTCTGAACCCTGTGGCCTCTTCTTTCAGAGGCTCATCACACTCATGGGGAGCGCATCCTGACCGGGGGTCGTCCACTGGGTCTGCATGATTGATCTGGAAGAGGCTAATCCTACTTGTGCCCTGGTCGTGTGATCTGATTAACTAACCTAAATTTGTCCTTGAAACAGGCAGGGACTGTGCTGTGATCAGGGGCATAGAAGCCTTATGAGTCTCAATCCTTGTTTTGATTTGAATATGTGCTTATTGTGCACACTCAGGTCCCGTGATTTAGGGAGGAGATTTGCCTGCTTAGCCTTCCGAGTGTCCACACTGCAGATGTTTTCAGTCAGTCTCTCCCCTGGGGCTCCCTTTCTCTCAACAAAGATCAAGAGATGTGTTTAGGGTGTGTTTTATCTGACCACTATTAGTTGCTCCCGGACAAGCTGACGGCACTGCTGTGTTGGCCATCTCTTGTCTGTAATGCATGGGGAAGTCGCTCAGACATCAATAACATCCATGTAGATGTGCTCAGGAGTTTCCTTCTGGGTGGCCAAGCTCTGCTTTCTCTTGAAACCAGACCAGACCCCAAGGCTGAAAGTTATCTCAGCTCATTGCAGCTGCCTGGCGGGCATTTTGGGGCTAGATATGGGCATCTCAGATGATCTGTTTGACCAGAGCTAGGCGGCAATTGGAGCGTGGGATTTTTGGTGGAAGGGGCTTAAGGATTTGTGCAGCGCCATGCTGTGCTTCCCTCAATATATTTTAGGATGGGATGTAATTGCCTGTTGGAGATTCTTCTCTGAGTGTAAAAGGAGTATGCACATTTAGATTATGTGATGTTCTTTGCTTTTAAAGAATTGTTACTTAAGGATGGGTCCATGTGGTTCCTGTTCCTCACGTAGCTCATCTGTAGAATGGGTCATACAGATCCTGAAAGATGGGGACAGCATTTGAAAATCACATGTCAAGTAATGCAGTCGTTTGTTTTTGATTACCGAGGAAGAGCACCAGAGCTGATACTTAGGCTCTGTTTCCTAAAGATGCCACTTGAAGGCATGGAGTGGCACCTTTTGCAACTTGGATTTCAAGGTCCAGACAGCTTTAGGAAAAACTCTTGGGTTAATTGGATTTTCCCATGGTTTAAACCCAACTGCAAAGTTACTTGCTCTTTAGGCAGTTGCTAGTTTCATCTTTACTAAAGATGAACTGGCATTCACTTTAGAAGGAACATAGAAAATGCTGAAAGCAAAGCTAGTGTTTACACTGTCTTTGCTTTGCTCTAAAAGATGCAGCGTCATCCAGTTCCTAAATTGATCCAGCCTCTTTGGAGAGTGCCAGATCATTTCTTACATTTCCGTGTGGAGGAAGAGGAAGAAACGTGCTTTTTCAAATTGGTGTAATCTGCTTTATAAGGCCAGATAAGATCTCCTGAAATAAGATGTGTTGTAATAGACGCTGCATATATCAGTGTCAGGACAGGGAAATGCTTTGAAAAACATTATGGAGCTCACTTATCCCTCAAGAAATGTTTGCGGTCATTATTAGGGAAAAAAAAAAAGAGAAGAAAAAAAAAGGTTATTTCCCTGTGAGAATGCTGCCATCAGATAAATCCTGGGAGACAATGAGCTCCTTTCGTCTTTTAAGATGAAAGTGGAAAAAAGGTACTTAAATATTCACTTTGGAAAGAAAGTGATCATCAGTGGAGAAAATAAACTGCTTAACAGCCCATTTGTGAAATGCATAATGGAAAGAAGAGCTCAATACAAAAAGCTGAATGTTTTGCTTTTGATTCTGGATAGCTTTACTGTGATTGCCACAGAGGATGTAAAGTAAGCATAATAGGCCTTTAAAGACAATACTTCCCTTTCTAATAGGGGTCAGGATTAATCAGAAAGGAGCAAACAGTTCAGGAAAGTAAAGCACTGTAATAACAAACAAGACTGGGTATCTGTGCTGGGCCAGTTTCCCTTTTTAGCATCCATGCATCACTGTCTCAGACCAGACTGCATAGCATCCTATTGAATTAGCATACACCAGGCAGCTAAAACAAATTAGTTCATCTCAGAAAGGGAAGAGTTTCCACAGAAACTTTTCTTTTTGGCTTAATTTTTGAGCATTATGTGGTTTACTCTCTTCTGCTCCTAAGTTTGATGGCACCAAAGCCTGCATGCCTTACTCCGCTCTGCACGTAAGGGCTTTATTTGCCCAGGAGTCTCATCAGCCACGTGCTTTGGTGCCTTCACCCTGCTGGTGTGTGAGCTGGAGTGCTCCAGGCCCTGGTGGATTCCTCATCCATGTGGCTGCAAGCTGTGCCAGCAGCTTTGCTGATGCCCAAAATGTCATATCTGGAGGAAGGGAAGGGAACCTGGCAGTGGCAGGGGGCACTGTCGATGTGTGCCATGCCCCACTGTGAACTTGAAATTCATCCTGGAGTCAAAATTTAATTTCTCACTACAGCATCGTTTAAATGGTTCCCAGCAATTTTTCCCTGGGTGAAAATTGTTGACCATGAAGGAGGCGGTTGTGTTCTGGTGAAACTGGTCTGGGGGAAGAGGCAGGGCTGGGAAGGAACCTTCCTTGACTACATTGTCATAATTTCATGTTTTATCTTGTGCAACTTTAACTTCACAGAATTCTTTCTCCTCTAAGTAGCTTTCCTTTAAGTAGCTGACATGGTTTTTCAATCTTAATTCTAGTTAATTTCTTTTTTTCTCCGAGAGTATAAAGTACTGAGGAGTTAAACCAAGAAGAAATGATAAGCCTCAAATTGCCATTAAAATTCCTGCATCTGACTGGTGACAAAAACTGTCAAAACACTAAGCTGTTGTAATTGTAGATAATAGTACCCAAGAAAATAGAAGTTGAATCCAAACAAATCCAGACACTTTTGGTGACTACGCGAGATGAAAGCTTTGTGCTGCTTGTTCCATCGTAGTGAGCTGCTGTGTAAAGGGGGGAAGAAAGTCAAACTGGTGTATAAGGAGGGGGAAGAAGCAGCTCTACCTGGAACATGAAGCCGTCATGTGTCTGTTGCGGTCGTGGCTATGAGTCCCAGCAGAGATGTGTGGGTTGCTGAGGTTCCTCTCCCAGAAGCTGTGCTTGATGGGGAGCATCAAGGTGGTGGGAGAGGTGAAGCCATGAGCTTAGGGATGCGTTGCTCATCCCCATGCACAGCAATTCCCTGGCTCCTCTCATCTTGTGGGTAAGTGGGGACCTATCTGGAGAAAAATGTGTAACCCCAATGGTCTTAAAGTGCCTTCTAGCTTGGGCAAAATGCTGAGGGTATTGACACAGGGGAGCAGAGAGACATGGTCAGTGGTGAAAATCTGCTCCTTGCTGCAGGAACATGCAGCAAACGGTATTTTTGCCCCTTGCTGTTGTTATTTGTGTGTCCACCAGGCAAGATCAACAGCATTTTTGGCACAATTTGAAGTGCTGTTCATCATCTGGAGCGTGTAACAGCAGCTCCATCCCCAGGTACCAGGCACCTCATGGGGAGGGAGGTCATCGCTGTGGGTGCGGGTAAGGATCAGCCCTGGGGAGGGGAACCAGGGTCAGGCACGGCCCAGGATGGCCAGCTGCGTTACAGCAGAGATTCACCTGGCCCCGAGGTAGAAAAGAGCATTTTTAGTTTTTGTCTGGGTGGTTTGGTGGAAGTTAAATGAATAGGGAGGCTAAAAATACCAACGTTAACACAGTGTTAATCCTGGTCGTCCTGTGCTTGCAGAGGCAGAGGAAGCATTGCCATAGAAGGGGCTGCAGGGTTGGGACAGTGTGTTTGATGAATGAAAATAGCTAGAAAAAGCATTTGTCCTCCAAAGAATAGATGGAGTCAAAGAGACCAGTATGTGTGTTTCTTTTCTCAGAAATTTATATTAAGCTTCTTGGGAACGTGTAGGGATATTTGATTTCTGTACCGTGCATAACACAGTCCCGAGAGTCTCCTCTCTGCTCCTGAGTAAAAACACCCTCCTCACTTCAGTTTTGTTACCTTTGCATTCAGACTTCACTGAGCTGTTGAAAATTTCATTGTAAATTCATTTTCATGCAGACCTCAGGACACTCACAGACGCGGCTTTGGAGTGAAAAACAATTTCCAGCCTTAGTTCGGGTTTATGTTGGGAAATGTCTGGGATTTGGAAGAGAGAGGACATGTGTACAGAAAAGACAGAGTAGAAAATTTAATGAAAAAAATAAGGCGACTTCTGCAGAAAAATGGCTTGGGAGAAAAATATTCTAGAGGACCAGAATCTCCTTGGTATGTGCTGGTTATACAGAGCCTGAGCTCATCCCACAGTTAACTCCTCAAGGACTGTAAGAAAAGCTGTAAAAGTGCCAGAGAAGATTTTTTTTCATACACGCCTGCCTCTGTCTGTAGTGCAGCTCAAAGCTGCCTTTGTCTGGGCAGTCAAGGAGCAGAATCTGTGTGTGGTTACCAAAGCCACGCTACGGAAATGGCTTCTTGGGTTTGGTCGGTCTCACCCAGTCGGTTGGTCTCCCATCTCGGAGTGATCTTCACGGTGGACGTGGTATATTTCTCAAACCATGAGTGTTCACTAATTTTTTCCATGGTTTGGCTGGGGCAAAGTACACACAGAAGGCCAACTGTACCATAATTAAGATCATTAGCTACACACAGCCTGAAGATGTGAAATCTGTTTCCTGACTATGTCTGTTGATTTAGTGTGACAGAGCACCTGCTAATGCAGTGGAAAACTCTCAACGTGGAGGTCTCTGCAAATGGAAAAATTAAGTTTTCTCCCTCCATCAACTCTTCGTCTTCATTTTGCCAGTGCTTTTGTAACAACATTTTTTTTTTTTGAAGAATAAGAACAGATTTGTTGTCACAGTATATGTTGTGTATATATTTTATTTCAGAAATTAAGTGTTCACCTTAAATTATAGTTCAAGCAGATGAAGAAAAGTTAATTGGCCTTTATTTTACTTTGATCTGCAGGATAACCTAGCCTTGCAGCCTTTGTTTTCTAATAGAAAATGCAGCCTGGGTATGAGTGCTGTCCATATTCCAGTGATAATCTTGAAATCCTAATCTGTAAATCTGAATTAAAGAAAATAACCAAATAAGAAATAATTTAAGCAAATTAAAACTATAAAATATTGACATCTCATAGGATGCTGACATATGCAAAGGGGTGAGGAGTCAGCAGGTCTCAGCCACCTTCCAGAGTTTGCCATCATCTCAATGTCACTTGTCCAGTCATTTAACCTTTTTTCTTTTGCACTGTTCCTAATTCATATGAAAATGATCTAGATCACAAAATTATTCCACATTTTAATTAGAAGTTTAACGAGAGCTGATCCTCTAGGGTAAATGATAACGTGGTCATACCTTTCAGAAGTAGGTTCAGTTGCCACGCACTTATTTCAGCAGCTAGCTAGGTGGTTTAATTTTGCAGAAGTTTCTTGCTTACCCATTTCCACTGCTGTCCTAGTTCCTCAAAAATGTGACGCTTTTCCTATTCATTTGCTCTAACCTCCAGGAAGGACCTGCAAAGCTGACAGGGGGGTTCGTAGCCCCCAATTCAGAGAAGCAAAGGCTGGGTCCCCAGGCACAGTGGAAAGGTTGCCGTTAGCTATTTCCCAGCTGTGGGGAGTGGGACATCCCAACCATTGCAGATAACTTTGAAATAGTGACTTTTAATTAATTAACCTCTTCTCCCTGCTTTTTAAAAAATCTGTGTTGGAGTGTGAAAATAATTTTTGGACCAATTTTTTTGGGGGGGAGAGGGAGAGTGTGTGTTGTGGAGGGCTGTGAGAATAAAAGTCCCCCAGATATTTTCTGAGTAATATCTTAGTAATTTTCAGAGTAAACACCTTCCTCAGAATTTCAGAGAATTCAAATATATATATATATTATATGCTGGTATTCTTCCCAGAAATTGTGTTTTTCCATGCATGAAATTTCAGATAAAAACTCATAATTCAAAATACAAGATTCAACAAGTGGCTTCCGAATCTCTTTCTGGCTCAGTGCTGATTTAACATTACTTGACGATGCTTAATAAAAGCCACATCCTTTTTACAAGAAGTCCTGTCATTTCAGTGGTGAACGGTGCACCGTTTTCTAAACCGAAACACATTGAGAGAACTTTGTACACAATTAACTTTTAACCCTCAATAAAAAAATGCAATAAATTCTTGGAGATAAACTGTTGCCTTCATTAATGTCTTGATTTTAAAGGGCACAATAATTCTTTGGGGGGGGAAAATATCTCCTTTAGTAAGCCTGCCAGGCTGGTGTTCTGGGGATTTTTTTTGAGGAGATGGGGAATTTGCTGTAGGATATTTCACTGTTAGCAAGAAAACGAGCAGCTTTGTATTTCTGAATTTCTCTCTGTTATTTACCTAGTCATGTATAAGTCAAGAAAAATTTAGTGGGGGCTGGACTGGATCATTAAATGTGGGTGAATTCATCTGTGTATTTGAAATTAAGATAATTACCTGTCCATCTATACACTATTATTTCTGGCTCTCCCTTGACACACTCCAGGGGTGTCTTTGCTGCCATTTGCTTTCTATTTCCTTTTTTTTTTTTTTCTTATACCTTTCTTTTCTGCCCAGCTCTGTTTAACTCTCTGATCCCTATCTGCATTTCTTCCCTCCCTTCTCTTTCTTTCCAGCACTTCTCTTTCTTTTGTCTGTTGCCTCTCTGCTTCTTTTTTCCTTGCTCTGTGACCACAGGAGCTGTGCAGCAGGAGCACGTGCAGTGCAGCAGGATCGTGCAGACCATCGTTGCCAAGGGTTGGCATTTATGTGAATGCTTTAACTGAGGTTCAGCTCATTTCTTGCTTTGACGAGAAAGGCTGCTAAGAAGATATGGAATTGTTTTTTACCGGTGTATATCAGAGTTCCCCCTAAAAATGCATTTAAATATACAGAGGCTGCTCCAACCTCATGGCTGTCCTAGTATGTGGAGAAAGAAATCCAGTAAAATGGTGAATCCAGCTGAAATAGAGGCATTTCTCAAAGCTCGGTTTATTATATAGAGGGATATAAAGGGATTTCATTGATTTTGTCGTCTTAGAAGAGCAATGAAATCCAGATCAGAATGGGAGCTCTGTGCTTTGCAGTATTGTAAACACTTGGAGAGCTGTGTGAGCAGTAAATGACCAGTATGGATATGCTGTTTGTAACGGCATTTAACTGCAGCCAAAAAGATTATTCAAGACACAGCTAGAGTGAAGTGGTGAAAGCTTAAGCAGATAGGACTTTAAGGCGTTCATGAATTATAGCTGGGAGCTGCCCCGTGAGTTTCTGAGCGTCCGAGTCTTCAGCCAAAGCCGATAAGCACTGAGGGGTCTCAGGATTTCCCAGTAAAGGGATTTTATTGCAATTCCACTCTGGCTGTCCCGAGCATGAGGGTTAGAAGGAAAGCACCGTTTGGCAAACCAAATAATTAGGACTGTTGATGACAGGAAAGCAAAGAGTAGGTCTGCAAAAATATGTTGGGTTGCTCAATTTTCTTTTTTATTGCTCCAGCCATTGGGATTGATTGTATGGACTCTGAACTGGAGTCTGTGATGCTCCGACATGCCGTGGCAGTTTGTACACAATGCAGAAAACAAAGCTGTTCCTGCACTTAGTGCAGCATAAATGAGTCTGGACATTTTTTTGGTCCTTTTTGCCAAAAATGAGGCAAAGCGTTCTTTGTTCAGAGGGTCACTGCCACATGGACACAAACCACCAGTTTGCAAAAGTCTCTTTTAATCCATCCCTAAACTTCCCGTCTCGTTTCCCTGTTGCTGCTAATGACCAAAACGTTTCTGTGTAAACAGGCACTTTCTATCCAGCATCCTCTTCTGCCTGCCTGCTTCGCTTACCCCTTGGCTCAGTGATTCGCTCGGTTCTTTCACAACTCAGGAACTGGCAGTGAGGTTGGGAGCGCTTGGTCGTGTCGTTGTGCATGACTTAGAAAGGAAGAGCCAGGAGAGGAAACGTCTCTGTAGGTCCGCAAATACCTAGATAAGCAGTGACCATGGGCAACGAAAGTCAGGGAAAGTTCATGGTAGCCAAATGAGGTTGTGATCAAATATTAGGAGCGGGTTGGAGTGTGGTTGGGTTTGCTCAGCCTCTTTTCGGAGAGAGCTATGTAGAAGAACAGAATAACCTAGTGATGGATTACCCAGTGTTCTACCTCTTTTAGTGTTGTATAAGTAAAATATGATCCTTCGCTGATGGACTTTGAATTGGGATTTGGGGAACGCTACATTTTGGGTGGTGCTTGGCTCTGGTGTCTCTTGGTAAAGGCAGGTACTTTGGGAGGAGGTTTTGGTGAACAGGAGCAGGGATTTGCTGTTCCTCAGCAGGCTGGTGGTGCTCTGCCATGCCCACTACCTCACTGCTAAACCAGCAATGAGCTAAACCTGATAAACCAGGAATTTCAGAGCAGCCCCACTGTGCCAGAGCAAAGGTCCATCCAGATGCCAAAAGGCTCTGAAGGACGCCCAAATTCTCAGAAAGCAGCATGAGAACAGCAAAAGCACCTAAGGGCCCTGCCTGTCACATCTGCCTGGCCTCTCCTCAGCCAGGATGCTTTGCAGGAAGATGTGAGAGTGCAAGAAATAATACTGTTACGGAATAACCCAATGAAGGAGAGGCGCTGCCCACTCTTGGCAATTAGCAACTGGCTGCTGTGATGATGTTTCTGCATCCTTTATTTGTGTAATCCTCTCTGGGGTAACTGCAGGGAAGCTGCTATTAAGGCAGACATTTGGGCTTGTGACTTAATCCGATTGTTTGGCTTTAGCAATTACACATGGCAGTTTGTTTTGTGGAATATCTCTGTGTACAGAGAGGAACTCTGACGATGCTTCTCCGTCTGAGTCAGGGTTGAGCAAAGGGTGAAGAGATGCTCAGGGAGGACCAGAGCGGAGGCTCTGACCTCTTGTGGTCACCGAGGAACTGAGAGCACGTTTGGCACCCGTGGGTCATTTGCTCCCAGGGACTTTGTGGTGCTCCAAAAAACTTCAGAAAAGGGAAAAGTACATCATTCATCATATGTCAAATCAGCAGCTTGGCTGCGGTCCCTGCCCCTGTGTATGGAAATGGCACTTTCTGATTTTTGACCTTTGCTCAAACTTCTGCTGGACTGTAGTTTTTTATTAGTATTGTTGGGTTTGGTGAGCCTTTAATATTTTGGCCGAATGCCTTTATATATCTGTAAAAACAGTGAAAGATTCTCATAATGCCATGGCTGTGATTAACGAGAGCAGCTATCAAAATCCACCAGAAGAATAGATTCAATTGCTGTATTTCAGATAACAGCTTGCAAAGAAATGACACCACTTAAAATCTCTGCTTTTCTTTTCTTCCTTCAGGGGCGCATTTTCCGAAGTTGTTTTGGCCGAAGAGAGAGCTAGTGGGAAACTATTTGCAGTCAAGTGCATTCCCAAGAAGGCACTGAAGGGGAAGGAAAGCAGCATAGAGAATGAAATTGCAGTCTTGAGAAAGTAAGTATCAGACCTTTGTTTCTGCTTCTTTGCTTCGATTAGGCTCCTGCGTTTCAGGCACAGGAGCAGTGACTGACAAGTGTGACTGACGGGTTGTTCAGCCCGTCACCGGCAGACAAGATCAGCCGAGTTTAAATGATGCTGAAAATGTTTTGAGAAATGCTTTGGTTTTCTTTTGTATTAATCCAGCCGGATGACTGTGAAATGGCAAAGAAGAGGAGTTAGGCTGGAGTAAAAGCGGTGATGCCCTGCAAAAACCCTTACCCACTAATAATGTCAGCAGTTGGGTCATCACCTCTAAGGGGAGTGAGAGTGAGGTTGTTATTTCCAGGTGCTTAAAGCACTTGATACACTGATTGTTGTAAAACTAATTAGGCATGCTACAGATTGCTCAAGGTGACAGTGGTAGCCTGTAGTAGCTCTGTCACCTCTGCTCTATCAGAGTTGACCACAGAGTGCAAGTTTTTCCTGACATAAATCAGACATAAATGAACAGCTCAGGACTGCGATGGGTTCAGAGCAGTCATTAGAGGCTTGATCCATACCTCTTCCTTACCTTGTGCCCCGAAGGCAGGATTCATCTCACCTGGCTTGAGACACTTGGATCTGAACTTTTCACCCTTGACTTCCTTTCTAGTTAGTGGAAGGAGATGAGTAACTTTAAGATAGGTCCATATGACCTGTTTCAGATTTCTAAAAGCAGCTTTTCTTCTAATTTAATTCAAAGTAGCACAATTATATAGAAGTCTACATTGGACTGGGGCAACCAAATTCCTGCTGCTCTGCTGTACCTAGTGGGACTTCTTGCCTCAGCTCTGGGTCATGTAGAAGTTGGTGGCTCATCGTCTGAGCACTGAAAAGCAAAAACTGATCCTAAATGTTTAACTAGATACTTAGATACACTAAATGCTCAAGCAACGTAAGCCAAAGGAGCAGGTTCCAGGGCAAACTCAGCTGTCTCAGGAGGCAGAGGGGATCCTTAGCAGCAGAGGGGAGCAAGTGGGGCTCCAGACAGCTACAAGGATTTGTTGCAGTTGCTTTGCCATTGCTGGACCCGTATGAGTTAAACACCCAGTTATAACTGCAGCAAGTTGGCTTGCTGCATAGAGGTACTGAGAACCTGTCATAAAGCTAAAACCATTGCATCTCCATGACCAGGTAATAAGGGCCAATACCAGGCAGCTTGAACCAGTCTTTGTCTCTGTGGGTCTGTCCCCTGATACTCATACATTGCTATATGAGCAGAAGAGGCAGCACCCAGGCTGGGCTATTTGTGCTGTGATGGTAGGAGAGGGAGTAGGCAGAAAATTTCTTAATTCCATGCAATTAGATCTGCTTGGTCTCTTGTCCTGTGCACGCTAGGGCCATGAGATTTTTCCTTTTTTATCTCCTGATGTCATCTACTTAGCTGTTGCTAATACAAACTTTGCATATTATTGTATTTATTCTGAAAATAGGCATCTTTGCTAGCAGATGCAGCATTGAATTTGTATGCACCACCAAGAAAATGCTTAGAAAATAACAAACTGGTTCTGCCTGGGATTGAGGAGAGGAGATACCAGCCTATTTCTCTGTTCAATAAATTATCTGCTTCAAAACCTGTCAGTAGAAATATATTTGAGAGGGGTGGAGTGGGTCCTGAGCAGCAGTTGCTAAGCTCCAAAGGTATCTAAGTGCCTTGCTTTTGTTTCTGATAGCTTCATACTGCGTAGGGATGGTTAGTGTGTGTGTTGCCTAATTAGTGGGTAGGATGCCAGGGCCCCAGGCTGCCCTGGATGGCTGCGAGGAGCCACAGCTGTAACGTGCCATGCACTGAACCGGCCACTTCTGGGGAGGATGTGCTCAGAGGATGCCTGGAGGGAGGGATTTGTCCCTCTTCCCTGCAAGGAGTGCACAGAGACATAGAGGATGGATGCAAAGCAGATATAAATCAGCACGTGTGCTGACCCCATTCTCTTTCTGTTTTTGCATCATGATTTTGGGGGATGCTTGAACTCCGATGGGGTTAAAGTCCTAAATGACAGCCTGCAAAGCTGAAATGCAAGCAAACTCCTTGTGTGCTCCTTGAGGCTGCCTGTCAGACAGGCGCCTACCAGGGGGCCACAAATACACTCACTGCACCCTCTGCCAGCTCTCTGAGCTGCTCGTGCTCCTGTGTGTGTGGTGAGCAGGTTTTTGGGGACAGTCAGAGATGGTGCTGGCTGTGTACTTTGCACCTTTTGTGCCCTCTGGAGGAGGATTGTCCTCCTCTTGGTCCTGCCAGACCACCCACATCTGGCAGATTCAAGATGCAGAAGGGTTTGGATGATGCAGTCTGTTGAAGCTGCATTTAAATAATATATTTTAAATTCAGGACTGAAAGTCTATGTGTGGAGTACTATAGGAAGCAGAACCTGGTGGTGAAAGCATGAACCTAATGACCAAAACCCTTGCATCACCTCTCATTTCTGCTGCTGGCTTCCAGCATGACCTGAAGTGCCTTCCGTCTGAAATAGCTGTTGTCTGTGATACAGCCAAAAGCCTTTAAATAAAAAGTTTTACCTGCAGAACCTTTGCTTTCCTTTCCTCATGTCAGCAGATGGAGAAGAGTGGGTCCAAGAGGGGAAGTTTCTGGTCTGGACTTTTAATGCAAAATCATTGCAGCGTCCTGTCAGCCCTTCTCTGGCTCAGTTAAAAAACAAAACAGACAAAAAAAAATTGGAAGTGTTAAACCAAATATTCCTTGCTGGGGAAGGCCGGTGGTCCCCACACGTAGTTCATGGAAGGTAGGAGATTTTATCTTTTGGATGCTCTCTGTCTGTGGGCTTGGCCGCTGTTGTTGCCAAAACAAAATGACACATTTTAAAAGCGATGTTCTGCTAACAGAGGAGCTGCCAGCCAACTGATCTGCATGTTTGTGTGAGTGCCAGAGTGAATCATGCTCCCTCCAACATTTTATTTTTCCAGCCATGGCCAACAAATCTGTTCTTAAAAAAGAAAAAAGACGGAAGAGCCGTTAAGTCAATATTTACGCCTAGCAACCTTAACAGGGTTCTTCCAATATGGACTCTCTTGTTTCCCGTGGAAATCCATGGCAACATTCCCCGAAGACTCAGATGGGTGGGGATGCAGTGGGAAGGAGCTCGCTGTTGGACGCAGTGCTGGCAGAGACGAAGTCTGCAGCTAATCCGGGAGCCCCAGCCTGATGAATTCTTTCGGCCCCATTTCAGCAAAGAATTTAAGCATGTGCCCAGTTCTAGGTGATAATTCATCCCTCTGAAATCAACTCATCCGCCTGAAATCAGTTCATTCCTTTCGATTTGAGCTCACCTTGCTGATCTCAGGGCTAAAGGGATGCTTCATGGAAGGGGGAAAAATCCCACCGGGCACCTCTGTTCGAGTCCGCATCAGGAGGGGAGTTTTCTTAGTGTCCCCAGTCCATGCCCAGGTGATGGGCTGGTGCACAAGGACTGCTGTGTCTCATAGCTGTGTGCTGGCTGCATGTAGCTGGACACGGTGCAAAAGGTTGCATCTCAACACAAAACCAAGTGAGAAGCTGGGCTGCATCAGCTGCTCAAGGTTTATTTCTTTTGCAGTGGAAAATGTACTATTTTTTAGAGTCTGTTTGAGGAAGGAAACTGGATCCCTAGGGTAGGACTATCACATCTCTGTGAGCTGCCTGCTGCAACCCAGCACACTGTGTTACACAAACTTTTTCTGACCTGAGATATGGGCGGTTTCATAACCTGCTCAGAAAGCAACCCATTTCTGTTTTTAAGCAGAAAGGTAAATGCAATTGCTTCCATTGTTTGCTGTAGAATAGTGGAAATTTCTTCCCCGTATGGTAATTGTGCAGGTGTGAACATGCTGAAAGATGAATTGGCTGTTAGACGGGCTCCTGAAGGCAGTAGGTGGTGTGAAGAGCTGGACTGCAGTGAGCATCAGTTTGAGGCTCTAGTGAAGTAGAGAAAAACAACCTTGTAAGAGAAAAATATACCTGATATATGTTTTTTTTTCTTTCTTCTTTTCTTTCCTTTTTTTTTTTTTAATCACTAAGAAACTTTCCAGATGGTGGTATGTTATCGGGGTAATACTGCACAATCAGACGGGTTCGGTGCTGAGTCAGAAGAAGGCAAGGGAAGGAATCAATGCAGGTGTATTAATTGTAGCGGCCATGTGCACAAATTAGAGTCTTGTTAAACAAATGCTGTTTAGCTAGAAAATCAGACACTGCTTTAGCTAGTTTCTGCTGAATGGGGATTTTAAGAATCTTTTATAAACTACTTAGGTATCTCCCACTCTCATCACCTGCTCTTTACTCTCCTAGATCCTCTGGGAGAGGCACCATAAAATTCCTCATTACAAATCCAAGCCTAATTGCAGTGAAGCCATTTTTCCTGTTAAACAGCGTGATCAAACCATTTCTAGCAGGTCAGCTGTATTTCTGCCTGTGCTTTCCATTCCCATTTCTTTGGAAGAGGTGCTGGGTGTTCGGGCAGTGATTCATGCTCTGACGGCTGCTTTTCTCCTTATATGCCTGCACCTATGGCCAGGAGCTGCTGCTATTATAAGGAGGGAGAGAGGCACCCTCCTGCAAAGTTTGCAAAACCCATCTCCAAAACCCCAAAAAACAGAGATTAAAAGTTTTCATCAAGCAGGTGAAAGCATGGGCGTGCTTGGTAGCACCATTCCTGACATTAAAGGGGACATCTTTGATAAGGAATATAGAAAAATCACCCCGTCTCAAGGTGGCGAAGGAGAATCTGAAGGCTAAAAGGAGAATTTCAGAAGTCACACTGGTTTGCTCCATTTTGGTAGCCCATTGACAACCTCCCCCTAAAACCTTTCTGTCCCCCGCTCTTACCTCTGCAAGGACTTACCCCTCCCAGGCTAACCCCATAGCCTCTGGGAAGCCAAATCCATGTTCAGTTTTGAAACCCATTAGTCACCCCTTATTAAACTCTTCTGTGCAATTTAACTCAGAATAAAAGGCTACATTAATTCTGAGTAAAATTGATCAGGCAGAAGTTTAATGTACCTTAACACAAATTTGGGCACCTAATTAATTCGGCTGAACGTTCCTGAGTGACTTTGTGGGACGGATCCTCCTATTCAAGTGGTGAATGTTTCTGAGTCAAAAAAACAAAGCCCTTGCAGGCCTGGATGGTACTCTGCTCTACTTTCCCAGTCCACAGTCTCTGCTGGTGTCCACCAGTTCTCTCCTATAGGAATTATTTTTCTGTGAGAGGTCACCCAGCCAGAGTACAGGGCCAGCTAAATTGAAGAGACACTCAGATCCTGTGCTGATAGATTTAATTTTTAGTGTAAAAACAATGTTTTTAGTGTAAAAACAATGGTAATTAGATTGTGCAGCTGGTGTGTAACAGAACAACTGTGGGATTGAGGTTTAAGAGGTTAATGACTAATTAGGACTTGATGCCCCAGCAGTGAGAGCTCTTTTCCTTTAAAGAAATGAATGGGATGGTTAAGAAAAGAAAACAAAAACACCACCAACAAAAGCCAAAACACTTGGCACCTCTGTCTATCAGGTAACATTATTTCTCTGAAGCTTTACTTACCCTATAGACAAAACAGGCTTGCTGCTTTTTTTTTTTCCCTCCTATTTTCCCCCACCCTGTGAATAATGGTGAGAAGTTAGGCTGCCTCAGCAAGAACTGCAGAGACAGCTGGTTGTTATATTAAGTAATCACTTTCAGAGAAAGCTTTTATGTAGATTGACTTGCTAAAACCTGGCTTGCTCATGCCGTTGCTGTTGCGCCGGGGTGACAGGAGGCTGGCTCTGCCCTCCCCGTGAGGCCACACTCTGAGCTCTGCTAATTGCAAATCCAGGGTGTCCCAAAAAATGCATCCCCAGCACTACCCTGCGGATTGATTGGGGTGCCCAGATGTGAAGTTGCTGGGCAAAGGGGTGATCCTGGGTGGTGTCGTTAATGATGTCGATGTCAATGGCAGAAGAGTAGGGCTCCAAGAGAATATATCTGTTGCTGTCACACGTGGGTGGGCTTCATCCTTTGGAGCCACTGTTACTACTGTAGGCATGACCCCAAGAGAGGCACGTTAGGCATGGAAAGGAGCCAGGATCTACAGCACAGCAGGGTAGGGGCCATTTGGGCATGCCTCGAGGCTGACATCAGCTTTAAGCCATGAGATCATCTTCCGAATCAAGGAAGTGCAAACAGCATGAATTTCCCTTCTCAGGTGTCAGGCAAAAGTGAATCTGACCCTATATATATAGGTATGGCACAGGACAGCTCTGCCTTGGCACTACGAGGTGACTTCTTGCTAAGCTGCTTATTTTGCTGTGAGGAATTCATGCTGGTGGAGAAAAAAAAACAACTGAAACAAAGCTGAGATCACTGAGATGCTGAAAACTTTGCAGGGGAAGACTTTGCAGCCGGGACTGCCCAGATCGTGTTTCATGCTAGATTAGATGTAAGCAGATGTACAGAAGCAGATCAAGGCATCTTAAAAATCCTAAAATACATGAGAAAGAAAGAAATCCCTTCTGAAAGAGTAAACACAAACAAAATCCCCAATGTCTTCTCTAGTCTTATGGTTTTATTTGCATGCAGCATGCTCCTAAATAGCTATGGTGAGCCTGTGTTCCTGCCTGATCTTCTCCAGTGTGCATGCAGACCAGCGTGCTCCTTGAAGGAGGTTACGGTGAGAAGTCATTGCAGCCTAATTGCTGGGTGACAACGTGGCTGTCCTCCCTTCTGGGGAGCACTGGCTTACCAAATCTCCCTTGCATAGCCGTTCTTCTTCAAGGTCAGCCCATACCCTGACCCAACTCAAAAGACGGGCCCCAAGAGATGGGGGCAGGTCAGGGGGATGAAAGGGCATCGGAGCTCAGAGCTCCAGCCTGAGAAATAATTTGGTGCATTTTGGAAGAAACAGCTGCTTTCTGAAATGGTTGCTCCAAGATGATTTCAGATTAGAAGAATGGGTTTTTCAGCCTTAGCTGGAGCCTGCTTCTGTGCCAAATATCTGTTTTATGTGGACCTCATTCTGTGCATAGCTGCAGTCACAAAGCCGGGGTCCTTTCACAGCTCCTAGCTAAAGGATGAGAATATATACCCTATTTTCATGTATTTATTACTCAGGAAGATGGTTACCATTGTATTTCGGCGATACAAGTACCTGATTATATGCGCTGTTGTCTGTTACCTAAAAGGAACGAATTGTTAAGAGGCATAAAGCCTCTTTAATAAGATCTAACAGTTTGATAAACGACTCAGCTTTATATCTGGATGCATCAGGTCTGCCTTTGTCACTCCCACATGTTCGAAGCTAAGAGTCACCTTATTTGCAAGCACCTTCAGCTGGGGCCTATGAAGCTCACAGGAGCTAAGGTGGACCTGTCTGTGTATGGGAGGACACACATCTGTGAGACCAACCCAAGAGGTGGTAGACATGGGGTAAAATTTAGAGTATGCAGGGTTTGGGGTAATAACAGGGAAAGTGTTTTCACAAGTGCTAGCACCCAGATAGATCTTTCAGGATCTGTCAGTTCCTAGAATCTGATAAAGATGTGGTCCTAGGTGACTTCATTGGGTAAAATACTTCCTCTTGTTTTTTGTTTTTGTTGGTTTTCACAGAGTTCTTCATAGGTCATCTGGAATATTCTACCCAAAACTAAGTTGTTGATTTTTGTCCCCGTGAAAGTAATTTCTTCATCTGGAAAAAGTTTAAAAGGCTATTTAAAGGTCTCACGGTATTTACAAAGTGAATATGTCCTTGTCAACATGCTATCAACAAATTGCATTTTGCCTGTCTTTTCTAATTTAATCTTGAATTATTAACTGGAGGAATTAAATGTTAAATATTAAGCTATTGTGATGTCCTGTTAAATATTAAGCTATTTCAATGTCCTGTTGGGAGCCAGTTAGCTTAACCGTAAGATGACCATATTTTAATGAAGGGCAAGTTACTTACATACACAGTCCAAACACCTCTATGATATTTTTCAATCTCACTTTCATGTTATTAAAATCCGTGGCGTTAATTTACATAGTGCTGGAGAGTAGCAAATTAGGGTATAATTTTCAAAGCACTGCATAAAGTAAACCAAGTAAATGCAAGGTAGGATTCATCCGGCCAGCTGGAAGCATCCTCAAGGTACACAGCTGCATCTGAGCTCACATCTCACTTGTGGAAATCATCAAATATGCATTTCTAAGTGGATCAGAATGTACAGGGGAAAAAAAAACACAACACAAGTATTCAAAAAATGTCAGTTCAAGAAGGTAGAAAAACAGAAATCTCATCAGAAATGACAGTTTTCATGAGCACTCCTTGTCCAAAGCAGTTGTTTGCTCTCAGCAGCATGCTAAAATGCTCTGTGAATACAAGTTACTGCATTTTAGGCCTCCGTTATATGGAATTAGACCAGTAGTGTTATTGGTGGGCATATGAGCTTGGTGTGAATTTAAGAAATCTGTTGGCAACTTCTGCCTTCTATTTTCATTTAGAGAAGATGAATCACACTTACATTTTGTCCCTCAGTAAGGTCATGATTCCAGGTATCTTGAACCAGACTTTGGCATGGGGGGGCTAGCTCTGACCATAAGAAGATGGGTAAATATTTGTACTCCGTCCCACTTCCAGTTGCACCAGGTCAAACCTAACAGCAGCCTCTGTGTTTTGAACACATCCTGGATTGACGACTGCATAAATTAACTGGTATTTGGCCAACCAAGCCCACAGTTGTCATCTGTACTACATATTGATTCAGTCTTACAATGCTTACTCATACAACACTTTGTGCTCAGTAGGAGTTTTCCTGGGGAAAAAAAAAAAAAAAAAAAGATATGCGGGTATGGACTTTGTCTTTGACCAAGGAAAGAGCTACCACAGTTTTGTTCTGAAATAAAAATTCATTTTTTACAAAAATCAGAAATTCAATTTCTTATCATGCCTTACATTCATAAGGCATTGACTTAAGCAGAATAGATTGTTTTTATTCTGAAGTGAGAGTGGTCATGGTAGAAGGCTGTGCTTCTGCAACTAGAGGACTTTAAACCTATTAATCAAATCAGTTTTCAAAGTAAAGCCTAATATTTTCTCTCATTATATCCATGTTTCTGTGTCTCTGGTTTTCAGATATATTGCCCAGTTCTTAAACCTCTCTAAGTGCACAAATCTGTGGGTTAGTTTTAATACTGACAATTTGTAAGTGGCCTATGAAATCATTTCCCTAAGGAAATGTGGCAGCTAGCTCTTGCTTTGCCAGATATTTTATCAAATTAAAATTATGGAGCATTACATTAAACAGGGATGTTGTTGCCTCCTTTACTTCCTCATTATTATTTTTTCCCCCGGAAAGTAGACATAGGTGAATTCAAGCTTTCTTAGAGAAAAAATAATCTTTTTTTGAAGGCATTTTCAAATACCTTAACGGAATTCATTTCTTCTTCTTTAGAGTTTTTTCAAAATCTTTGAGAAGGAATATTATTAGCAAGAAGCATCAGATAATAATCTAATGTATTTTATAGCTCCACACTGACTCGGAAACAACTGACAAATGCATAACAGTGAAGTGTGCCAGACATGTTTATACACACCAGCACTGACTCCTTCTGAGATTAGTCCAAAATTTCTATATATAATTCATTGGGGTCCCACCAAATGGATTAACAGCCTGCTTCAAATATCTTCATACCTTTGTGACGTCTGCTGTCTCAACTGATGCACCAGGGATTAAATTGGGACCCTTTTGGACTGGTACATATGTGTCTGTACAGCCCCAACTAAGCAGCCCCTCTCAGCAGGCAACTGGAACAGATTCAGACCATGGTGGACCAGGCACTGAGCACAAGGGTTGACTCCTGCTGACAAAATTGTTTGAAAAATACACCACCATGGGTTTGCTTTTCAGCTGTTTCAGACCTTTTTTTTCTTTCTTTCTTTCTTTTCTCCATCCACTGAAAGCAGAGGAGTCCACATGCAGCAGCCGTATTTGGCATCGCACACTTTGCCAAGATGCAGCTCTCCGGAGCGATGCAATCTGGTTACTCCCATGTCTGCTGTAAACTCAGTAATTAGAACAGAAAACAGAGGCTGTTCACAACTTTTCTCTTAAAAGGGAGAATACAGGGTTTCTGACTGCATACAAAGAGGAAAAGGCTTTTTCTGTTAGTTTTTAAATGCTCTGTTTGTGAGTCACAACAAATATGTGAATGTGGCATGAACCACAAAGACGTAGTTTTTATTGGCATTTATATAGAAACGGCAGTTCTTCCCTTTCTAAAGATAAAACGTTGCTGTGATGGTGATGGCTGCCTGCTTTTAGCTTTGCTACACGTGGGTGCTGGAAGGGAAGCCAAAAACATTGGTGAACTTTGAAACTTTTCCTTCTGTGTTCCTTGGGCACATGAGAGCGTTTCCTTCGGGTAGGGCGGCGGCGTGCCCCACAGTGTTTAGGTCTTGAAGGCATTGTCCTTCCCTTTTATGGTGTACAAAGCCACATCCAGGCCATGTGGCATCAGCATGGGTAAACGAGCGCTCGTCGTTAACAAATAGACATGGGTAATATGATCTAATGCTATTCTGGTCAATAGGAAAATTCAAAGCCGTTGAACTTGGTTACATGACTCTTCAAGGCTCCCTTGAGAATCTCAGCCCAAAGCAAAAGTGGAAAGAAGCCCAAAGCTGAGGGTTGCGGGGTTTTACCTTGTGCGGTCATGCAGTGAGCACGTAGGGCTGTGTGCACAGCAGATGTGCTGTACAGCACCCACTCCCGTTTTCCTAAACTTCTATATCAGAAAAAAAAAAGGGCAAGAGCCCACATATGTGGATTTCCTCTTCCAAATGAAGAGGAAATCTCTTCCATCTCCAATCCCATGTAAGTCCAGCACAGCCAAGCCAACATGGGAGCCCAGCTTTGCCATTGGGATAGCTCTCCACCACCTCTGGGTGATGGGTGGGAGCAGTGGGGCCAGGGGTGGGAACAGTGGGGTTTACGGTGTTACTGCTGATTTAGGCTGCTGTGGCTGAGTCCGGACTTCACCCTGCAGAAGGGGAACCTGCCAGGGACTGGCCATATCTACTCTTCTCTCTCCGTGTAGCTTTGGAGCTGGAGCAAGGGAATCCAAAAAACTTCTTCTGTAAAAGGAATGTGGTCTCCATCTTACAAAATGGGGTTTTCTCCTCCTAGATCTTGCTGCTGGCATTCAGTTGGTTTTCCTTCTAGAAACAGAAAAGACCAGGCACAAAGTTCACCATCAAACTTCACCCCAAAAAGATGGGGATGGATGGCACATAAATGTTTTCTCCTCTGGGTTCTGATTTACTATGGGGGCCCTGAATTGCTGACTTTGTTTAAAATTCCTTCTTTCATTGGAAGCATATGTTTCTGATTTTCTTTCTTATGATGACACAGTTTGCACTCTTACCCAAGAGCTGTTTTCTTAATAGGACCAACTATATTTGGAATCACTCTGAATTGCTCTTGAAATGGAAGATTGATGTCAGTATTTCTGGCAGTTTTTCACTGTTTTTCTTTCTTTCCTTTTTTTTTTTTTTTTTTTTTTTAAATCCCTGTAGTTGAGTGTAAAATAACTGTTCAAGCTGGGAGCACCTATACCACTTTACTTGAACATGATTTGATTTGCTTCATTTCAATGCTGTATATGCTCCTAGTGTAGCTGACACAGGTAAATGCATTAGCAGCGCAATTGGTGGAGGATTTTGTAGAATGGATACATCAATGAGTATAGAAAGTTATGCTTTGCATCAGTTTACATACAAGGAAGACTTATAAGCTTTAGAGAACTGAGTCATGTACCAATTCTCACATCCATGTGATGAGGGTAGATGTGAGTTGCATTTTTAAAATCATCTGCACAGGAGAGGGATCTGGATCCCAGTGAAAACCCCTAGACAAGGGATGTTAGGAGAACTCTTAGTTTTGCTAGTCAGCTACAAAATTTCCTATATCACAATTATGCCTTCTATCTATGTAGGTTACAACTGTTTTCTGTCTTGGGGCTTCCAGTCCTTTGCTGTTTTGGACCATAAACCAAGAAGAAATCAGCCCTAGCTCTCATGACCCAGTTGCTTGGAGTCCCTTGGTTAACATTTCAGTCCCTCCCGGCACAGTCCCTGGCCTTCTGCTTGCCTGAAGGCAGCAGCTCAGAAATCAGGCACACCCTGGAGCATCTCAAAGCACGGGGCTTGCAGCCTCTTTAGTATAGATTGTATTTTTAACCCAAATCACTTGTCAGAACAGGTCTTTCACCATTTTGGAAACCTCTTTAAGACTTTTGAAAAAGATCAGCACACCTCTTTCAAGGAGAAAACCAAACCAAACCGAACCAAAAAAAAAACAGGACCTGAACTGCCCAAAATCTTGGGCTCATTTTGAGCTGGAGTTTAGGCTTAGGAAAGCCATGTAAAATCAAGCCAATCCCTTTAAAAACAAGTACTTAATTCTGGAAAGAGAAATTCACTCATCTGGCCTGACCTTCTGCACCATGTGGGCTATGGGATTTCATCTGTTTACGTAGATGATGATAGCTGGATTTGACTAGTAGTTAGGAAGGTAGCCAGGCTTGGTTCTGCCTGATGGGAAGTCTCCTGTTGTTCACTGGAACTGTGAAGGCATACTTTGTACTCCTATTTAAAAAAAAAAACACACCCTACTAATTCCCGTTTGTTTGGATTTAACTTCTTTACAGAGTTCTTTTCCGTGTGTGTTTCTTGATGTATTAAAAAATCTGGTATTAGTTTAATTTTCTCCCCATATGGGTTCTTGTTTTCTCTAATCACTCTAATTTCAATAAGCAGAATTTTGTAGAGTTCTTTATAGGCACTGGCTGGTACTTGGGGAATGTTTTGGTCCTTCCCCATGTGTAATCTGCAGCAAGAAGTGTTCTCACGGCACATCGTGATTTATAGGGAGAGTGACAGGAGGAAAAAATGCATTTGAGAGCACTGTAATGCTGAAAAGAACACTTGATTTGGTGATAAAACTCAGCTGTGTTTTGTCTTCATTTATAAAGTAGGTAGAGGCGACCTGGGGAGCACAGTGAGGCTGTGGGGGTAAGACATGGCAGGGCCCCACGGCCAAGGACATGAAGTATGTGGAAATTGAGCAAAAAGAGGGGTTTCAGTGGGGGAATCAGCTCCTTGACTGCTGTGGCCAATTTGCTTCTTGTTTTTAGGAAAATGGAAAAGCGAAAGCCCAAGAGCTTATTCTAGAAATGGCTTTATAATAGTGGTTTTCAACCATTTGAATAGGTGTGTACTTTTCGTTTTTTACTCAGAGGTTTGCACACCCCAGGGTGGAAACCACCTCTCTGAGGCATGGGGGGATGAAAAGAAACGTTAAAAAAGCACCCTCTAGAGAAAGCAGAAGCTAGCCATGGCAAGTTAAAACCAATACAGCAGAACAACGTTGGGTGCCTCTAGTAGCAGTACAGTTGCTGAGGAGTTAATATCAGACACAGTTTTCAGGAAATCCCTGTACATGTATTTTTCCTGGTAAGTACCTGAGCCCACAGCATTATTCATCAGCCTTGCAGGAACCACAGCCAGCCCTTGCCTGTTGCTGCACTGTGGTTTTCCTAAGAATCACAGTGAAGGTAAGCTTAAAAAAAAAAAAAAAGGCAGATAAGGCATTCTTCCCCAGCATGAAGACTGCATGAGAAAACAGGACTTTTCTCCTCCTATTCTGGGCTAAACTTTTAATTTGGAGGGTCCTAAAAGAGCATCTCCTCCCTGAGACTCCTCCTGCAGCCGTGCATACCACAGGGCTCGTCGGGTCGTTGCAGAGCCCCACTGAAATAACATTTGAAACAAAATCATAAGCACTGCTGAGTTACATAAATATCAGCACTTGGCACTGTTATCTAGAGCCAAAAGTATTGCTGGGATAAAACAGTTAATTAAAAACTGCTTTGCAGTGCTGTGCATCTCCTTGTACTAAGACTGAAGTGGAACATCATGAGTAGTTGGTCAAGCTGTTTTGTAAGCAGTATTCGTCGTGCTTTCTCCTCTTTAATTTTGATAATATTGAGAAATTATGCTGCTGATCAAAGAAGTTGCATAGAGTCTGCTATGGTGGGACCAGAAGTTTTTCTGTAGCTCTGCTAGGAAACCTTACTTGTCCTATAGTGTAACAAAAGTGCTCCTTGCTTGTAGTTTATGCTTGCAGTATTCCACCCTTCCCAGGGGCGCATAGCACATGCAGACATTACTCTAAATAGAAAATATATTTATACATGACACATGGCCACATAGATGTTTTATGACTGAATAATTCAAGAGAAAAGAGGAATGATGGAAGTATGGGAACAAAAAGTCAAGATTCAAGAAAAGAGTTTCACCAACTTGCATTCTGAAAGAGGTTCCCAAACAGTTAATTCCTGTGGTCAAGAAGTGTTGTCAAGTGCTAGGAATACGAACTGGAGCTGTGAATCCACTTGCAAAGTCTTTATTTGTTCAAAATTGTCTTTAGTATTTTATAGACAGTGGAATTTTACAGTTGCACTCTGGAAGCTATAAGAAGCCAAGGGAAATGGTGTGCCAGATCATACCTGCACTCGAGGAAGCGTTTTCCAAGTGTCATCAAAGGTGCGTCTCTACAGTTGAGACACAGGGACAGATTCCAGCCATAGTCATGGCTGGAAAACGAACTGAAAACACCCCACATGGACAAGGGCTTGAACTTCCACCAGTGTTCATTGCCTGAGTCAGTGGGGGTTCAGGTGCTCATATCATGGGCTAACCCAATGTGCACTTTGTGGGCACGGCTTGAGCTAGTGCTTCCCAGTCCTCCCCGTTCTGCAGCCAGATGCCCACGAGGATTTGTGTCAACCTGAGAAAGCTAGTTTTGTGTGTACGTTGCCTCTTACAGAGCACAGTGTGCGCCGTGTAATACAAAATAGATTTGTCTGTAAACGATGCTGACCTTTACCGCGGAGCGGTCTGCTTGAAAAGAATGCCCTGAGGAGACATATTCCACCGAGTAGACAACACTGTGTGATTTCTGTAATTTGTGTGTGGTATTTCTGACTTAGGAAAGGCTAAGCCATTTCATTGCTGTTGCTTCCCACCAGACACCTTAACACCTTCCTGCCCAGGCCCTGGCTGGTACTGCTGTTGTAAGCCAGGTTATTTCAGTAGGGGTAGAGGTGTGAAGTGTAGTTCTCCCATAAGGAACTCCGCTATTTTTGCTGTTTCCTCTGGTTGGAGTTAATGGGGTTACTCACACAAGTTAACTGTCTACTATGAGCAGAAAAGTGCAAGCCATTGTTGTGATGTGCACTGTGGTACGGACCATAGTATAAACCCATTTATTTGTCAAGAGAGTGCAAATGTCTCAACATTTCCTATTCCCAGAGGAACAATCTTTAAGCATCGTGGCTCATAGTGGTCCCTCACCACAGTATCTTGGCATTGTGTCTGCAACACTGCAAACAATGAAGTACATAATATATATATATTATTTTTTCTCTGCTTTAAGGGAGGTGGCAATGTTTTCTGTGGGAAAAACTTACTCGAACAAACAGATCTTTCAGCCGATTTGATGGGACATAAGTAAAAATTATCATTTGGTTTGCGGTGGTGCTTCAGGGCTGAAATCCTGGACTAAGGTCTTGTAATAGTGATTCCCATAGAAAAACAAAACAAAACATAATTTCACCAAGTCACATACAGTGTCTTTCCTGCTCTTCTTCAAGAAGCTCACTTAGAGCTTTGGATCAGCTTCTGAGATATCTTTCCTCCTTTTTCCTTGGACCTGTCAAACCAGTCATGTCTGAAAGCTACTACTGAAATAAGTCTGGTAGAAAGGAGCATACTCTCTTGGTTAGTGTAAGCTTAATTTACTATGAGAGTTTTTTAGATTAGTACCAAAAACTGGTCTTGATCCCCTACACAGCAGGGCACTGGCACAGGCTGAAATGCTGTGGTGTGATGCAGTGCATGGATGTTTGATCACCCCATGGGGAGAATGAAACTAGGCAGCCAGCCCTGTTTCTTTGTTAACTCTTTGATCAGATATGGGAAAGGCAAATATTCTCACCAGGAGTCAGGGTAGTGATCAAGTCCTTTTGTTTCTGTCCTGGGAACTGGAAATGCTCCTACCTTGCTCAAGACATTGCCTGTCCTCAAATGGTTAAGTGCTGATGTTTGCATGAGTTATTTCCCTCTTCTGGGTGTTAAGTGTTAAGCACTAAATGATGCATGAGCCCCATTGGAGGGAAGTGATACATTCTGCACACAGACTGTTTATTTTTCACTGATGATTTTATTCTGGTAGCCAGGTGTGGTTCCAGGCTAATATGACATGCTAAGCAGGTCCGGAGCAAAGCAGTCATTTACGCTCCTCTAAACAAACACCTCCTCTAATTACTGTTTTAAAGGTGATCTCACATAGCAAGAAGCAATAGCAAATAATTGTATAGGGTGGGACACATGTCAATCTGGCACTGGAGTGAAAGAGAACGTCTTGAAGTTGTAACAACTTGTCTTTATACTTGGCATGCTGCTTTGCTTGCCCCGAATTTAGCAAGAACTTGGGTGATATTTCTCAGGAAATTTTGTTATCTTAGGGATCAGTGTCTGTCCCAACTGCAAAAAAGGTCTTTTTTTTTGTTTTTTTAATCACTTTGTCTCTGCTTTATGTTTTTTACTTTAATTATTTGCCTTTTCCATGCATATTTTAACAGGTGAGCACTTGTAAGGTCAAATGGGGACTAAATGGGGCTCTCCTGTTGTAAAGACACAAGATGCTGTAGGTTGTTTGAAGAGCCCATCTCTGCAGGAAGGGTTGTAATAAGCTCTTAACAGCCACAAATAGATGAAGAGGGTGATCCAATCAGGCAGTCATCAAAGAGTTACACCTTGAGGAATATGCAAGCATGGCAAGCCAAAGACTCTTAATAATTAAGATTGCAGTCAACTTTCATTATAAAGCCCAACTTTTGATCCTCTCTTCTCCCCCCTGGTCACAGCTTGCAAAACTTAATTGGCCTTGAAGATGACATATTTATTTTGAAAAAGGTTGCTTTGATTTCTGCATTGTGAAAAGGAAATTAATCCAATTCATTTTTAGTGACAGACCACTAGACAAGTTGGCATTTGTCGAACACTCCAGCTTGATCTTCTGAAGTTTCTAATCCTTACCTTTACGGTACCATCGGCAGTGATGCTGGGTGAGTTATGGGCCTTGGGCAACATCATTCTCTGCTCTCCTTTATGCAGGATAGTAATGACAGTGGCTTCAATTTGAGCTTACTTTTTTAGCTCATGTGTTGACTAGCAAAGTTAGAAGATCTCCCAGGCACTGTGTTGGAGATGAGAGCTATATAATTTTTATTATTTATTGAGTTTCCCTAAGAATTCCCCAAATGTTCTTTATGCTATCACTTTAAAAATATATATATGAAATTATTTAAACATATCAGGTAAACTATTATATGAGATTGCCTTGTCTCCTGTTTATTTAGCTTGAGATAGTTTCTTTTGTATTTGCATGAAGCCTTTCTGTCATTTCTGTTACACATTTTGCATATTATAAAACACTCTTCCTTGCAGACAGAGAGGAAAGCAATGTGCCTGAAAAAAACAACCCGTTAAAAAAACATCCTAGCACACAGGAACATTGTAGTCCATAGTTATTTAAAGATTTGGTCAGAAGTCCCTGTCATCTGATCGTTCCACGTTTCAACAAAACGCGTCTAATATCAGCACTGACTGCAGACATATGTTGTAGCAATGTGGTCGGCAGTGGGGCTCATGTAGCAACACTTAAGATAATACCCAGAGAGATAACTGGCAAAGAGCACGGAGATATAAAGAACAGAGAAGGGGAAAAAGGGCATTTTTAGCTGCACTGCACTGGATGGATCAGTGCGGTTCACCACCAAACACCTGTTTAAATTTCAGAAAACAAGCACTTGTTTAAACAATTTCTTTCCAGGAGAATTCAGTCAGAGGCTTCTTCATTCAGACGCTTCCAGGATGGTTATTTATTCTTCATCCAAAAATATTTTAGTTTCATCAGAGGGAACTGTAGCATGTTCCAGCTAGCAATAACTTGAATTTACACAGAAAAACATTGCATCCTGCCTTGGCAATAAACAGGAACTTTAGAAAATGTATGTTCCCTTTCCAAAGTGTGATTGCTTGTGATACGTCAAGAATTGCATGCAGACTGAGGGACGTAGCTGTTGTTTGTGTGAGTATCATGCACAACTGAGTTTACATATTTGATACGATCCTGTCTGACTCCAAGGAGATAAATGAAATTAAGTTCTCAGAAGGGAAGTAATTAGGCCATGAAACAATGGCAAAGATAAGGCACTATGGGAGAAAATGTCCTTGAATAAATAGGGAGTGGAGGGAGCTCTTAGTGGAGAAATACAGGTTTCCTTAGCTCCAAATATATTAGCAAGGCTGAGGCTCTTCAAAATTAAAATGAGAACCAGTGGGACTGCTACAGATCTAAGATCCTGGCTTTGGGAAGAGGAGGGACAGATTGGTGGGGGAACAGTGCTGTCAAGAAATCTCCATCAGAGAGTGGGAGGAAGGACTGCAAGGTGGGATAGATCCAAGCTTCATCCTTTTTTCTTGCTTGCCACAGACATTCTGTGAAATAGTGTGTTGGCTTAAAGAGAAAAGAGGCTGAGAGGTGCCAGACGTAGATGGACGATTTGTATCTGGAAAACAAGGAGTCTGCCCATTGGAAATGAGTGGCGAGAGGGTTTGGCCAGTGGCCTTCAACCTAGTGAGAGGTGGGAGAGGAGGAAAAAATGCTTGGCAAAGTGTGCTGGCTGTTGACATGAATTAATTTCTTCTAAAACGGAGTGAATTCCCAGCCCTGAAATCTGCCTTTGAAGCAAATGAGACAACAGATTTTTATTATTATGCCTGACCTTTAGTTAAACAAAAAATAAATGCTACCACAAGGAAATGCTGGCTAATCTTCCTTTTAAATTATCTAATAGCAAAACTTGTTTGTTTGGAGAACAGGGCTCTAAATCTCTTCCTAGTTACGTTAATTTTATATCTGTTTAATTTCTTTGACTTCAACAAGGTTGTTTCTGAATTAAAATCTAACTGGTTGTAATTAGCTATTAGCACGAGCAGCTTGCAAACAGTGCCAGTGGGATGCTGAAGGGTTTTTTGTGTGGATCATCCAGAGCATCAGGAAACTCACAGTTGTGAGAAGCAATGGCCTGTTCTCAGTTCAAATGCCAGAAAGTAGCTCTTGTTCCATCCTATCAGGTTCACGTGAGCCCTGCATCCCTAAAGGGATGGATATTGCTTGGTTTTCTCATTGGATAAGAGATGATGTTGGGGTTGGCACTATGCATGGGAGGAATCCTCTTTCTCACAGAGTACATTTAATCATACTGAATGCTTAGAAGTTACTTGAGTTTAAAATAGGTCATTGTCTTAAATGGACTGATTTTCAAAAATACTTAACACTCCCCATTTCAAGGGCACTCAGCTGGAAATCAGGGGTCTCTGCATTAGAAATCCATGAAGATTTGACTAATCTGTAGGTGAGGTTTCTCAGGATAGATGGGAGCAGATGGTCATGCCAAGGGGTGGGGAGGTAGGAGCTTTGCATCAACTCTGGACCATGGTCTGAAGCTCGGTAAAGAACTTGGCTTCTTGATTTCAGCTGTTGGTCTCATTCCCTGCCGTGGATGGACACTTCATTCACAAACAAACCCATCAGCCTGTTTATAAAACAATGAAAAGTAAATCCTGTTTGAAATGGAGGATTAACATCGTCAAGGGCCTGGAGTGAGCAGAGAGGGTGCACACACATCTGTCTGTTCTCTTGTTCTCTGCTGCAAACCATCACAATGACGTCTTAATAATGCACCAGGTAGATTAGGAATTGCTAGTTCTTTTCTGAACTTAATGGTGTGTTAATGACTTTGCTTTTGCTGTTATAAAATGCAGTCCATACACATACCTGCTTAATGTTTCATAGCTAATTTTACACTTCGATGTTTGAAGCTTCTTTTTGATATAATTTGGGGGTGTAATAAGAAGGCAGCGAGGTGTTTTAGTCTGGGAAGGAGTTAGCAACATTTGCCAGAGGGTTGTGTTCTGGCTTTTTCTAACCACCTTTAGAAATGCTTTTCACAGCTGATGTCCCCAGCAGGCACATACACAGGCACACTCTAGAACGAGGCAGCATCTTACGCGGCGGGTGGTTTCATCCCAGGAGGCAGCTGGCAGAGTTATTTTCAGAAGGCAAACTCCTTCCTCGGGGTTTCTGCAAGGGAGAGGAAGTTTTCGGTAGGAGCTATGCTCACAGTCTGCCAAGTCAGCATATCCTCAGCCTGCTCTGCTTATGCTGCGTTCCCAGCTGGCGTATCTATCTCAATGGGTGCTAAGAGAGAGAAATCTCAGCTCATTTCCAGGTCTGTAGTTCCCTCCCTTGGTGAATTTTTCCACTTTCAAGGGCCATTTCTACTTTAATCAACTGAAAGTTGAGTTCCTTTGGACCATTAGACATCTGTGTTCTTCCTCCCAAGTGGATTGCTATTCTGGAGAAAAAGAAATGGAGGTTGTTTATCTGCAGCAATCTTTGGCCAAGTCCCACCTTCAAACTGTAGCATTGTTATTTGGAAGGAAAAGGAAACACTGAGAGCCAGAGTAGGATGCAGATTTACTTAGTGTGGTCCAAGGCTTGTGGAAATGATCCACAGAAGGAGCTGGAAACCTTGGAGGAGCCTTCCAGAAAGTCAAAATGCTGGATGGAGATTTGCCCAGAATTAAGCAAGGCTCTATGGAGCTTCGTGACCTTCCTCTGAGCTGTATGTTAGCTGCCTCTGTTCATTCCGCAACCAGACCCTACAGCTCTTTCTGGAGATAGGCACCCAGTTGGGAGGGATGCACTGCTTTGGAGAAGTACACCTGGCAGCTCACCAGTTCCACCTCCCTGGGGGGGTTTGCAGCCAGCCACCAGACTAGAGAACCTCCTGGGTTTGGGTGTTTTCACCCATTTCTATTGAAATTGGCACCAGGCATTGGGAGCACAGGATTCAGGGGTCAGAAGGGGACCAACCCATAGGGTGATCACTTAGTTGGGGCTGGGAGCAGGGAGATCTCTTTTCTGCTCCACTCCAGGGACTACATCCACTGTCTTCACAGGCATTGGATCAGGAGCAGAAAGGTTGCTGATAGGTAGAATCTGTTAAATGTGGAGCAAAAATTGTTTGTGCTGCAGGGAAACGTGGTAGGGGAGATTGGCACAGGCAGATGAGAGCACAAGGAATCAGAAAGATCTATTGGCCACTCTCCCCTTAGCAAAGGTTTTTAGGAGCCTTCACTGATGGTCACTCTAAGTAAAAGGATAGGTCCAAAACACATGGACATCCAGCAAGTATAACATGCAGCATAAAGGTACTTGTTTGAAACTCTTGTTCTTTTCCTGTTGGGCACCGCCACCTCGCTGGAAGTAAGGAATGAATATTCAGTGATATAGGTAAGATGGGGAGCAGGCTAAGAAGGTTGTTGAAGATGGTGATGAATGTGTTACGTTTCAGGGAATAGATAGTGGTAGAGCCAACAGGTACTGTGCAATGAATAACACAGACTAGGAAATAAATGTTTTATGTTTCAGGGAGTATGTAGAATTGCCAGGTAGTGTGCAACGAATAACACAGACTAGGAAATGTGCTTTGCTGCTGTATGAGTGCATGAAAAAAAACAGAGAGGAGACTGCAGTAACCATAATATGTACATCTGGGGCTCTCCCCTCCCCTTCCTCTTAGCACATGTCCCTGATTGTCCCTCTGAGTTGGGTCTCACAGACAGCACAAACAGAAGCACAAGCCTTTGGAAGCCATACGTGACCCTGTGCTGTTACACAGCATGGGTAGCACAAAGACCAGCTGCAGAGCCAATCTCTGCACGCCAGAGAGCCTGACACAGAGCAGGAAGAGCTTTCCACCTTCAGGCAAACTTCTGACAAAGAGCAAATTGATGGGGAGGAGGCAGCTGAAACCAGAGGAGAAAATAAGAGGTGAAAACAAACCCAAAAATCCAAACACAATGGGAAGCACAGAGTAACAATTAAGCTAATGCAAGATTAATTTTAAGTGTTTTAACTATTCCTGCTGAGTGATTAAATGCTCTGAGATTTGACGACTCTGATTATCCACTCAGAAATATATTTATGCCTGTCAAAAGCAAAATGACAACTTAGAAACGGATCCTCACCTTCCCCACCTGTATCTGGTATGGAATTTGGAAAACATAATTCAACAGTCTGTATTAATCCCAGTGACAGCAGTGAATTGTGTGTGAATTAAGCACATGCACAACTGATGTAATGTTAATTGCTCAGCAGATTTTGTACATGGGATTATGACTACGTGGCATTACCAGTACTATAGACATGGTTTTGGGTCACTGAAATCCATTTTACCCCTTGGGGAGCCTCTTTCTCCCTTGTCTTGTGTGTCATGGCTGTCATAGGGAGAAAAAAAAAAAAAAAAGAACATATTTTGGAAATGTGGATTTATGATTCTTTTTTCCTAAATATTTCCAGAGCATTTGTTTAAAATGCTTACCTGTAGCTTGTGCCAGTGTGAAGCCTGAGCATGTTTCCATGCTAACTCCGGCTCCCTTTGAAATGCTCTTAACTTCTTGAACAGATTCCATTGGTTTTACAAGTTTTTATTTTTGGTCCTAGCTCAAAGGTGGATTTTTTAAAAGTGTGAGAACAGTGTTTTCAGTCACACTTCAGAGTTATGTGAGTGGGGAGAAATGTACTTCTTTCCATATGCTTGGTTTGAAGGTCATGATTTCATAATGAAAAATGGTCCAAGTTAGGAGGTTAATGGAAACTCAGAGCTGCAAGCATTAACTCAGCAGGTAGCTTCCTCCTTCTTACAGTCCTATTGAGAACACACAAATGTCCTCCTGTCTGGAGGAAACAATTATTTGCATCAAATATGTTGTTATTTTAAAACCCCATCAGAGCACAGAATAACATAGTAATGCAGTAATGCACAAGTTGAAGTGTAAGTAGGTGGATATAGCAATAAAACAAGGCAAAAAGACTGGGATAGAATGCCTAAACAGAAACAAACGTATCAGGATTTACAATAAATTCTGATATCTAAGTAATTCAAAGTTAAACTGGAAGAGGTATTTCACATGAGGGTGTGAAACGTGAGAAGACATATAATGGACATGGACCTGTGCAATTCTAAGTTTTAAGCTTCGGCATAAATTACAATTGTATAGGAGCATCTGTGCTTGTATTTGTGTTGCATCTGGAAGTGAGAGGTTCTATAAATTTTATTCCAAATCAAGCTCTCAAGAGATCACCAGATTGCAGATTATGAGACCTGTGAGAATATGTACATTGGTCTAGAAATGAACTTCTAACCTCTAAAGTTTGTGATGCTGATCACATCACTGACTACTTTCCTTGCTGTTTTTTCACTTCCTGTGCTATCTATGAACTAATCTATGAACTATCTATGAACTAATATACTTGCAATTTGTAA
This sequence comes from Anser brachyrhynchus, assembly GCF_964034855.1. Classification (NCBI taxonomy): domain Eukaryota; kingdom Metazoa; phylum Chordata; class Aves; order Anseriformes; family Anatidae; genus Anser; species Anser brachyrhynchus. Next base: position 6,935,691 of record NC_137694.1, read on the forward strand.
CAAGGCACTGAAGGTACTGAATCTACGTAAAGCTGAGGTAAAAAAGAGGCAGTTTTGATGTCGATTTCACGAAGTGATGTAAACTTAATGCATTGTTTCAATCGAGCACACAATAAGCAGGAGTGAGTGCTATAAAATCACACCCTTTGCTTTGCAGCTCCTTTTTTCTTGTGGGAGAAGCAAGTGAAGGCTGAGTTGGAAAACGCCTTCTTCCCAAACACATGCTCCACCTAGCACCCAGCTGATGCACCCTTGGTGAAGCAAGATTTGTTGTTTTGGGGGTCCTCTAACATCATCCTGACAAGCTCTATTAGCAGACACAATTGACAAAGAACACAATTTAAACGTATTAACTCAGTGTTATTTGTAGTATACAACACAGAGGAGAGGGTGATGTTACTGGAATGCCCTACGTCCATTAGCTACAAGGCTGCATTTACTACCATTTATTTTAGACTTCATCTAATAGCTACCTTTCATTCTAAATACCTTGAATTAATTAGATGTATTGCTTAGGAAAAAATGAGTCACTATGTGTGACTTGTATGTGTGACTTGGCTGCATAAAATATTAGAAATCTATAGCGCTGTAGTTTAGAAGTCAGTTGGTTAGAAAACATTCTCTTAAATGCCATGAAACAACCCACTTTTTCATACTGATTTCTTCTTAGTTGAGTGAATAAAAACAGGAATTGACAAAGATAAATCTGCTGTCGTTATCCTTTGAAATATATTTACGAGCTCTTATTTTCCAGTTATTTTCATTCCCATTTCTGCTTCATCATGGCATGCAAAGAATCAATGGGCAGTGATAAAACCTAGAATAATAGAAGAATAATCCACATGTCATTGCAATATTGTTCTTTAGCCCTGCTGTTCTTACAGTTTGACTTGCCTGTATTTTACAGGAGGTATTTATCGTCTTTTAACATTAATAAACATTAGTAATGTCATAAACAGTAGTTTATGACATTAATATTCTGCTTGTTGCTGTCTGAAGCACTGGCATTGTTAACATCCATGTTCTTGAGCAGGATAGTACTGCAGTGACATATTAAAAAAAAAAAAATCATCTGCAGTGATTATTAGGTTTTAAATCCATGGAAAGAGGCCTGGCTTCCAGCCCTTTAGTGCTTATATTACCCTAGCAATCATTTGCAGATATATTTTAAAAATATTTAGCTATCTGAAGATTCTTGGGAATAAGTTTGAAAGTGCTTTGATGCGTAGTTACTGTAGGAAGTTACTTGCATCATAAGGTGACTAATAATCTCTAAAAGTCTGGTCCTTGACTACTAAGTGGGTGTTTTTGGAAATTTACTTCCATGCTATGGGCAAAAGAAGGAACTGCAAATTCAAGTACTCTTTATTGGGCAGGTGGCTGCAAGTATAGACCTAGCTTCTGGTTTAACCTCCTCTGCTACCTCCCCAACGGCACACTGGGGACATGTGAACCCAGGTTTCTCTCCACTAAAAATAGAAACCTACACATGGGGTCCCGGTACGCCACAACAAGACAAGTAGCAAGAATAAATGAACTTCAACACTATTTAATTTTTAATTAGACCCCTTTTTATCATATCCTTTGTAAAAATGGGGAGATTAACTTTTGCAGCCCTATTCTCACCTGGTTAAAAACCAATTAGCTGTCATACACAAGCCAAATGTATCCTTATTAGCAAGAATTTGTGCTAATTACTTTGTTATGGTTAAGTGACTTTTCTGCCACTTGGTGCGTCAAGTTCAGGTCGACTTCGGACTCTACAGTGGTGTTGCCAAGATCTGAATCCAGCCAAATGAGATTTCCAGCAGTCTTGCCTGATTAAATATTTCAAGATTTGGCCTGGCTGAATTATGCCATGATTAATTCTCCCCGTTGGGTTTTGGAAAACGCTCTGGGAATTTTCTTTCTTTTCCATCCCTCTGCTTCTTTCCTGAAGATGGCGTGCAAAACAAGCCCAATAGCAGTCGAAGACTTATTTTTGCCTCCGCTATCTGAGAAGATTCAAAATAAATCAAGCTTGAACATCAGTATCCTTCACTTAGTTTTAAAATGGCAGGCACAGTTACAGAGGACTGTGCTTTCCTCTGTCATTGCGTGCTGTGCAGAGCGGTGGCTCTGGGATAGTCAGGAGTCCCACAGCTTTCACACCGGTGGCAGGAGACACAAATCTGCCCTGGAATTTGGCTTTCTCTACACCATGATTGAGGACAGTAGCTCATAATGAACACAGAGCGCTGTGATCGTCCTCTGAGATCAATCCCCCGCTGTGCAGAGCTTTCCTACTTACTCTCTTATGGTATAGGGTGTATATGACTCACCCGAGGGCTATTGGCACTTCCCACAGGCAACTGGGGGAGCAGCCTTCTGTGTAGGAGTGTCCTAATACAGTGATGATGAAACGTGGAAACCTGCCTAGCCTCTTACTTATCCTTCTGTCTTTCTAAATAAATAAAATAAATTGGCTTCCCAGTAGCTCAGTGGAGAGGAGGGGGGTTTCTGGCAGGTTTCTTCTGATGGGTTTGTCATGTGGCTCATCACTGCAGACCGAGCGTTTGAGTCAGACCAGTACTGAGATGCCAGCTAGGGATTGCACAGGAGAATTGAGAGAGCTGGGCTGTCCATCGTGGTCTGCAGGACAGAAATATGCAAGACTGGGACTCGAAAGCACACATGCTGGGAGAAGCAGAGCAATTACTATCCACCCTGCGCCCACAGACACTCCCACCACTTTTGGAGAGCATTCATGTTTCTCACTGTGGGATACAACTGCAGCTGGGCAAATCTGATGGCATTGACCCCTAGCATGGCAGCGAGGAACTGTAATGGGCTTTAATTATCACACACACACTCACACTGATGGGATTCAATAGAGGCTTGTGATTTACCAGGCTGCCCAGCAACAATTTGTGATAGCCCCATCTGCAGCGCTGAGCATGCAAGGGGCTCATCAAGCTCACTGGGAGGCAAAAAAGTTTATGCTCAGAATGCCATGTGTGCTTGGTTACCTGTTTGCTTTTCAGCTTTGCATGTGGAAAAAATGTGATTGTCCTCTGAGTACATAAGTGATCCTCATTTTTGTGCCATTTCTTGTCCTTACCATCAGCAGTATGGGTCCACCTCAGCCGTATGTACTGGCTTTTAGGACAAACCAATAACTAAAGATCCTGTGCAAGCCACTGCTTTGAGTCCCAGCTGTGTTACCTGGGTGAAAGTTACATTTATTTCCCATATGGTGGAATGAAATACTCAGTTTTGTTCCACCTCTCAGTCCCATGCTCCTCCAAACAGGCAGTTTTCCATGTTTCTGTGTAACTTCTGCGTGTGGGTGGTATAACATTCACCCTTCATTAGTATGTATTCAAACCAATGAAGGAGATAATAGTAGGCAACAACATCCCCGTGTCTGTGTCAAATGGACATTTCACGGATGGCAGAACTTTCTCTTCAGAAGTGTAGTATCTGCTGTCAGGTTGCAGATACCACCGAATGTATGTGTACATGCTGCACTCATCCGAGAACCAGGAGGCTATGAAAAGAGCATTATACTCGTTTATTCACCCCTTCATTTGCTGTAAAGTAAATAAGAGCTTCAAATTTGGTGAGGCAAGGTACTGGGATAACCATCCTCCCCAGGAGTGTCAGCCTTTAGGGCAGTGTTTTTCATGGGTTTTGCAAACCAAGCCTCTTTTTTTTTTTTTTTTTTTTGTTAATTTTTCATTTGCATGAAACCTCGTCAGAGCGAACCACCTCAGCCCAGGAGCTGCTCACCACTTTTAATGGCATGTAGCTCCCACCTCTCCTGGGCAAGGGAGTGGGAACCCGCTATAATTACTGGCTGCACATGTAAACCCACACTCCTCCACGCTGGAAAAACAGTGCCGCTGCCAACAACTAAAAGATGGTTCGCTGCTTTTGGCTGAGATAAATCCCTGCAGCCACTACTTTTATCTTTTTCACCTTTAATGATTAATTCATCATTAATATTTGTTTTGATGTGTTTCGAATTAAACAGTCTGGAGGTTTTTTGCTCAAGCTTTGCAAGCCTTTCTGAGTGCTGCCAATTGTGAGCCAGTGCTTGGAAACCCTCATTCCGATGGTTTGGTCTGCTTCTCGTGGAAATTGGGGATATTCCTGCAATCAGGGATGGCACTTACGTAGGGATATCCCTGCTGGCTTATAAGCAGGTGCAGGTCCTATTGTAGGAGTCCAAGCATGTTAGAAGGTTATTTGGTCCTAGTCTTCCTTCTAGAGCTGTGAGTTACTGCAATACAAGACCCAGAACTTGAATTTTGGTTTCTTTAAAGGCTACTGAGCAGCCTTCACATGAAAACACTCGAGACGAGCACTTATTTTCATATCTAAAATAAGCAGCTGGACACAGGTTTGGTACCTAAGTCTGGGTGTGCAGTCCAAGAAACCCTCACTTTTAGTCTCAAAGTGCCTACACTCGTTTGATGTTTGTATGGGATTACAGTCAACATCAGTGCCTAGTGAAAACCCATGTGTCTGTGCCGGGGATGTTCAGCCTTTGTCTGAGCTTTGTTATGATCTGGAGATGAGGCAGAACAGGGCATAACCTCAGCCTGTGTCCCAGGGAGGCAGCAAAGCCTGTGGGCTCACTCCTTGCATGCTTAATGCACACAGCAGCACAACAGCTGGAGCCAGCTACTTCTTCAGAAACTGTCAGGATACTGCCTTCAGCATCCCTTTGGCATCGTGCCTGGTGGCTGGAAAGTGCCACCAGAATGAAAATACACATGCTGTGTGGCTGAGGAGGTTCATCCAGCTCTCTCCCCTCCCTAGGAGGGAAACAAGCTATTTTTTAAGATGAGCAAAATTCCCCCTTTTTTCAAGCTGCACTGCAGAGCAGAGTAGTAAAGGAAGGATGCCTCCATGCAGGCTGCTCATCAGCAAGTGCCCCTGGCAGTGAAGAAGCCAGACCAGTTTCTGCTCACAAGATCTGGAGAAATTAGGAATGAAAAGAAGGATTACATGGTTCAGGAGTACAAGACGAGGTAGAGCACAAAACAGAAATGGTGAGGTGTACGTGGGTAGGTCTTGTCACAGCCAGTTAGTGCTACAGCTGCTGAACTACAAAACTTAAGTTTCCAGCTGTGAAACGTCTCCAAGTTGACATCACAGTGAAATGCCAAAGAATATATTGTGAATAAAGTACATAAGGCTGGCATTGGTGCTAGAAGAAGCGCAGTGCTGGGGAAGGAAGGCCATTGAAATGGTTGGAAAGATTTATGGATCTTCACCCTTGAGGAGGAACGGGAGATCACGAAGGTGATGGGTAGGATCTGAAAGATGAAACGGAGAAGAACTTATATAAGCACGTGATGGAGTCTTCTGCCACATCCCCACCTTTTCCCCTTCTGGGCAGTTTGTGATACCCCCAGGCAAGCCCTGGAGAAGGCAGCTCCATGGATAGCAGAAACACTCAGCACCATACTGGGACACACCTGCTCGAGACAAATCCCATCCCAGCTCATTTATTTACATACAGCAAATTACTTCTCAAACTGAAGTGCTAAATCAAAAAAACAACTAAACCAGAAAAAAATAAATAAATGGAAAATCATTGCCATCTTCTAAGGTTAATAGGAGAGGGCCTTTTGGTGGGCATTTGTCTTCTGAATTTTGGCTGCCCCTGCTTTCTTTCAATGCCTGCTATGGGCTGCTTGCCACTGGCTACCAGTACTGGGGCTGAGGGAAGATAAATGAACTGATTCATCCCACCACGTTGGCCTTTGAGTCCCATCTTCCAAGGCATCCAGGGTCTTTCTCTCACTGCAAGTTTTCCAAAGCAGGCAGTACGACAATATTTCCTATCCACTCCAGTTAACATCACAGAAACACAGAGATCTTAAAGATGCTAGAGAAAATATTAATTTCCGTCCCATGTTGTGAACAGTCTGTGGTTTGCAGACCACATGTGACCTCAAAGTTCAACTCTTTTGCCTTCCAACCACAGAGGGTTAGCTATTCTGCCATATGGGGACTGAACCATCTGGCTTTGAGCTGGAATTAGCTCTCCCTTGCCCAGTCGATAGATCCAGCAAGGCAAGGTGGGCAGTATGGGTGGGAACAAAAGGTTTTGCAGTGGAAGGAGATCAGAGGAGGTCAAAAATGCCATCTGGACATGAGACATGGTTAGCAATATTTCTATCTTTCTGCTCACAGATAGAGTTCCCTTTTATTTTAAATGCAAGGGAGTATTCAACACTGAATTCAATACTGAATCCAGTAATGCTCCTCCAGATATTTGTGATAAGAAAATTAAGGGTATAACTTGAAAAAAAAAAAAAAACCAACAAAAAAAAACAAAGCAAGACAAAACAAAAACAACAACAACAAAAAAAACAGCTAAGTGCAGTAGGGGAGAAAAGCAGGTGTTTTGGTTTTGTAAACTCTGTAGAGCCACTTTTGCTAAGAACAACAGACATCTGCCTGGTTTTGTTCACACCTCTGCTCTGTGTCTAGTGGAGGGTTCTCTAAGTTTCCCATTATTTGCATGTGTGTTTGTCAGTGAGAGCGAGGTAGACCACTGAACTGAGATGCTGGAGACCACAGCCCCTTCAATAGCCACAGAACCCATCACCGGTGCAGAGCCACGTGCACGTTGGCTGTTTGAGGGGGAAAGAGCTGCTATAAAGTCACTTTTTATAAGATACCAGGGAATCCGTGGAGGAAAGAGACCTGATAAATATCAGCTGTGTGAAGAAGCCTGGACTGGAGCTTTCATTTCTTCTTTTCACACCAGAAAATCCACGTGGGAGGGAAACCTGGACGATGGGAGAAGTGTCAAGCCGAGCTCTGCTCATGCAAATAACAGTGAAGCTATATGGGGAATATCCATCTGCAAAATACCCACCCTGGAGGATGCTTGGGGACCGTGGGATAAGAAAGGGAGGGGACAGAGTTGGTGGTGTGGCTCCTTCCATCATTCATGTCCAGTTGATTTTCAAAGATCCAAGTTATAGGAGACCTCGCGTGGAGAGGAGGCACCACAAATCCCACCGCTCTCTCTCAGAGCAGAAATTGTGATTTAAACACTTCCCTTGGCCAAGGGGTGAATTCTCCAAACCTGTAGCCCCATGCTGCTGGCAAAACCCCTTGCGGGGCATAGGTGGAAATAACTGATTATTCATTTGCAAAGACATTTGGTTACCCATAGATACAAATCCTTACAGACTCGGGCTTTGTTAGTTTGGGCTTTTGCAAAATTATTTGTGCTTTCTTGTGGCATTTCATCCCTGACACGTGCTGTTCGTGGAGGTGCAGCATTAAATGTCATGTCTTGAGAATGTAACACTCTGACTCAAAAAGAGTTGTTACATGGGAAACCTGCCCTACTTAAACAGCTCTCATGTTTGCCCAAGGTTTATGTACAGTATTCTTCTAACTGATCCTCGTTTTCAATGTTAAATATGATAGATGTTAATATAAGTGATTCAATCACAGTTTGTAGCATGCCTTTGCAGCTAGGAGATTTAACGTGCTCTCCTGCCAGCTTGGCAGCCAAAGGAACAGCAAAATCTGGGTCCTCGGCTTTCATCTGTGCTGCCCCTCTAATTAATGATCCGCAGCAATATGCAACCGCTTTTCTTTCATCTGCTTGGTCTCTGGGATGGTTGGGAGCCAGCAGAGGTGCACGGGAAGCTCAGTCATTAAAGGATTTAGCTTCCTTTATTGTACATCAACTTCCATATATCAATCCTTTGCTTAATAGCAACCTCCAGCTAAAGCCTGCAGAGTATTTTTTTTTTTTTTTTGGTGAACGTTGAAGTGAGCTTTACCTGTTGGGGCTCGTTCTGGTCCTGTGGCACTTCTGCCCTTCTGGTAGCAGTGAGCGGGACGTGGTAGCTCTGTGCTGTCCAGTACTGAGGGTGGATTTTGGCATCACTGGGGCTCCTCGCCATGTACTCATCATTACGATGCCGCAGCACACCCAGCTCATCCAAATGCCACTCCTGGTCAAGTCAGGTCTTGTTTTATGGGCAGATTTCAGAGGAAGACGTTTCTGCATTTCAGCAGCACTGGGTGCTGTAGCAGTCAGGGAAAAATGACATGACCCCAAACACCCTTGCGCAACGACTCCACAGCAAGCAAAGGGGACCGGTCGGTGCTTGGTGCTCTGCAGCAGATCAAACGCTCTCCCGTCAGCCCTTGTTTGCACAGCTGCCATGCTCGGAAAAGCCACCTGAAGCCCTTGGTTGCTCTGTTCAGTTCATTCCTCTAAGTCCTAGCTAGCAATTAGATCATTGGATCATATATGCTATAGTTTCTTATATTCAATCTCTAAATACGTATATTAGATTGTTAGATTATTAGATTCAATTATTATCTATGCATTAGATTATTTATATTTTTATTAGATTTTTATATTCCATCTAATCTACAGTTTATAGTTCATGCATGTTGTATTGCTCAGGTACAGCACTGCCCCTGTTTGCTCGTGTTGCTGACACCTCCGTAGAAGCACATGAGCAGAATCACAGACTGGAAAGGCCAGAGGGAAAATCCTATGATTTTATTCAGTTGCATCTGCATCGTGCCTTGTGGCTCGTGTCTGCCTGCACAGCTTTCAAACCAGTGCTGCTCTGAATCTGATGAATCCATAATTTCTTTTTCTAGGTTTTTACTAGGATTGATCACTCGTATTTTTTTCTATACTTAAATTTCCCTGATTCTCACTTCCAGTTATTTTTTCCCCTTCTTTGTCCCCTGTACTCCAGCAGGTCCTGGGTCTTGTAGCTGAATCTCATGGGAGGTGGCACCTTCCCTTTGCGTCAAACACAGGGGGATTTTGGGGGACACAGTAGGGTGTAGGAGATGGAAGCAGTGTCTGGGATTTGCCAGGAAGGAGGGAGAGCAGCCAGAAAAACATCAAGTGTGACAAAGTGGAGGTTGAAAGAGTGATAAGGGAGATTTCCTCAGCTGGATGTTTCCTTGTTTGCAACAATTTATATAAACTGATCTAAAATGCTTTATCCAAGCCCAGGTTTTGATGTTTGCTTTGGGGGCATTGTCAGCACAGTGCTCCTCCAGGAGAGGGAACTGGAATAATAAGGCTTTGGGTGATCTGCTTCGTCCTCCCATCAGACTGCAGAAAACCCTTTTAGCTTTTCTGCACGCTTCCTTTCCTCTGCAAAGTGAGAACAGCACCTTTGAAAAGAAAAACCCCCAGCAGGTGCTGAGGAGCTTGGGTAGCTGGGCGAGTACTTCTGCTAAGAGAGGTCACCATGGGGCTGCACGGAGGCATTCTGAGGGTTAGCAGCATGAATCCCCGAACCTCTGAGATTCACTTGGTGCTTCTAAAAGGGGATAAAAGCAGAGTTAGTAAGCCATCCCCAAATCCCTCCTGATCTGTGACCATCAAGAAGCTGCCGCTGCATGGTGCTTTCCTCGGTTCTCGATTTACCCAAGCATCTGTGCAAGCCAGGAGCATCCGTCCCCATTCCCCGTGTGTCTGGTGCTGCTGAGGAGGGCCTCACACCTTCCCTGCTCCCCTCCGTGCTTTGCAGGGTGGACAAAATGCGGCGTCAGTAACGCACCCGATCCCACAAATCCCGAGGTGGTGTCGTAAAGAACGGTGTCGAGCCAGGGAGGCTTCATTATTTTGTAGCAGGGCTCTAGGCGATTGCTGTCCCGTGTTTTAGAGCAAGGAAAGGGGTGCACGAACTTGTGCAGACTGAGCAAAGAGCAGCAGCGGCTGCTGCTGGCTGCAGTGACCTCTGCTGGGAAGCACACAGCTGCTCGGCTTCACTGGCCCGACCTGCAGCTGGGTCTTACCCGTAGGCTTCTGCCCGAGCTAGCTCCATTGATTATCCCTATTTTCTAATTTTGAATTCCATTTTCCCTTAAATAGCATATCGTTCGGGATTCCCTCTGAGTATGGAAATGTTGTGCGAGCCAAGCGACGTGCGCTTTGGCAGGAATATTAAGCACTGCGTAACGCCGAGGTGAAGGCCCTGCTGATCATGGGGAGGCTGAGGCAAAGCAGAAATAAATGCCTCTGACCGTCACAGAGAGCCCCTCCAGTGCCAATGGTCGATGGGGTGGCTGTTGTGCATGGCTGTGATGCCCCAGGATATCTTCTTCCAAATATCCTCATACCTACAGGGTGACTCCTTTTATTCTTTGGGGGTGATTCAGCTTCTGCTGCCTTCTTTCCCTTTCTTCTTGGGTCTTCTATCCCCTGTCTCTCTCCTTCATTCTGCTTTCGTTTCTCTCCCTGAGTCTTTCACCGAGGAATCGCTTTAAAGCTGAGCAAGTGCATCCGCCTTCAGACAGTGCAGCAGCACGGGGCCCATTTGCTTTGCAAATGAGGAAAGGGAGAAGGTCTTGTGGCAGCCCTCAGCCTGCAGCGCTGTGTGTCTGATGGGCTCCTCTCTGCCCTCTGCCACCCCAACTGCTCGTCTTTGTGGGTGCTCCCCCCCCCGTCACCCATGGGCGTGCAACCTCTAGGTGTTGCTGGCAGCTGCCTCACAGGGCTTGGGTTGAGTTTGGAGAACCTCCGAGGTTCCCAAAATAAAAAGGAGGCTCTCGAAATAGAAAATAAAAATAGAAATGCAAAGCGTTTGATTTGCCACACGTATATAGAAAGGCATTAATATATGTGTGCGGTAAAAATGTGCTGCAGACTATGTTGGAGGCTTTAAACAGCTATCACTACTGATATTAAAACTACCTTCTCTGTCATGATGGTATCAGGTACACAGACGATCACACGCCTGTGTGTGTGCATAAAGGAAAATGAATAAACATACATAAGAGTTTCCATTAAAAGTGAATATTTGCTGGAAATGCCTTTTGGGAACTAAGAGTGCCTTCAGCTCACTGAAACAAAGCAAAACTGTCCTTGCCCTACTTGCAACCCTTAAGGGACTGTACAAAGCCAAGCGGGTGGTCTGTTGGTTTCCTGCTGTCAATAAGAAGAACTTGATTTGTGATGCAGTCTACCAGGAAATTTTGCTAAAATATCACAGGATTTTCCCGATATTTAAGCGAAGTGAAGAGCCTACTCACGTATTTGTTGCTCTGACATCCTGTAGCGTATTGTATTTAGGCTCACTTGTTGTTGATGTTAAATTTCCTGTACATGGAGGTCCTTATATGAACGCAGCTTTTGATGACTGATTGTGGGCATAAATTCAGGTCAGTCGTGATCTTTCTGGTGAATTCAGAGGAAATTGGATTAGTCTCTGTTCTTACGGGAAAGACCCTGCCAGGCGCAGAGGACCTTCTGCTCTCAGCATCATCACACAGACTTTGGGATGATTGGGAGTGCTGAGGACGAGGTCTTGACACATAATTAAGCTTTTTAATTAATCTTCTTGAACCTTGAGACATGTAGAGAGTTCTGCATTTGCTGATAACGCACTTTTACCTTCTTTCTGAGCATGTCCGTATGTTTAATAAGCAGACTGTGCATGGCATTTCCCAGATTTGTCTTGCTCTTAAAACAATTGTCTGTAATTGGTGTAATTAATATTCTGCTCCTGGAGTTGTACTGGTTGTCTCTTTAGGGCTTGCACAAGTTAAATGCATCCTTTGGAAATTGTTTGTTAAGTATTTAAGGAGCAAACCCAGAGAGGCTTTGCTCTGAGTAGTTAATTATATGTATGTTTAGAGAGATGATTTTTCTCTTTAAAGATAGCACTTTGACAAACCAGAGGTCCTTGAGGCTTGGTGGGAATGATCCATGCCCTTCGCCCACCTGCTGGGCTGTATTTCAAACCTGGTTTCCTTTAGAAGTGAGGTTTATGTCATCGCACGATCTGCCTGTGCATGTCCCTGGTGAGAAGTGTCAGCGGAGGCTCAGCCCTAGGAGACATCAGAAAATCCACGTGGCAGATCACCAAACTCAGTCACTTTTCAGAAATTCTGTGTTTATGTAACTGCATTCAGAGGGAGAAGAAAGCAGCTCTATGGAGACTAAAGCAATTCTTGGGGGTGATGATTTGAAGGATTTCTTGTTCCATGTCATGAGGGTGTAGAAAACCCGCCTTTGGACAGAAAGCACGCGGTGCTTAATAACACTGCAGGGAAATTTGGGCATGCAGACTGGTTGTGACATCAGAGTGGGCCAAATTCAGTGGGAAGGGGCATGGGGCTGTTGTATGGCCTCTGTACACATGCTCCAGCTTCTGCATGGGGGCAAATCCCTCCAGCCCACACTCTGCCTCCATCCTCTTGTACCCAGCTTTGCCACTGTTTGGAAACTTCAACCTCCAAGCAACCATCTCCATTCATCTGACACGGGGTCTTTAGACCTCTAATGTCCCAAATACCTTACCATTGAACATTTTGACCTCGCAGCAGATTGAGGGAATTTTCTGTGAGTAATAACAGAATTCTGGGCTGTAAAGCACTTGTCACTGTTTATTTTGGTCAAGATCCTATTTTATGGTGCTGATTGGAGCACTGGCAAGTAGTGTCTAACTAAAAGTAGCCTTCTGTTTTGCAGCCCCTTTTAAAAAATCTCTATTTCATCTTTTACTTACTCGTATTATGTTTTTTTCAGGATCAAGCATGAAAATATAGTTGCCCTGGAAGACATCTATGAGAGCCCAAACCATTTATACCTGGTCATGCAATTGTAAGTACTGAACTTAATCAAGTTTCTGTGGCAAAATTGCCAACTCTTCTTGTTCACATTTTGTTCTTTAGCTCAAAAGATGAGATAAGTGAGAAGTATCTGTCTTGTGTGCTGCTGTCTGCAAAATCTCTGGCTGGTGATTAAAATAAGCCTTCAGGTGTGATGGGCTGTATTGTCGCAAAACTGGGAGCTGAGGTGTCTTGTGAATGGTCTTGCAGAAATTAAATCAGAGTAAACAGGGGATCCCTACGGGATCAGAACTGGCCCCATGTACATGGAATTGCCACACATGGTTTAGTCCTCTGGTGACTCAACAGATACATGGTCTGTCCTGAGCAAGAACTAACCCAAGATGCCACTTGTGCATGGTGGTAGATTTGCAAGAAAGCTTGTCTCAGCAGCAGGACCATCTCATAGCATGTTCCTTGACATGTGTCTCTCACCAGAGTCCCTCTTGTTCCCCATTTTCCCCCCACGTTCTAAGAAGAACAGGACCCCATCAGGTACGTGATGTGTTGTGGCTGACCTAGCCCTCCTGTCATATCCACTTGGTGGGGAGGAGGGAAGTGATGCTCATGCTTTTTTTTTTTTTTTTTTCTTTCTCAAATCAATTACAAAATATGACAGGAAGTTAAATTTCATCTTAACATCTCGCCTCTCTCTTCCTCAATGACGAGGTCACCTGAAACAAGAGCAGAGCAGATATAGGGCAGAGGGATAAAGTGCATCAGTGAAGAGCCAGGTGTGCTATAGGGGAGCTTGGAGCATCTGACAGAGGCAGCTCTGGAGTTAAATACCCTGCAGCAAGCTGTTGGGGACCAGATTTCATTAGTAGCTATCCTGCTGGCAGTGTGGGAGAAATAGTGCCCTACACATTTTTAGTTTGTGTTTGTAGTCCTACGTTTCTGCCCAAAATGCTGCAAAACAATTTGCACAGGCACGTCAGTGTTATGCAAATTCCAGCACGCCAGCTGGATTGTGGGAAGTACCAGTTTCAAGACCAGCTGATTTACAAATCCTTATTTGTGTTTCGGTAATTACTCCTAGTTATTATTAACTTGCTTAATGTAGAGTAACCCTCACTTTTCCAAATTTCTTATGTCCATATCATTGGCTTATCTAAGATGTAGGGCTGTAATTGTAGGTAACACTGAATATGTTAGTATAAACAGAAAGGAATAGAATAGTTCAGCTGGAAGGGACCTTCAGAGATCACCTCGTCCAACTGCCTGACCACCTTAGGGCTAACCAAAAATTAAAGAGTATCATGGAGGGCATTATCCAGATGCCTCTTGACCACTGACAGGCACAGGGCGTCAGCCACCTCGTTAGGAAGCCTGTGCCAGTGTGTGACCGCCCTCACATTAAAGAATTTTTTCCTAATGTCCAGGCTGAAACTGCCCCAGTGCAGATTTATGTCATTCCCATGTGTTCCCATGTGCATTGCTGGTGACCAGGGACAAACTACTTGCTCCCAATTCAACATTTAGCTAGGAAACTATTCCTCCAGTCATAGCTGTGTTTGTAAACCCAGACAAATTATTATTTCCCAAGGACCAAGCATTTAGCTGTTGTAAAGAGACATGGTTTCACCAAAGAGCATGGTGGTGGGACGTCTGGCTGAAGTCAGCAGCTGGGAACCCATCTGGAGAGCTCAGGGCTGTGGCTCCTTCTTCAGCTGGAACGAAGAATCAAAATTTTGGGAACATTTTGTTTGAATTTGGGCACATATCTGAGCGTGACCAAGTGACAGCAATGTAAACTCCCACTCATGCAGAGCTTGTGTGATGAAACTCGTACGTGTTGTGCACTTATTCAGCCTCAGCTATGGGGTAAAACATACTAGCTTAAGATTCTTTTATTAATGACAGTTAATACTGTGTCAGGTTGTTTTTAGCCCTACTCACTGCTGCAAATCAAGACAAGGCTGCGTTGGCCTGTGTTCTGCACAGGCTATATCCTATGAATAATCTTCTGCACTCTTTCCGAAAAGGGTTGTGCAGTGCCAAGGTGGAGAGGATGAGAGCATGGTCATCCTCATCACTGTGGGCATCACATCAAGGATGGTGCAACCTCTGCACCCCCCTTCTGTTCCGGGTTTCCATCAATAGCTGGGATTTGGGGCTGCATCTCTGCAAAGTTCAGAAGACTCAGAATCAATTCTGCATGCCTCCTTTCCCGGTTTCCATCAGGGAGAAGGCATGTATGAATAATCTCTTGTTTCCAAGGTAACACCAACTTGTTGATACAATAGCTCCGAAGCATTGCATGGCATGAGGTATCTATTTGTTTACATCTCTGCCCTATTTATTATTAGATTCCTTGTGGGATTTTTAGCTTCTGATTTTTTTTGTATAATTCTCGTAATCGAGGCAACGGTTATGAACTTTTAAAACTGGGGTTTGGTGTGAAGTAGAAGTGGTTGTGATCAAGCAGGTTCCTGGAAGCCCCATTAAGGTAAAAATAATAGGGGGTAAAATTAGGACCAAAGATCTGTATCATGGGCAGAGCAGATCTCAAATCCACGTGCCCTTCTCCGTGACTCACTGCTTTCTAAGCGGGCACTTACTCACAATTGCCAAAGGAGATTTTCTGTTGCACGGGCAGCATTTTCATCACCAGCCTTCAGAGCACTCCTTGCAGTTTTGGGGAAAATCCACGTTTACAGCCCCTGAGCATCTCATAGCTCACCGTGGGAGAAGGCTGTTGGAAGCACTCCATACCCCTGTGTATGTTTACCCTCTGTACATCTGCTATTACTTGAAAGCTGTGCTTGTTAGCCAGCCATCCTAAAGGATAAGTATTGCACCTTGTTTGCTCTGTCAAAGATATGGGCAGGCACAGGTGGCAGTGTCTGTGCTGGAGCTCGTAGGAAAGGAGGTGAAGAGGCGGCTGTCTGCGTCTACTTGATGCTTGATTTATTCCTGCAAGTCCCTCTGGGAGCTGTTCCCAGGGTTAGGTAGCTGTTGGTGAATGTCCTGTGTGTTTCCTGGCATGTTCTTGTGGAAATCTCATCTCCAGCTTCGGTTTCAAGCCCTTACTTTTACATACTTTTTATACAAGCCATCATAAAACTGTTTTGTCCCAGCCCTGTTACTGCAAGGTAGAGACCAGCTCAGGGATCTCCAGATCAGACAGCTCAGATTTTCACGTGCTGTCTCCAGGCATTTTCCTGTTTCTTAGAAATGGCTGGGCCATTATTCCTTCTTTTATTTACCTCAAATGCAGGATACCTCAATCCAAGAACAAAGACAAACACCAAAATACTCTGAAGTTTTCATTCGTTCTGGATGCTGGGTGAGATTTCCCCAGAGGATATCAGGGAAGACGGGAAAATAAAGTAATTTCAGAAATAAAAGCTCTATTGAACTATGTCTTGACATGACAGTAAACTTTGTTAGTGAGCAATTGCAGGTTGCTACTGGATCCACGTGGTAAGAATTACCCCACCTGTATTCTAAACTCTCTGCCTCGCTTCATCTTGCCAGTATAAGGAAATTTCCTGTTGTGGTCAGTATTGTTACATGCTAACATTTCATTGGCATAAACGGTCTCTTTGGATATTGACGATTCATCCTCTGCATGATGGAAAGCCATGCGTAAACACGGATTTACATAAACACACATTTTCCGTCTAAGTGCTATGGGACCGTCTGGATGCGCTGTTTCAGAAGGTGCTGCCCGCGCAGGTCAGAACAGATCCCCAAAGCTCGGCTCTGACTTCATCCATATTGTTTGACTGCATCAGGGCGTGAAGCAGCAAAGTTTGGTCTCCTGAAGGTCTGTGTGCGCCCTCCATTGGGCATGGGCCACGCATGAGTCCCCTCCGTGCCTCCACGGAGATGCGTTGCTCACGGCCACGGCCAAGGGGCTGGAGATGTTGCCTCTCCAAAAGGATATGGGCCACGTTAAAAATCAATGGAGATGCTCTCCTTGCTCTCCTTTATTCAGCCATTTGTTTAAAATGTGTAAGAACGTAATATTTTTGGTATCTCCAATCTTCTGATGAAGTTGAAGTTTGCCCGATGGGTCAGAAGTCAGTAGGGTTGACAAAATGAGATGGACAGACATCAACAACATGTGCCTCACTTCCTTTGGCAAACTGGCTAAAAAAAAGGTCTAACAGGCACCTCCAAAGCTTCTGGCATTCACCTGGCCTGTCCTTAAAAACCTCCAGTCACACCGTCCCCAGGGAATTAACACCGCTGCTTAATGCTGATGGGTATGGAGCTTTCCCTAATTACTACATCTTCCGGGCTGCGATTTAAACTTGTGCTGGAAGTCTTATTTCTCTAATTCCTTCTGAAGGTAACAAGGCTGTTCAAATGGCTAAAGGTTACTCTAGCAGGCCCTGCACATAGCTAGGTAAAGTACTGATTGAATCTCAACACCTACCTTGGAGTTTCTCTGCACTTTTTTCACACCAAGCATAGTGCCAAATTCAGAGAAGTTTCCAATACCAGGGGCTCAGGGCATGCTCCGGTGAAGCTCTGCAACATCGGAGCTAAGTTTTGCTATGTTTCAGAAGGACATGGGGGTTTCTAGCAGCACTAATGTCTCAGAGCTGAGAAGAAAGGGAGGCAGGTGCATGGTTCAGGGTCTGGTTTGAGATCTTCGGGATCCTGAGAAGCAAAAGCTCCATCAGTGGGCTCCTTCAACCCAAGAGTGACCTTCTCTGTAGAAGGGCTGTTTTACCCAGATCCTGTCAGTCTGTGTTCCTGATTCCCAAAGAAGCTGGAGGATTTCCCCCAAATGAGGTTGTCTGAGGCCATGTTGTCACTGCTCAGGGCAAGTTTTTATGGAGAGCAGCCTGCTGCAGCTGACCCCGAAATGCTTCTCCCCACCTCTGCAAAAAACAACCCAAACTGAGCTTAATATCCTGACCTGAGGGGTTTTCCAGCTTGACATCTTAATTCTGCTGAATTATTCAGATTTCCAGCACAGAAAAGCCAAGGTGATGGGGGCTCCCCCAGAGCTCATACACAGAGAGCCCAGTCTTTTGCAGGCCCAGGGTTTCGGTGCTCCATTTCTGCTGTTTATCAGCTTTCCCCTGCCACACGTAAGCTTGTTATAACCCTGCAAGAGAGGTATCTTAGACAGGCATGCACCTACCTGCAGTACAATCTACAGAAGTTTTTATTATTACTGGAACCTACAGCGCTTGTGATTTTGCTTTCCACCTGTATGCTTTGCAAATAAGCTTGCAAGGCAAGTGGAGTGCTAAGCTGTGATTAAGTGCTGAATTCCCTTTGTTTTTTTTTTGAAAGCCAAATGCCTGAGCACACTCCAAGAGCAGCAGAGCATGGACAGGCTTTGCAAGTGACATTTCAATGAAAATATTCAGCCTCCAAGAAAAACAACAGACAATTGAGGGAAGTGCCTTGTTTGCCAGGTTCCTTAAGGAGCCTAGCAAGGACGCGCTGTGTTACAAAACAGGGACACTCACGCCAAGCCGCTATCACATCAGGATGCTAATTAAAGCAAAACATAGATCTGCTGCACCGCATTCCTTAGATGGGATTTATTCCGTACTTGTTTTTTGTGCCCATAAAGCACTTTGTAAAAGACAGAAGGAAATATCCCTTCATTCACAATGGGACTTATATGAACAAGAAAAGCCAGCTGAGTTCTTTAGCAGCAGAAAATACTTATGTCCAAGCAGCTGAGAAAAGCCCCTCACATAACTGCTTTCTGCGGATGGTGTATATATTATCATTATTAATAATTATAGTAATGGCAACAGGAGAAACAACTCCAGAAGTGAACAACTCTGGAGCTGATTGACTGGGGGATTCACTTGGTTTTGTGGGATAGGATGGGTTATTTCCAATACTCCTGGCTCATACGAGGCATTTCAAATTAATGCCTGGTACCCACTGAAAATGCACTGGGTCTATGTTGAAAGGATTGCATCCATGCTTCTGGCACCTCATCATGCTGCACGGGAATAAGATGATAAATTTATGTGGCAGTTGGCTCTCAGAGGGTTTATTGACTAGCACACTTTATGGAGGGGCCAGGGAAAGACCTGCTCTCAGTTCCTGGTCAAACAAATGTTCACAAATTTTACTTTTTTAAAAATTAATTATTTATTTATTTTTGAGCAAATGTTGCCTATGAACTACAGCCTGAGGAAGGCTGGTGCACATTTGGGCACACCAGGAAGGAGACTTCAAGTTGCCAAGTGAGCTTTGCTTGGATTTTGACAAGGCTGAGCAGAGCTTTAGGGGCTCTAGTTAGAAAGACTTCGTTTTGACACAGTTTGTGGGAAGAAGCATCAATGATGTGGGCAAAAAAGCCTTTGGGAGTCGGCAGTGGAACAAGAAACGGTACTAGCTCTGTCCTGTGGTTGAGAAAAAGCCTTTTGGTGTTTCTATGGACCAGAGTTTTTTGAACAAGGGATAGGATGCTGCACAAGGAACAGCCTTCCAAGGATGGATCCAGCTGGTGAACACAGAAAATGAAGTGGGACAGCAGCAACAGGGTTGAGTATGTGTGGCACGACTGGGAGAACCAGGCATGACTGTGGGAGAAGTGCTCAGAAAAATGAAGCCTAGGCTCATCACAGCCTTCGATATGGACATATTGCAAGTGTGCACCCAGACTGCAGAGCTGGGATGTTAGACTCTGAACTCTTCCTCACTGCTTGGGCATGTACAACACAGGCTTTGTTTTCAGACTGTTTCTAGTGCTTAATGCAGTCAGAGCATGGGCTATCAGTATAGCTCAAAAAAGGTATGTTTAAAAAAAAAGCATGCCTTATCAAGGTCTTCAAAGACTTATTGACTGAATAACACAGGTCACCCTGTTGCAAGGTTAAGGGAATTAATCTCACTGTGCTTCAGTACTTTCCCACAAGAGCTTTGCAAGTTCTGAGCAATTCATAAACTGACCCCTGGCATCATGCCCCTGGGAAATGGGTGGTAGTTATTAATCCAGCATCAAGTTCACATTTTTTAATTTTGGGAGACGAGATTATTACATCAGTTGAGTTACGCTGATAAGTGCTCAATAGGAAGGACTGTATCTCCTTTTCCAGTGGTTGAGGGGTTATAAGCAGACCAGGAAAGATTAATGTCAAGGCAGAGATCAGGGCATGAACAGATTTGTTGGTAACAGATAGACCACAGAGTGATCTCCAAGATAAATTCTAGACACCTGCAATTGCCAGGATTGGATATGGTCCTAAAAGTGCAATACGTGCTCATCAGCTGGTCCTAGCTGCCCTGAGGACTTGGGCTTCTGTTTGCTTGTGGCTCTGGCAGGACTTTTAGTAGCTCCTGCTCCCCTGTCCTCTCCAAACAAAGCACCTTCTCCTGGGAATGGCGATGAACAGCAGCCCTGTTGCTTCCTTGCAACTGTTTTATGTCTAAGGATTTCAGCCCTGGTTAGGAGCGGGACATTTTACAGCCCTTGTACATCAGTGTAGCCTTCCCTCAGAGAGAGAGAAATGAGAATCTTCTTCTTCTTGGGGACTGTGAAGGACTTTCTCATGATGATTTCCAAAACCTTTTGTAGGCAGTCTCCTTCAAGAGGTGCAGACAAATGCCAATGTCCTTGCTCCTAAAATTGCACTCTTTATCAATAGCTTAGTATGAAGAGTCTCATATGGACTCTGACACATTAGCAAGGCAACACTGAATTTTTTTATTTTCAATCAAAGCGCTGTGCTACACCTGATGAGGAGTGATCCTTTTTCTTCTGTAGCCTTGGGAATGAAGAGATAATAGAGAAATTTTTCCACATTTTCCTTGAACAGACACCGTTGTAATGTTTCCTTCTGCAGAAATGTGAACGATTCAGATGAAAATGGATCTTTTCTTTAAGAGATTTATTGTTGTGAAACTGCTCTTGTCAATAAAGATAACAAGAGGTTTGTCCAAACCTCCCAATAAACCTTGTTCTAAAGTATTATTCTTAAAAGTTGCAGAAAGACTTGGAGGGCTCATAAATCAGACGGGCATACGATTATCTTCGGTGAATACAGTAGAGTCCTTTCTGAGTGTACTCATTCAGGGCCATTCCTCCTCCTTACTGCAAACCCTACCACACTCCCCAAAGAAGGGAATGAGGGAAGGGAATGAGCCCAAAATGAAAAACTTGCTTTGTGTAACGTCCAGTCTCCAGCAAGGACTGGCAGCAAATCCTTAAGGCAAAAGTATGTGAGTTGATTGTTGCATTTTTTATTTTTTTTTTTACAGCGATAGCAAAATTTTGGCAGTATCGACTTGAGTCTCTTCCATCAGCAGCTCCTTTGCTAACTCCCCACTGCAGCTGGGCACGGGGGCATACGTGCCCCTATTGTATAGCTTGGGCTGGCGTAGGCGATTTGCAGGGCAGCAATATATATCCGCCAGCAACCCTTTATAATATCACTGCTTCTCTGAGAGCAGGAGTGGGGCCTTTCTCTCCGAACAGCAGGCAGGTGGCTATTTAGAGCGCTAGCAATTTACACTCCATTCTGTTGGCTTTGGATAACCATCTCATTTCTTTCATGCCTTGCCCACAAGTTTCATCGCCGCCGATGTTTGCGTAGTAACTGAATTGCTCTCGCACATTTAGTTCTGCATCTCTCGGTACCTGGTAATTTACGCTGTGGTGCACTTACTGCCTGCACTAAAATCAATTAAATAGCTGGTGTTGGCTTCAGGAGGAAGGGGCTTTGCAGCAAGGCAGATAATAAACGTTAAATCTATATATGCCCCAGCATGAGAATTCATTATGAGACGGTAGGATGCCTCTTGGGCACTATGCGGAGGCATTCTGATTAAATGGTTACACGCCCTTAAACAGAAAAGGACTTTCATAACAGCCTGGAAAGCTTTGAATTGAAATAACATGGCACTGAAGCAAAATGCAAAATTAAAATCACTGCTCACAGGTTTGTCCTTTAACGTGGTGGCACTGTTATTGAAAGTTGTTTTTCCCTCTGAGTTGTCTTCTGGAGGAAGGCTGTACAGGCTGGAGACAGTAGGAGGCTCACAACAGTTTCATGTCAGTGTGTACCAGAAGATATCTAATGGATTTGTGGCCAAAAAAACGCTTAATTTCCCAAGCATATCTCAGCTTCAACCTTTCTTTAAGGTAATATAGTCAGGTTATTCTGCTCCAGAGCCCATAAGACAGCCAGTGTTGCACTAACTTGCAGTTGTATTTTTATTGTCTTATCAAGAGGCTCTGTGTAAAACTTTTGGAAGACCCCATCAAGCAAGGTGATGATGAAGCATTATTACCCCATACAAAAGCTTTTTGTATTCATTCTGAAAGAGACGATCTTTTGCTTTACTTTTTTTTTTTTTTCTTCTGGAACCTTCCCCCAAAGACTCTACACAGCACATATTTTCAAAGCCAGGGAGATTCATACAGCTTTATGTGGCTGGGGTCAGGACTCTAAATGGGATTATGTAAAATGTAGATTTTTTAATGGAAATACCAGTTCCTGTCTAAAATCCTGTTTTGACTTTCTTTGGTAGTGCTGTGGTTACCTCTTTTGAAAGAAACAATTTTCATAGAGCTAAAGAAGTTCTTGCCACAGTTTTCTGCTTTAAACATTCTCCCTCGGAAAAGTTTTCAATGGAAAAAAAATCTGGGGTTGATTTTTATATTTTTTCCACCTGAAACAGTGGTTAAGTCTGTTGTAGCCAAACTTTTACTTTTTTAAGCATTTTATAGAAAAAGAAAATACTGTCACTGGTGAAGCTTTTCTTTGATGCATTTATAGAACATGTGCTCTTTTTATTCTGATCATGCTGCATGTTTATATCTTAACCTGTAAAGGCTGTTTTTCCCTTAAACTGGAGGAAAAGAGAGTTAAGAGGGCCAAACCCTTGTGTCTCCATTTTTCTTCTTCTCTTAGACAAAATTCCCATTTGTGCCTGTGTGATCCTGGTGTAGTTGTCAACGAATTTCTAGACTGGACTGCTGAAAACCTTTTGGAGGAGTTTGATGTTTATTCTGTCTGATTATTCTCTTGGTAGCATTTAACCATTTCATAATTCTGTTTTCTTAATCCCCAATTGATAATACTCCAAGGAGCGCTTGGGTTGGAGGTAGGGAAGCCTTTAAATGTCCATGAAAAGAAGATATTTCTTCCAAAAATGTATTGTAATGAAAAAGAACTCAGAAACATTCTTAAACCCACTGAAAGAAAGTGGAGCTATTAAGACCTACTTAAGCATACAAAGAGATAAAATAAATAAATAAATAAAAAACACTAAGAACTGTGGTTTAAATTCCTACATTAAAGTCAGTTAGCAAAATGAAATTTTCACTATGCACCCCCGCCTTAGATTTTCTGCCAATAAAACTCTGACGTGAGTCTCTTACAGCTCCTGAAAAAGGGAGAAAAAGAGCCAAGCACCCGTCTGGGCACCATGGGGAAGCTCCTTGTGGTGGTGGTGGTGGGATCTGCGCTTGGTCCTAAGGGTCACCCCATTGCCAGATGCCACCAGCCAGCAGAAATGCAACAAAAAGAAGTGATAGTGAGAGCACAGAGGAGAGGAAAATGACCTTATTCTGACTGCACACCAGTGTTATCTGCAGGAATATTTATCTCCTTGCAGCCTAGGGTCTCTTCCATTGACTCATGCTGGGTTTCTTGTGAGCATCGGGCAGCACCATCCGTAGAAAGTACTGCTGACATTTTGCGTCTCAGGGCTGGAAACCCTCTGCCAGAAGCTTTTAAATCTACTCTTTTCAGACAGTTTCTCAGCTGGATTTGCCATGTAAAGGGTTTTCTTCACCTTGGAGCTGTCTTGCCTAGTTTGATAGGTGGCGAGGGAAATGAAGGAAATGTAGATTTCTGTCACTGGAGATCAGGTAACTCTTCAGACTGTGCCAAATGAAATATAATTTAAAAAATTCTGTCTGGGGAAAGACATTTTATCTCACACCCTTTTCATCCTGGAGCTCAACTCATTTGTGTGTACGTTCAAAAGTTTAATGCGAAAAAGGCAATTTGCACAACAGTATGGTCAAAAAGAGAAAGAAGAGAAGATTAAAATAACTAATGTAGTCGCTGTCTGTGGACAGTGCCCTGAATATACTTTTCCCTGGAGCACACTGCTAAATGTGACCAAGATAGTCACTCAGTATGTTACCCCTGTGCCTGAGCTTCTTTACCTGCCCACACATGTGCTCCCAGCTTGCTCTGTTTGTGCTCATCTTCATCCGAGATGTTCTTCCTGCACCACCACAGCTTGTCACACTTTCTGCTCTCCAGAACTGCTACAGCACCTCAGGACAGGGACATCCCAAGGGGGAACTGCTCGTGATACTCATCTCCTGTTCTGCGGCAGGTCCCCTAAAGCTGCTCTGTACCTTACAACCCATTGGATGCTGGTGGGAGACAGGTGCAGGAGTATTTTATTGCTCGTTTGCTTTTCCTGTTGTATGACAGCCTCCGGCAAGGCAAATGACACAATGGTGAGGCTCTAAAGTCCTAAAGGACCAGTTGGCTCTGAATTCCAGCACTCAGGGGCAGGGGCAGAGGCAGAGGAGGCAGCTCACGGCTTGAAAGAGGAGGAGGAAAAAGCAGAAGCTGAACCATATGGTACAAAATGTAGAAGCAGACACAGTATCTCAGTGGTAGGTGCTCGTTAGACTGCTTCTGATGTGCTGGGAAGACTGAGTGTATTCTGCTAGAGGGATTGCAGTGTTCTTGTATAAGCTAAAAAACCTAGCAGTGCAGAGTGGGTAAGGGACAGGTCTCTATCTATGGAAAAATATTCCAGCTGTTTTCCAGAAACGTGTAACAAGATCCAGGGGCTGCTGGTCTCCAGAGTCTTGAGAAGATGTTTTTGTGGTTAGAGCACACAGGTCTGAAAATCTGGAGCTCTTGTCTTACTCTGTCATTGATTTATGTTGTGGTCTCTGGTCATTTTGTCTTCTAATTTCCCTGCCCACAGAAAGGGAATACTTTCCTAATTAATTCTGGGTAAGATTATTTTTTTTTCCTCAAGTCAGTGCTACTCTTTGTGCAGTAGGTTGTTACAAGAAATAAGAGTGCTGCAGTCTGGCCTCTGGCTTTGTCCACCGAGGAGCACTGCAGTACGACTGGGGATGAGTAAAAGCCAATGGGTTTGCTTGCTGGGACCTGTGACTATTCTGAAAAACATATCCAGCGATGCCTTGATCCATACTATTTTTTTCTGTAGGTACCCTTTGCAGTAGCTTTTTCCCTCTATCCTGTCTTTTTAGGCAGAAACCTATACAGATCATATCCCAGGCTGCCCACAGTGGCGCAGTGTATAACAGCATGACCAGTGATGGACATCATCATCTCATAGATTTATTTATCCTTATGGTGTTGCTATGTGGAAATGTAAAACAGCAGCAGTATGACATCCAAAGTTAAAAAATCCACTTAAACAAAGTCAGGATGTCACCTACTGTGTGCAGATGTGGCTGCAGCCAAATGCATCAAGCCAGTGATGGAAGGTGGCAATGAGAGGCATCAATAAAAACTTCATTCAGGGAGAAATATAAAAAAGCAATTTAAACCCAGGCAGAATAAAGACCGAACAGCAGTATCGAGAATTTGAATATCCTTTTCTTTATGTTGCAGGTAGGTGGAAATGGTTATTGCAAATAAGGGGATGAAGGCACACTGTGTTCTAGGACATGGTACAGCGGGCTGGCTCAAAGTGATGGATGCCCCAGGACGCATTGCAATGAGAAGATAACTAGTCATTGGTCCTATGTCTGAAATAGTTATTGGCCTCAATAGACAATAAACACCAAAAGAGGCCTTCATAGAAGGATCCTTGGGGGCATGAGAGCCTTAGACTTGATATATAAGCCTTCAGACCCTCAGACCCTGCTGGGAAGCTTGCCTAGGTCCAGGCTGTGCTTGGGTGTCTTCTTCTCACTCTGGGGAGTGGATATGAATGCAGTGGTACATATGCAAGGAATGACCTTTTTGGCTACATCTATCCTAGTAAAATTAAAAGGTCTGTATTGGTGTAATTCACTGAGCTGCATCCAGGCACTGGTAGGAGTACAGCTGGGCATGGGGAGCGACACCTCTGTGCCTCTGCTCCCATTTGGGAAGTGAGAATAACAGCCCTCTCTGCCATTTACGAGGGCTGTAAGGATAAATACATTAAACTCTGCAATGCCTTGAGATAATAATATCAGTCTAGGCATGCAAGTGCCTCAGACAAATCCTGTGTGCAAAAGCCAAGTTGTTGAAAGCACAACTTTTGGCACAGTGAAACTGCTTGAAGGAGACTTTAGTTTGATTTCAAAGGGTTTCTGAGAATAACTGTTCTGAATCCTGCTTCCTCCCTGAAAAAAATAAATGCATAGTGTCACGAAAAAGACATTAAAAGAGGAAAATCAAAGCAGTTGGAAGATTACTCCTGGTTTGGCTTTTTAGATTTGAGAAGCACACATCAATTCATCTGTTGAGCATTGTTGGTCTGGCACTGGTACGACTGTCTGTTGCCCTGCAACACAAATCACTGCTGCAAAAGCTTCTTCAGGACACAGTTATTTATAATCATGGAATCACAGAATAGTTTGGGTTGGAAGGGACCTTAAAGATCATCTAATTCCAGCCCCCTGCCATGGGCAGGGACACCTCCCAGCAGCCCAGACTGCCCCCAGCCCCATCCAGCCTGGCCTTGGGCACTGCCAGGGATGGGGCAGCCACAGCTCCTCTGGGCAGCCTGGGCCAGGGCCTCACCACCCTCTGAGTGAAGAATTTCTTCCTAATGTCTAATCTAAATTTACTGTCTTTCAATTTAGAGTCTTTACCCTTTGCCCCATCACAACACACCCTGTTAAAATGTCTGCCCCCATCATTCTTGTAGCCCCTCTTTAAATATCAGAAAGCTTTAAGTATTTAAGAGCTTTCTGGCTCTGAAACAATTCAAACTTCAGTCTGTCCACCGTCTCATCACTGGCATGGACATGGTTTTAGAAGTAGCTTACAGAGGTCCATTCTGCGACCCAGCTCCCACCTGGGGATGTCAGCCCTTACGTAGCCGCAGACACCTGCATGGTGGTGAAGTCTGTCCCAACTGCAGGACAAGGGGAGCAGGAAAAGGGAGAGGGAACCTGAATCATTAGCAGGAAAATTGGCCTTCTGTATGCATGACACCTTCCATGTACCATCAATCATGCATGCACCACATCATGTGGCTGTTAGTGCAAAATTTACTTGCTGTTTGCTATTGACATCTTGGTAGTAAATTACATTCATGGCCTCCGGGTTCTGGTCCTGTTGAATAGTTATTTGCAAAGCAAAGGAAACACATACTGTTTTTCTTCTATTTAGACTCTGAATGCATAAAATATTCTCTTTTCAGTCTGAGCATGCAGGTGCCCTTTAGAATGTGAATATTAACATTGCTTACGGAAAACATACTTTATTTCTAGGTAGTTATTTCTCATGTAACAACGCTTCTTAGAGAATTCAACATTATTTATGTTTCTCAGAGAAGCTCCTAAAATAAAAGCTGTCCTACTTTCCTTAATCTTGAATCCTCACTTGGTAGATCGCATCAGATTTCAGTGCAATTCTGTCTTGTACAATTAACCTGTGAGGAAAAAAATCCCCAAACCTTCACCTTGTGAAACTCACTGGGCCAGATAGATGAAAAGCAGGCACAATTGCTTCTAAGATTTTACTTCTGGTGATGTATTTACAATTACTTTTGAAAATTCAGAAACATTATGTTCTGACAGATAATGGATAATCAAAATTTTAAGAGAGAAGTCCTGTAATTAGACACAAAGAAGCAAAGTTTAACCTGCACCAACAGCTAAATTAGACATAATGAGACTTGTCCAAGGTTCTTTCATCAGGTATTTTGTTTGCTGGAGTGATGCCTTTGCATCCTGGCTGTGCCACAGGATCTGCCTGTTCTTGGAGTTCCTCTGATGTATATGACGTACAAGATTTCCCTTTATTAGCCCCATCTTTTAATTACTTGTCCGGGTGTCTGGAGGGGCTTTGCCTTGGCTCCTGCAGAGAGGCAATGCGATGGTGTCAGGCCACGCAGGGCGTTCCAGCCAGCCTTCTGCAGATGAATCATCTGAAGGGCTCTTTCTGAAAGGCTGGGCTCTTGCATTTGTTTCATTCTCCTTGGTGAGCTGAAAATAGTGTGTATTGTTCTCATAATCCTTAGCAACTTGAAAACTGCCATAAATTGAATTCTTAATCTTTACCTACAGCAAGAAAATAGGCTAATTCAGTTATTCCTGCAGTTACTTAGCTAATGCTAATTAACTGGGATTTTGATGGCTTTGTTTTTTTCAGCAGTTTTCTAAACATTTCACTTATCATTTAAACGAGTCCTTTACAAGTCTAAGCCATAGTGAATAGCCTTGTTTCTACGGTGCACATTTTTAAGTCAGAGCAACATATGTAAAAATAAATGTACAGGAAAAAAGACCTACTCCCACAATCTCATTAATCATAGATTAGCAAGATTCCTAATAGGTTGGATATGCTTTTTGTGAGGATTTTTTTTTTTTATATAGCCATGTCACAGGGCAGAAATAAATGAAGATGATGTTGAGAAGTGGTGGTACAACTACAATTTAAACATATTTGTGTAGTTGTAGGTTACAGGTCAGAAAATACATACCCACCAGACCTAGCTATTATTCCTAGAACTTATCTGGAGGACTGTGAATTCCAGCTTTGGATATTTTGAGGACTATTTTGAGCTGCATTTGCTTTGTTTCCCCTGAAATCTTCTTCTCAACAGAGTTAGAAACAACGTGTTGAATGACTTAGACAGGGTCAGAAAGATCAGGTGAAGGATCAGGTGTATCTCCGTGCATAACTTCAGTCTGATGCTAATCGCTAAAGGTTTATAGGCTGCAGTAGGGAAGGTCATCTTTTGGGTAACCAGCGCAAGTGGCCACACGCTACTTAATACAGAGGGAGCACCATGTATGCGCCTGCACAATGGCAGATTTTGCCCTCAAAAACTAGTGAATGGTTGTTCTATGTGGCTATTATATGGCTGTGATGATCCAGTGCTTACTACCAGTTTAGGGAGGGGTCACAGTTATGTCTTGAAACCCTGTAGCCTCGGTGATTTCCAGCCTGTTCTGGCTCCTGACCTCAACTGCATTGAGCAAAGGCTTGTGTCTCCTATCCGAAGTGCATTAAGCGATGGACTGGTGAAAATTAACAACCATCAGATCTGGGAGCATTAGATAATCTCTTTGCACATTCAGTAAGGAATGTCCTCCTTTTACTGTAAGAACCAGATGCCTCAAAGAGATCTTCAAGGACTGTGTGCAGGGACTGAAAGCAAGACAGAAGAGGAACAGGAATAGAGGGATGAGGTTGTGGGCGAGGAGCACAGATCTGCTTTTGGTGCCCAGCTGAGGAGCAGCTATTGGCTCTGACACTCAATGGACTTTCCTCAGCCCTATTTCTATGCCTTGTGGCACGCAGCTAAGCATGCCCATGCTCACATCTAGGGGCACAACCTGCTAGTGCTGACAGCAGCCAGAATTCTTCTCCTAACTTTGACAGGATCCCTCCCAGATTAGGTTTTGCCTCTGGATGGAACTGTAATAACTGAAACACTTTCAGCATTTCATGGGACAGTGAAGTGCTTGTGATATGCTAGGGAATTAGAAAAAAAAAAAAAAAAAGCAAACAAATTTCCCATATAAAATGTCTAGGTAAAGCCTGTACAGGTGGGAATAGACCAAGCCTGATACTCACAGTAAAGAATCCTGCATAGTTCTTCTGGCTGGATTGGTTTGCTAAATAAAGAGTGGAAGGGGCTCGTTTGTGGCCCTCAGGACAAGTGTCCTGATGGACAGGCCTGCATCTGCTCAGCCTATGCCCATCCTGCTCTGCATCCCAGCTACATGGATGCCACAGAGCTTTGGGCCCTTGTTTTCCTCCAGGTTTCAGAAGGTGCTGTGGTGGCCCTCACACTTGATCACTATGTTGTTGTTTGCTTCTCAGATCAGACTGTCTCAATGGGCATAAAGGACTGTGGTGAAGTCCTCCGTGATAGTGTGTGTGAGTTACACGACCTGGGGAGCAGCACGGGAAGCTGGAGGTGTTGGAGAGAGATCTTGTTGCAGTGATCCGGAACAGTCATGTTGTGAGCTAAGAGAGTATCCATGAACCTCAGGCATTTGGTGCTTAAGTGAATGCTTAAGATCATTTCCTGGCCTTCATTTAGCTGGTGTTGTACAAGTGTCCCATATCTCCCTCCCAACAGGAGAACCCTGAGTCCTGAAATCTGATCTATATGGTCAGATCCTCAAGCAAATCCACAACCTCTTTGAGATGACCAGCTCTTCTTCAGCGTGTTTGCCATCCCACCCAGTGTCAGGATTGGGGTCTTAGTGCTGGTCTTGTTGCCTCTGGTCCCGGAGGCTGGGCTGGTTGTTACCCCACCAGAGAGGAGAGGCCACTGCTGATCCCAAGTGAAGCGTAGCAGCTGGTGGGTAGGAGTCGGTGCTAAGGCAGCATCCTGTGCTTCCCCGGCGGCGTGAAGAGCTGCTCGGTGCTGAAGGAGGGGAGGAGGGAGTATGCTGGGAGGAAGCTGTCACGGATCTGCCTCTCGGTGCTGCTCACAGTCCTACGCTGGCTGAGTCAGAGCTGGCGGGGAAGGCGAGACGCGTGGGTGGCCTCTGGGGAAAGTCCACGCTCACATCAAAAAAAGGTTTACGAGGAGGAGAAAACCAGCAGGACCCCCCCTGAAGTCTAAGGGCCAAAAAGCTGAAGGGCTGTGCCTGATGTTACAGTGTGGTGAGGGTGAGGAAGACTATCCAGAGCCTTTCTTCGCAGTCTGTACTGCCTGGGTAACTACAGAGGCTGGTTGCATGTTAAATGGCCTTCCCTCTGTGGTGGCCGTGCCTTTCACACCAATGGTCCCATCCTGCTCTGGTGGGTAGTAGAGAACAGTGGTTCCTGTGCTGTGAGGCCCCTGGGGAGCGGGAGGTAGTTGGTCATGGGTAATGAAGTCTGCTTTTTTTGGGTGGGCAGGCTCTGTGTGTGCTCTTTGGGCTGTTTGCCACTGGTGAGCGGCACTCACCATCATGTGGGCCTTGGTGGACACGTGTTGCTGGTTCTCATACCCTCGAGAACTGGGAATTTGTCAACACTGTTGGACAAAGCTGTGAGGCTCAGCCTTTAACATGGACCAAGCCACTGCATTCAAGCTGCTGAGAGCAAACGAGCAAGATGGTGAGATCTCCACCACAGCATCCAGTGAGTTTCCTTCCCTCACTTTCCTTCACCCCTTGTGTCATGAATTCACCAGCACTCGTGTTGCCATTCCTGCACACACAAACACTGTTCTCATAAATAGCACTTTTTAAAACTTCTCCAGGACTTACTTAAAAATGTTTGTTCTTGGTGGAGATGTGCAAAGCCAAGCATGGTGAGCTTTGAAATCAAGCTTATGTTCAGAAATAATCCAGAGACAAATTAGCAAAGACTTCAGAGTTAAATTAGCCAAGATAACATGTCAAGCCATTGAATTTCAGTTTAACAGGATGCCAAAATATCTCAAGATGTCTCTTATGATGTATTGCATTGTTTCTTACAATTTGAGCAGTAGGAAAGTGAATAAAAATAAGTCTGCATCCTTCTGTTTCTCTTTGATTTACTGTCTGAAAATTCAAGATGTTTAAAAAGGTATTTATAATTGTACATTTAGGCTTCGGCAGGCATTTATTTTACTGTGCAATTTGAAAGTGATTCAGTTAAGCAATTAAGGACTAAACTAAATTGTCACACACAAAAAGGGATATTTGCATATGTTACTTACAGCATCCATTTCAAGTTGATTTCCAGGAGTAAAACATGGGTCTTGCTGTTCCTTCCCCACATCCTTCCTAATAATTTTTGAAACATTGGCCAATTTGAGCTGAATTTGATGAAGGAGTAGAGTTCTTGGGTACAAATAGATCCCAATGAGTTTTGTGAAGATATGCCCCCAATAAATAGAGCACCTCTAAGTGCTTCCAGCAGAAGGAAATGCATATTCTTGTGAGTTTTGAAAGTGGTAGCACGTGCCCCATAAACAGCTCAGCATTTCCCAGTGGCTGAAGCAGAGAGGTGTTTCCTTCTCTAAGTATAGAGTGGTTATTTTGAGGGCTTGACAGGGGAATGTGGAGTTTCATGCATCACCCACGATGTTAGAAAAAGCATTAGGATATTGAGACTATCTGTGACAAGAAGTAGAGAAATGATATAAGAGGCTGGCAGAAACATCGGGGAAGACTTTAAAAGAGCTTGAAAGGTTAGTCCGACCAAGCGATGATTAATAAGGGATATGTTATGCACAGTACCTGGTGGATGCAGACTGCTAGGAGAGACAAATTGGCTGCGGTTGGGCCTGTGTGACAGGCCTTTTCTGACTGCTCACTCTGACTGCAGGTGTTAAAGAAGACAGAAGATATGATTCTGCAGATCTGTTACAGAATCATAGAATGTCTTGGGTCAGAAGGGACCTCAAAGCCCCCCAGTGCCACCCCCTGCCATGGGCAGGGACACCTCCCCCCAGCCCAGGCTGCCCAAAGCCCCATCCAGCCTGGCCTTGGGCACTGCCAGGGATGGGGCAGCCACAGCTCCTCTGGGCAGCCTGGGCCAGGGCCTCACCACCTTCAAAGTAAAAATTTCTTCCTAATATCTAACCTAAGCCTACCCTCTTTTAGTTTAAAGCCACTCCTCTTATCCTACCACCACACCCCCTGACACAGAGGTCATCCCAGCTTTCCTGCAGCCCCTTCAGGCCCTGGCAGGCCGCTGGGAGGTCTCCCCGGAGCCTTCTCTTCTCCAGGCTGAACACCCCCAGCTCCCTCAGCCTGGCTCCACAGCAGAGGGGCTGCAGCCTCTGATCATCCTCGTGGCCTCCTCTGGACTCGCTCTGATACATCCCTGTCCTTGTGCTGGGCCCCAGAGCTGAACGCAGGCTCCAGGCGGGGTCTGACGAGAGCAGAGCAGAGGGGGACAATCCCCTCCCTGCCCTGCTGCCCACGCTGTGTTGGTGCAGCCCAGCACACGGTTGGATTTCTGGGCTGCAGGCGCACATTGCTGGCTCGTGTTGGGCTTCTCATCCACCACCACCTCCAGGTCCTTCTCCTCAGGGCTGCTCTCCATCCGTTCTCCACCCAGCCTGGATTTGTGCTTGGGATTGCCCCAGCCCAGGTGCAGGGCCTTGCACTTGGCCTTGTTGAACTTCATGAATGTGCATGTTAACCTGCTCCAGCAAGTACAGCTCTTTAAACCTCCCTTTCTCTGGAGGAGGACATCAGCAAGCACCCAGGCTAGGACTAGCTATGGCCTGAAAGGACATTTGTGTTACTAGCTTATGTCTGTGGAGGAGACACTGCTCAAAACCATTGAAGTCACTGTGAGTTTTTCCATATGCTCAGTGAGCTGTGATTCAAGCTCTTGCAGAGGTGAGGACAAGGATGTATCCACTTTTTTAGGAAAAAGCAAATACTGTCTGCAGAAGCTTCTGTTCAGCAAGAAATTCCAAAGAAAGCTTTGGATCTCATCGCTTCTGTGACATTAAGTTATGGTAATTTTAACATATTCCTTTGAATTTTAAAAGCAAGTAGCATGTGCTCCGTAAACAGTTCCACGTTTCCCAGTGGTAGAGAAGAGAGGCGTTTGTGGTGTTGGTACCAGTGATGGGGTTTCCACACACCCTCAGAAGGAGGAGAAGGAGATCCTGATGTGGTTTGTGTTATAGCAGCAGTGGTGATTCCAGCATGGCTCACAGAGGAAGAACGGGAGAATTTTAGAAGGGTCCATCTCGGTGCAAGACCGTAGGAAACAGCCACCTGCCCAAAGGACATTGAAGCTGAGGTTTCCGTGATGTTGCTCATTTTGAGACATCTGCTTCAGAGAGGGTAGCACTGGAGTGAAAGCAAGGAAAGAATGAAAGACAAGGACATTGTTATGATGTGCACCAGGACACACTTTCCTAATGGTTGAACTTATCCTCTGAATGAAGCGTGAACAGATCTGTGACTCAAAGCTGAACAGCACGGAGAAGTTGGGAGCAATTCTGCAAATTCAGAGGAAATGATCAAAAAAATGATGGACAAAATGATGTGTGAGCTTTTTTTCCCCACTTCTGGTTTCTGCAATTTGAAATTGCTTCTAATGCCAAGAAAATCAGAACAGAAACTGGCCAGTATTGCAGGTGCCTCGGGTATGGTCACGCCTGATCTTTAAAGGGCATATAATGAATTTCCTCCTGAAATTTTGCAGAGTACATTTTGTATTTTAGTGATGGAAAGCAGGGCTCAGATTGATTCTTCTCTGAAGAGTGAGAATTTCTGGGTAATGTTGATCTTCAGGTTTTACTACATTTTATAAATGCAGTTCTGTTTTCTTTTTCCAGATAGGAAAATTCATGATGTAAAAGAAAATTCTTTTGAGAGGTAGTTTGAATAAAGAAACTACTTATGTGCAAACGTGAATATAAATTTAAGAGAAGAGACAAACTAAAAAAAAAAAAAAACCTCTTGAGGTTATTACATCAATCTCAAACTTAATAAGCTGGAAGAGAATGCATTTTAGATTTTATATTAACTTCCTTCAGACTGAGAACCATTTCTCCTTGCACTTCAGTTTCCATCTCATTAATTTATTAATAATTAAACACCTGAAAAATAAAAGATCTGTTATTTCTCAAGTAACGTCAACCTATAGATTTCTAATTAACCAGCCTCAGAGCGTGGAGAAGCCGTTCCTCCAGCAGCTGTTGCTACCACCAGCAAATTTTAGTTGCAGAAATAAAGTTGAATTATTTTTCTCTGCCAGAACAGAGACCAAAGGCTAATGGAGATTGTGCTTAGCACAAAGGCTGTGTCTAAGGAGGGAGCCTGGGAGCATCTCTGGGTGTCCTGGGCCTAGGTACAGGCTCTAGGTTCATCCTGGCTTGTGGGGCGATGCATCCCATTCTGTGTTGGTTGGAAAACCTGAGTGCATGGATGAGGAAGGATTCGTCCATGCTCCCTGCTGTGTTCTTGGGGATGCTGTGCACAGGGAGGTTAGAAACTGCATGGATGCATTGCCCTAACGTTGGAGACCTCACAAGCCCTGGAGCTTCATAGATGAGACAAACAGCAGAAGGTGAAATGAAAGCATTTGGAGGAGGAATAAAAGTGGTTTAGGGCACAGAAGGAGCCTGTGGTGGTGTCAGAAGAAAAATGCACCGTTTTCAAAACCTGTTTTTGCCTGTTTCTGGGATGAATCTGTCTTACCAGCTACTCTCTAGCACTTCCAAAACCTCCTGTGAGTTGTGGACAGAGAAACTCTTTAAGGTGTATTTCATCTCATGATCCCGCAAACGCCTTTTGACGTAACTTTACCCACATAAATAATCCCCTCTGCAGGGATTTGAGAATCAGGTTCTCAAATTATAGCTCCTGATGTGCCAAGTGCCTCAGACTATGTGGATCTCAGCCCACGGCAAATATCCTTAGAAACTTTTTCCGGATTGATTAATATGTTCTTTCAGAGTCATCTAAAAAATAATAATAATAACATTTCCTGCCTAATAACTGAAGAGACAGCTGTGCATATAGGGTGAAACTGCAAATGCTCCTTGGAGCTCTCATGTTCTGCCTGCTACAGTGGTGCTGAGGCTCCTCCTGTGGGGATCGCGGAGAAGTACAAACGATGAAAATACTGGAAACAAGTAGGGAAGAGTGGCTGAGGAGCTGGAGGAGGGATACTGACTGGCGAAGAATGGAAGTCTTAGCAGTGAATCATACAGTGCCAAAAATATAAAACAAAACCAGTATCTCTCCTCCCCTTGCTACAGAACTTCACAAGTTCTCTTTTGATTCTGAGTTTCTCCTCTGCATTAATTGCTAGAAGTAGTGGCACCTATTCCAGCTGAAATCGGGGATGTGTGGGGTTTATATTTAGGGAAACCCAGGCAGGTTAATGATGCTGTTTGACCTCTAGGAGAGTCCTGATATCCCAGGGTTCAGCCTTCACTGTCCTCCAAAATCTGTGCAGCATCTCCCTGCTGAGGCAGCAGTGTGACTCCTGTCCCCTTTCCCGGGAACAACACCCTACAACAGAGGACGTGCTGTCGTGTCACCAGGTTTCCCCGCTCCTAGTTATCACTTCTCCATAGTCCAAGGGGAGGTTTGCGCAGGTACCGTTGAGACCTGCAAAATGTAGCTCTGCAAAATTAGCTTTTCTCCTCCAAAGAGTTCCTTATTGAGTGTGGCTGCTGCACCTGCCCTGTACTGGGTAGAGATGAATGAGTGTAAGGGGAGGGGGGAGAAAGAAATAGGTTGCATTTTTAAAGGCAAAACTGTGAAGT
This sequence comes from Anser brachyrhynchus, assembly GCF_964034855.1. Lineage (NCBI taxonomy): Eukaryota > Metazoa > Chordata > Aves > Anseriformes > Anatidae > Anser > Anser brachyrhynchus. The sequence continues at coordinate 6,971,595 of NC_137694.1, forward strand.
GGAAGGAGCTGTTTTCTCCACAGGGAATGATGACTGAAAGGGAGGTGGCTCAGTATGACCAAAAAAAACCAAATACACAGTTTTATCTATGAGATAAACCCAGTTCTGACAGTGATGACCCTGTTCCACATTGGGTTTTCTCATGAAAATGCAATTAAATATCTGCTGTAGCCCTACAAAATCTCTTGGAGGCTGTTTTGCCTATACACCCCCACAGCCAGTGCCAGCCCTGCTGGGGACCAAGAAGCGACAGTAACATTATGTGCTGGAGGTGGGATCGAGCAAGAACATCCAGTCTGGCCCCGTCTAATCTTCTGTTTGTTCAAATCTGGGAATAAAACCCGAAGAAGAAAACAAGCAAACAAACAAACAAAAAACAACCCTCAAACAAATAAACAGACAGAACATCTATGCAGGGATGGAGAGAGAGGGGATAAATGCAAAGAAGGACTTGGGCGTTCAAATTAATGCCTACCTGGAATGTAAGCATCGACATCCAAAGCTGTCACGGTGAGGACTTTCACGTAGCGTCCCTACCTCTGAGGGTGCTTTTTGCAAACCCCTGCCCCAGGAGGTGGTGCCAGGCTGCTGCCTCCACGCTTTGCCATGGCAGCATCCAGGTGGGTACCCATCCAGGTGCTCTGATCCCCTCTGAAAAAAATGCCTGGGGACTGCCAGCAAGAATGGCTAGCTGCAGTTTTTGCTGTTTTCCTTCTTGTATTTTTGTTTCCTATATTTCCAGAGCCCCAGCTATTTTTCTTTTTCAAAATGTATAAACTTGTGGGGAAAAATATTGAAGCTTTCTTAGAGACAAAACCTACTGATTCCATAGAAATGCAAAATAATGAATTGCTTTTCACTTTCTCTCATAGGGGTGATTTTTGTGAAACTTTATTCCACTGCTAAAGGTTTAAAAAAGATACAGCAGTTCAAAAAAGTCAGAGAGTAAATGCATCATGGGTGCTTTGTCGACAGCTCACATTTACGGAGCAGTGGCCAAATCTTCTCTGAAATTTTGAATACTTACATTTTATTTTCACACATCTTGCGATGCTCATTTTTTTTGCTTTTATGCTCTGGGCTGGCCAATTTAGCTCAGAATCAGAGGCAGTCAAGAGCCCAAGAGACAAATTTTAATTAGAAGGCAATCAAACCACCAGATGGCTCCCTGATGTCTTAAATCACCACTTGGGCGAAATAAATTGATTTTTCTTGAAAACAGTGCTAGAGTTAATTTTAAACAAAACCCCAAAGCTGAAACATAAAATAGTTTTGCATAGTTGTGAGAATAATTTGTAGACTGCGAAGCATACATTGGAGTGTTTTATTTGTTTAATAAAAAGCATTAATGGCTGAAACGCTGGTTACTTTTGCATCGTGCCCTGTGATCTGTTCTCAGCTTGGCTTTTGTTTAAAAATATGTTTAATGCTTGGAATTGGCTGTACCAAACAAAAGAAAATAGCACAAAAGAAATTAATTCTTCCCAACCCTCAGTTTCGGTATCGTGCTGCTTCTGAGAGCTGTGGAAGTTTGGGGTCTGAACCAGCTCTGGGGTGTGTTTTCGAGGTGGCTGCCCTCCTCTTGGACCTTGCAGAGTAGCTGTGGGACCACAGTTTTCTCCCACGTCCCACCTGCCGCTTGAGGTCCAAATTCAAAGCCTGTTTGCAGCAAAAATTTGGGACTATTGTTGTGCCGTCTGCCTCTGGAGGGAGTCCAGTCTTGTGATCTAAACCCACCACCAAGGAGCCACCACTCTGCAGCCACGTGCTTTTTTGCCCACTGTCCGTGTATTACCTTGTAGCCTGGTCTCTTGCCTTGTGCTGCTGTGTCCTGGGGGGGGTCCTGCACTGCAGGGATGATCAATCGCAGCTGCAATGCCATTGCCCCTTCCACATCACCTGGCCACATTTGTGGTGGTGTCTGCTTCTTCTACAAGGGACGTGCACACATCAGCCTGTCATGCAGCAGGTGACCCAACACCTGGAGTCTCCTGTATTAGACCCTAGGGAGCTGGGAGGTCTGTTCTTGCAAGCAGAGGCATTTTAGGATAGGTTTATTCTTCTACAGTAATGTTGTCAGTCTATTGTACTGTTGATACGTGCTTGAATCTGCAGACACTGCTGTGAGCAGGATGCACCACTTGATTTCCATGTTATTTCTGCTGGCTAGCCTAGAGGAGCTGAACAATGGGGGGGAAAAAATCATAATAACGTAGTTTGGTTTTGTATCTCCAAACAGGGCTTTGGTCAGTGCTGAAAGCCAAGTCCAGCTGGTTTCGTGGCTGAGCTTTCAGCGCTGGGGGCGCCAGGACACAAGACGTGTCCTTGCCTCAGGTGCTGACCCTGAGCGTGGGAGCAGCACAACAACAACAACAACCATGAAAAAAAACCCAAATCATAAAAACGTCGGCTCCGTTTTCCCAATAAATATTTTATTTTAACTGAGTATTATACAGAGGTGCTTTTACGTACTGGCACAGCACTTTAACAAAAAGTACTTTAACAAGGGGGTTCAGCCCGGTGCTCAGCAGCTACGAGGCGGGGGGGAAACATTTGGCAATTCTGTTTTCCTAACCTCCCGAGAACACACCAGAAAGATTCCTCTTAATTGAACCCTTAAACTTTTAATGCAGTCCCTGGACTGATATGCGTTTGCCATATGTTTTACTTAGCTGTTAAATGGTTGACTAAGGCCTTTACTTGGCCTGTTAAGCTGAATTGATGACATTTTAATATTGCACAGGGAATACCACAGCCAAATAGAAAACAGACGTCTGTGGTGCTGAGACGGGTCAGTGCTGGTGCAGGGTGCGGAGCCGGACCAGGGAGCTGCATTTTTGCAACCAGAGCAGCATAAATAACACCGGGAGAGCAGGAGAGAGTTTGCAGCAGTGGCTTTGAATGCTCATACCTAGTTATAACTCATTATTTAAAGGCTGTCTAAAAGCACTTTATAAATCACCAGCGTGAAATCTGTTTTCCATGCCTGTCTATAGCAAATGGCTAATATGAATGGCTCCTTCCACTGCATAAATATACCTGGTTTGCCTGCCTGAGGGATGGACACACTCCCTCTGCAAGACCAAACTTGGCTTGGCGATTTCTCAGTTGGTTATGGAAGACAAGCGATAGGATTACCATTTTACCAGCGTGACAGGACAAACATGTTTCTCAGAGGGATGAATTTGGCTCCACGCAAAGGTGAAGGGAATGGCTGACGTTCATTTTAACGGACCTCGTTACCACTCCGTGACATTAGCATCAATAACAGTGCTGAGTAAGTGTTACGGCACCGGGGGAGTCTTGAATTAGTTCCTGAGAAGCGGAACATTTTCAAGCGGAGGTATGGAAAACACCCCGTGGTTTGAGGCACTTTCCAGGAGTTGGAGACATTGGCTTGAAGCCCCTGCCCTCCCTTCCAGCTGGAGCAGGGAATGGAGTTTGTGCCCCACGTCCCAGGAGCTTTGGTGCTCACAGTTAGCTGCATGGCAGGTCTTGACCCGTTGGCAACGGGTTATCTGAACCACGTGAGTGATACTAGATGCTCAATTCCCCTTTGAGACACCTAAGTCCCCTTTTAGGCTCACCCTTTGGTGACTTGCCCAACATCGCGCAGGAAATCAGTGGCACAGCAAAGACTAAACACCAGTCTGCTGGTTGGGGCTCTTGCCGTGGCCATGCTCTTGTGTCCCAGGGTATCATGATGGTCCTGTAGGTCTCACACTGCCCCCCCTGTTGGCATTAGGGGCTTGGGAAGAAGAATTATGGGGTTGTGTGGGGGGCTTTTGTGAGTATTAGATGTAATTAGTGCAGTAATATTTGTTTCCTTGCCAGCCCTGGTGTTAGTGAGGCCACGTTTGGTATGGAGCAGGGGTGGGACCAGGTGGACCCAGAGGTCCCTTCCCACCCCAGCCGTCCTGGGACTCTGTGACACTTTAACAGGCTGCTGGAAGATAACCAAAGCACTTTGGTCTTTTCCTTAGGACCAGCATAACAGCAGTTTGCTGATTTGACTGCATAGGCTTAGGGAGACTCATTGCCTTCCTGGCAGTGTCTTGGAATGAACACCCTCCTTTTTATTACCATTTCTTTTGTTTTCAGCCTCAGAGTTGCCCTCATGCAGATTATGAGTTGCTCAGAGACTTTTGCACTAATACTTGTGCATCAGCATGCGGGCTGCAAGATGCTGGGTGGCACCTGGGGTGAAGGCTCCCCCTTGCATTATAAGTCATGCAAGGCACAGACTTTTAGAAGCTAAAACAGCATCGTTCTGCAGCTAAGTGCACTGAGCTTCTAGTCCTGTGATGCTCACATCTCGTCTGTACAAGACAGTGACTGGAGTAGCTACCATACACATGCTTCCTATAGATAGGCTCTGTGCTAGAACACGTCTTTGTGCTCCGAACTAATTGCTCCGCTCCGCAAATTGTATCACTGCTGTGCCACCTCCTTCTTCACAACCTCAGGGTCGCTGCTGGCCGCACTGGCCACAAACTTGCTTCCTTGTCAAGTCCCAGGTTAACTCTGAGTGAAATCCTCCACCGCTGTAACCAGTGCAGCCCCATGGGCACAACCAGGGCTGCCTCGCTCAATATTTCTCCTCTGCGTGTCGGATGCTGAAGCTGGATGCGTGCAGGACACTCAGGATCACAGTGCAGGGCTTGTGAGCCCCGCGGTCACAGTGTCTGCTTCATTTTTGTCTCTGAGCTTTTGCAATGCGCTCTGACTACCATATTAGCAAAAACCCTCCGTATCCAGCTGTTTTCTCAACTCCCAGGCATTCTTAGTCTGTGTATAAATCACGCAGCCCAGGAGCACAGTGAGAGCTATATTTGTTAGATTATTGTTTGGGTTTGATCTAATCATTAGTTTAGTTTCGGCTTGGGATGGAGGAGGAACTTCTGATTTTAATTTTCACATTGGGCTTGATCTAATCACTGCTTTAGTTTTGATTTGGGATGGAGGAGGAGCTTTTGGTTTTAATTTTCGCATAGCCGTGTTTATAACACATGCAAAAGGAGCTAGGACTGGCACTTAGGCGTATGACTATAGAATGAAAAAAGAGGATTAAAACCTTATTTATTTTTTTTAAAATCACAGCTGAATCCATGAAATGATGAAGCCATGCTATTTTACCAGCAGGAATGCTCAGGACGTTATCAGATCCTACACTGGCCAAATGAAGTAGACAGCCAGTAAACGTTAATCAGTAAACGTTAATGGAGTCCCTATGAAATGTCCTGAGCTGTTGTGGTGGCACCTCAGAGCAGGTTAGCATCATGCCCATCAGCACAAAAGTGTCCCCCAGAGGTGCGATAAGGTCTCAGACTGGGTGTGCTGGCTTGCACCTCGTCCGTGGCTGGCAGAAATGATGCTTTTGGGTCTTCTCCTGTCATGAGCCTCTCCTGAGAGCAGCAAGGCTGAGCTGGGAGGGCAGTTCCACGGCTGTAATCTGAAGGTGATGCAGTTTCACAGCTTGTGTTTTTGCTGTTGCTGCGGGGTTGCTAACGAATGGGATTTTATGGGGCAGTTTAAGTATGAAATGTGAAACGTGGGGGAATTATATCCTGTATGGTCCCCAGGAGGGAAAGCTCTAGGGAAAACTGTGCATGGGGCACGGCAAAGAGTAGGAGGCAGCAAGATTTTGGGGGGGCTTTGGGATAGTCCTGTTGGATGCTTTGGGGGCTGTGGGAAATAGGGACTGTGTCCTCACTCTTCACCCACTCTGCTTTGGGGTGATGCTTCCAAGGAGCTGCATTTGGGATGCTGTTCCTGAGAGGGGGGTTTTTATGGTGCTCTCATGTGGGATGGGCACGAGTGTCGCCCAGCACCAGCGGTATCCTCAAGCTGCTGGTCAGACCTTGACAAGGTGCTTGCTGTAAGGTGGAGAAGAGGCTTTGAATGGTGCTGTATTTGGCTTCTGGATGTGGTTCCCGCAGATCCTGCATCTGAGAGCAGCTGGTGCAGCTTTTCTCATTTTTTCCAGCAAAGATTATTCTTTGTATCAGTTATGGATTTGTTTTTTCAACCATCGGATTTTCCAGTTTGTCATTAATTCGCCTACTGAAACATTTTAGGGAAATAGGCAGGGGGATGGTAACGCAAACTCCTAAACAATTGAGCATGAACTGTAAGGATTTGCTTATTGGCATTGATTTGCTCTCCTGAAAATAAAATTACCATGGGGCAACTTGTGCTGATTAACGAAGAATTAGCCAGAGACTTTTGTTTTCTCTGTCAAGGCAACTGTGTAAAGTGCTGGAGTAGACAGCAGCCTTGGAGCAATAATGTAGAAGCAGATATTTACAGTCTCTCCCAAGGCCATGGGACAGACCCAGTAAAAGCCAGAAGGCCTGGCAGTTGGCCAGCCTGTGCTGTTAAGAGGCAGGAGCAAATAGCTACCTTCAAAAATAACAGATACATAAAATCTTCCCCCTTTTCCTGGAGTCTTCATTGTTAGCTTGAACATGTGTCTGTTTTCATCTGCATGATTAGATTCTTGGAATTCATCTCCATGATAAATTGATGATTTCCATTAGAAACATCTCAATGGCCTGGACTAAATCAGCCACCAGTAAGGCAATAATTGAAGAATTATTAAAATAAGCCCAGGGCACATTTCTGTAGGATATTCTGAAAGCTCTCTCTTTGGTGTTTTGTGCTCCTACTTTATCTTTCAACAAATGCTTTTCCTAAAGGAGTAGATAGGGCTTATCCTTTCAGAAGACAATAAAAGTCAGTTATTGCATGGAGTAAAACCAGTAGCTTTGTGTCTGTGGCACCTGGTTTGGGTCTGCAGCGCTGAGCAGCCAGCCTGGACTGAGCAAGCACAAGGGGTTGGCAGCGTCGTCCTTTTCTCTCATGCCCAGCTGGTTTCGCTCAGTGGATTCCCAGCATTTTTGGAGGCTGTCCTTTCTGCTGGCCAGTTTTGCCTGGGGCTTTGTCGGCTGCTGGTGGCACCTCATTCCTCCAATGTCCCGTGGGGACACCATGGTCAGGGTCTCCTTGTGGAGTTCATGAGGGATAACTGAAGAACAGAAATAGCTCCTTGGTGACTCACATGCTCAACTGAGGGTTTTGGGTTCACTTTTTCCTTTTTTTTTTCTTTTTTTTTTCTTTTTTTCTTTTTTTTTAATATGAGGAATTAAGGCCAGGTGTGAGTTTTTATTTTTTATTATTATTATTATTTTATTTTTGTAAGAAAATGTCTCTTTTCTGCATCATAAATCTTCTCTTGGAGCTGTGAGAGAATATTTGTGCTGCCCACCCTCCAACCAACCCACAGTAAATCAACAAGTCCTGCTGGCCCTCAACATGCCTTATCTGTGCAAGGGGCACAGCTTGGAAATTCACTGTTGTCAATGGGAGAAGACAACTGGAGAGCTGCAATTAGCTGCAGAGCTTTAGTCACGAGCGCTGTGCCTGGCCCATCAGCAATCACATCCTCTGCCAGGCTTCCTGCACGGAGCTGGGAAAGAATGGGTAATGCAAAAAATTGCAATGAATAGGATAGGTGAGAGGAAAGTCTCATGTGGGACAGGGTAGGGTGTGCTCAGCATGGTGGATTGCAGCGGGGTTGGAGCAGGGGGATTTAGAGCAGTATTTTGCCATAAACTGTTTTTAACAGCTTTGAGCTGATTGTGTGTGCAGATCATCCTTGCTCACCGTGCCCCATGTCCACAGTCCCCTCTTTATAGAAGATTGGTTAAGAGAGTAATCCACTTGCATACGATCTAGGGGTTTCCAAATTCAATTCCTGTTACTCCTGGTTCTTACAATGACATTACAAATGGCCTTGCAGCTCCAGTGGAAACTGAATTTACTGACTAAGGATATAATATTGCTCTAAACAGTCACATAAGTTTTATTTAGCTGAGGCTGCATCCAAGCTGTAATAATTCAGTTTGGTCTCTCCCTCAAAATGGGAAAAATTCACTCTCCACTGTAGAAAATGGGAATGTTTTAATTGAACAGTAGTGAGATAAACATCATGAGATGTAGTAAGGTGTAGGACTGAACATATGATATTCAGAAGAGGGTGGTAATTGGAGACTATATTTTATTTAGTTTATTCAGTATTGAAATATGGATATTTAGTACTGGTCCGTATCCTGTCCAAGAATGGCCAGATCGTTATTCATGCAGATATAAGCAAAAATATTCAACATGGTAACTCTTTTCCAAATGGAGGACCAGAAATCAGCATCACTGTATGTGCACTCGGCTCCTAGGCATCACTTAACAGAGGCTGTAAAAGTAGCTGCTGAATATCATTTTTTAGGGAGAAACATCAGAATAAGGAAGAATGAAGTTACCAAAACCTAAAAAGAGGAAGGTTGCTCTAAAAAGCAAATATCTAAGGAGCCTGGAGTCAATGTTTAAAGGGATCCAATGACAGGTTATCAAAAATTATCATTGGAAAGAAGCTCAATGTAATTAGCCAGTGCGTGTAATTAACCACTGGACAAAGCAGACAAGGGATTAGCAGTATCATCTAAGTCAAGTCTGGACACTCTGCTAAATGATAGTCTTTTGTCTGGCCAGGAGCTATGAATCTGAGGCAAAAATTGTACTGTCTTTGTTTCGTCTGAGGTCAGATTGAATTATCATAATGGCTTTAAAATCTATGAATCTGTCATATTTGATTTTAAATGAGTGAATCAAAAGACTGCCTTAATGTAGGTATGCACATTCAGGCCAAGGTTGAGTGAATAATTCAATAATTAATTCGATGAGCACAAAGATAATAACATGAGCATTGTTTTATTGGGTCATACCAAGGATTCATCTCTTCTAGGATTGCTCCTCAGACGGCAAAGGCTTCTGCCTTAAATCCACCACCTGCTAATTCTACTAGGTCCACATTTCTTGTGCGTGGTGTAAAACAATTTCTTCTATTTCCCTTTTTAATCTTCTATTCTTTTCATGATTTGGTAGAGCTCTGTTGTATCTCCTCTGTCATCTCTTTTCTTTGTTAATTTGACCTCTCTTTTCGTGGAGATACTGGCCACTTGATTTCTTCTTTGTACTTTTGACTATACTTTTCCATGATGTGGTAACCAAAGCTTCTTCTGGGCTTTTTTATAGAAAGTGTCATCAAAGCGGGATTTATCTGAACGAACACAGAAATGGGCACTTCTGTTTGACTTATCCTGAAGTGTGAACCCAGCAGCATCGCACCCTAGAAGTGCCTCCTTTTTTGCATTGGCTGAAGGAGCTGAGGGCGATAGCTCACATACATGGGCTTATTCTGTAGACTTGCTACATTGGGTGAGATGAAATTTGTCAAAATGTTAAAGGTGAGGTGGTACCTTGGGTGTTTACAGGGAGAAAATATTTTCTCCTTTGCACTCAGTTTCCTCCCAAACCTTCTGCATGCTCTCTCATGGCCATAGACCATTTCAGGGAACTGTCAGTGATAACACCAGCATTTTGTTCCTGATTTTATAGAGGCTGTACATCCTAAAGTCATATATGCACAATGGAATGGGGTTTTCCTTGTATTAACTTTAGTTTCTTGGAAATTTCTTAAGAAATACTTCAATATAAGCAACTAGAATTTTGTGGTTTTCGTTATCAATTCTCCATGCAAGGTTCTTCACATTTTTCTCTAAAGCCAAAGAGCACATAAATGACTTTTTAATGTATATAAATATAGTTGTAACTTGATAAAATGATACTTATGTAATTTAGAGTTATGTTGGTCAGCTTGGTTTAATATTTAGCTCCACGTGTATTGTTTCTACCCACTGTTTGGAAAAGTCGATTTCTGCAACAACATATCTTGCCCGGTTGACTGCATTTCCTTCTTTGTTTCAAATTTAATTTTGCTCCGTTGTGTTCATCTAGAACAGAGGAACAACTCAAAGTCTATACATATAGTGCATCCTATAGGAAAACAAAACAAACATAGAATTTACATGAGATAGAGGTGATAGAAGGGGCTCCAAAGCTCTTTCTGTGCTGAGACAGGTATCACTCAATGTTATTTTAACATTGGCTGTTTCCACAATGATGTCTCTCTGAAAATTTACTTGTGAGAAATCATGGAAATCAGACACAGAAGAAGAAATACACATGCAAAAACAAATTTCTATTAAGTATTATTCACGGAAAAGATGAGCTGTTTAAGCGCTGGCTGAAAGTGATTTTAGTATATTTTCTGTGGTCCTATTTTTATATTTAGGACAATTCTTCCTACTGCATTCATCTTACATTTCATAATAGTTTACTGTACATTGCGTAATTTATGGCATCCATTTTCAGTTACTTTGGTTCTCATAATTTTTAGGTCTGTTCTTCCTAGTTCGTGCTGGCAGGACATTGAGGTTGGTTTCCACTGGAAAACAAGTCAAAAGGAAAACAAACCCAACCTATTAGTGCTGAAACCTGACCTACTTTTAAATTGCTGTCAGGTGAGGAATCTCCTCCAGATTTTAACCATCCGTTTATTTTATGGAGAACTTGAGGAATATGACGGCAGTTAGAAAGTACATTGTTCCAGACACTGGAAAACATATTTTGTGTGGTTTGTCTACAGAGCTCTACTCTTCTGTTTTCTCGAGGCAAAGTGAGAAATAGTGAGGCAACAAAATCACACGCATGTAAATATATGTATACAACGAGCAGAATGATTGTACTTGGGCTGATTTACTGGCATCTGACATACAGAAATGAATTAAATAGAGTACTTGCTCCTTTAACACTCAATTTTTGAGTGATTTAATGCATATTGTGCACATTCTAATGAAATTTTTAAAAATGATGTTGTTTTTTTTACAGTGAAACCTGTGGTGAATCTATTGTGTGTATGGATTCACGTGTGACATCAAACTATCGGATGACATAGGGCATAGATGGAAGTCACCATCACCATTTGCTTTTTTATTTAATGCAAAGCTGTGAAGAAAAGCAGTCTCTATAATCAGCAGATATATCCATAGGACTTTTTTCAAGTGGCAAGGAGCACACTTCAGTGTGATCAAGCTGCTAATACTAGATGTTTCCTTGGTTTCTGTGGAGATGCCAAGCAGACTATGAGAGCTCAGATGAGTAGAAAAAAGATCTGCACATCCTCTTCCCCATGTCCCTATGAAGGGTATGTCCCCATACCTTTCATAGTGGTTGCAGACCTCAGGGGAGTGGTAGAAATATGAAAGTTTGCTACACTATTACTTAGGATTTGATTATATGGGAGGTTTATCAGTGCAGGTTGCTTTGCTATAGATATGTGCCTCATAAATAGCAATAGCAGAACTGGGGAGTTTGCTGCAGCTGGCAGGTCCAAGGTCTCCTGTGTGTGCCACTGCTAGTGGGGACGAGCATAGATGGGAGCCCGTGGGCTGCTGATGTTTGAAGGACTGTCATAAGCTGTTGGTCAGTAAGGTTTAGTCACAAGAGTCTTAAAAACCTGAGATCTTTTGTTATTCATTTTCTCTTAGTGCTGTCCCACTTTTTACCACTGGTGGAACTGGGGAACTTTTGAATTCAATGCTGAATATTTGAATGCAGAATAAAATTTTGGCTAACACAAGATAGCATTGACCTCAAAAAGTCATGGACCCTGAAAGAGCTCTGGAGTAGGGATTCTATGAAGGAAAATTTTGTCTCCAAAGATTTTATTTGCCAGACAACGTTGCATCCCTGAGCAAGTGTGAGCTGAGCTTTCCAGAGACTTACGGTCTTGCCCCAGTGGAAACAGAAGTGCTCTCCAAAGCACAGCCTAACTACAGATGCTCAGCAATTGTCATACAACACTTTTAATACAAGGGGAAAAAGTATTTTATTTTGCACAGTTTGGTTCCGAAAGCTGACAAAATCATTTCTGCCCCAAATTTTCCCCCCAGTGTTCCCAACCGATTGCTGGTTGACACAGTTGGACACAACAAGGTGCTGGGTCATACCATGAACAGTGCAGGGAAAATGTATTGGTAACTGTTGGTACACTCACTGTCCCTGGTACAGCCACCATCGTAGTGGTGATGAAGGGCTGAAATCCAGAATAAATCCCACAGCAATGTTGCTTTTAACAGTACTGTCAAAGGAGAGCATGCTAACAACCATCCATCCCTTTCTTCTGTACGCACACAAGGGTATTCTAGAAAAATAAGCCAAAACTAGTCCTACATCCTTGCTTTGGTGGCTTTGGGGCATATATTTATGTCACCATTAGATTTTAAGGTGGGTGATTTAAAGCTACAATAAGAAGGAAAGTCCTTGCCTCGTTCAAACTGAATATTTTATGATGTGCTGCAAATGCAAAAGCCGGTGCAGTTTTCTGAGATGTATACTGAATAAGGCAAGTCTCTGCAGGACATACAGTATTTCTGTAGCAATATATGCCCCTGCCTGGTTAACACCTTAGAATATTGGCACAAGAAGAATTGTAATCACATAGTTATTTTTGCAAGAGGTCAGGCTGAATAACCATAATGTTCCTTTCTGGATCTAAAACCTTTTAATCTGTTTACTCATTTTCTTTTTATGTGTTGCATCATTTGAACAATGAGACAAGGGCAGCCAATTCTTCTTTCCTTTCAAATGCTGAAGTAGCCAGGTTTGCTCTCTGGTTCTCATGCATTTTCACAATGCAGAGGAAGTATAAAGTCAAACAGAAAATCCCTCCATTAAAAACAAAATAAATTTTAAAAATGGAAATATTTGTATTAATAAGAATTCTTTCATTAGAGAAAACTAATAGTCAAAGCCAGAACTTCCTAGAAACAGCCCTTTCGGCCTTTCTTATCTCATCTCACACTTCCAGCTTCATGCCCCAGGGGCTGAGGTATGTGCTTTTCCTGATTTATATTGTAAGAAACTACGAACGTCTAACTTGAGACCAGTAAGCTCATCACTGCTGTTGGATAATGCTCCTATTTTACCTACTTTTCATGTTGACCTCGGATCCCTTCAGCTCCTAATTTCTGAGATCAGCCCTCTTACCCCTCGCATCCCTGATGTGCAGGTTTCCAGCCCAGCCTGATGGTGCTTTGCTGACTTGTCCACCAGAGGCTGCATCATGGCTTGAACTGCAGTGAAGCATCAGGTGAACTTCATGCACTACTGGAGGGAACTGCCTGCTAGCTCTGAAGAGCTTTGATGGCATTTTTTGCTTAAATCCACTGCTGATGAGTTCATCAATAAGACTTTTGATAAAAAGCAATTAAACTGTCAAGCAGTAAACAATCCAGGGCTACTCCAGCCTGCACTCCAAGAGACAGAAAAGAATAACATTGACGTTTTGCCAAATGGCAGAGAAGTGAAAGCCATATTTCAAAGGGTGTTGTTTTTCAAGCAGAAAGGTTCCTACACTTATTAACAGCGGGGGATGCAGGGGTGAATAAATGAGAGGATTTATCTGTACACACAGATGGTACCAGCAAGAAAGAAAGGGTAACATGAATACATTACTAACAATATATGACTAACATCTTTGTAAATCCACCATTTGTTTGTTCTTTCATTAATTTATGTGTTTACCTGAAGGCTAACACCTGCAGCCCCGGCGCAGTGAGGGTCTGGTGGGTACCTGGCAAAGTCAGCTGCGATGCATGGGTGCAGGTGTCGCTCTGCTAGCTGCAACATCAGAAATCAGGACAGATTGGCTCTTGGTTTGTTGTTTATGAGTTTAGAAGCCTTAAATTCTGAGGTTTTTCTTGGTGCTTATCTTTAATCAAAGAGTTTCTTCGAAACTTTGTATGTTCAGCTTTCCTGATAATACTGCAAAAGAATCAGCTCCTTCAGAAAAAGGTTGATCCCATCATTCCTCCTTACCTGCAGCAGCGATTGTTTTCTTTTTGTTTGTCAGTTTGGTTCTTTCCTGATTAATTTGATGGTGAAAAGGATTAACGTAAAATCAAGGTGTACTACTAATGCTGAAATGCCTCCTTAACTCTCCCTGGGTTACATCTGTAAATTAGAAATTACAGAAAAACAGAAATTGCCTAGTGACAAGGATTGACACCAGCCCTTGAAGGGAGCCTCAATAATTACCAGGACATTGTTAGAGTGGCCTCTCCTTCCCCTCTAATAAAGATTGTGGGGTCCTTTGACTTACCAGCCACTTAGCCAACCATGCACACATGCAGCCCAACTAACCAGGTAGCTCCTTTGTGTGCACAAAACCATTTGCATTCGCAAAGTTGTTTGAATCCAGCCCTAACCTGGGATGCTCAGTATGACTTTACTGGAGATTTGAGATGATTAAATGTCAAACTGGGAATAAACAAGACAAAATTCCCAAATCCACCCAGAATTTTTTTTTTTTTTTAAAAAGGAAGTGTAACAATGAATGCTGAGTCTGTTTTGAATATCTGTCTCTGTTCCTTCATTCATCTCCATTAGAGTTATGCAGACTTTATGTAGCTAATCCCAGACCAGAGGACTTTAGGATTTTGTTGTAGACTCCAGCACCAGGCTAGGTTGTCTGAGAGATTTGCATCATCTGCACGATCTATACCTGACGTCTCCTTAATGAAAAACTACATCCAAAAGCTTTTATCTCAGGAAACCCTGGAACCAGAGTGCAGTCTGTGTGACCCCATGGGAACTGAAAATAATGTCTCTATGTGATCAAACTGTGTTCTGCTGCCCCTCTTCAACATGTTGGGTTTTGGTGGTAATGCATCTTCCTCAGTAGGGTAGAGCTTGTGGTACAGGACATTGCTGTAAGGCCTGCTTGTTTCATTGGGACTAATCTGAGAGTTTCTGTCTTTATTTCCTGCAGCAAGAAAATAGAAATAATGTTTCTTCTGGCCTTCTTCATGCTGATAGTCAGTGATGTGTGCTAAAGGAGCATTATTTCCACCTTCTCATTGTAGAAAATAGCCTCAGGTAAAAGTTGTAGCAGAAGTGAAAAGTATTGATATTTGTGCTTTTTTGTTTGTTTGTTTTCTTTTTAAATAAAATGGATCTTTTGAAATTGTTTTCTGTACCCCCAGACCCAAGCAGGGCATGTGCTCAGGGTGCCCGTGTGTGATGTGGGCACCCAGCTTAGCTCCTTCTCCAGGCGCTGGGCTTTTCCCATGCCCTTGGAGAACCAGAATCAGTGCTTGGTGGCCGAGCAGGGACAGAGGGATGGAGCAGCGCACACCTGGCTCATGGTCCCAGCAGATGTCCATGTAGAAGATGCAAATGTGGCTGCTTTGCTAACTTTTGTCCAGGTCCAAGTCCCTGGGTGATGCTAATGGTGCTCTGGTTTGCAGCATGACACTTGAGCTGTTCCCAGGGTTAAATGCTTTTCAGGTAACTGCACTTGGCTACTCCTCCTTTGAGTTATTCTTTGCAGGGAACCAAGATCAAAATCAGCAGGGGAAAGAGATTCCTTGTGCTGATGCTTGGGACAGTGTGTCCAGCCACATGAGCCAGTGCCAGCCTCAAGACAAGATCAGTTGTCCTCCACTAATAAGAAAGTCCTCCTGCCCTCTCTTTCTGCTCAGAAAATTTTGTCTTAAATTTCTTTCAGACAAAGACCTAATTCTGCTCTTGCTGCCTGCAGTTTCAACTGTGCCTCCTGTGCACTGCTCAAAATTGCAAAGCTGGTGCTGCCATTAAAGAAAAAGAAATGTATCCCAGAATAATATAGGCTGGAACAAACAAATTGTGGCAGTGTTTTGTGAGTGCCCAGGTCTGTTCAGAGCGGGACGCCAAGTCCCGGCTCAGCAGAGCAGAAGGGATTGGCACCAAGACTAGCTATAGACAAGTGGGACACATCCCCACCGTGAGTTAAGAGCTCAGATGCTCTCCCACAGCTGCCCTTGCTGGTTTGCTCCTGACACGTCAGTCCCTGGGCACCATACGTGGAAGAGCATTCCCAATGACATTACATTTGAGTTAACCCTATTTTGGAGGAGAAGAGCCATTTGGCCACAAGCTCCATATGGAAGTAGCACCCGTGGTTTCCAGTGCTGTGTTGCAGAGCATCCCTGAGAGGAGGGACCCAGCCATGATGCTTTTCCCCAGCAGGGAGACTTTATTGGTGTGTGCAAACATGTAATGCAAATCCCAAATCCCATAACATGGAGTATCCAAAGAAACATATAGGAGCATGCATACTTCAACTCATAGCTTGTACCCAGGGGTGCCATTGGCACTGAGTAAGCAAGTGGCTGTAAACTCACCGATGGGTCCTCTTGAGTCCTTGGATTAAGTTCCAGTTTGCAATGCATCATTTAAGAGGTTGAAAATATTTTCTGTGTGTTGAAAGGAAATTATAAACAGATTGAGCCTGGGTACAGTAGATCCACTGAACTCAATTTTACCAAGAAAAGCTTTTGGTTAAAGAATGAGGCATAAGGAGAGGGAGCTGGGATGGAGGACAATGTTGTCATTTTAATGTAAAAATGCATACAGAGGTACTCTCTGTGAGCAGGCAAGGACAGAGTCCTTGTGCAGGAAAGCACCTGATGTAAATCAGTGTCTACTAAAGCAGTCCATCGCTTGAATATTACCGAAGCAACTGTGTGAAATTGCGCAGCAGCATGCATGGCATTTTCTTGGGGATATGTGCTGTGTTCAGGCGTATTAATTACTGCGTGGGCTCAATTTTCAGTGCAATCAATCCATGGGAAACAAAAGTGCTGCAGGGGAAATATAAAAAGACAGCCAGCTAATAAGAGCCAGATTCAGTAAAACTATCTGCCCTCTCTGAATGGTGAGGTAGAGGTTGTGTTCGTTCTCCCTTGGCAAGGCACGTGAGGTTGTGGTGGGGCATGCAAAGGGTGTAGGGCTGAGGGGTCCTTGGAGCAACGTCCTGTGCATATATATAAAAATATATACATATTTATATACACAAGGCACAGCTCCTGTTGTGGGAAACTAGATAAGAAAGGATTGTAATTCAAGGTCTTCTGCAGAGTGTTCAGGGTGTGCTCTCATTGTGTGATGGCTTTTCTGCTGAGGCATTCTCTACCTGCAGAGTCTCTTTCCCTGCCCTACTACGAATCATGGGCTCATGGATTCAGTAGGGTACCAGGGGCTTTCCCTGCCCCACTGTCATCTTGGCACGGCTATACCAGCCCCTCTCTGCTAGCAGCAGGCATCAAGCCCCACTGACGCAGCCATGGGGCTCCTGGGTGAACTTGACGTTTACTGCAGAACTTCAGTGTAACGCCAATATTTTAGCAGACCATTTGGTCTGTTTGCCTAGCACTTAATAGGGGGGATTATTTTTATTTTATATTTATTTTTTTTATTTTCCTTCCCAGATTGCTTTTCAATTTTGAAGTTGAATGTGCTCATTTTTAGTGGTAGTTTTCTCATGCATTCAGGCTCCAAACTTCCCTAGGAAGTGACTTCATGGCATTATTCAGGCAGATTATTGCCTGGAGTGGCTGCTGCTGAATTACCTAGTGTTCATATAATGGCAAACTTGCAGTCCATATGTATTTAATGACTGTAATCATTTATTATTTTCCCTTTATTAGGTTTGTTTTTAAAGAAAGTTTTACAGTGCTATTTATGATATGCTAAGTGGTGCAACTTGCTGAAAAAACATATCACATTCATTTTATTTTTTAATAGGCTTTGCTTGTTAAAATGGAAATCTTTTATTTACCCTAATAGGGCAGTTTTTTGCTGACAGTTTTATTATTTCAATTACTCAGACATTTCTTTCCTCTTTTGTTTCCCCCAGTATTCCTCCAGGGAGTTTTAATGTGTCCATTCTTTATTTAAGATTGGGTTCAGAACGTGTTATTTCTAGCAGGGCAGAGGAAAAGCATAATATAGCAGACATTAAATAGTGAGATGTCAAGATTTTATTTTCTTTCCTCCTTGAGTAGTGGAATCCTTTCCCCATCTGTGTCATCTGGTGATTAATTGCGCTCATAATCTGTGCTCCTTCATCAATAACCATCTGCTATCAATGCCAGGCAGAGAGAGGCTGTGCTCAAGTAAAATGCATTTGACTAAAGGGTTTGTGGCTGCTGATAAATGAACATACATTTATGGGTAAATACTAATTTACTAATTTACTAATACTCTATAGGCAGTGAGTACTGTATGCATTTCACTCGCCTATGGGGAAAGCGGAGTGGGACCATGCCTCCGACCCAAGCCTTGGTCAGCATATCAAAACCTGACCCCCAAGAGCTCATACTAGTGGGGAATGTCACAGTCTCCACTGGGCCAGGTATCAGTGGGCAAGGGCAGATTGAATTCACCTCTGCTACCTATTCACCTATACTAGGTGAGTTAACTAGGGTGGAAAACAGTGTCTGCTCCCCCTGGCTCTTACTGAGGTAGAGAGTTATGACTTCCATCTGCAAGTCCTAGGAAGTCTTTGACCACTCTTTGGTGGAGGGTGGTTTTATTTTCCTTTGTAGCATGGTTCTCTCTGGTTTAGTTCTGTTATGTCTTTTATTTGCTCCTTGCCACTCTTCTGGTCCACTCCTCAGACCCTGAGAAAACCACAACCAAATACTTGCTGGGAAATTTGGAGAGTTCCTGGAGCTCTAAGTGGATGTGTGCTTCTCCTGACAAGTTACTGCTTGGCCTTGGCCATTGTTTAGAGAGGTATAAAGCATCTTAAAAAGCACGTCCTCATGCCTCTGTATCCCATTATGTTTTCCAGAGTATCTGGGGGAGAGCTTTTTGACCGCATCGTTGAGAAGGGGTTCTACACCGAGAAGGACGCGAGCACCCTGATCCGGCAGGTCCTGGATGCCGTCTACTACCTGCACCGAATGGGCATCGTCCACAGGGACCTCAAGGTACCACCACAGCTTGACCAGGCAGTGTTAATGAATTTTGCGTAATTATGCAAGTTTAATGCATCTAAGTCCAGCCTCCCCTGGGACTGGCTGTTTCAGTAAAGATTTGCCATTAGAGGGATGCTCTAAGGGCTACGTACCCTTCCATTGTAATTGGTTTTAATGAGGACTCTTGCAATCAATGCTGTTACAGTCGATGGGCGTTTTGCATGTATGATGTGGAGAAAAAGGCATTCATTAAAACCCAAAACATTACATTAAGACAAGGCAGTCAGCTGGGATGTGTTTGCTGCTGCACGCTATCTTGTAGATTTGCTGTGCTATGTTTATTTTACTTAAAAATAATTGATAGCTAGGAATTGTGTGGGAAAGTTGAACACTTTCCTATCGTACTATTTAGTCCAATGTTTCTGGAGACACTTTTCACAGCAAGGATTCTTCTAAGTAGCATTTGGTGACAGTGTGATTTTAAGATAATCGTCCTTTCAGCTCTGCTATGTTATCACATCAGAAACCCTCAGCTTTGCTGGTAAAAACCATCACCAGCAACAAACAAACAAACAAACAAACATTATTTCTGTTTTGTCTTCTCCTTATATCTCAAAATGTCATTAAGATAAACAGAAAGGCCCGGATTTCATAATACACAGCTGAACCTTCCTGGTTTTAGCCATCTTAAATAATAAATTAACAGTAGACATTTGTAAAAGACACACATGTCAAAAGAAAGCTAAAAATTAAACTAAAAATTCTGTGAATAAAACAACAGCATTGCTTTTGTTTTGGAGGATGCTAGAAACAGGAGTTGCCTTCAATGTTGATGCTGTGGTCTTGAATTGTCCTCACATAATGATAGTGGAATTTAGCAAAACAGGTCAAATTATATGAAGGTTGAATTAATATTAAAGTTGTCATGAGCCACAAAGTCTTTCTTTTTAAAAATAGTTAAATACAATTTTAATTAAATTTATTTTAAAGTTATTATTTTATTTTCCATTGCAGTCCGGTATTAAACTGCAAGTTGGCAGTTTTGGCACATCCTGTTAGTGAAATCTGTAGTGCCTGGAATGTGACCTCATCATTTTGCCTTAAGTTAGACGAAAAATCGTAGTGATGAGAGATATTATTTATATACTTTTTTATCTCCTCCAGAACTAGTGCTGATAAGAAATGCTGCTTGGGGTAAAATAACAAATCCTGGGCTTGTTCCAAACTGTGATGCAGCAGGGCCAAAGCAGAACCCGTTACCACTGTGGCCATCAGCAGCACAGCTCTCTAAGGTGGAGCAGAGCCCAAGCCAGGCAGCCCTGGCCTTAATTTGGGAAAAAATCAATGCATGTTTTTCCCTCTGCTGATGTGAATCATGGGCCATGCATTTTAAAGAAAAATATTGAATCTGCTGGAGGAAAATAATGTCCCCCAAATCGGTGTTTCCGCTTTGGCATTGTGCAGTTTAGTCCTAAAAGTCCCAAATAATGTTTAGTTTTTTTTATTATTATTATTACTTATTTATTTTTCTTGGTTGGTTGGTTGGTTGGTTGTTTCAAGGAGACACCAGTTACTCTTCTTCTGTCTCCTACAGCAGTCAAGTGCTGCCCATATTTCCCATTCATTTCCAGCTTTCACTCTGAAGGGCATTAAAACATTCTCTTATTACTAGAGTTCCACAGTGCTTCAGTATTGAAGTGTTGCTTAGTTATTTATGTCCAATTTTCTCCCAGATTCAATTTGCAAGAAGTAACTTCGGACCTCTTTCTGCTGTGGGAGACTTTGGTGGAAGGTCTAGTCTTAATTCAGATGTTCCTCTGTATGAACTCTATTCTTCCTATCTGTCTTTTAAGGGGATGCTGTAGCTCTTGGAATCGCAGAGTCATAGAGTCAGAGAATGGTATCTCTTATTTTAAAACAGATTAATCTTATTAAGAGTTCCCATAATAAAACATGATATTTGGAAATGGAAAGTGGATTAATCTACAAATTGCTTCAAGAGTTTATTTAAGGACATGATGAATTTAGATCAAATGAATCTCATTCTCCAGCAGTATTTTGGGGCAAAGGCTAGCTCTTTTCTTTTTCTTTCTTTTTGTTTGCAAGTGTTTGTCAGTAGCATATCTGTTGTTAAAATGACTCATAAAATATGCTATATGAGGAACACCTACTGTGAAATTTCTGTTAACGCAAACATTCCACGATGACAAAAATGGGAATGTAGTAAGGCTTTTTGTGGTTTCAAAAATTCAAGATAAGTGCAGGTTTCAAACTGTGATCTCCCCAAATGAAACTCTGGGAAAGAATCCACTCTGTAAAAATACAATCATTGAAATATTTGTAACAATTATTTATAGCAATTACGTGTTATTCATATACCAAAATAGTACTTGCTGTAGTTAGGAGAAGCGGATCTGTGCTCCAAGTCTCTAATCTCAATAAAGTAGCAGAAGCTAACAAGAGATGGCAGCAGATAAAGTCCAGTGAAGTCCAGCATTGGCAAAAGGAGTGAAAAGCTGGAGCAGTTCTGCTTGGTACAAAGCCATCTTATTAATAGTTTTGGAATTAACCAGCTCATTTTATAAAAAGTGGAATTGATTTAAACAGGTATTAAAAGAGGTTTAAGTTTCAAATGGGTGGGTTTCTGGGCCTTAGTAAACATGAGTAAATGGGGAACCTGAGATGAGTCAGTGGAAATAATTAGGAAATAGTTGTCTTTCCCTTAATACCAACTCTACCAGCCCTTCAGCTGATCAATACCAGAAACATTGATTTTCTGTTTAGTTCTACAGTCTGGAATTGCTTCCTGCATTTTGAAACTGGTAAGATTTTGACTGGCTGGAGGCAGCAGGGAGAGCACGAAGAGAAAACCATATAGTGGAGGGCTCAGGGGATGGCATGAGTTTGGAAAAGGGCTGCTGGTTGGTCAGGAAGGCATATAAAGGCTAGCTAATGCACTGGACTTATGAGGTATAAGAAAAAAAACGTTAATGCTACCACTCTATTTTTATTTCTACGAGCAGCTATTTCCCTTTTTGCCTCAGTCCCAGCTGGTTCACAGCTGCAGCTGGAGCTTTCCCTTAGCTTGTATATCCTCCGTTGTCATCATGTCACATGGATGAAGCCATCACTATGTGGCTTTGCGCTGTGACCAGGCAGACATAAAGTGCTTTAACCTCTGCTTGAGGTTGAGCAGGAACCTCAGAGTAGGTTGGAGGACATGTCTGCCTCCTTCATTTCATACCTTTTTTTTCCGGAGAAGGAGGTTATGGTGAAGGAGAAGGAAAGGCAGATGCCAGGGCTGCTGCAACGTGATTGCTCCTCCTCATACATCCAAGCTTGGATGTGTCCCAAGGAATTTGATGATGTTGCATGATCCCAGCTGCTTCTTGCCATTTTCTGGAAATTCACAGCTGAAGCACACAATGGGCTGATAGACAAAATGCATGTGTGTAGGTGTTTGTACCAGCTTCTGGGCAAGTAGTCCACACCAGGGTTATGTTGAAGCGTTGGGTATCCATCATTTTTATCAATAAAGACTCCATGGTCCATGCAGTGTGATGCCTTGCTGTTAGGGTGCCAGCAGAGGCTGAACCTTTTTGCAAGTCCAGTTGTTAAGCAGGGGAAAACCCCCGACAGTGTGCTCTCACAGCACCTAGTGAGAGATTTGCTGTAGGATATTCACAATTTATGGATGGAGACCTAGCACATTGGCACATGGAGGTTGGTTGGGTGTTCCAACTTGCTGATACTGATGTAAACCACCGGGTCTTTGTGGAGTGAGTCTTGTTTCCTCTCAGCATAAACAAGTCACTGTGCTCAGTTCTGCAGTATTTTTTCCTAATCAGCTCTAGCTAAAACACTCTTGCACAACTATGTTAATTCTAAAGGCATTTCCTCTTCCATAACCATTGATTTCCAGTGGAAAAGGTGTAAAAATTGCCTTCACACCTACTGTTTTCCTTTTTCTTTTCTGTCTTTTTTTCTTTCTTTCATTTTTCTTTTCTCTTTTTTCTTTCCTTTTCTTTCTTTTTTTTTCTTTTCTTTTCCTTTTTTCTTATCTTTTCCGTCTTTTTTTCTTTCCTTTTCTTTCTTTTTTTCTTTTCTTTTCCCTCTTTTTTGTTTTCTTTTCCCTCTTTTTTTCTTTTCTTTTGGCATGTTGGACACATCTCCTGAGTAAGAGATAAGGATTTGTTCATATTTGGGGTGCCAAAGGAGAAGTTCATGACGACAGTCAAGTTACTCAAAGCTCAAGGTGTCGGCTTCTCCCATAAGTCACCACACAGGAGTCTGGAGAGGTTCTCCATATGGATTGTATGAGCAAATCTGTAGGACTCAGGAGGACTGAATGAAGTTAGTGTATGGTATAACTAAGGATTGTATTAAATATGAAGCATTAGCCAACAAATGTTACTGGACTTATATATTCAAACCCCACTTTGCTTATTCTTCTTTCTAGCCCGAGAACCTGCTTTACTACAGCCAGGATGAAGAGTCAAAAATCATGATCAGTGACTTTGGATTGTCAAAGATGGAGGGCAAAGGAGATGTGATGTCCACAGCCTGCGGGACTCCTGGCTATGTTGGTAAGAGGTTTGGTTATTCCATCCATCCACTCCTCCCAGCTGCAATACAGAAGCATAGTGAAAATCAAGGTAGTTACAAACACACAAACAAACAAACTTGTTTTCTAGTGCCAATACATAGTGCACAGGAGATTTTACAGGTGTTTGCTAGATCTAGAGATTTCAGAAGCTGCTGGTGTTGTGTCCTGTGTACTCTTCTCTCTTGGGTCCGAATTTTGCAGTCCAGCCCAGGGTTTGTGGGATTAGCTTTCATTTCTTTACAAAAGGATTTTTCTTAAAGCCTCTGCCTGTACCTAAATTAAAACCATGTGAAGAATGTAGTCAAATACCTCGAATCTGCAAACACCTATAAAACCAAGACGCTTCACATAATGTAGCATATAATTTTAATCACAAAGAATAGTGTTTCCCAGATTCCCCTGACAGAACACAGTAAAATGAAAGAGCTACATTTATTCTGACATGTTCAGCCCCACTAAGTTACTGTCTCTTCGATATAATATGTAAAAGATTTTTAGACCCATGAACCTTTCTTGGTGGTATCAAATTATTTCCTATCATATATATTGTTCCCTATTTTGTCCATTCAGAAGTGATTGTATCAGGCTACTGATTAGGAGCACATTTATCAGTCTCCTAATAAATAAAGTTAAAGCAACTGAATTTGAGAAATACATGGCAGGTGATGACAGGGTCTGTTTGAGGAAACAGTATCTGAAAGGCTCACTGCATGCATGGAACATCCAGCAAGACAGTGCTTCTTACAATACCTAGCTAGCCAGTGAGATGGTAAAATTAATCTTAGAATCACAGGATGGTTTGGGTTGGAAGGGACTTAAAGATCATCTAACTCCAACCCCCCTGCCATGGGCAGGGACAGGGACATTAATCTCTGGTATTTATCCATGGTTAAATACATGAAACTAAAACGACAGTTCCTTCCCCAAGGATTTTTTTTTCTTTCTAGTAGGAAAGACCTGATGTTTTCTACCCATCAGAGGGAGGCTCCTTTTGCTTTGCAGCTGCCACCTCACCTCCATTTTCATAGCTCCAATGATATCCTGGTATGAGAACCCAAACAGATGATGTGGTTATGATATGGTGATCCAGATTTTTCCCAGGAATACCTTTTTTCCAGCCATTATCTTTATGCTGTACAGGCATGCTTTGTCCTGATAACATCAGAAAAAAGGTTTCCCATTGTGAAGCCATCAGCCCATAGTTTTTTATTTTAAGATATGAGTCAGGATGCACTCAGTGCACCCTCAATAACTGTCTTGTGTAATGATACCAGACTGGAAATCTTCTTCCAAAGCCCTAGCACGAACAGAGCTTAGACAGCAATTTTCATAATTTTTGCTGTCAGCTCTTCTCTCTTTAATTAACATGTTTTATTTTGCTCTGAAATGGGCACTGACTAAAATAAGTCTGTGAGATTCATGGAAGATAAGATGATATTTTTTGAAGCACTGATGAAAATGAGGGAGTGTGACTCTGCTCTGGCACTGTGTGATCTCATATGGCTTCTCAGCATATCCATTTATATAAGAAAAGTTGCTGTTTTGGAAAGGAAACTCTCAGAACATGTGACATGAATTGTAACACTTGGAGAGGTGTTTGAGAGCTCTCATTACTCATGATCTGGATGCTGATAGGTACACAAGTGCCTCCAGGTCCCTCATTACCTTACTGAGCACAGAATTCACTCATCGTAGTGCAAGAGGTCATGGCCACTTATTTCAGAAGTGCTGACGGGAGTTTTTCTCCTCTCTCACAAAGAAAACCTCTCAAAATATTTGCTCTATTCCTTTTCCTTTTTCCACAGGAGACAGCTCCTCTTATCGCTGCTTTTTTTTTTTTTTTAAAGTAATTAGTTGCCCAGACAACATTTTCCAAGCACTGAAAATTTTTGTCAGTCACCGCTATGATGCCCACAAATGGGCCTCTGTTACTGTTACACCTGATTACACATCTTATGCACACACAGTCTGCAATTTGTCTGCATCTGAAAGCATTCATGCCTTCCAGCTTCACTCCAGTTTGCTGCACTTGCTTAGTGCCCTCAAATAAATGCAACAGACCTTCCTCCTAATGGCACAACAAAAATATGGTCAAACCCCACACCTTTCTACCAACTCTTTTTGTTGAGGGCATTTTTTTCCCCAGCTATTTCACCTAGATTTGAAGTAACACTCAAGAGTCCACAGCTTACAACATAAATCCTAACATTTTTCTTTAAAGATATGTAGAGCATCCCATTTTCTAAGATTTAGTGAGAAATTACTTATTTTTGTCAGTTTAATTTGCTTTTAAATTCCAGAGGGAAAAAAATAGGCATATATCACATGCTAAAGGCACCAGGACTCAGTTAAGAAGTCATTAACATCTACTACTCTTTATACTTCACCTCCTGAAACGGATCCAGTCAGATCCTGCTGGGCAAAATGCTGCACAAGCTTCTGACGTTGTACCAGACTTGATCCTAACTCAGGTCTGCTGCTCTTCACATCTGCAAGCATGCAAGGCCCTCTGTCATTTCTGTTTAATTTTCCTGAATAAGATATACTTTCAACTCCCTGCATCTCAATTTTTAACTCAGCTTTTCTTAGTTTTAGCTCTAAAGAATGGTGGTATCTGAGACACTAAATTCCTGTCTATGTGGTTCAGAAATTCATTAAATAAGGAAGGGTATAATTATAATTAAGCTTCTTAAGAAATATCAGTTTTCTTTCTGAAGATCAAATTGTATCTTATTGAATTGGAGGATGTCTAAAATGTGCATAACCAGTAATGCATGAGCACATTGGCTTGGCTTTTAAGGCTCTGCCTTACAGATTAAATTACTGTCAAGAGTTCAGAGACTTTATTCTATCAGGAGTCTTGTTGAAGATTATGGTCCTATGCTGAAAACACAATAATTTAACCCAATTAGACGTAGTTGGGGCACGTTTATTAAGATGTAAATCAAAATGTTTACTTTTGGTCTGATAATGCAACCTTTTCTAATAAGAAGGTCTCCCACTTTCTTACCTGCTTAACACTCTTATGTCCTTCCATCTCTTATGGGGGGAGTCCAGGTGATGAGCTGGGACTGGACACCCAACTTTTAGACAACAACTTAAACTGGGTAAAATAAGGTAGCTTCTGTGATACATCTTATTGCAAATTATGTGTGGATTGGCTTGCATGGTTCTCAGCCCTTCTAGAATGGAGTAGAATTGGTGTTTTCCAAAGCCCCTGAGTGATCCATGTGATTATGGGCACGATCCGTATAAGCCATCAGTTATCTGCCATTTTAAACATCACAGATTTGGGCTGCTTGGCTTGAGACCATTTATAAGAGATTGATGGAGGAGGTTTTCAAAACCTGTGTGAAAATGAGTTGTCCTTGAGGTATGTCAAGTTGGGCACTCCCTGAGTGACTCTCCAGTCACTCAGCAAATTTCTCTAAAGGGATTTTGGTTATTTGGGAAGTAGGTCTCACTGACTTGCTTTCTGTGAGAGTTGGTCTCTGAAAAGCTTTAGTTACTTTTGCAGATGGAACTTAGACTCACAAGGTACTTAGGAACACTGGAAAGTTTGGAAAATATGTTAGCCTGTCTCAGCATTCTCATCTCCATTTGCAGAGACACTAAATTATTAACTGTGTTTGTGGCTGGCTAATATCTTAATCTTACTGAGATTTAAAATTTTTGCTCTGGGGTCCAAAACAACTTTAAGTAAAATTTATTTATATTTCCCTGTTGTAAGGATTGGGACGGACCCCGAATTTGTGATTGATCTCTGTACACCCCACCTCACTTGCTGTTTTTATTCTGTGTAGTGCCTTTAGGAAAGGTCATCTCACACCTTTTAGCTCTGAGAGAAATCCAGTAGAAGTTCCAGATCTTATCAAAGCCATTTCTCTTTAGCCCTCTGCACAACTGAAGCACTTAAGTAAACAATAGATTTCCATGTTTATTTTTGACTTACTTGGTATCCTTTGAGTAAAAGGTTTGAAAATATTCAATAAGCCTTTGGAAAATCCTTATTAGCAAAAAGCAACCCCAGGAATTGTTTAGGTAGTAACATGAGTAATAAAGTAAAAATAAAGCATGGGAACTGCTGTCATCAAGGCACAGGCTGGCGACAGTGGAGCTGCTCAGCTCCCTGAAATGGACTGTGCTGGTGTGTGGCTGTAGCTGTATTATTTCCCGTGATGGCTCCTTCAGTCTGACTCAGTAACATGAAAAAGGGACAACTGTACCAAAAGAAACCAGCAGGGCTACACCAAAACCTCACTGTCATTATGACACAGCACCAAACTGCAAAGTCTTGGCCAACCAGGACAAGCCGAACTCTGAAGGACTGCGTGAGAGAGGGAAAGAAGTGCTTTTCATCTCAGCAGGCAGTGGAAGAGGGGCTCTGGTCTTGTGGTAAAGCGGCTTTGTATGCCTTCTAGCCTGTTTGCACTGTGAAGAAGACATTGTGTATGGAGGCAGTGGAGTTTATGCTGCTCTTGCACCACCTTTGGCTTGAGGCGAGAGAGTAGGCCTCAGTGCAACCAGCCGTCTGCTCAGTGGTGTGGGGTTCCTCTCTGTCCAACCTCTCAAGGTGGTACCCTCAAGAATCTTATACTACAGGGCTTACACCGGCTCTGCATGGCGTGCCTTACAAACCCTGCCTGTTAATCATCCTCTTTCTTGGATTTCATGGCCATCTTGTACCCTGCTTTCCATGTGAGACCTGCCTACGTGATGGAAACTGGCACTAAGTAATTACCAGCTGAACTCTCAGCCCTCGCTTGTACAAGGCCAGTTTGTAGGGCAAATTGAGCTGTGTCCCTGCCCAATGTAAGCAAGTCCCTGATTATTTTAACTGTATTTAAATATTTTTATTTTTTATTCCTCCCACATTTATGGCAGCATTCTAATTTGTCAGTCCTATGGGGAATCTTCAAAACCAGCACCGTTTGTTGAAATGCATCATTCCTTCTGGCACGCAGCTTGTGGGAAGCCATATAAACCACAGAACAATAGCATTAGATTGAGTTCTTGTGAGACAGCAAAATCTGCGGGGAGTAGCACCATCATGGGAGTGAAGGAGAACTGCTTTTAAGCATGAGGCTGGTATGAAGAGCAGGCACCCTCATGACTTACTTGTACAATTAGTTCAACAGGCTTAAAGTATCAGAGCAATCCCCATCAGTTGAGCTCTTTGCAAGAGCATGGATTGCTGGTTTTGGCATCCAGCAGCTGCATTTTTAGGGAGCTTATCAACATAGCTGTGCCCACTGTGGGTAGTGGCACAGTGCTCTGAAAGGCTTCCAAACTTATTTATTCTGAACACTTTCTTAAAAACTCCATTTTAAATAAGCCTTTAAATTTTTCTCTTATTAAAAAAGAAAAAAAAAAAAGGAAAAAAAGCACAAAACCCACCCCTAACTGTAAATCAGCAGATCATCTGGCCTGGAAGTGGAGTGCCCTCCTCATCCAAAGAAAGGTATAACTCACTCAGGATTGGTTTTCCTGTCCTTCCGATTGCTTTGGCTGCTCAGAAAGAATGAAGGTCTTCTTTCTGCTCAGCTGGTGTTTTCCTGGCACCAGAAATGGGAGTTTTGACTTTTCCATTCTCCTTACTGCTGTTTTGCCTCCTCAGTCATCTGTGTTGATCCTCTAACACCGTCAGCTCTTGGATTTTTTTCATTGCATTTCCTGCTTTTGCGGGCACCGATCTACTGTCATTTCTAAGGGCTTCTCTGACTTGTTTTTCAGCTCATTAAATATTTCCATCTTTTCTGCATATCAGACACAGATGATGCTTGGCTATGTTCTGCTTCCGTTGTATATTTGCTCTTTGGAATAAAAAACAAAAGCAGCCATTTGGCCTCAAAATAGTTATTTAAAGCTTCTGACTTTTTTCATTAAAGTTTACCAAAGGTGAGGTAATAGCCTTACATTTGCCTTGGGTTTCATCCTGTGGTGTCCTTACCTGCCACCATCCACAGCAACAATTGCCTGTTATCGGCATACTTCACTTCTGTAAAACAGACAGAAATGCTTCAACACAGCTTTGATGTTTAAGAGAGAGAGAATCTTTATATAGTTCACATCCTCTCATCTCAGATTTGTTTTCTGTTATGTTAATGTGGCATATCTGTATAATGTCAGGAGCTCACTTGGATCTGTGGTGTTCAAGAGCCATTTGCATAATATTTCCTTTGGGGGATATGGAATGTATAATGTTCACCAATCTTGAAAATGGTGCAAACAGGAACAGACAGTCAAAGGTAGAAGAGATATGTGAATAAAATTTTGGAAATTTGGAAGAATGGCAGAGTTGGAAGACATATAACCACCTAAGCACAGGGGAAAATGAACTTACTTCTTCAGCATGTTTTGTCACAAAATTCAGTCACAAGGGATGGGACAGAAAAGGGAGCTGATCTTATAAGCCCTATTTGATGCACATTTTGGAAAAAAAAAAAAAAAAGGAAGTATTCTTTTTAGAAGACTTTAATTTTGATGAATCAGGAAAGAAAATGAAGTTAAGGGATGCAAAGATTGTCTGGGAAGGTTGTCCTGATCGACTTTGAGGAACAACTGTTAAACGAGCAACAAGAGAAATATAAATTTGCCATGCTAACAGCTTGCCAAGTCATCTGGGAGGCAATAACAAGCCAAATAGGATGGCTCTCCGGTGCTTCATTCTTTTTTCCCAAGTTCTTCAAGTTCACTCCCACTGGATTGACTAGCACCAACCTGACAGATAAACCCTGACCCAGCCAATGGGAATAGAATTACATCTGGGTGGAAACAAATGTCTTTTATATTCACACAGCTCCATCCACTATTGTAGTAAGAGCATTTTTACCTTTGTCTTGGTAAACTACAGCAATGTTCCAAAGTCCTGGAGGGAGTCAGGGATTTCTCAGGAACTGGGGTGCAGGCTTTTGCCAAGCACCCAGTGCCAGGTCAGGAGCCCTTTGTGCTAGGTGCAGTGGAGAGAAACCTCCTTTGTCATGCAGTGGATAGGTGTTAGGGTATTCACACTTTGCAATAGTGTAATAAGATTAACAATATATGAACTGAAATATCATTTAAATTTCTTATGCATCTCAGTTTGCTGGATGACTTGAAGACTGGGGTTACATTTACCCTGTGCTGCAGACTGGGGCAATCCCCACACTTCCAAAGCCTTCTCAATCTGCCAGCTATATCCTTACCCACATTCCCTTGAATTTTCTTCTTTTTTATATAATGTCTCCCCATTGTGACTTGACCCTTTCCATCGTTCTGCTCCTTGTGGAAATACAACCCGGATGCCCTCCGTCATCTGCCCTGTGCACTGTCTTCCCTTCAGTCCTTTCTTTAAGCTCTCATGCCCAAGCACCAGAAAGCCTTTTCAGTTTCTCATTACTGCTTTCTGTTCCATTCCTTGCTGGCACTTTTGACCTTAGTTTTGTTGGCTTGTCTAGCTTAGGAAGATAACTCTTTGAAGAGTCCTTACCAGTACCCCAAGGCATATATAGCAAATAAATGTGATGCTCGAGTTATAATACATATATGTGCTTCACAAATTTTTTCACTGTTCTTCAAGTAACTGATCTGTGGTTGGTAAGAATACTAGCACAGTAAGGCATAACACTACAGAAATATTTTTGATGGGACTTACCCTCCACTATTTTTTTTGTGGAGCATTTGAACTCCAGAGTACTCAGAAGAAATACTGTGTTTTGAAGAGCCTGTGTGGTGAGTCTGCTTTAGGAATGCCACAAGCAGTGATTTGTTGCATTATTGTGGACATTTTGCTTTGAAAATGCAAAAGCTTCTTTACATGAAAAAGATTAGAGTCATGGGTTTTTAAATTTTAGGTTTAAGCATTTGCAACTGAAAGGTTCC
The DNA here is from genome assembly GCF_964034855.1 of Anser brachyrhynchus. Lineage (NCBI taxonomy): Eukaryota > Metazoa > Chordata > Aves > Anseriformes > Anatidae > Anser > Anser brachyrhynchus. The sequence continues at coordinate 7,002,759 of NC_137694.1, forward strand.
AACAGGGAAAACATAATACTCCAGGCTCCCAAATAAAAATATAATGCACCTTTTCAACTCTCGCTGGTTGAAGAACGGAAAGCAGACTCACAAAGAGTTTCAATAAATGGCCATACTCTCACTTCTAACAAATTTCAAGCTATGTTGGTGGAAAGCTAAGCAGAGGCAGAGAAGGCTCAGTTCTTTATGCATGTGTCCAGTTTCTGCTGCTTTTCATTTCTTACTCCCAGAGGCAGGAGGACAAATGATTCCCTCTGACACTGGCATCCAGGAGGCTTCGTTGGTCAGCTGGCAGTAGCATGTCAACAGCTCCCCTTCCTCTCCTGCAGACCTAGCACATCACCTCTCTGACACAGTATGCTTTCTAAGTTGCCTCTTGAAGTCCTTCGTTTGGCAGTACGAAGTGGTGGAGCTGTGAGGCTGTCAGGGTGAATGTGCATCTCAGCACTGCTCCATTTTTCTCAGCTCCATTTTTCTCCAACTCTCCTAAAGTTCCTCTGGCAGGCAGCTGATGGCCCTGCTGCCCTCAGACTGCTAGGTATTTTTATGTGCCTGCTTTTCATTTCTTCCTCTGGAGTCAGAAAATAGGGAATTTTCTCCCTTTCAGGAATACTCCTTCTCCTTGAGGTTCGAAAACACCATGATTTTTGCAAATATGAGGGCTGAATGTGGAAGGCAACAAAAAGCCTTTGGAAGCTTCAGGATTCAGGGAGCACTATCAAATCCTACTTCTTGGCAACTTTCAAAAGTTTGGTCTTGTAACATGTGCTTGTTTGGCTTTTTGTTTTCAGCTCCTGAAGTGTTGGCCCAGAAACCCTACAGCAAAGCTGTGGACTGCTGGTCCATTGGGGTCATCGCATACATCCTGTGAGTATCCACTGGGTTTTCACAGGCAGCTTTGGGACTTGCGACATGCTCTCCCATCATATATTTTCCTGCTTATTTTGCTCCAAAAAAGTTCGTCTCTGACAGTTGTGAGCCAGGATAACATGAACCTTGGACATGTCCCAGTTATGTAAAGGCTGAATTTCAGTAGAAGCTGTAGGAAATGAATGAGAACCCTTCAAAAAGGCAAAAATCCCTACTCCTGCCTGAATTACACGTTATACAATAGTATGGGCTTCTTCAGGTTGTGATGTCAATGAAGCTGTTCCCTCCCCTGCTCGGGTTAGCTTTGACCATGTCCACAGGGCACAGCACCATGCCCATGGATGTATCCTGAAGTGTCACCTCTCCTGAGGTGTCACTGTGTTGGCTTCCTTCCTTGGGGACGGCCACAGGCAGATAAGAAGACAAGAGCTTTTTAGATACCACAGTGAACTATTTCCACCAAAGGATAATACAAAATATTGGGATTTTTACTGAAAATGGAGGGTCATTTTCTTTAACGCATCCAACACCTTCAACCTTCAAGTCCCATAGGAGAGGATGGGCTGATTCCTGCCCTATCAATTCCGTTGCTTTTCCATAAAGCAGTTGAGCCTCTGCCTTTGTAGCTGAGTTTGCTCCTCTGGCAGAACTCATTGCTAGTCAAGAGTGTAGGGTCTGGTTACTTGAGAAAGCTACGGGACCAGGACGTTTGTGCATTTCCCAAAGTGGTGGATAGGTCTCAGAACCCATATGATTAAGGAGATTTAGTGCCTGTCTTCATTCAGTATCTGCCACTGTTCTTTACAAAGATTTAATAAGACCATAGGATATTTAGGTTAGAAGGGATCCCGGGAAATCTCTAGTCCTGCCTTTCAGGTCACACCAGGTTGCCCAAGGTTTTATCCAGTTGGTTCTTGAAATCCTTCTCAGGGACTATACAAGAGCAACCTGTTCCATGCTTAGACTGTCCTCATGGGGAAGAGGTTTTCCTTATATCCAGGTTTGTCTCCATGAAATGGGACAGCTGGTGCTGTGGATGTGGGTGCACCTTCAGCATGTGAGCCGTAGGAGTGGGTGGGCCCCCTCCTCTTCCAGTGACAATGCCTGCAAGGACTCCAGAGGTGTCTTGGCTACTGTTGTTGTGGGGATATCCTGGTGCCAGAGGTCATTAGCACTACCCAGAGAAGAGCACCCCTAATATTTCAGGAAACCATCATCTGAATCCATCTCTGTATGTGTGAAGATATGAAATCACCGTGGGTTGGGAGGGAAATGCAGAACTTCCAGTCCATGAACCTGTAGGAAGACCTTCTCTAGGTCCCATCCTGATGGGCTGTTCTGTGCTCAGGGCTCAGGACCCCAAGCTCATGTACACCGTTCAAACAGCAGTTGTGTAGTTGCATCTTCACAGTGTAGCTGATTTTGAAGCAGGAGCGATCCCTACCTTGTGCAAGTCTTCGAGACGAGGTCAGGCTGTCACCATGGGCTGACTCGGGGAACCACACAGCACAAGGATCCTGTTCCCTGTGTTCAGGAGAGCACATCTAGCTGTTGACTACTGCAGAAACAAATGCCTTTTCATGCCAGAACTAGCAGTGCTTTCCTTTCTATTTTTTTTTTATTTTTTCCTTTTTACACAACTGTCAGAGTTATACAATACTGCAGGAAAAAGGCAGCTCCAATGAGGCACAGCATTAAAGCATTCCTGCTTTGTTCCCTTTCTCCTTATGCAAACATTTCATGGCTTGTCGACATGAATAACTTTTCGATGGTGTAGTAGAACTATTTTTGCCAGGACACACCTCATTGCTGCATTATCCACTCTGTGCAAAGTTCATTCTTTATATTTTCATTTAACCTTGAACATAAACTATATATGACCCAAAATAGCTTTTATATACTAAAATAGGGGCAGGCTTTGTTTATTTGCATGTATGTTTATTTATTTAAAGCAAAGCCCTGCCTACAGACATCAGCCTTATGACTGCCTTTGCCATTCTGCATGAATATTTGTAAAGTTCTTGAGTACAAAACTTTGCAGAGGGATGGATTTACCTCAGAGAAACCGTCAATAGCTGGATTCAAAAAGACTTTTGCAGAACAAAGCAAAAATCCACAGTTCACTGACTTTTTGTCAAAACCCAGTGGGATATGCCACAGCAATGAGGAAGAGAGCAGACATGCCAAAATACCTTGGAGGCTGCTTCACACAATACTCCCTAAGGCTCTTTTAGATGAGGATGGGGTGTGCTGATGCAAGATTGCCATCTTGCACAAGCAAACACAAGCATGGGAGCCCTAGATATTTTCTTGTTGATTTTGGCTCTTGCTAGCCATGGCAGGACAGCCAGGTAGGGTCATTCCTTTTGCTTTCAGAGTACTTTGCTGAGTACCAGCTTCAGGGATCAAGAGGCAGGAGGATGCAGGTGGAAGAGAGCCATATGTTGCCTTGATTCCAGGCTTGACCACTCCCCAGGTTCAGTTTAATGTCAAATTTTCACCATGAAAATACGTCTCCACCTGGCAGCCTGCAGGAGGAATGAACTGTTGCATCCTGGTTCCTGGAGATAAACTTGGTTCTGCTTTTTGTCAGGTTTTCAGTCCCATTCAACTATGGTTCATGCACCAAAGGTCTTTTCTGCTGGCAGACCTGATATGATTTCATTTGCTGCTTTTATGTGTGAGGAAAATAGGTGAGACAGTGCTAAGCAATATCCCCGCCACCTCCTGGTTCATGAACACACCTTCAATGGGAGAAAGGTTTCGGTCTCATCCGTAAACCTGACGAGGCTGCTCTTTCTGTGAGGTTCACCTCAGTGGCTTCTTGCTGTTTTCCAGATCAGCATGTGCTGGGCTTGTCAGTCAAGGTGTATGCACTTCTCGGATGTTAATTCACTATTTGCTTTATGGGGAATTCCCAGCCCTGAAGGCTTAAATCAGTTTAGTGAGAATGAGTCCCTATGAATTTCTTTCTGCAGGACAAAGATACCTTTTGGGGGTTTCTGCACTTCATGTAATAAAGACCTGATTTGTATTATGTGCAGCAAAAATGAATGGCAATAATACGTTCCACAGGAGCGTGGTAATGTGTTCACCAGACTGTAATTCGGTCTGCTTGGGTGGGATTGGGTCTGAGATCAAACCACCTCCTGGACTATTTCTGCTTACGAGCTACATCTTTCAGCTCCTGGTACAGCCAGCAGCACCGCAGGATCCACGTCAGCTCCCTTCACGTAGGTGCTTCGTGCTGTTTTAGTCAGCCACAGAGTCCCACCTGGTCTTGAGCTGTCACCGTAGGATCATCCAGCCCCCCACAGACCCGTGACCTACCTTGTCAGGTTGGGTGTCCCCTGTGCTCCAGGGACACGGGTGTCCCAGAGCTTCTCCTGTGCCACTGGGCTCTACACGTGGGCACCTCAATGCAGCCTGTGTGTATGCAGGCAGTCCCTTCACCGGGATGTGCCTTTCAGTTGCCTAAAATATGCATTTAGAGCCACGCTGGGGTGTCCGGGACGGCCACGTGGATTTGGCAAACGTAACGCACTGCGGAGACCTTTCTTCTGGAGCAGCAGATGAAGGATAGCAGGATACCCAGGGCCATGTCGAACAGCACCAGATGCCTGTGTTTAGGTGACTGAATCACTCCCTGCTCCATTCCCAGCCCCCTGCCTTAACATTCATTTGTGTCACTCTCCAGTCTTGGCTGGCTCCGTCTCTGGGGACTGTACCGGGGTCTTAGAAACCCAACCCACAATTACGTGTCCTAACCTTGAACTGGATCTCCCCCTTCCTTCCAGGAACAGCCAGAATTGATAGACATGTCCTGGTAGGAAATTGTATGTGAGAGGAGCAGTAAAGATAGAGAAGAAGAGGGGTTCTTCCCACTCTGGAAGGAAGCTGCCCTTCCTGGGTGTCTGATACCACAGTGATGGGCACAGGTTTAACAGCTGGGTTGGTTGTCTTGCAAGTGCCACACCAGCAAACCAGATGGAGACCTATTTATGCATAGGGAAATCAGAGCACATCAACTTGCATCACCTCCCTGCCTCTCCCATGACTCCTCACAGCCACTCTGAACAGACTGTTATCATTTAAGAAGATGGAAACTCAGGGGAATCTGACACAGAAGCCAGGCATATATTAAAGATGTTTTGAGCTATTATTACTGTAAGTGGCTTGAGTGCCTCCAGACACATGCTCGGTCTCACATGAGAGCCTTCAGTTTATGACACTGGAAGAACAAACTGTTTCTTGGGCAGCGAAGCTCTTGACAAATATTTGTTTCTCTAATAGGCAAGGTGAAGTATGTCTTAGGAAAGAATACCTTTGTTTCAGTGCCAGTCTCTAATGCCTCTCGTTAACGACATCCAGATTGCAGAGGCTGCACCAGCAGAGCTTTTATCAAAACCTGTTTTGCATGAGAAGTCATTATTCACAAGAACTAATTATAGCAGCTTGAAATTTCCTGTTATTCCAGTTGCAATATTTCTCAATCTGAAACAGCCTCATTGTTGAACTCAGTTTTCTGCCTATCACAGGATAGTTTTGATATGTGTTCAGCTTCAAAACATAAAACATAAGAGCAAGAGACCTCACTGGATTCCCATCAGCTGGGTTTTGGAGCTGCCTGGGTCACATGAGAAGTTGCAAAAGCCTGCAGAGCTAAAATACTGATACCATGCATACCTGATATAAAGAAGATTAAATTAATTGATTTAAAAAAATACATAAATAAAAACATGTTCCGTAGCTGGAAAAGAGCCTGGGGCCACAAGCTGCTCTGCCTCAGCCCCTGGCCATTAGCACTCAATGCATCCTGTCTCTTCTGCGTGAGGCTGAATGCATTTTGCCTTGAACTTCTGATTCTGTTCATTGATAGGACAAGTGAATTACTGTTTTTTTGTTTGTTTGTTTGTTTGTTTGTTTTCTATTCTGTTTATAAGCAATGGATATGTAGAGGTAATTCTTGGTTCATATTCTTTCCTAGAGTTTTTTTTTTTTCCTGCTGATTTTCAAATAGAAGTGCATGAAATCATTTATGAAATGTTTGTATAAGAGGATTAGCCACAGACTGTACAAAGTATTCCAGAAAAGGTTTCTACCTTTGTCCAGGAAACATTTCACCCTCTCAGTACCACACATGAGCCTCAGCAGGATAGTGAGTGATAACTTTACTTGTTTGGTACTGCAAGGAGAATTAGCAGAGGCAAAACCCACATAGGCATACTGGGTTGCTCAGGATGTCACAGTTTGACTGGCAAAACAACCCCAGATTATTCCTCATCATTGTTTGCTTCTTAATTTGTTTTTTATTCCCCATGCTAATATGTCCTTGTCCAAAATTTCACGAGGGCACTAGCATCAGCCAGTATGGAGGGCCATTCCCAAAACAAGAAATACATGGGTTTGACCATATAAATAGAACTTTGATGACTTCCCACACCGTACATCTCAGGTCTTTGAGCACTTACTGGATTCTTTGCTCTAGTCTCACTAAAAAAAATTGTTTGTAAAACTAACCCCTGTGCCTCCTGTGTTGCAAGCTGGACGCTGCCCATGAGAATGGGTTATTTAGCTTTTAACATCACCCCAGTGTGTAATGGGAGCTTGCACAAGTTTGCTTTCTCTGCAAGAAAGAAGACATTCCTGGTATTCTTACTGTGCTTTCCTGAGGGCTTCTAGAAATGACTTCTGGCAGTATCTTTCATTTGTGCATCCACCTGTGTTAATTTTTTTTTATCTGCATCCCATTCTCTTTTAAGGCAAGACTGGGAATAGGAGGTTGAGGGAAGATCTGTTGCTGATACTGTAAGGTTGTTAAATAATTCTAAAAAGCTTTTATTTAGTGAAACTGCTAGAAAATGATGACATCTAATGGCTGCCTGAAGCTCCCCCAGGACTAGGCAGGATTTTTTCACATTGAAGACAGAGAGGATATTTTTGTATTTCTGCATATCTAAATAAAAGCAGCAGAACCTCTGATAGTGAGGTCATTTTTTTCACACAGAAACATCTCAGCAGATGGAAATGAAGTCGGTGGGATTTTGATTCTATACGAATTAAATAAAAACTTATTATGGACTTTGGAAGGTGGCCCAGTCTTTGGAAGTCCAGTAAAATTTCCTCCAGCCATAAATTGTTTGTTGGGCTAATTTACTGGGGCTTTCCCATCCTTTGCTGCAAAGCCAGTGCTGGCTATGAGTTACAGTAAACCTCTGTGTCTTCTCAAACTCTGATTTTAAGGTAAAGGACAGCAATATTTTGGCTCCCACCACCTCCATGTGCCAGGATGCCTGAGCGTTTCCCTCTCACATGCCACCTCCTCTGTCCTAGGGAGCTCACTCTCTTCTCAAATGCTTTCTACTGTAGGTTCTCGGTGGTTTGCCTCCTAGAGGAACATCCTTGTGACTCCCTTTGTGGGTCATTTGGCCCCCCTGTTGTCCCCAGCTGAGCCAGGACCAGCCCTTGCCCTATTCTCAGCCTGCTTTTGGGCAGAAGGTTGGCTTGGAGGGATGTCCCTGTCCATGACCAGGGATAGTGGCCAACGCTTCTCAAGCTCTCCCCATTCATCGCTGAAACTGCAGAGATGGGAGCCTGGGGGTAAAACTCAAGGGGTGATCACAGGGCTCATCCTGCCACTGCTAAGGGGCTCAGATACCCAGATGTGTAGATACCCAAGGCACACCGAGGAGCTTGGGAAGCTCTTGGGATTTGTAGGAAAGGGATGAAAGGCCCTGGGAGGGCTGGGACTCTTGCTGGGGCACGTTTGTCTCAGCTCTCCCCCCTTGCAGGGTTACAGCCCTCCAGCTCTGTGCTGCTCAGCAGTTTGCTCCTATGTTTTGCTGCCACAAGCACATATAAATCATCGCCGTCCTAACTTGTGCTCTTGTACCTCTGCCAAGGTAATTAGTATGGTGAACATTTTAAGAGAGTTATTTCTTTCTGCGGAGAAGCCTGACAGCACCTCAGCACGCACAGCGCTGTCTGCTCGCCTTAAAATGCTTTATCAGAGCAGTTTGGTTTTCTTTAAGGAAAGTGCTGAGGAAGGCAAGAAATTAATGGAGGGCTGTCAGACTTCTCGTACGGAGCCCACTGAGTACCCCAGGGAAGAGGGGCAGGGGGATAGCTCTGAGTGCCTTTGCAGGAGCAGTTTTCCTCCAACCTGGGCACCTCTGCACCAGCGGCTGTCGCAGTGGTGGCAGCAGTCAGCTCCAGCCTCTCCAACCCATCAGTAATGCTCCCAAAATCTTGCAGATTGTGTAAAAGAGGAGGAAGGTGAAATTCAGTTAGTGTCCCCAAGACTGTGGGAGCTAAGCACTGAGATTTGTTAGATTAAAACATGATATATAAATGTTCTTCAAAGATATTTGTAAAGCTGGATCCAGTTTCTGCATTCAGTTACCAGATAATTTTTTTTTTTTGGTGCATTTTCCAGGTGGAGAGTGGCTTTTGGGGCTTTCGTTTAAATGCACCATTCCTAATGGCCCTTCTCATGTGCCATTTCCACCATGGGTCTCATACAGGAATTGCTGCATCAAGCCCCATACACAGGCATGTGCCTGTCAAGTAGATATGCAGCCTTGCTTCAAATGTAAATGCTTGTCTGGCACGAGGTTATCTTACTTGCTTTTGATAATGGCAGTCATCCAGTGGGACACAAATGAGGACTGACTCATCTGCTGTGAGAGATAAAGAGATGTCTTATTCGGTTGAAGCACAGTGGTTTCATTACAATGCTGCAAATTTCAGCAGAGTTCTTCCAGGTCAATATGGATCTGATGCAGATCAACATCTCACTCTGCATTTAAATTATTTATCGTGCACACTGACTCTTCAGAGCTAACAAAACACTGCTCCTTTCACCCTCAAGTGTTGAGTTGGTTCAAATAACCTCCAGGGCAGCCGACTGGCTTTGGGTTATAAATAACTTGAGTATTTCATTTCTTACAGTTTTACCCCCCTTGCTCTGTTGTTGCTGCAGTGTGGTGTTTCAGCTAGATCTTCAGTCTGTTTATAAGAGCAGGCTCTGCCCAGTTAAATACTTTATTGAGATTGATTGGCCTAGGGTTTAAGAACATGTAGGAAAAAGATCATTTAATTATCAGGGAAGCATGTGAAAAAAATTATTTACACCATAGGCTAGAGATAAGAGAAGGAATTAAGAAGAAATTAAGACATCTCTATACAGACACAAAAAACGTCTGGGCAACTGTGAGCAGGATGGCTTTGCTAAAACCAGCCTCAGAAGTCAATCTGGCACGTTGCAACGTTAAAACCTGAAGAAGGGATATCTTTGCTGATATGTCTGTGCAGAGAGGGACAGGCTACTGAAAGCAGCATCTGCTGGACGAGAGGGGTCTCTGACACACAGACTTTGCAGCTGCCTTGGCTCCGTGCAGCGCTGGAGGTAGTGCTCCTGTGCACAGCATCTGCAGGGCTGGAGGAGCCGTGCCTCGGCAGAGCAGACGTCCTGCTGTCTGCAGCACTGCGAGGGTGCTTCCTCACTGCTTTAGTTCAAACTGTGCACATAACATTCAATGTCCTGCTTGACCTGGGGCTTGGCTTTCTGGTTATAAACACTGAAGACCTGGGCAAGGATATTGTTAGCCTTAGGCAGCTTGAAGGGGGCAGCAAAATTGCTTTCAGAAGTGGGAGAGAAAGGGAGAGATTCTCCCAGTGCAACAGCAAGTCCATGCCCAGCCCATGCAGGCTCTGCTGGTTTTGTACCCCATGAAAGATCCTCTTACCATTTGTAGGGGAGAGGATGGAAGGGATCATGGCCATATTGCAAAACAATTCCTCCTCTACACACCCAAAAGCGTGCAGAGAGAAGTCAGGGTATCTGTGGGTCACTGTAGGATCAGTTGCACCAGATTGCTGTGCAGAATTCCTCTTTGTCATGGACAGTGCTGTTCTTCAGGAGTGTTTTTATGTGTTCCTGAACAAACTCGTCTCACGATAGCACTTGCCTGATTGAAAACTTAACGGGACAAGTCCTAAACAAGAGTTTCTCCTCCCTCCCCCTTTCTCACCTTCTTGGCAGAGATGAGTCCAAGTGTCACTTGTCTCTTCTCTTGTTCTCCATTAGGCTCTGTGGCTATCCCCCTTTCTATGATGAAAATGACTCCAAACTCTTCGAGCAGATCCTCAAGGCAGAGTACGAGTTCGACTCTCCATATTGGGATGACATCTCTGAGTCTGGTAAGAAACTCATGTATTTTCCACAACCAGGCATGCATGGAGCTATGCCTGTTGTAGGTATCCTTCATCAGGTGTGAGAATGTGCCCTCCATTGTGTGTGGAGCTCCTTTTAACTGAAAATCATTGGGAATGGGCATTTCTTTTAGCTAAATAGTCACAGGAAGTTATTTTTGCAGGAAATCAAACTAAGTACCAATTCATCCAGTCACATACAAAGCATTAAAATGGAGCTGGGACAGAAGGAGAAGATAGCAGAATGTCCCAAGAAGATGAAGCAGTATAATAACGCCATCACATCCAAATAAAATGCAGATGTTTTATATGTCACTAAGAATAGAGAAAGTAGTTCAGCTCTGTCACTAAAGCTGAGCTGCAGGTCCGAAGTGAGTCTGCAGCGTGTACAGCAAAGACAAATGAAAGAAGTTAATGGCTTCTAAACAAGGACAGTAAGCAGATTTGGAAACTGGGAGTACTGTCCAAGTGTCTGGATCCAGGTAGCTGCCCATGTGCTTCCCTGGTTCCCCACCCAGTGTAGAAACCTTTTAACCCATAGCACCTGCCCGTACCTACAGAGGCTTGCTCAGCATTGCATCCTGTGGGTACCACTGACGGGCTGTGGCCTCCAAGAGGTCACACAAGCTCGGAGTCCTTCCTCTGTCCATCCTGGGGAAACATCTGGCATTTCACGCAAGGGGAGAAATGAATTATAGGAAAAAAATACCATATAAATATATCCCTGGAAATACATTTTTTTTATTCCTTAGTAATACTGATTACTTAGGTGAGACATTAAAAGGAGTGTTTTATTTTAAAGACGATCCTTGTGGGTCCCTTCCAACTCAGGATATTCTCTGATCCTATGAGATATCCTGCTATCTCCTCATAGAATAATATTTCATGCTGCTTACATCTGCAGTCCAGATATCGTTGGGAGAGATTGCTTTAAAATATATGTGATGAGAGGTTTTTTAAAGCCTGTAAGAATTTTCTGAGCAAATATGAAGGTCTGCTGGCAGACTTCTTTGCATTTTGGGGGAGAAAGTACATCACCTAAAGCAGCAGTAAGATTTTCCTGCTATATATGGCTTTGCTGTTGCTCCTTCAGCTGCTCTCACATGAAACTACTGGATACATGCCATGCTGTGATCTCCCTTCCCTCCATCCTAGCATCAATTAAAAACACACTACCTCGTGCCCAAGGGAGTCCCTTTTCCTTGGTAACTGGTTTTAAAATACACAACATGTCCTCTTCACTGCCCACGTATGCGGTTGCTTGGAATGAGCCATGAAAGGCTCCTCTTGCTGCAGTTTCTGGCCTTCTCCTTGCCTTTCCCTCTCAACTTCCCAGCATCTCCAGCAGGTGTGGCCATATTCAGACCACTAAGGTGCTCAGAAGCACTTGGCTAACCAGGGAGCTAGGAGCTAGCAGGATCAAATTCTTCTGACTCCAAATTACTCACCCTACTCCTAAGCATACCTGCAGGAGTAGAGGTCTTAGGCTTCTATCTGCCATATTAAATTTGTTGGATTTGGTACTGAGTCACTTTGGTTATGTCTATATTTATAAATGACAAATGGGCCAGGGCCATTTCCTGGCACTGGTGGCATCTGGTGGCCCTCTGTTAAATCTCCTTTTGCCCTCAGAACAAGGTAGCATCCTGCCTATGGGAAATGGGCCATGCTTCTTCCCAAAAGATGCTTGGGAAGGAGCTAGGTGGTCCTGAAGGCAGTTTTAAAAGGGACAGCTCAAGAAGCTAGATGGTGGCTTTCCATCAGCTGTGAGCATTCCCTGAAACTTTTCTTTTACTAGTTCAGGCACCATTTGTTTACTAGATCAGACATCAATCTTCGCATTATCCAAGCAACATCTTCCATACCTATGGGGAGTTCTCTCAATAATTTGGTTGCTGCTGGATGTAAATAGGAAACCTAAGTGTTGGTCTGACCATATTGCAGAACTCAGTATTAAATTTATTCCTTTAAATGATCTTTCTTTTTTTTTTTTTAATAGCTAAAGACTTCATTCGGAATTTGATGGAGAAGGACCCTAATAAAAGATACACCTGTGAGCAAGCAGCACGACACCCTTGGTAAGCAACAGTCACTGCTGTGAAACCCTCAGGACAGAGAGCATCGTTTAACACTCACTCCATTGTCCTCCAGATTTTCCTGGAAAAACATGATGGACTTTAATCTCGTGCATCAACCTGTTGAGTATCTGTGTAACGATTCAGTGAAAGGCTGCACTATGTTGACTGCAGTGCAGCAGTGGGATACACTGAAATGACTGAACCCAGAAAGCATATTTGGGGTTCTGGGCAAATGGTCAAATTGTGCAGGTGTGCAGAAAGCTGGGTATCAACCTGCTCATAAGGTCTTTGACAAGGTAACATCAAAACACCTAAGAGCATGTTAGGAGGTAGAAAATTCTCTGTGCTTCACAGATGGTGGCCTACCTCTTCACCTCATGCTTGCAGCACAGACCTGGTTTGGCATGCTGTTTACCCTGCCTTGTTGAATGAGGCAGGAAACACTAAGAGAGGGATAAGCTGAGACTGAATTAGTCTAACAATGCTGCTTCTCTGCAGTGACTACAGAAAAGTGCCTGGTCTGGCTGTATTCGTAGTTTAGACCTCCATTAAGTGCTTTACATGAGATGATGCCTTTGCACATAGATGACTTGACCAACATTACCCACAGATCATGTAGCTGAAACAGGAATGGCTCAAGGCCTTTTGACCAACTCGCTTAGCGTCACCCCACTCTGCCAGCTGCACCCAAAAATGGGTTTTAGATACAAGTCTTTTGTCGGGGATCATTATATATGAGGCAAGACTATCTTTGGTTGTTACAGTAGCTGCAAAAGAAAGGAGTCAATGACGGTATTTTCACCTCAGGTATGCATTAGACTGTGCTTTTATGCCATCACAATTACCACAAATGCCATTTCCTTTTGCAATTTCTGGAGTGTTAGCTGGATAAGAGCATTAGGCTGTGCATTTCTCAGGGAACAGAAGTTTTCCTGACTGTCCCCAGCACCTCAGGAAAGCCATTGAGCCAGTGTCATAACTACCTAAACAGCTTGATGGACCTTAAAAACGTCCTGGTGATGCAATCTCAGCCCGGTGATTAACCTCACATAGTGCAGCTGAGTGTAAAATGCCTGCTAGGAAAAGCACAGGCAGAGAAGTTATTGGTGTTTTTCTGGGTAGTTTTGGCTTTGAGGTGTTTATGCTCCCCTCTCTGACCCCTGACTAGTTTGTCTCATCCCACTGCTGCTCTCAGTCCTGGGACAACATGGATAGTAAATCCTTTCAAAGGTTTTTGCAGAGGAAAAAAAACCATTTTGGCTCACTTACTGGTGATATTTTACCAATATGCAGGGTGATGAATTACCCTGATCATTAACTGATAGTTTTGCACTCATGAAGGAGGCGGTAAGTTACAACTACAAAAGCAGGACACTGTAATGGCACTGATTTATTCATGGTGGGAGTGAGGTACCAACGTCTGACTGCCAGTTGCTGTATTATAAATTAGGCTGAAGGTAAGATTGAGGGCCACCCTTTACAATTAAAACAGTTGTAGGAAAGGTTTGGGATGCAGAAAGAAATGTAAATCATTGAGAAAATCAAAGTTCTTGCTTTTCATTTTCCGTGTAGTGACAATGAGAAACGTCTTACAGATGGTTATCAGCTTGGTCAGCTGGGTTATTGGCTGGCATCAATGCGAATGAGAGATGAGGGAAAGTCAAGGCCTGGGTCTGCCCTTTTTCCAGTTCCCCATCAATAACTGTGTTTCCCATCAATATGTGCTTTCTGTGTGACAAAAAAAGAAATCTGGGAAATGAAATCTGACATTGGTGAGATGAAAAAAAAAAAAAAAAAAGCATTTCTAAATGATACTGACCTGAGCCTCAGGAAATTAAACAAGTTACAAAAGTCAGTATTAGAAATACAGAATAAATAATGGGAACGCAAATCCCAGCAGGGAATGAGGTGACCATTTGTATAACTGAGAAGCAGATTTTCCAAAGCCCCACATCCAAGATACACAAAGCGTAAGCATCCAGCTCTTGGCCCCGCTACATCTGTGTTGGTTGCTGGAGTGCAACAAAGAAACGTGGCACTTGTAACACACACAGCTTCTGGGCCCTCCTAAAGGAACAAAATGATAAAAAGAGTTTTCTTTTTTTTTTTTTTTTCATGGCCCACAGCCAATGGAAACTCACAGGCTGCTCCATAATGTTTGGTATTTTCTACAGAATCCAATCTTCCGTTGAAGAAACCCCCCTCAAAAAGGGATTTCCCCCGTTTCTGTGGCCGGGGTCTTTTTCTGCCAGTCTGACTTTGCAAGGCAGTGGTTCATTTGAAGGGCTGCCTGCAAAATTCCCAAATCCACCTCTCTCCCACATGATCTGCAGAGCACAGCAGGTGGCAAAGGCAGTACGTGTCAGTGGATTAAAGAGCAGAAGGAGGGCTGTGCAGTAAAAGCAATGCATAAATGTATCCAGAGGGATGGCTTCAGACCCGCCACTGTCCTCCCCAGTGTGCCCCTGAGCAGATGTCTCGATGCCTCCTTCCCCCTTGCTCTTGAAAATCTTCCTGTAACATAAATGTCACAGTTTTGGACCTCTCTGGTGAGAGGTGCTGTGCTTCTTGGAGGCTCTGGATCCTGTAGTGATAAACACTACCCGATTGCCTTTTTGGATCGTCAAGGCTGCTCTCCCAGATATCATCTGTTATTTCAGAGTTAGTGGTAAGACCTCATTTTGCCAAACCGTTGCTCAAGAAGCATTTTCCACCCAGATTGCTTATGCCAGGAAATAATGAGGTTTTTACTGTTCCTTTTCTCAGTTTAGCCATTATATCTGTTGCAATGGCATCCTCCCCTCCCCTTCAAATGCGGAGGAGGAGGTGGAGAGCTCGACGCTTCTTCTCAGTGGTCAATTGTGTCCTTCCCTCAGCCTGGATATAAGTTTCCAGCAAGCCCAGGCGTGAGTTCCTCTGTCTTGTGGCTGTATTTAGTGTCACAGCGGTTGGAGACAAGGGTGCAAGTGTTTAGCCAACAGAGAGAGGCTACAGTGACTATTATAATGGGGACATCCCATCCCACCTGTTTTGCATGAGCATGTATTTTTCAGCATACATCCCTGTTACAACCTCACATTCCATAGTGTCTGCATTGTTTTATTTTCTGTATGGAATCAAAATTAGTGTAAGTGGATAAGTCTCTTGGCTTGGCTGGAGGAGATGATCTGGTAGAGAAGCATAAATGAGAAGGTAGCTTCAGGTAGTGACAATTTCTAGCTTTCCCCTTTTACTTCCCCCTGTGAAATCTTTTTCTGCAGTGACGGATCTTTAGGATCACCCAAAAATCGGGAAGAAATATGTCAAATCATGAATACTTCTAAACACGTAGATTATAATCTAAATGCGATAAAAAATTGATACCTACGCATAAGTTGGCAACCTGGTCAGGAGACTTTGTTGTTTCAATGTATAATATTTGTGAAAAACTGATTTTCCAAAATATTCCACTGATTTTAATTACCCAACCAAATAAATTGATAAGGTTTCCAAGAACTAGATCTTGCAAGATATTGCATTTGTGCCTTTAAGGTTAATAATCTCCTGGAATTTCAGGAAAATGCTCAAGAATAGCCAGCTATTCACATGACTAAATGTTTGTACAGGATCAGACCCTAAAAAAAGTAAATACTTCTTCCTAATGGCCCACTTTTCTGTGCTGTATCTGCTCCCCACATGCCTGCATTTACGTGATGTTTTGCTATTTATAATCAAATGGCCTTGGCAGGAGGACAGTATGTTAAACTTGGAGTTGGCAGAAAAGGAGGCTAATAATTGCAGTGAAGTATGGTAGCAGAAACAGTACAATATGTAAGGCTTGTTGGTATAATGATTACACCGCAGGCTGCACAATCTGTGCATTTATACAGATTTCTCCAGTTTAATATACAGATGACTTATGCTTTCCATTGGAAAAGTGATTTGTTTTATAGCATATCTTTCACCGAAGCTTGCACTGTTTATGATGTGTTGCAAAGGTGCAATGTTCTGTTTCATTGTTCCATTGTGACTTTTCGAAAAGGACGTGGAAAATGAAGGTACGAAAAGAGTGGGGTAATTTGCTGCAGCTTGATACATTTTAATGTTTCCCGAGCTCGTATTAATGACAGCAATTAAGTTTATTAAATATATTGCCATGTCAAAACCCACATCCTGTTTAAGGCAGCAGCTCAGGCTGCAGTGATTAAGGGCGAGCAGCAGAAATCCAAGGATCTGTTTTTTCCAGCTGTAGGACCACACTGTGCTCCCCATCAGGTTGAGCTGGGTCCTTTAGCCCTGGGGCTGGCCCCAAATTCAATTTTGGCACAGGGGGAAAGAAAAGAGTCCTCACAGGGAGAGGAGAAGGCCCAACAGTTAAGAAGCTGAAGTGGGAGCTGGAAGATGTTCTGTGAACTTATCTGCTTTGTCACGCATTTCCCAAGTGACCTTAAATGGGATTTAGAGCAGTGTGCTGCTGCTGGTTACAGCATTGTAGACAACCAGGGACGTGGAAATTGAAGGGTGTTATATGTGTTGCCTCCTTATATAAACTGCATAGGAGAGAAGGAGGTTGTGGCACCTGAATTGTTGTGACACCTGTGTTAGCGGATACAAGCGTGGCCTTCACCTTCCCCACTGCTCATGGGGAGGGAGAGCGGATACTTGGGACGTGCTGACATCCATCCCCACCTACGTCAGGAATTGCAAAGCTTTGGCAAGGATTGAACCCCTGCAAATTGTGACCATGACCCTGTGTGTTTATTATGTGCCAGAGAGCACAAGCCAGATAATAATTTCCACCCAGGGAAAGGACATGGTTTACAAAGAGCTCAGTTCTCAGACAATGTTGTTTGAAGTGCGAAAAGGGCTCTCTGAAGGGAACTGCTGATGTTTACAACATTAAATCAAACTCTTGTCGAGTTCATCCCCGCACTCTATTTATTTTGGAGCACCACTGATACCGTATGCGTGTGTGTATATTTATACACATGCATGTGTGTATCTGTGCATATATATGTGTGTGTGTGCATGTATAGAAGAGTTGTGATCCTTCAGCCTTATCCATTCCAGCTAACTCCATGTTTCCTGTCATCATACTCAAGAGTATTTCCAAGCACTGCTTGGCCAGCACGGCGTTTGAGTTGGCTGCCTTCAGTGAGTATGAAGGGTCAGAAAATAATGCTAGATGAAAGACTCTGCCTGCCATCATGGGCAGGGAGGACACGGCATGCAAGAGACATATGCTTGCAGTATGCTAACAAAGAACCGTCTAAAAGAAAACTTACTGTTTTCGTCTTTGTTGGACGTTCCTTTCAAAGCTTAGAAGTGCTATATCTAGATAAATTGCTGTGATAGCTTCAAACAAAAAAAAAAAAAAGAGCTAACATAAATTTGAAATAATATCTGATCATTAGATTAGATTCTTCTCATGTACAGGGCCATATTTTCTATGGTTATTCATGAGCAGAGTCCTTGTTAGTTTCAGTGGGAGTATTTGTGATGGAGAATATTCAGATCGTGGCCCTTGGTATCTGATTCTTTGTGTTGAGACACTCATATATTTGCGAAGGGATGTAAGACCAGCTTCAGCACAAAGTTCCCCAAAGAACAGTCAGGATGTAGCTACAGAACAGGGACCCCAAGAGAAAAGTTAGGTCCCAGTGAGTGTAGTAAGTCCT
The DNA here is from genome assembly GCF_964034855.1 of Anser brachyrhynchus. NCBI lineage: Eukaryota > Metazoa > Chordata > Aves > Anseriformes > Anatidae > Anser > Anser brachyrhynchus. The sequence goes on from NC_137694.1 coordinate 7,020,577, forward strand.
TGCTCAGTCCTGGGTGATGGTCAGCATGATAATAGATTGTTTCTGATTGTTCAGATTTACTTAATTTTATTTTTGTATATGTGTGTGGTAGGTAGAAGTAAAATCTTTTACTGGGCCAACATGTATAGTTGGTAGAAACAATGAAACTTCAGTGCTGACGCAGTTAACATCAAAGTGAACTGCAAAGTTAAGAACTATTGCTCAGGGTTTGAGTAGATATGCATCAGTTTGATTATCTCTGAAAGAGAAGATAGCTGTTTCTCATGGCAAGTGGAGCAGATTCCTGTAGCAGAAGGATATGTTGTGTGAATGCAGGGGAGGGAGGAAGAAGAAAAGATGCTAAGCTGATTCTGTCGTAAAAGAAAAAGCAAGACGGCTTATATACTCTGGATATCGAGAGTTAGAGAAAAGTCAAAGGGAGATTATAACATGCCCTAAAACCAATATCTCTATTAGATCTCATGCGTCAACTTCTCAGCATGGGAACTAAGGTTCATGATTAAACAGATTTAGTACAGATGCGATGACGCTCATGACTCCCACCTCAGGGTGAATTTGTGTGCCCAAAAACTCATCCGAATTTTCAAACTCTACCAGCTGATTGTGTAAAAGATATGACTTCTACCTGCTAACCTCCATCTCTCTCACCTCTCTGCTTAAACCACCACATCTCCAGCAAAACACACCAGAGAATGAGTACTAACTTTTCTTTTGGTTTCCTAGAAGTAAAACTATACTCTAAGCACCATAACACTATGAGTATTTTATAAGATTTATAAGACTGAAGATCCTCCAAGTGCAAAGTACAGTATAAATGCACAGTCCTCATGTTACAGCATTGCACTGTTAACAGGATAATTCTTGAGGGGGGGCTTGGAGAGCAATCCCACAGCCAGCTTTGGCAGCTGGGGCTATGTTTTGGGCCACACCATTCAGCATTCCAACACGTGTTTGAACATCTCCTGCTGAGCCAAACTAGCCCCAGCAGTGTTCTTATTTTGTTCTGGTTAAAAACTTGCATCTGCAAGGTGCTAATGCTGCTGAAGAGACCTTAGATGTAGGTTGGTCCCCACCAGTGTAGCACTTCAGGTCTTCACAGGGCATCTGTCAATCCCTCGGTGAAGTAGACAAGTATTATTCTTATTTGGGAAACATCCAAATACCAAGGCTATTTTTTCAGGATTACCAGAACTATGTCATCAACACAGAGTTAGTGGTGGTAGGAGACAGTTTGTGAACTATTGGAACCAGCCGTTTCTTACTGAAACCACCATGATTTCAGAAAATGATCCCTAAACTCAATATATATAACATATATATAGTCTGCATTTGAGCTGCATGCCTGATGAAAAGTTTCATATAGCAAAAATGCATTTGTGAGTCCTTCTGGAGACTGACGGGAAAGATCTTCTGGGAGAGCTGGCAAGGGTATCATACCCCAGGACCTTGTTCTGCCCATGTTTCCAGAATAAAATTTGACAAGTGGGAAATGTGATCTGTGCTTATACAGCTTGCTAACAAGCTTGTTCATAAAGCAAAATGCTTCATTAACTTGGTAGGAAAAAATGTTCCTTCCAAATGTAAGTAATCTTCTCTCTGCTGTTCTGTCATTTTGATCAGTTACTGAACAGATCGTTTGGCTTGTAGTCATCCACATATGAAGTGCCTGGCTAAAAAATTTAGTTTTCTTCCACAGATCTGTACTATGACAGCCAGTGCTCCCAGCTGGTACGTGTTGAGGGCACGTGTCTACACCGAGGAGGTGTCCTTGGATGGAGCAGAGTGCTCGTGACATTTTGGAGCGACTCTGACTAGCTGTTTGCATTCCCACCAGGAAACTCTGCTAGGGCCCATGTGCACCAAAAGGTTGAGCAGTGTGCAAGGAGTGCACACAGATCTTCATGCACTTGTGCACCTAAGATAGTGAGCTGTACAGGGCAGGCAATGCTGCTAGAGTCTTCTCAGGCTGCTGGCTCATAGAAGTGACCTGGAGGCAGTCATGGATACTCTGTTATGTCAGTTGGGTCATGTAGGCCTTTGGTAAAGCTGTAGAAACCACCTCACATGATGGTTCCATGCCTGAGAAATACAGAAAATGCACTGTATGAAGTGTGCAAGGGCAGCTGGGCTCTGGATCCATCTAGGAGTGTATGTTGTATGGGATCCATCAGAGGCTGAGATGGGCCTGACTGTATTCCCTGTGTAAATAGTGACCATGATGCTTAAACTAGATGCTGCCTCAACAAACTTAGAGCTGCCTGGACCCAGTGGGAAATCTAGGCCAACTTGCCTTGCTATCAGTGAGAGGCGATCAGGAGTTCGCTTCCGAGGAAGATCTGAAGGTCTTCCAGTTCTCCTCTCCATCACACCTCACCTTCTCCATCAACAGGACAGGGGCCCAAGAGGTGTCAGGTGCCACTTGGGAGCCCTGTTCTGTTCATGGTACCCATTCTTTTATCTATTTAGGTGGCAGTTATGTGGTGGTGGTGGTCAGCAAAGTGCCCTTCCCAGTTGGAGAGGGGCTACCCTGAGTGGGAACCCTGCCCTTTCCTGCCCACGCTTCTCCTGGCTACAGTACTATTGAATAACTCAATATAGAGTAGGTCAGCTCCAACAGGCTGGAATTGGTGGCTCTCCTGTCTCATGAAGTGAAGGTTTAGTCCCTCATTTTCCCTCCAAGAGTAAGTATTGTCTCATATCTCTCACTTCTTGGGTGAGAGCTACCATCAGGAACGAGGGGAGCAGTTTGGAAGAGACTGCTCCCAGACAGCACTAATTAGATGTGCCACTGACACGAAAGCAGAAATTGCTGCAAGTCCTATGAAGAACAAGGTTACAGTTTGAAACGATCTGGGCAAAATGAAAAGAATGTCTCCAATTCATGGGATGCATAAACGGAAACAGCAGGCTGGGGTATGTAAGCAGAGTTTCATCTTTTAAGAAACACAAAGCAGTGCTGCCATTCTGCTGCCTTAGTTGGAAAAGAGTGAGGCTTGGGTACCGCCCTCTGAGGAAGATGTGGGCTAGTTGGAGAAAGTCCAGAGAAGCTCACTAGATCAGAGGATTAGAAAATATGAGTTATGAAGAAACAGTGAAAGAATCAGTTTGTTTAGTCTAGAGCAGAGAAGACGGAGGGAAGGCATGATAACAGTCCTCAAATATGTGAAAGGATGCTTCAAAGACAAAGGGAACAAACTAGTTTCCATGCCTTCTGGGAGATAGCGGGGCACCGAAAAAGATTGTCTGAGAAGTCTCCATCTTTTGGAGATCTTTAAGGATTGTTTAGGCAAATACCTGTCAAAATTATTTTGACAAAACTGGGGTAGGGGGAGGAATAGATGATCATTGTGTCCCCCAGACCCTCCAATTCTGCTATTCGAGGTCCCCAGACCAGGAGGCTCTGTCCCTGACAGATGTCTCATTTCTTCAATTTCTTAACATTTTCTGTTGCTAATAAACATCAGGCTTCTACGCTGGTGCTAAAAAAAAAAAAAAATTGATTTCTGAAAACATCACATACAATATAGGAGGCAATCTTTGCTTCCTGGCTTCACCTATGTCGGGTAGCATTATTTACCCCAGCACACAGCCTAATATCAGTTCACGAATGTGCCTACACTTCCAAAAGATCTCATGCCTTGATGAGTTCAGTAAATTAAGGAAATCCTCTTGAAATAACTATGTTTTCCAGAGAATTGAATGTGTCTATCTGTTCAAGAAACTGCACAATATCAATGAAGTTTCTCAGTCAAGTGCTGTTCAGCTTAAGCTATTTGTGCAGCTGTGCTAATTTAGTGAGTCCATGTATCTGTTTTACTGTTAATCTACATTAATCAAGACGAATGGCTATGTATGTTGTAGGGTGGCAGGAAAATCTCCAGTGCAAACAGAAATCAGACAGGTTGGAGTGGCTCTGGAGGCTGCTGCATGGCTGAGGCTAAAAGTAGTCTCAGCCTGTTGATGTTAAATCTTTAGATGTAAAGGGAAAAAAAAGGTACAATGTTTTCATCAAGGGCTGTAATGGTGACAGAAAGCAGCCATGCACCAACAAAAGGTCGTACCTCTTTGTAGCTGCCAGATCTACAAGCCTTATCTATGCTTTGCTTTTATTGCCCCAGATTTTCCACCACTGCTGCCAGCAGAGACAGTGGTGGGAAGTCGGAGGCCTCATGTGAATGAAATCAGCATCTCACTAGGAGCAATTGCACCTTGGACCAGACTTATCTGTTGAGGAGAAGAAGAATGGGTATTCAAGGAGAGCAAAGGATGTCTTAAAACCTGCCTTGTCTGCCTGTTTCAGGATTGCTGGCGATACGGCACTCAACAAGAACATCCACGAGTCTGTCAGTGCTCAGATCCGGAAGAACTTTGCAAAAAGCAAATGGAGAGTAAGTGACCCATCCTCAGAGGTGACGCTTGGACACATAACTCTGCTACCGCAGCATCTGCACAGCCCTCACAGCACGTCAATGCCTTAAATAGAAAATTGCTTTTGTGGCCCAAAATTTTGGACATAATAGTTGGTCCCATCTTAGATCACATGGCTTTGCTGCTTATAGAGCGTGCAACATCAATGCATAAATACAATGAGTACGAGGGATGGGGCCAGGACTAAAGCACCAGTGGTTGGTTATATGTTGGAGGGCAGCCCTGAGCAGGGGATACAAAGCAATTCGGACACCCATGCGTTGGTGTAGGGAAGGATATGTCCAACATAAGAAGGGATTTTGGGCTACCACATCCCATCTGATGGGATTGGAAAAAGTTGGGATGACAATGGACTCTTCTGCCAATGCACAGTAACCAGGGAAATGGCACAAGTTTCCCTTCCACGTCCAAATTTTTATTTTTCTTCCTTTTTTTCCCCCAGCAAGCGTTTAATGCCACGGCGGTCGTGCGACACATGCGGCGGTTACACCTCGGCAGCAGCCTGGACAGCACGAGCGCCAGCGTCTCCAGTACCCTCGGTCTCGCTGCGCCGCTATCTGATGCAACCACCCGGAAAGATTGTGAGTAGTGGGAGAAAATCTGTGGGAAATGCTTTTTCTCTCTGCCCCCAGGCTGCAGTCCTTGCTGCCAGCAGGTGTTTGAAATGAGGACTGAAAAGGGACTGAGGCTTTTGTGTTTAGCTGGCCAAAAAAAAAAGTAATAATTCAGTTGGAAATATTTATGCACTGAAAAACTGTATTTTCAACTCAGTGCATTTCTTGGGAAATCCTCCTCTTGTTGAGCATAGGGGCTTTTGATTGGGAAAAAGACCCAGACACCCCCAGGAAAAAGTCATGGATTTGGCTGAAATCTGGCAGAGTTTAATCAAAATGTTTACGTTTAAGTTTCCAGTTTTGTGATAAAACTTTTTTTTTTTTTTCCCATAAAAATTGGCTTGCTTTACATTTTCTGTGGGGGATACTGCTCCTGCCAGTCCAACCCAGCCTGGGCCAAAAGAAACTCCTGTACAGGAGGCTCGCTTGTCTGAGCAGGGCCGAGGCTCTGCACACCACCACAGGGTCTGGCCCGCTGATTTGTTTGTTCCCTGCTGCAGCTGAGATTTTCAAGCTGCCCCATGGAGTCAGATGCTTGCGGTGAGTGAAGCCAAGTTAATCTCTGGCTTCTGAGCATTTATTTTATTCCCTTCTATCCATCTGTAGAGATTTTTATATCACGAAATGGAGGGACACAGACTTTACAACTTTACAGAAGAGATTATTTCAAGCAGCAGCACCACAAAGCTAGTAGCCTGTGCTGTGGCTGAGCCAGAGCAGAGCCCCTTCCCTTTGCATCCCAGGTCTGATGGTGATTCGTGCAAGAAATTTTGACAAAAGCAGCTCCTGTCAGTGCCCAGGTGGTTTGCAATGCCCAGTGCCAAATCCTACAGGTGCTGCCAAAAAGTTTCCCTGTGCTCCTGGCATGCATCTACCACCTGCAAAGGAGCAATGCAGCGCTGACCAGCAGCAAAGCACTTTAACCGTGAGCTGGCAGTGCAACGAGGTTGAAAACCCATTACAGGGGAGAAATGCACCTTCATCTTGGTTCCTGCCTGAGCTGGACCCATGTTAGGACTAGAGCATCTGGTGGCATGTTTTGCTGCTAAGCACAACTGGTGAGTGATTAATCTCCATCCATCCAGTTAATGGATGATCAATATCAGAAGGTGATAATTAATTGCACTGAGTAGTCTGAATGGTAATGGAAAAAACATCCGTGCACAACAAAGGTGGGAAGAGATTAAAGTCTATTGAATGGCTACAGCAAGTCCAGAATCCAGCAAGCCCCTGTGCAGGACCCGGCTCTGTTTTTGCAGTGATGGGGAAGCCAACTAGGATATGAAGGTTAAAACCAGGTGTGTTGAGAGGTGATTTTTTTTTTGATGTCAGAAATACGAGGCAGAAAAGTATCTATCTCTAAGCATCCCAGGTTAAGTCCACCAGAAGAGCTTGCCAACCAATACTGAAGAGCTTCCTTTTCGCAAAGAAATTAATCAAAGAGAAGAGTTAGGAGATGCTGGAGCCCCAGAGAACCAGTGAGGAGAGCCAGGAACACATGCAAGGTGTGACATTAAGAGGCAGCTGACATGTCAGGCACAGCCCATTGAATGCCTCTTGTTGGGAAAAAGGAAACCTCAGAGGTCTCTGTCCTACCTCTTTCTTTCTCCGTCACCTCTGGAGACAGATTTCTTGTGTGGGAAAGATCCCATTCATGCAGCCAGTTACATGACACAGCTGTGCCACCATTACAAAATGCAGTCCTGCCTAATGCTATTGATAGTGCATTTAATGAGCTCTCCAAACAGTTTCAAATGCAGTAGTTTCACATCCCTGAGGGCAATTAAATACAGCCCTAGCCCAAGAGGAGCTTATATCAGGCTGCATCCTAATTCTGTTCCTGTGTTAGGCCAGAGAAGATTCATTAGGCTGGGTTATGCTTCCTGTCGGGATGGTCTAAGTGAATCCATTGGGATTTCTCAAGTGGCTTGCCCTGATTTTCAGTCTTCTGTGCCTGGCTTATTCTGTTTAGATGGGGTTGGGCTCCCTAGATTGATTACAGAACTTAGATCTCTGTGTTTTTAAGGTAATGCATAAATTGCAGCATGAAGCCAAGGTGTCAACTCCGAATGCTGCTGGGAAATGGGATATGGCTGGGTGCGGGTACAGGATAATCATCCCTGAGGCTGAAACATCACCTTCAAGCTTGGGAAAGTAGGCAAAAGTCACAGCAAGCATCAAAAAGATCCTGAGTATTCAAGGGACTGTACCAGACTTTACATTGAGATATATTAGTATAGCTTTCAGCCATCCTCTACTCACCGGGCTGGAAAAATGAACTTTATTTCTCAACACACCAAGCCTGCACTTTCTCAGAGCAAGGTCACCACGCTGGGATCCTGCTCAGCAACACAGGGGCAGATCTTCTGTGGAAAGCTATGGCAAGGATAGATTTGGGTGCTCAGCATGAATATTTTCTAAGGGAACTGCTGAGGTTGTGCTCGAATAGCCAAATCTGGAATCTGTCATTCCGAACCCAGCCCACTTTGGGATTTTCAGGGGTTATTCTTTGGAGGGCTGTGTTTTTTAGAGCTGTGCTGGAGGGTTCACTGGAAGTGGACACGTTCTATAAATATTTCTATTTAGCTAAATCCCCATTTTTTCACTAAAAAAGTCTGTGAAAAGTCTGTGATTAGTTCAAAAGCAGCTGCCTGGGTAAAAATTGGGTCCAGGCACCTAACCTATGTCAGTCTACATCTCTTAGCTGGAAGTCCTGGAGACATACCAGCAAAGCCTGAAGTGACATAAGGTGTCGCTAGCATGATGCCCAAGTCACACAAATTTACCTTCTCTCTAGATTTACAGGAACTCACCAACGAGTTTGACCCACTGCACTTTTTTTATCAGCAGCTTTGCAGGATGCCTGGGGAAATGCGTTTAGCCCAGGCGCGTGGTCTGTTCCTTTAGCTAGATGGCCGTGATGAGAAGTTTAATCACCTTTGAGGTGCCCACGAGGAAAATTACCTTGAGCAAGCACAATGCTGGAGGGATTTTTGAATCCCACAACTCTTTGTCTTCAACCCTAGAAATGTGGCTTCGGTCTGGCTGGACACATACCAAAGCCAGGAGCACCATCTCCAGCAGCGGTCCCCTCCGCTCTGGAGCAGGCTGTGGGAGCAACACCCACATTCCCCCCCTCCAAAAATAACACTTCTAACTCTGTTTCTGGCTTTCCTTTTAGGTATGTCTCCATCCACTCTCTGTAGTTTTGTTTCATCTGCTTCTTCAGGCGTTTCGGCAGTAGGAGGGGACCGGAGACCCAGACCCACCACAGTGACCACAGTGCACACAGGGAGCAAGTGAGAGCCCGGGCGGCCGGGGCTGAAGGACTAGAAGAAAGAAGATTTTTTTATGGCCATATTTTATACTGCAATTCTGAAATGTTTCATTTATCACAAACTGCAATGACTCCAGGGGGAACGGATCTAAGTCTCTGGTGCTGTACATATATATACATATATATAAATATATATATATATATGTGAGTCTAGCAATGTTCTAACTAATGAACACTCATTCTTTTCCCCAGTGATTTACTCTTTTCTCAGTGTAGGTAACAGTATATGTTGTATTGTTGTTTTTTTTTCCATTAACTACAAACATCTCAACTGGATTATTTAAATAGAGATACTTTTCTGAGCATCATAGATATATTTTTTTCTTTTAAGAAGTACTTCCAGTAATGTCCCTCCTCCCGGTCTGCTGGAGGATAGGCTGTTTCTGTAGGTAGGAGTGGATGTCAACTTGGCAACACAGGAGGATTTCAATGGCATGCCATTTCTCACTCCTCAGACTGGACTGCAAGCCTGGCTGGCTTTAGCAGAGCTGCTGCTCCGAGTAAGAAACCATTGCTTTCCCCCTCCTCCTCCTCCTTGAAAGCCACGGGGAGAATCCAGCCACCACCAGCCCCATTCCTGCAGTGCTGGCAGCCTGCAGCACCCTTGTTGGAGAGGAGAGGCCGGCACACGGTGCCTTTGAGGAGCAGACCAGAGCTGGGCAAGCGAAACAACAGAGCCTCATCCTGCAGCAGTTCCCTTCTTGGCAATCCCTTCCAGCCACTGCATGTGATGGGCAGAGTGAAATGATTTCTGCGTGCCTCGGTTTCTGCCCCTGGGAGAGGGCTGATGCTTGCACCCTTCTGTAGAGCTCATATACAAAAACCAGCTCAACTTTTCTTTTTTCTTTTCTTTTTTTTTTTTTTTTTTAATTACTTAATACATGCATTTCCCAGGCTACACGTGCTGGTGCATTATTTGGGAACAGCCACTGTGTTGTGTGTCCATGCACCTTGAAACAGAGAGGAGAGCAAATCTGCCCTCATCTGCCCAACAGCTCCAGGTTACTTCTCTTGTACCCCAAACGGGCTCATCCCCACCCAGAGGCACAAGCCTTGTGCTCAATCACCATGTTCATGTCCTTTATCCTGCACAAAACATTGCGAAAGGCAGTACAGGTGCAGCTGAATGGATCAGGCAATAGTGACCGTGCTGTGAAAAGCCATAATTATTTGTCATCGAGACTTCAAACTCCTGCTTCAGCTTCACTCAGTTGGCTTTGACCAGCACACGGGATTTCATCCATCACATTTGGAGTGCTAAATGCAGGAAAAGCAGGTGTCAATGAGCACTGACTGTTCAGACAGGCCACTCCTTTGGTGGCACTCGATAGAAGTCCAGTTTCCTTGCTATTAAGCTACTACCCATTTTCAGAGGGCTGCAGCACATCTGAATGAGCCCCCTTTGCTGGGAACAGCCACCCATGCCTGCAGGGTTTAGCAAAACCGTTGAGATTTGGGCAGACCGAAGGGCAGGGGCTGTCCTTGCTGCAAGCCATGCTCCTGTCCCACGCTCAGACCATTGTCACCATGAGACCACTGTCACCTTGACAAGGGTCGCTGAAAATTGCTATCATACAATTTACACTCATACCAAGACTACTTTATTTCACCAGCCTGAGGAAGGAAGCTTTAGTCTGGGAGACACTCCTGTCACAAGAAATTGGAGTTATTCTGCACCCACGTGATTTCATAAACTCAGTTCTGCTCCAGATGCATGTACGTACATGGGCAGTCCCCCAGCTTGGAATCAGTCGAATTCCCACATTTACACTCGTGCCACCAGAAGCAGGATTTGTTTAGGGAATATTTTGGTCTTTGGACAATTGCTTCTAAGGTTGGGGCTCAAACATTCCCTCTTCGCATTCCCTCTTTTCTGAAACCTGAGGTTTGATTTGAACTCAATGTAGTTGCTGAAGCTACTATGCAAAACATAATGTTCAAATATATCTTGCAGAAAAAAAAATAGAAAAAGAAAAAGAAAGTAAATGGATTTCCATCTTCAAACCAAAGAGCAGTGATGGGAGCAAAAGCGGATGTATTGTCCCGTATTCAGGGGGTTCTTGTGCACTGGCTGCCCTATATGCTCAATGTTTTCTGTGTTTTTTATTGGAGGGGTATTTCTTCCTTCCAAACATGCAATTATTTTTTTTTAGTCTTTCCGGTACCTAATATTCTGCCATAGCTGTGCAATTTATCATCATTATTTTAGGTTTGTTATCAACCACTGGGATGTTAAGATGAGAAACAGAAGCACTTAGAAGCAAAATTGTTTTTTTCTGCTACAGTTTTGTGTGGTGGGAAGCTCTTCTTTTGGTTCAGTGAGACACAGCTGGGGACCTGACCAGGTTCTCCATGCGCATAGGGTAGAGATCTCTCATCAGCGAGTCCCAAAGTATCTCTTGGATAAAAATTAAATCTGACCAAATCTGTTAAGTGGGATGGCTTAGCAGCACCCAGGCCAGGTGTCTGGGGGCTGGATTTGTTTGCCCCTGAGCAGCACAGCCTGGCACAGCAAACACCCCAGCATCGCCTGCCAGGGATGCTCCAGTGCCACCACAAGTCCTTCCCCTGCACCAGTAAATGACGTGTGCAGGTGGGGAAGGGGCTGATAGCCCAAAAGTAGATGGTTCAAAACAAAGCAGACTTTTCCATGCTGGAGCAGGTAGAAAAATTCTTCTGGGCTCTTTCCCAATGGGCCGTCCTACTAAACAAGCTGTGATTTACTCCTCGCACGAGGACTTCAGCCTGGGCTCATCTGTCTGTTTCCCTTTTCTGCTTTACTTGACTGGCACCGATGTGTTTTCCGTTTGTAACTTGTTTTCCTCAGCTCCTTCCCCTTCTTTTTCTTTGCTTGCAGCTTTGATTGTTGATTTTTACCTCCAGAGTCACAGAGGCCATCTTTGATGCCAACAGCAGAGTGCTCTTGCTGGGAAAACAAAACTAAAAATCCAGAAAACCTCCAGCTGGCCCCTTAGCCCGCAGAAGAAGGGTGAGGACAGGCTGCCCGTGAACTCTGCGAGCTGAAAGTCAGTGTTGCAGTGGCAGGGGCTTATGCTGCTGATTTTGCATGTGACTTCATTCCCAGTGCATCCTCACTGCCTGCTGGATCACCCCTTCTGCAGCACGGAGTGGACATGCCGCATGGGGGGAAGCAGGAGTACGGGGAAACCTGGCAGTGATGCTTTCATGAGACTGTGTTACCCTGCTGGTGATGTCTTTTCTGTCCTGGTTGCTCTTGTACAGGTGCCATTAGAGTAGTGGGGTCAGAAAAAAAAATAATAATAATTGGATTTTACCTACTCCTCGTGTGTCTGTTTTGGTTGTGGCGCTGAAATAAAACCAAGAAATGATAAAGGTTCATTCCTGAAATGAATCGAACCACAGAAAGGGGTGTCTGCCCTCTGGTCGTCATCTTCGTGTAGTCTGCAATAGGCATTGGATTGGGTTTTGCTCTGTGCATGTTCCCTGCATACCTCCACGGCTACCGACAGTATTTTTTCTGTAAGCAGTTCTCCTTCTTTCTTCTCAGCTCCAAGGAGCTTCAGAGCTTGCCCAAAACTATTTCCCAGCCCTAGGACCCAACACAGCCAGAGCGATGCCCAAGAAGAGCAGTGTGAGCAGCCCTGAGGCTGCCCCTTCCTTAAATATGAGCCTGGTTTTAGCGAAACAAGCCCCCAAGGAAAGCCAGAGAGCTTTTAGCCATTGGTGAGCAGGGAGAGTTTTGTCCTTCAGTGTGAATTTGGAGTCAACTAGATAAGCTATAAGGAAAGCTCTGCTAACATTTCCCCCTAGGGTAACAGCTCCAGGTCTGAGCAGTGCTAGCTAGGTGAACTCTGCATAAAAACACCAGTCTGCCTCTGCCAGCGAGTTCAGGCAGAGAGTAGACTGTTGCTTTTGGTTTTTCTAAAGAGCTGAGGGACTCATACGCCTGCAGAATAGCAGCTTCTAGCCTGAGCCCCGAGGTACAGAAGTATCTTCCTTTCAGCACATGGAAATTGCCATTTAATGGGATTACTTGCATTCATGCTCCTGTGCATGTTTATCTGGTTGAACTGGAGCCTGGACGCATCCCTGAAATTATTCATGTGAAGGGAGTTTTGCCTGCATTATCGTGCTTCTTTGCACCAGAAACTCGATGCTAAGAATCACACTCATTCAAGCAAAGACCAGAAACACACCCGGAGACTGCAGCATCCAAGGCAAACAGCATCAAAATGGAGCACGGAGGACACACTGGCAATGGCTGAGTGCAGGAACCTGCCCACAAGCACTGTGCAAACAGGGTTTCCCCTGGTACATTACTCATCCCTGATTTCTTGCCCAGCAACAGTTTTACTCCATCCCTTTCATTTCCCCACCTTCCCTGCAGCTGGGTCCTGCCTGCCCGCCCCTGCGCGTGTGTGCTCTGGCCCCAGGGATCGCAGGTCCCACTGCTGGGAAATCAGGAGCTGGTTCAGGTTTTTTGGTCCAACTTTGTGCTGTTGGGTCGAAGCTGTGTACATAGTGTTTATAGCCGAGGATAAAGGCTTTTTATCCCAGACTCTGGTTTTCAAGACCCCTTCCCCACCTCGAAGCGTGCCACTGCTTTGTCCAGTTGGTTATTTTATTCCTCCTTTTCATAAACGGTAAGGTCAGAAGAGCAGCTCTTACATTTTTCCATGCCCCAGAGCGGAATCATGGCTTGTACACTCGCAAGCGCTGAACTAATGATAACACCAAAATGTCCAATAAATGCATGTTACTGCACTGCATGTATTAAACTGCTGTTCACTGTTTCTGTATTTCCCGAGCCTTTTCTTTATGCACATTCGATCCAGCCTTTTCTTCAAGGGGTTTCTTCTAGATTTTGCTTTTAAATGACTTAATGTATCTGTAACTTGAAATCCATCGTTAAGTTTGAGTAAATGCAAAAGCTGATGTTTTGTGAACAAGATACTGCAAAACCTGATAATGTATTTTGTCTTTCTGTGGAATGCTCCGCAGCATGTGCAGGAAGAGTCACCATCCAGAGCAGCTGAAAACTATGCAGCAGTCACGTACACACATCTAGAAACAGGGAGTCGGGGAGGGTCCCCCTTTGAACATGATGTTAAAAAGTTTGGCCTGCATCTAAAATACCTTCCCTGGGTTGCCGATGCTCAGGGCTGCCAAAAAGCACGTCAGTGTGTCTCTTTAGGGTTGTTTTCTCTTTTTTGGTTCTTTATCCTTAGCGAAAACTTTGGCTGGTTTGCTCAGTTCTTAGTATTTTTCTCTTAGGAGGTATTTCTTTCTCACCCGTTGCAGAACGGACTGCATTTTGTGGACCAAGATGCTGTGATTATTTGCCTGCATGAAATAGGGCAACGAGCTGAGCTAATTATCCACTCGTTTCTGAAACATCAAATACGGAAGCGCCTTCCCCAGCATCACCACCTAAATACTTGCAATCAGTCCTTCAGCCTCCATGTAGCCGTGCCACCATTTATCCGCAGAAGAGTTTGGCTTGGTACTTCTTCCACATGGGAAACATGGCCTTGCCTCGTCTTCCCTTAATCATCGATCCATTTTCATTTGTGCTGGTCTTTCTACGGCAGGGCAGGGTACAGGAAGGCCACATGTTGGTTTTAACACATCTGGCCCAATCCTTTTGTGAGCTTTGACAGGGCGATGGTCCCAGCTCCTCCATGGTCACTGTATTGGTGTGGAAGATGTTTATCTTCTCAAATCTCAAAACAAAGGCATCTGAAAGGGTTGGGAAATGGTACTGGGCTCCTGGTAATGGCATGCCGAATAGAAGGGCTGGAGAGAAAGTGCTATGTTGGTAGCATAGGAAGCAGGTATCAGTCCTTGGAAATTATATCAGGGTTTGTTCCGTGGTGGCTGAAAGCACCAAGAAGTCCTGAGCCCACCTTCAAGGCTGGTGCTCAGTCAGGATGCCATGTCATCACCAAGACACTGCCTGGCAGTGCAAAAATCATCGTTAATGATAGTTGTAAATCAGTCCAAGTTCAGGTTGCTGAGGAAGCACATGGCACAAGGCTCCATGGGAAGGTGGACATGTCCTGTGGTTTCCAGTGGTTGGGAGACCCTAGGAGGTGCTCAGGGCAGCCCTAAGCTTTTCCATCTTTCATCTGCATCCTGCAAGTCCAGCCTGGTGCTGTGCATGCTGTGTCATACCAGGCCAAGCTGTAGCATCACCGCCAAAGTGAAGAGCGTGGAAGGTCATACATAGCTCAATGGGAGATGTGGCGTGACTCACATTTCTGGTCAACACAACGTCAGCTTATCAGCCTCTAGTTAAGAAGCAGCATTTTGGTCAGTTTGGGCCTTTTTTTTTTTTTTTTTTTAATAGAGATATTTGATTTGGGTCAGCAAACAACCAAAAAAAGCCCAGTCTGCCCAGAGCAGTGACTCCCCAATGACCTCAACTGCAAAACATCTCTTGGTCAACTTTTAACGAAAATGCAAGCATGTTTTCTACAAAGGCTTAAATCTTAATCAAGGAATGTCAGTGTGCCTAATATTGCAGGTCTTGTGATTGATACAAGTTCATAACAGCATCCATGTCCAAAAAGAAGGGAGAATGTGTATTTACTCCATGCATGTATTAAGGCATCGCAAAAGTTTTATCTGCATAATGAGTTTGCAATACTGCAAATTGTTAATGGGGCTACGTCGCAAGTGGTTCTCTGCCTTGACAATCATGTATACATATCGAGATTTCTATCATAATGAGAATTTAAAGGGATGACTAATTGTTTTCCTCCAATAAATCCAATTAAATCACCCTGATGTGAAGTGTGTTGTTTTTGAGTGCATGAGTCTCCACCTATGTGCAAAAAATGAAGTAAATAGTTTCTATGGTGGCTTTGCTGTTTTATGAAATAATTTCCAAACAAGATTTTTTTTTCCTCCCTAATTCACTCCATAAGGAAATGAATTAGAAATTAATGAATGATTAGTCCATTAACTGTTTCCTAAAATTGCTATTGGAAGTGATGCTGTATGGCAACACATGGAGACATGGCTATCTCTTGGGGGTATCCTGGTACTCTCCTGAGAGTGTCTGTGTGGAGCTGGGATAAGAAGATGGAGTTGTTAGAGTGATGGTTAGTTGTTAGAGTGCTGGTGCACCTTTGAGCTGTTCCTGGTGGTTTACACGGCTTGTGACGAGAATCATGAAAGGAGACGGGATCTTTGCTAATGTTTGAGTCACTCTGCAGTCAGTTGTGGGCTCCAAAATCTGTTGTGTGCATTTCATTGTTGGCTTCCTTTTCCTCCAGAGCATGTTGTTGGTGTGTGTTGACTTGGTTTTTTGTTTGTTTGTTTGTTTTTCTTTTATTTTTATTTATATAAATATTTTAACTCATATTCATTTTCCCCATTTTGTTTCTGCATTTCTGGCTTTCCCTCATTGGCACACAAGAATTCCTTCCCCTTCATACCTCCTTTACAAATAGCTGGCAAAATCATTTTGCCCAGACAAGTCTTGTTGGGTGCCCATCAGGGAGGTGGGGCCATGCTTGGGGTTAAAGCCCCATGGATTTAGATATCTGGTTCCATAACAGAGCTGAAATGAACAGCAGTGATAATGGCCAACCCATAGCAATATAAAGAAAAAGACAAATTACATAAATAGCTTCTATATTGCCAGGAAAGAAACAAGAACCAGAACCAACCTGATTACTGTTTCAAAGCTGTGGTATATGACTGTGGCCACAGAACTAGGATTAGATGGCAGGCTCCACAATCTGCCATTGTGCTTCAGAAGAACACATCCATAGGAAGGTACGTCTTTGGAAAACTACATCTATGCAAAAAATCATCACAGGGGCTGGGGTAGATTTGCAACAGCCATGTTCGTGCCGGAGGGAAGGGGACTGGACTGTCCTTATTTTGAAGGCTTTCTGTGTGTTGGTATTCACACATAAGATGCCACAGGGACATGTTGTTCCCATCATATTATACTTTCTCCCAGCTCTGGACATATCCATTGCTGTGGGTATGTGTCCTGCCCAGCACATCCATGTCCTTAGTATGGTGGAGCCCTTCAACAAAGCCGAATTACTGTGATAATAGCCATTGTTGATAAATATGGAAGTGGAAAGAAGGACCATCTGGATCAGCACTGCAAGTATTCAGCTGAGTATTTCCAGATTGTTTGCCATTTGGGCTTTCTGGATTACACTGGGATAAATTCCTGACTTCCAAGCTCTGTTTATTTAGCCTGAATACCACATTTTCTTTTTTTCTTTTTTCTTTATAACTGCAACATTGTGATACAGTTACAGTCAATTAATGAGCTGTTTACCTTCTTCACAAAGCATTTTGTTTAAGGAAATTAATAATAATAATAATAATAGAGCTGAGAGGTAATTTGTTGTTCACATCTAACTCATGAGCTTTGTGCATTCTTTGGCACCATATAGGCTCTTGTATGTTTTTCATTTCATTATTTGGGGCAGAAGCAGGAGCTGTGTTCACATCCTTACCTCAGCTTACAGTCTAGCAGTGACCAGAAATGCTTCAAAAATATCAAACTAATGTTTCCTTTTGCTGGAGGCCAGCTGGGCAGGTACAATACTGAAAAGGCACATATCAGATTTATTCCAGAGATGCTTCAGGTTTGCATGTGCTCAAAGTAGCACCTGGAATGAAACTTTCCTGATCCCTGATCCACTGCAGCTCAAAGCAGCACCAGAGTAGATCAGATCCTTGATCAAAAAATGTGCCACCAGTTGTATTTACCATGAGCCCATACTGACCCTAAAGGGAGTTGATGGATAAACTCCCATCTCTATAGACAGAAAAGCACAGGTATGTGATGGACACACACTGAAGTGTGTATATATGTAATACCACTATAATAATTTATATCATATCGTATCATTGTGGTTCTTTGGCCTAGAGAAGAGAAGGCTCCAGTGAGACCTTATCGCAGCCTTCCAGTACATAGAGGGCCTACATAAAAGGTAGGGAGGGAGTATTTGTAAGGGAGTGTAATGAAAGGACAAGGTGTAATGACTCTAAAAGAGGGTAGATTTAGATTAGACATTAGGAAGAAATTCTTCCCTCAGAGAGCGGTGAGGCCCTGGCGCAGGCTGCCCAGAGGAGCTGTGGCTGCCCCATCCCTGGCAGTGCCCAAGGCCAGGCTGGATGGGGCTGGGGGCAGCCTGGGCTGGGGGGAGGTGTCCCTGCCCATGGCAGGGGGATTGGAACCTGATGATCATTAGCAAAAGCTTTTCACCAACTTGAGCAGTCCTTTGGCTCCTTAGTATCTCCTCTCCACTACTGGAAGATCTTGTATCAGATCTTGCCATTTTTATCTCAGCTCTCTCAGAGCCAAGATCCCAGCGTTTTTTTCCTGCACTCATTGCCTGAATTCTTAGGATAATGTTTAAATTCACAGCCATTAAATGTGCCAACATCAGAGTCCACTGTTGAGTCAAATGGTGATCACAGTGGAAGCATGTGTTGGGGGATTTCCAATTCCTCTTCCTTCCTAAGTACTTATATGATTCCTAATGCACTTTTCAGGGATTTTGAGACATTACAAGTAACAAAATTGCAGAGAGGTTGGAAGGGACCTCTGGAAGTCATCTGGTCCAACACACCTGCTCAAGCAGGGTCACCTACAACAGGCTGCCCGGGACCACATCCAACATCCAGGTGACTTTTATTCATCTCCAAGGAGAATCCACAACCCCTCTGGTCAGGGGCTTCACCAGTCCAGAGCAACAGACTGCAGTGTTGACTGAATCTTCACTATCAAGTACAGATTATGTACAAGTTAGTTGAAGATCCCAAGGAAAAAAAGGGAAAAGATTTTCAACCTTTACCCCATGTTTTCCTTTTTTTTCACAGAGAAGATGAGTGTCTGTGCAAATATGTGTTAATAAGTAAGAACTTTAAATGCTTTTCTGAAGGACAACTTGCCATGATGCTGGTCAGAGGATCATTCCTGGTTGAAAAGTCACATTATGCAGCAAGTGCCATGTCCTTGATTGTACCAACAGTTCATGTTAAATCTGGACAGAAATGACTTTTCAGCAGCTCAGCTGGAAGAAAGACAAAGACCTTCCAGAAAGAGCCAACAGTTGCACTAAAGAAGGATCTGTTAGCAGGACACCAGCAGGACTTAGCTGAGCAAAGGAGGTGGCGACTGACTGATGAGGTGATGTAGCTCCAAATGTGGCTGAGCAGATGGGCAGGTTGCAGACAGATGTACAGGGTCCAGACACCTGTGCCTGAAAGTCACCGTGCCCTGGGCTACATGGCCACTGCATGGCCAAGGAGAGCTGTATGGCAATGCTCCCCAGCTGACTGATGGACCTGTACCAGGCTGTGCCCATCACCACTGGGTTGGTTGTAATAAGATGAGCCGGGGACCTGAACTGGAAAGTATTTAATTTTTTTAATTCTCCCAAGGCAATGTTAATACAGTAATTCAGTTCAGCATCATCCTCATAACTTGTTTTGATTATCTGTGGTCTTTCGGTGGTGATTTAAACCTTTTGATTTACTGATTCAGTCTTAAATGCGTCCTGAATTGGGTTATTGCATCATTTTGTCTTTAATTGCTTTAGTGAAAGTCTAGTAAATTAGGCTAGTAATATGCTTGCTTAGAGGGATTTTCGTCTGTTCATGCCTCTTAATAAAATCCATAAAAAGTTAAAAAGGAACAAGCTTATCCTACTGAATTTCCACTTGTATCATGGAGTCTAAAGCTCAGAAAATCAGTCTGCAGTGGCTTTGTCTCTTCATCCAAATACATGTCCTCAGAGTGAGAAAAATTAGCACTTCAGCAAGCATCCCCACAGCAAAGGGGTGAGTGGAAGAAAATGGTAAAAAGTGAGTCTAAAGCCTAGCTTCCAATTCCTGCTTTCTGGACTTCCTTTGACTTTGCATGCAAGTTATTTAGGAGAAGACCTAAAAAAAAAATACTTAAGATCCCAAAAATGAATGCAGCCCATGGCTAGAACATACACTGAGAATTGTTCCTGTCTTGGGAGACCAAATCTCTGTGGTTTTTGATTGGTTGGTTGCTTGGTTGGTTGCTTGTTTTTTTTTGTTTTTTTGTTTTGTTTTGTTTTGTTTTAATTTAATTTAATTTTTATTTATTTATTGTTATTATTTTGAGGTCTATTGCCATGTCCCAAAATGTTTTTTCTCATCACTCTGGCATCTCGGTGCCCAGATGAGCATTTAGGCGGAGGACCCAGCAGCACCCGTGAGAAGGACCACCATCTCCAAGGATCTCCCTACAGTATGTCCTGACATCCACGAGAAGCAGCTTTGGCCATCGTGGCTGCCCTACATGACGGCTAGGTACTGCCCGTTGCCTGCACAGGTCTTCACAGCCTCTTCCCTGCCGGATTTCCAGCAAGACTGCTGCATCCGCAGCGCATTCTCTACCCATTGCTAATGAGCTCTGTGTTGCCGAGGCTGCCTGTAACTTCTTACAGCTTAAAGCCTGCTGTTTAATAGCTGGAAATATGCTGCTTCCTCCCATTCCATCGGCGAAGACCATACGTTGCGTCTCGTTTGACGGCGGTTCCTGCTACAGAGAAAAAATTACTTCCCATCTACAACCCGGCTTTACATCACCTCCTCTCACCAGCCCTGTTCATACACCCTGAAGCCTGCTTCTATAAGGACTGTGATGTGTAAAGACGAAGACTACAAAGAATCAGCTCCAAAGATAAAGTTGTGAAACCAAAGAAAATCTGCAGTTAATTAAAAATGGCGAGAATTAAGCACAGAGCAAATGAGGATATAAAGTTCGAATCAGCTTGATCCCCAGCGTGACGATGCATTTTATTTTATCCATTTAGCAGAAGAGGGATTTTTGTCTCTGCACGGGCTACAGAGACATGGCTGGAAAACTTCCACTGTCTTTAATTAAAACAGTGTGATTACATTTTCCTTTCTCCATCCTACGTAGACCCTGAGTCAGCGTGTAGAATTAGGTACAGGTGGTCTGAGTGCAGCACTAATTTTGCTCTGTTAAAGCGGGGCCAGATCCAGCACCCTGATACCCTGTCCTTGAACTGCCCATGGCTCTCTAAGAGCAGCACGGTCCCACCACGCTGGGGCTGCCTGAGATGCTGCAGTAGACGTCAGCTCTTCTAAGCTGGCTGCATCTGAATTCATCATATGCATTTTAGGACAGCTGCAGCTGGTACAAAAAAGCTTGATGCCAGGTCAAACCCAGCAAATCTGGAGGTATGTTATAATTGCAAAGCCAAGACCAATGTTCAGTGTTTCAGTTTGGCTTGGAAGAGGAAGACGACAGGGTCTGTGCCCGCTGCAGGACGGCTTCATATTTGTTGTCTTTGATGGATTTTGGGCCTTACTGAGTGTGGTTTGGAAGCTGTGCAGGCATTAGGAGGGTGGACTTGCTTTTGCTTCATGGCTGCAATAGCTGAGAAAACAGGCTGGCCTGCAGGAGTGAAGCAGGCAGATTCAGAACAAGGAAATGTGTGGAAATGAATCCTCTTCCCACATCCCCTGACCCTGGGTAACCCACAGGGCTGCAAGGAGAGCAGCCCCTGCCCCCAGCATTTAAAGCTCAATAGGTCCGTGTGGCTCAGGATGGATGTATTATCCTTCCTGACGCTCACCTGCATCATCGTGCAGGGGCTGTGAAGGCTCCTGGCACATGTGAAACACCTCATTAGTGGTGTTGATGTCTTCTGCCTGGGGCTGTATCTCAGCAAGTTGGGTATTTGCTGTCTGTGCTTGCCCAAGCCTTCAGGCGTGTTATGGCACATTGGGATGTGTTAACCTCCTGGTCTGGCACCTTCAGGACTTCCATCTGAATATCTGCACTCACCTGGAAGCTGCAAGGCCTGGGCCCTGCTCACTCCTTTTCCATTAAATTGGATAAAAACACAAAATAAACCCCTGAATCATGCTTTGCCATGAAGACTTCCCTTCACTTTGGCATTGGTGCCACCAAGCTTCAAATGCAGCTGACCCTGGGAGCTCTGTGCTCCTGGATGTGCTCTGGTCCATGCCTGGCTGCAGGGCTTTGGAGGGGTTTCAGCCACTGCTGACACCTTGGTGACAAGGATGGGTGCTGAGGAGGGTATTGAACTGTATTTTCTCACTTCCCAAGGTCTATGTGTGTATAATCCTATGTGCATTAAGCCATATATTAAATATATAAAGCCATATATTAAATATATAAATATATGCACAAAGCCATATATATTAAAACCAGACATTGTCACTAAGATGGCAGTATTGGCTGGCTCCACGTTTTTTGTTATTTTCAAAGATATTTATTACTATGAATTTCGTTATTAATTATTATATTAATACTTATTTAAATTTTATTGTATTGTTATTTGTTTTACTTTTTATTATTCTGGTTATTTATTCTACCGATTTAGGAGAGTCTGCCCACATCGCCCATCTAACTTTAGCTGGTCCCTGACAGTCCCTGAGTACTCTCCACCAGGGCACCTACATCTTCTCCCAGAACCAGACCCCAGTGTCGTATCAATGCAAAATCCTTTCTCTTTTCTCCCCTGAAATGACCTTAATGCTGATTCAGGGGTTATCAAACACCTTTTCTCTTCCAGATGTGCCTGCATGTCAGAGCTTGGGTGATATTTGTTAGATATAAGAGGACTGAAGGAACACTGGAATTGTCAGATGATGTTATTATAGATTATGCATCCCTCAGTGTGCTCAGCACGTGCCATTCCTAGTGAACAACGGGGCAAACGCTATTGTAACGGGCACAGAGAGGGGGTATCGTTGTTGCCTTGTGGAAGTGAGAAGGGCTATATGTAATTCTGGGGTCTGGATGGATAAGGTAGCCTCGTGAGGTACTCTGGAAGATGCTCAGGACCTTGTCCACGAGACAGTCCTGTTTTCTCTCTGCTCTGCTAAGCACTGGAGGCTAAGGATCTATCCTATGCTAAGGATCTGATCTAAGCACTTAACTGAAAACATCTGTCACGGGGGCTTTAAGGACGATTTGCTCTTCTTGATTTCCAGGTGGATGTTGGGTTTCCTTCCCCAAGGGTGAGGTAGCACGTGTGTGGCCACAGGATGGACTTCCCTGGTGACATGAGGATGCAAACACACAATGCTTCCTGGCAGAGACTTTTAGCAAGTGGCACCGCTTGACCCATCAGATTGCACCCAGCTGTGGTACATTGCCAGCAATGCCACCAGCGGCCAGCACCGACGTGGTCCACAAGACCAGGCCAGCAAAGCTGCTTAAAGAGTCTTGTCTGAGTCTATGCAGCTGAAGGACTGACAACCATTCGTTACAGTTTAGGTGGATTTTCCATAGAAATAACAAACCTGATATAAAAATATCCTCATCAGACTCCAGCTCTGGAGATGGTGATGGTAAAAAAATCAGGAGAAATATTTAGAAAAAATAAAATGTTTTTCAGTTGCAGACAGCCTCGGAGATGGTTGGCAGTTTGGAAACAATTTTTTTCCATGCATTGAGGCAGAGACAGGCACCAGTACGGAAACTTTCAACTTGAAAAGCGTAAATACAGCTACTGAAAATGTTATAAAATCAGAGCTGTCTCACCCTCTTAGCAAGCAGCACAGGTTCCAGCTCCAATTATATGATCCATTTCTCGAGGCAGGAATTAGGTCTTCATCATCTGCTCACGGGGAGCAAAATGGAGCCCTCATGTTGTGCATGTGAAGAAAAATAGATTGGAAACCTAAAACTAGCCTGAGTCACCATCATATACACAAGAAAAGAGAGATTGAATTAGAAGATATTTTCTTTTACTACAGAAAATATTTTCCTTGCTGCCAGCTTCCAACTAACACTCTGTAGCTATTGGTACTTATTGCAATTTCTAACATATCTAAACCAAATAATTTTAAGATAGTGTAGCTTATGATCTGTTTTTCTCCAGCAAGAGCTGCTTTTCCTGGCATCAAGAAATAGGAAAAATAATTTATTGACAACAGTCTGTGACATTTCCTCTTCCTTATCTCTTGAGGCCAAGTCTCCAGCTAGCAGGGTATTTCAGAAATAATCTTAGAAGTAATATGAAAAAGAAGAGACCAGAACAGCTGCCCCATTCCCATGGAAATGCATGGGAACAGATCAAGCAAGCACCCCTTTGCGATGCAGGCATGTGTTTGTCCTTGGAGAACAAGCAGAGATCAGGCATCTCATCCCCTCTGTAGTCTGCTGGGGTGTTACTGGCATTGCAGATGAAGTCCCTTTTGCCCTGGAGGCTTTTCTCTGGGCAGGGGAAGTGAAACAGAAATGTTAACCTCCTGCTCTGTGCTTTCTGCCTCCCCTGGTGCAGCTCAGTGTGATGTTCCCCTCTGTCCTCTTCCCAAGCCACCGGAGCCCCAGGCCCCAGGTGGGCACCTCTGCCCATCAAACCTATTTCCTCCTGGGTGAGAAAGAGATGAAGGAATGGGCCATGAAGGTTAAATGACCTGAAATGCTTTTTGATAGGACTGCTGCTTCCCTCTTCCTCTGCTAAGTCACAACACAACCCAGCAGATTTGCTGTTCTGCAGCAAGCTAACAAAAGACGTCTAATGGTCTAATGCAATTTTCCTGCCCTTTCTGTGCTTTTCTCATACCCATGGAGCAGATTTACTCTTTAATATGAGCAATTTGAGCAATTTGAGCAGCCAGCTCTTTGAAGACCTGCTTGCAGCTGCTGCCAGGGAGGCTGTGGGCAGAGAGGACAATCCTGAGCACGCGGGCTCCAGCACACTGACTCAGCTGAGCAAAGCCCTGGCGAAAGCAAACATTTCCTTTGGAGCCTGAGCAACGCGTGCATGGGGTAGGGGAGCAGAGCAAATGACAGGGCTGATACTTATAAACATCAGGGAGAGGATTTGATGGAGTTCTGTAAATTTAGGGTTTGGATTGTGGCCTATCTGCTAGAGTAAACAAGAGCAGAATAGGAAAAAAAAAAAAGAAGTGTCAAAAATCCTCTCCACTCTCCAAAGAGCGTGTCTAGCCTGCATAGGCATGCTGAGAAACCCACGCCAAACAGTGAATTTGGGTTTTATACAAACCAGTTCCTTCTCTTGACCCAGTGAAATGCCACTGTTTTGAAATGCCGTATCTGTTTTGATATGCTGCAACAGGCCCCCAAGGAAAGTGGTCAAAGCACCGAGACTTCTGGAGTTCAAGAAGTGGTTGGACAAAGCTCTCAGATATATGGTTTGATTTTTGGGTGCTCCTGTGTGGAGGCAGGAGTTGGACTTGATGATCCTTGTGGGCCCTTTCCGAATCAGGATATTCTGTGATTCTGTGATTCTGCCTGCGTTGCCTACTTTGGCATCTCAGTTGTCTGGCTGGGATGAAGACCCAAGAGAGGCTCAAGAAGTCTCCGTAAGGGCATTCATTGCAGTTTTAGCCATGAAGCACTGCGAAGGTTTACTGGGCATGCAAGCATTGCAAAAATGAAATATTTCAAAGGCCTCCTGCTGATTTTTGTTTGGGGGATGAGGGTGAGGGGTGGGGGTCATAGGAATTTATGCCAAATTTCATCATGACTCCAAAGTGTGGGAGTCTGCCAAAGAAAACGCCACTTCACTGTTTATATGTTAACATTGCAAAACAATTACACCCACCACCACCTTGTTCTGAGAAATGGCTCCTTGTTTGTGGAAAATCTCAGTAAAAAAGAAGACTTTTGCAGCAAGCAATTGCAAAGAAGAAACGCCCAGCAGTGTCGTGATGCCACCAAGCCCATCGAATGGAAAACCAACCAAATCTTGGCCCACTAAGAGGTGATTCCTTGGAAAGAAGGCATTGCTCCTGCCCCACGACATCTATATTTTGCCTACCTCCTGAAGTGTGAGCTCCAGGGAAATCCCTGCCGGGGTCACTTGGCCATGTTCCCCCGAGAGCCAAGGCGACTGGAGCCAACAAACCCTCCCAGAGCAGCACCACGTATGCTGGAACAGGCTGTCCCGCTTGCTCTGTTTGTTTTAGGGGATTAGGAACATGCCTAAACCCAAGTACATGTTGGAAATGACATTTCACACGCAAAGCAGCCTGGTTTGGAGGGAACTAGCAAAGTTTCTGTGATTAAATGAAAATAATTGGGGTTAAATGGGGAGGAAAATGAAATTTCATTGCAATTACTTAGATTTATTGCAAGAACAAATGACATATCTTGTCAGTTTTATCTGCTCTACACAGTTTTCCCTGTATATTTTTTCTCTCCTTTTAGAAATTAACTTAGGCTCCTTTGCCTCATTAATGAGAGATTACCTAGCTTGGCGAGAAATTTTGTGTATAGGAAGTGGGCTTTACTGATGCGACTCTGAATCACTGGTGTGCTCTTCTGCTCCACAAGCCTTTCCTGCTAAAACCCAAACAGAATAACATATGGAATTCATTCTCTTCTCAATGGTTTTGGTGTTGAGAAGCAGAGAAAGCTGCTAGTGTTGTCTGGTCTCCATAAGTCCTCCTATACCACTACATGGTTCTCCTTGAGCTACCCACGTAGGGCTGTTGAATCAGGATAATGCTTGTGATTTTATGAGTGGTGCACTTTGTTCTACAAACATCCCCATTAAAAAAAAAAAAATGCAGAAGAGTTCCTCCTATTGTTCCTATTGTAATATATAAGGACATAAGGTGCTTTTGGGGCCCAGAGCATCAATAAAATATCCCTTTCAGCTCTGTTGAGGCTTACCATATGAAGCTACTCTAGAATTTGGATTTTTCTTGTTGCCTCTCACTATGTATTTCCTATTAGATGCTTTTTTTTTGGGGGGTGAGGTATAACTGCCCACTGCATACCAGATGTGGGTGTACCTCATATTTAGCAGTGTAATGACGATCTCTGTCCCTTTCCTAATGATTTCTACCACTTCACCTGCTTTTTTGATTGAGTGTTGAGCCAGCGTTTTCACTGAATGGTATGGAGTGACCTCTTCATGATACTAGACTGATCCAGTTGATGGGGTAATTGATCACTGACTTTATCCAATGATACTAGGTGGCCGATGCCAGCTCAGAGCGTCTCAATTCATGTGAAAAAATATGATTTTTTTCCCCGTGGATATCCTTTCACATTACTTACATTGCATTTCATTTATTTTTGTTATCAGTCGCCCAGCATCACTCAGCTAATTCTCCACTTCATTACTGTTCCTACTCATTTGCTCCTTGGCTTTACAATTTGTTAATATTCGTTTTTCTCCTTAATTTCTTTTTGTCACCTGCTGGGTCCCTCAGGAAAGAAAAAGAATAAAAAAAAAAATAAAAAATATTCAGCCATGAGAGCATCCCTACATTCCTTCACAGTGAACACAGAGGCCAAAAAATCCCCTCTCTGCCCCCAGTTCTGGCTTCATCTGCTCTGGGAAACTTTAGCACCAGCCCTGCAGATACTCTGGCATCCTTCAAGCCCCTGATGTGTTTGCAAAAGCAAATGGTAATAATTTATAAAGGATCTTTAAACTTCTTGTGTGGGGTGCCTCATTCGATGGTGTTTCTGACCAATTGTTTCCTCATTGGAGGGCAACTTCTGCTCTCTCTTGCCTCGCCACCTGCCATCCTCCTTTTTTTTCCAGCATGCTCTTTGGGTTTCTATACCACCCCTTGTCAACTCCCTCTGCACTTCTGTACTTTCACCAGTCAGTCTCTCCTGGGTAGCTTTTAAACAGGAACATACCCAGTCATGCCCTTTGCATTAATTTGGGAAATAACAAGAATTTATGTCTTTTTTTTTTTTTTTTTTGCATTTCTAGATTAGCTGGTCATTGAAATAGCTGCAGAGTGGGTCTGAAAATGTCTGTCTGTGTCAGGCCCTATGTGATGAGTCCCAGACTGGGTTAAGATGCACAAACTCCCCTTCACACTCATGCTTCCTGCCCATAAGACAGTTAATGGTGACACTCTAATAGCATTTTTATTTGGGCTTGGCATCCCCTATTACGTGTTGAAAGAGTTACCTTGAGATCTGATCTGACTGCTAGTCCTTATCTCTGGAAATGGTTCAAAATCAAGGAGGAATGAAAGAGAAAAACCCACAGGGACACACCCTTACTTGGTTTTGTATCCTGGGGAGACATTTTGGGTAGTGTTTGGATTTTGTATTTGGGGGTTTTGTTTTTGCTTTCTTTACAAAGTGACAAAACTCTCATGAGACTGACAAGGAGAAAAAAAATGGTTTACTTTTTTTTTTTTTTTAAGCTAGAGAAAAAGCAAAAATAGGATGGAAATTCCTATCTTTTTGTCTAGAGACAAAAATATCACCCAAAAACAGAACGTTTTTCAACATTGTGTTTGGAAAATTTGTAAGAATAGCAAAGGTGTAGCTATATCAAGTATACTTCTCAGCTTTATAAAAACATTTATAAAACATAAATGAATAACAGAGGGAATGCTTTTATTAGCCAAACAAAAAACAACAAAAAAAAAAGAAAATTTGACACAAGTTTTTAATACCTATATCAGGAAAAAGTCAATTTATTCAAACAGCAGTGTAGAAACCAGAAACAAACAAACAAACAAACAAACAAATAGTTATTTTCCTGTGGATTTACATTTCAGAGTTAAAATCTCTTGATGGCTTCTAGGGAAGCCTTAGGTCTGTGGTAGTTCTCAGGAAATAGCATTGCTGACTACAGCACAAAACAACTCGAATTGTGCTGATTTGGTAGGCGAAGCCTTTGAAACCAGTGGAGCTTTTGGAGGAGTCAGAATCTTAAGAAATGCAAATATTATTTCAAAGGGGAGGGGGAAAGCTCTATTTCCAAAAGGAGCAAAATTGGAAGGCAATTAAACTCCGCAGCATCCTAGAAGCCAACACAAGGCTTAACTTCTGAGCTCAGCTTGGACTGAAGCTCATGGTTGAAAGCTGATACGGGCTTTTCCTAGCACACGGATAGTTAAAGCGTGGTCCAGCAGGGCTGCAGCCTGGATATATTCTATTTTTAAATGCTGAGACACAGCATGGAGACCATGCAGAGATCTGGTAAAGCACGGAGAATTTGGAGCAGAGCGGTGGTTTGCACGGTGTTATTTCTGAGGACCTCACCTCTGTCATCTGGATCGGTCCAGCTTGTATAAACCAGGTTTAGCCCTGGCAAATTGTCAATGTTCCCTAGTGCTGAGCAAGGGCTGTCTGTCCCCATTGAAAAGCATAAGGGCATATCTACACTTGGGGCTTATGCTTGGGCTAAGGGAAACTATTTTGTGAAGGGAAGAAACACAAAAACTATTCTTCCACCTTCCTCTCCTGACAGTGCCCTGTTATGAACAAAGATTTTTTGACTACCAAGACCAAAGACATGCTCTGGTACATTAACACAGCTGAAAAACGTGTCAGCCATGGATACTGATGCCTTAACCTATACTGCTTGAGCAGAAGTCAGTTTGTAAATGTCTAATAAAGACCACGATGAATTTTTTTTCTATGAGATATCAAAGAAATCAGATTTACTTCATATTTTAAGAAATTAGACCATATCAAATGTGTAATAAAAATATTTTCTATAGGATTTTAAAATATATACATATATAAACTACCTTAATTTTCAATGCCCTGTTGATTTTGATGTGATCTCTACAGTATCTAAACCTAACTAAGTGAGGCTGCCCAGCAACCTCCATTATACCTCAAACAGTGATTACAAAACTTGAAGCCTTGTCCACACTGTAAATGAAACCTGCTTGAAAACAGGATCTGAAATTGTCTGCTGGGCCTGTAATAGTCAGGCTAAGTCCACTCCTGACTGCAGGAGCTGGATTAGGCCTTAGGCACAGACCCAGAATGAGGTGGTTACCAACCCTGTTGGGTGGGCAACATAGAAGGCACCTGAGGGAGTTACTGTGACTCTTAAGGCACTTCCTGGTAAAATGAAAAATATTAGGTATTTAGTTTAGAATATTTAGGGATATTTAGAAACTCTTAAGACAAATTTGAGCACATCTGCATTTCATTTTGAATAGGGGCCCAAAATGAATATGCCTCCTGGACATAGCCTTTGCTCAGACAAGGAAATATAGACTTTAGTCAAGCTTAAGGGAAGATGAAAGCTTGGGGTCGTGATGGAGCAAAGAGCATTTATGCCTGCATCCTTCCTACAGCATCCATCTCCATACATGCACTCGGCCTTCCTGGCCTAGCCCATGTGAAGCAGGTAAGAGGGCATCAGATTCTTCCTAACAGAGCTCCTGTGCCTGCAATGGCCCATGGGGCAGAACAGGCATTTTCATCACACCCATCCCGCCACAGGCAACCTAAAACTGGCGACAGAAGCAGGGGGATGAGGACCAAGAAGCACCGTGTGCTTTAGATTACAGTCTGGCCCTACGTCCACCCAGGACACCATGGACTTGGGTTTGGGCAGTTCCTCCAACACCTAGATTAATCCAATTTGCATTTCTGATTAATTCCTAGCACCATGTCTAGAGCAAGTTCAGATTCATTTTCCATGCAAGGTTTGAAGCACAGTGTAGACAAGGTGTGAGGGCCAGATCCTGATCTAATGCAGGCAAAATTTGTCATTATCATTGGCCTGAGCACTTACCCTTGCATTATACTTTAAGGTAGGTAGCATGCGAGTTCTCCTGCTTTAAAGAGTTAATATAGGGGATTTGACCACCTGCAGAGGAAAGTTTCTCACTGAGCTTTCGGTTCATCTGCTCCATGTGCCTGGTGTTTTTCCTAGCTTGCCGGAGAGACCTCTTGACTTTTTTCACCCGATCTCGCAGCTGTTTGTTGCGCTTCTCCAGCGTCGCCACCTTCTGCTGCAGCTTCTTCACTCTGTCCTCCTCCTCAAACAGGGCTTTCTGCACCGAGGAGCACATGAGCTGGGGACAGCAGAAATGAAATAGAAACAAGAAGCTTATTAAAGTAGAAGTTAACTCAGTAGTTCATTGAAAGACCTCACAGCTCTTCAAAAGTAGAACAACTTTTTTGAAATTCTACATATTTTTTTACATCTTTCTACTAAAAGCCTCACTTTCTCTTCTGTATTCAGATAATACCCCAAATTGTAGCTTTTAATAATACTAGTAGTTCACAATGACTTGTGTGAGCTGTTTTGAGAGACCTGTTGAGCCCATTAAGGCTAATTTGAATTTAAGAAGAAAGGCTGTCCTATTCATGGTCTGAAACCAGAGTTCAATCCAAGGTGTTGTCACTATCAGAAAACTCAAGACTAGATTCAGCCCAGAAGCTCTTCAGAAACTCCAGATTTTGACATGGGTGTTCTTTATTTCAACATGTGAAAAGTCAAAACCTGCAAGACGCAGAAGTTATTTTTACCTTTTCAAGCACAGATTTGCCTTAAATAGCTCATTAGTTGGGCTTCTTTCAGATGAAACCCTAAAGCATACAATTCCAGCATTTCCCAGGAGCCCTGGGAAATTAAAGGCCCCTTAACTTTAACAGACAAAGAGGAGGTGAGATCAAGGACAGCCCCAACAAAAAGTCTCTGATCTAGAGCAGCGATCAAGAAAACTATTTCTTCTCAGACTGACGTGCCCCCTTCATTTTTTTCCTACAAAAAAACCATCCTGAGATATTTCATTGTGTATGTGGGATTTCCATCTGATTGTCACATCGGTGTGCTATGGTGAAAGGCAGTGTCTTCTGCTGAATCTGTCTCCTATATACATCTAGATTTTTAGTGTGTGTTTCAAGCACTCCTGGAGCCTAGATGGGCTTTCTCTGGCAGAACATTTGGAACAGTCAGGAAATCTAAACAAACAAGCAAATCCTCACTGTGATGATGAAGGATTACATGTTTCTTTCCATCTTCCTTTGTAGTATTTTCAACTAAAAGTTGGGGAGGGAGCCCGCTTTGATGAGTAATGCTTCGTTTGCTTTGGAAACCCCCAGCAGCCAAAAAGCCATGGCTGGTCAACACAGCAACTGCTTCCAGTAGCCATAAGCTCTTGTATCTTGTGCAATAGCACCACAAGGCTTTGCTAAGAGGGAAATGCTTACCCTGGTTGCCCTCTCACCAGGGATCTTTTATAAGTGCCTGCTAGGAAAACGAGGAGTTGAGACTGAGAGATGAAGGCCAGAAATTGCCTGACAGAGGAGAGAATTTGATTTTGATCACAGCTCATTCCAAGAGCTATTTGAAAGCAGCCAGCACCCCTTGGCTTCTGTGTTTGCCAAGCCCTTGCAAAGCTTCAAGCAGACCACTTCTTGAATTTAAGTCCCTGCATGGGAGAGCACTGTTAGGAAAAGATGTTTGTTGGGAAGACAGGAGGTGGAAGCTCCACTTTCTGAGGGACTTTTTGTGTTTTTCATTGCTGCACTGATAGGTCTGGTGCATTACAGCGTAACAGAGAATTCATGCACCTGAAGTGTGCCGTGATATGAACCCGACCGTACCTCATCTACCTGGGCTGGCTGGGAAGGGAATGGCAATATCTGATGGCTGACATCAGGGATGGCACTAGCCTCACCCAAAGGTGCTCCCAAACCTTTGAGGTTGGTCCTCTGTCAGCAGAGGTAATACAGGTGTACAGAGCCACTCAGAAACGTCTTGGGTATCATCAGAAATCTAGTCAGCTCATTTCCTTATGCCATTCTTCTTCCAGATCTCAACTTTCCAGCCTGAAGCCAATAGTTTAGTACTTAAATCACCTGGAGATATCCAAACAGATCACTGGAACAACACAAATGTACAAACTAAGATACTGTCAGACACACACTACTTTGCTTACCAATGGGAAAAACAATAGAACGAGCCCAGCCCTGCAATCTTGGGACTACTAGCTGAAAAGTAAACTCCTTTGCTCCTTCTAAGTGTGGAAAAACAACAAGATGAGGTCCTCATGTTCTCGCCAGCTGGTCACAAATGGCATTTTTCACAGAGCTCTGCAGTAAGGATCATGTATAAACATCAGTACCGTCCTACCCCTGCTGTTACTGCTGGAGCCGTGGCTCAGATGGATGTACCCAAGTTATTTTTAAGCTATTAGATCTGGTGCTGAGAGCTGTGGAATTGTGACAGCGTGGAGCTCAGTACAGCCTGTATAGCTAACTAGGAATAAATAGCTGAGGAGTTAACCAGCCCTTGGTCCGTGCTGCTCCTCGGATACTTGCTGCCTGCAGCCAGACGAGATATCCCCGCGTTGCGCAGTCCTTCCCATGGAGTATATCTACAGGCAGGAATTTCACACCCTGTTTTCTCTGGTCTCTTGAAACCATAAATGTGCATAGTTTGCACTGATGACAATCAAGATCAAGCTTTAGTCCAAAAGCATTGCAAAAAACTACGGAGAAATGTTTGTTTTTTTTTTTTTTTTCTTTTAACAGTCTGCAGCTGTGACTCCCCTTGCCTTTAGCAGATGTTCTTTGACATAGATATTCAAGCTGGCACACAATTTCCTCCTTCCAGGCAAAGAGAGATGACACCGAGCATCCCCCGTCCTGCCCGAGCTGGGCAGGAGTGCAGACAGCCAGGTGACACAGCGAGAAGATGCTGAGAGCAGCCAGTTCCACCTGGTGCCCCTGAAGGAAAGAAGGGGTCTGGCAATTAATGGACAGCTGACAATTCCCACTCCCACAAGGAACCAGTAGCAGATAGTTAAGCAACAGGTCTGAAATGCTGCACTTAGCACGGCATACATGTCCACAGACCTGGGAAACGGAGTGAAGGACCAGGATATGACTCTTCAGACAAATCTATGAATTATTTTTTGAGGTTTCTTTCTCAAGTTACATTATCTGGTGACCTATGCAAGATTTGTTTATCCTGAACATTTCTGTTTGCATGTCTGCTTGGTCCAGAGTTGTGTTACCAAGCCATCCTCAACAGTGTTTAAACAAATCCAGAACAGTGGTAGGTGTAACAAGAAAGGTAGTACAAAAAGAACCATACATGTGCTTAGGATTTAGCCCAGACAGCCTACAGCTGTGACACCACAAATTACATATATTTCAGTATTTGTCTGAAACATCCTGTCACAAATACACCCAGTCTTAAGTCTCACCACATCTAGATGATTTACACAGATGATTTATACAGATGATTTCTGTCCATCTGCCAAACACATCAGCACTGCGTTACATCAAACTGCTTTTCTGAGTGTCACATTACAGGCATGTAAGCCCCTTACCAAAAGCCCTGAATTGCCATATGTATAAATTTCTGTCAAACACACACATCTGCCTTCTATAAGCTTCATCAGAATGGGACAGTGACAGGAAACCCTCCGTGGACAGGGTTGTGATGGGGGTGTTCATCCACCACAAACGTCCATCTGGTTGAAGTCAGTGTTGCAGAGCCCAAGTCACTCAAATCTGGGCAGTGACCACCAAATCTTTTCCTTCCTTTACCAACGGGAGAGAAGTTGGGTTCTTGCTAGCGTCTAATGCACTCTGCCTATGGGCAGCACTGCCAAAGAGCCCTGGCACCTCATTAACGAAAAGTCTTTCAGTTCAGGTCTCCTAAAATATCTTTCACGTCAGCCAGAATTTTCGGACACGGGGTGTCATCAGCCAAGATGATTGTGGGAATGTCTTTAAAAGCATGACAGGAGGACCTGACTTCCTCTGCATGGACACGATATTTTTTGAAGAACTGGGCATAGGCCACGTTGGTTTCTTGTCCTCAAATCTTCTTCCAGACCCACACTGTTGACCAGAGCAGCATCTAGCAGTGCTTGTGCTACCACGGGATTCTCCTTCAGCATCCCAGACCCAGCACAGCCTCAACAGAACCTGTTGGGAGTGTCTGATGGAAGAAACAAGAGACAAGTCCCTCTGGAA
Organism: Anser brachyrhynchus; assembly: GCF_964034855.1. Taxonomy (NCBI): domain Eukaryota; kingdom Metazoa; phylum Chordata; class Aves; order Anseriformes; family Anatidae; genus Anser; species Anser brachyrhynchus. The sequence continues at coordinate 7,054,655 of NC_137694.1, forward strand.
ACGCAGCCCAAGCACAGTGGGTTGGCAAGCCCATCTCCTGCTCTGCTGCTGAGCCCTCTCCACGCTGCGCCCCAGCCTGCTCATCACATCCCCACACCGCTCTCCTCTCCCCCTTCCCTGCTGTAAATCTGCCCCACAGAAAAGGTAAAAGCTGTCTGAATTTGCTGCACGTTGTCTCACTGCTCTGCGCTTTACCGCTGTTAAAGTTATATAAAACATCTTAAACTGGAACCTCATGCAGCATGAAACATGTTCCTCCATCTCTCTTTGTCTCAGCACAGCAATAATTCATGCGTTCTCTCAAGAGGGGCTTGGGATCCAAACATAGCTCTTTATTTTTCTTTAACTCCACCTGGATTTATTTCCCCAAAGCCTTCTGTGTGCTCAGCAAGAAGGGCTCTGTGCCCTCAGGAAGCTGATATGGATGCAACGCAGCTCAGGCAGACAAACCTTTCCTCTCCTGGCTGGAGCAGTCCCCTTTGAGCCCTGCCTTGCCACTGAGAGATTTCAGACTCCGAGCATCACTTTCTCCTTTTGTTCAGCTCCTTTGGGCAGGCTAAGTGGGAGTGAGCATGCTGGACGGACAGACGGACGGTGCGGTGAGGGATAGGAGGAGGGATCTGGCAGCGGAGGGCATGGGGTTTGGGATGGAGTCGCTTAACCACCAGTTACTGGGGCTTTTCAGCCAAGACTAACACTCCTGCTGAAGTGTGGAAAAGCCCCTGTCAGCACTGTTAAACCATCGTGTTGGATGGAGCTCAGTTAAACCACCTCTGCTTGCTGCAAGACTGCACCTTTGAGAGACACTGAATTAGGGTCCTGGGGCCAAATCCAGCATCACTGGCATTACTGGGGATGAGTCGAGGTTTCCCTCTAGGACTCCATATGAACCACCAAGATATATATGATCCGGACAGCGAAAGAAATGGTGGTGGTTGTTCTTGCAAGCATAATAGGGTCAGCATTTGCTGTGGGAGGTGTAAGGCTTGTGGCATGAGCCACCAGTAAATCAAAACTCTTAGAAGTAAGGACTTCACTGGGGTAGGAAGCCTCTGCCAGGCTGCACCCACCATGAGGGGCCTTGGTACTGCCAACGGTGCCTTTCTTCCCCATTCCACTGCCCAGTAAAGGCAGATTCTCACTTTAAAACTCTAAGTGCCTAATAACTTGCTCGGGCTGAGATGGATCCCGCCCAGAGGCCCACAAAATGGCAGCTGGCACCACTAGCTACCTCAGTGAGGCTGCAGTGGCAGCGTAAGGGTAGTTTTCTTGGAGTTTGGAGAACCTTGCCCTGTCCACAGTCAATCAGGAGGTTTTAAAAAACAACCCTGTTAGTTCTGATCTGCATCAGACTGCTGCTTGGTGGAAAATCACCTGAAGAATCGTTCAAGGGCCTGAGAGGGCAGCTCTTGGCCTACGCCTTGGCAGGTCTTTTGGCTGGTGCTTGGCCCTGATATTTGCCTGAGCGGATGACAGTGGCCCATCTCCCTGGAAAATAGGAGTGGTGTTTACAAGCTGTGACGTAAGGCCTGAGTGCCAGCAGCTCCACCAAGGCACCGGCTCAGCACAGAGGATGGTTCACTTCCAGGGAAGAGTGCTTTTCAAAAAGGAAAAACACCCACAACTTAATCTTTTTCTTCTGATCTCTTTTTTTTTTTTTTAAGCTGAACAACAGATTTGTTTAAAGAAGATACTTCCCCATGATGAAGTATTTGAAAAAGCAGACCTTCCTCTCTGGCAAGGTGTCTGAATTTCTGGTGGCTCTCGTCTGAAGTGGGTATGGCAAGCATTCACCTTAAAACCCTGCCCTTAGCCTTCAAACTTGGAGCCCTTGCATCCCTGCTCCCAGATTAGGGGTGGTTTTGGAGGACACAGGGGGATTAGGAGGCACTCGAGGGCTGGTGAAAAGATTCTCAGTGCTGGAAGTACATGGATAAAGGTCTCTGGCCCCAAAACCACAGACGGATCGTGGCCTGGGCTCTTCTTTGCCTGGAGACTTTGAGCCCTGAAGCCTGAGATGCTGCTAAGGGGGAAGAAGTGAGGGTACCAGGTGACAGTCTGACCTCGTCCCCTCTGCTGTGGTTGGGGATGGTGGTGGAAATGCTACTCTGTGATATTTGCTCTGATCACTGCCAGCACCCAGGAAGGGACCAACCACCTCATTCCCTATTTTTGCAAAGGAAAAAAGGCAATCATTTAAAGAGGAGAGAAACCACACTAATCAAGAAGTCAGGAAAGGAGAAAAGAAAAGAAAAAAAAAAAAAAAGGTGCAGGGTATGAGCCAGGCTGCCTACCACAGGCATTCAGCTTGTGCCAAGTGAGCAGATAAGTCAGTCCCGACAGTAAATCCCTGAATTCCCTGTACAGGAACCGGGAGACAGAAGATCTCCAGAAAGAGAAAAATAAATCAGGAGGGCAGGACCTCACCCTGGGGCATCTCCAAGCCCCTTCCCTCTCCTCACTGACCACGCAGGCAGTGCAGCGTGGGCGAGGGATGCACACCAGCAGCCAGCCGGCTGCTTTTTCCAGTTGCTCCAAGGCGGTGGGGCTCTGCGCTCGCCTTGTTTCCTTTGAAAGCATTCCTCCCAGCGATTCGCCCAAGATGCCACAGGAATGCAGCAGCGAGGGAGGGAAGCAGCAAAGTCTTGTGTCTAAGCGGTTTAACAGGAGCAGCCGTCGTCCTCCTCCTCGCTCCGCTGGAGCTGCAGAAGCAAAGGCTGAACATTGGGCTCAGCGCTTGATGTTCAGCCCCACCGGCCCCATACCTTGTGCTTTCTGCATTTTCAGGAGCTTCACAGCTTTTGATATCGCTCCTGGCTCAAGGCTGGGTGATGGTTGGGTGTCCAAGATGGGGCAGGGCTTGGGGGATGCAGAGGGTCTCGCAACCATCCCAGGGGTTTAGCCCCAGGGAGAGGTGGTGCCACCTCGCCAGACTCTGCTGGGACCCACATCCTCCCTCTATGAATTCCTCCACTTACAAGGAATTGCATTTGCAATTTAGATCCTGCAATCCAAGCAAAGCAGCATCTGTTCTGGTTCCTTCTGAGTGCTGCCACACGTGGTAGATATTCCCAATACACCTGCCCAGTTCCTGGGGAACATGTTGCAGGTATTGATTAAGCTGGTTGCTTATAGGTAAATGACACCAAAATTTAAAGTGCACTACCCAGCTCAACCTTGCTGAGCTTAAGGAAAAATATTTAAAGAGAAGATTAAAGCATATTTTGAGTAAGAAAAACAATGTCTTTTCTCTGTTGCTGGAAGCAATTTAGCTGTTGAGAATGAAGGGGTTTGTAAGTCTGTCTCACAAGCCTTGCTGCTTTGTGGATTTCTGCATTTCGCTCTGCCTAAATTCTGAAAGCAACTGAGTTGCTGCTTTTGCTGGTTGGGTTTTTTGCTTGTTTGCTGCTTTTTTTTTTTTTTTGTAATCTTTTTTGTCTCAAAGCTAGGGCTGCAGTTTCAGCTGGGCTTCAAAAATCTCTGCGAGACTTTTTTTCTGTAACTCATACAGAAACTTTCCATTTCCACAGCTACCAAGCTTTCCAAAACTCACAACCCACTTTAATTTCCAACACAGCTTTTCCCCATGCAGTATTATTAGTATTACAATAAGACTAATTACATCTGATATGCCTAAAACTACTTTGCCAACATACCTTTCCCCAAGCGTATTGTTCTCAAATTGAAAGTTGCTGCATGACTGTGTCTCCAGCTACCCTTGTTTTCCTTGGCTTGTATTTCAATAGGATTAGGTCACTATTCCCCCTCCACACACAATGAATTAATTAAATATCAATGAAGGGATACAACAAGCAAGATGCAGGCACAAAATGTGTTGTGTCCTTCCCTCTCACTGATGGGAACCCAGGGACAGGAGACATGACTCATCAGAGCAGCACAGCATCTTATGCATTGCTCCTATTTACTGAGATATCAGTGTTGATTTCTGAACGAGCTGACCTCTGCCTCGTATTAAAACAGTTCCTAGAAAGTTCATTTAATGGTCCAGTTAAATACGCACCCTTATTTGACAGGGTAACAGTGAAGGAAGTACAATATATTCAAATATACCATCTCCACATGTAGATGGAGCTGAGAACCAACATCAGCTGGTGAGGAAACATACGTACCTTTACCAATAGACATTTAACTAAGAATAATATTTGTTTAGACTAGGGTTATACCTGATTTGGGATGTTTAAGCATGGTTTACGTCATTGTAATATGTTACAGCCTGCACGAGTTCCCTGGAGGCCCTTGCAGAGGTGACCGATGCCCTGGTGTCGTAGGCGCTGTCTGGATGGCTGTAAGCTCAGGCTTAGATTAACCATGGCTCTTAGGGGTACAAAATAGGTTGGAGACATCAGTGGTGGCAGGATCAGGGTGGATGAACCAAGACCTGTCAGCTGTGCATGAACTGCAGGTAGCATTTGGTAGCTGTGGCAAATTCTTACAAGGGCCCAGCGATGCCACACGCACCCAGCACAGAGGTGGTCAGTGGCCACACTGGCCCCTGACCTATTCAAATCCCTAATTCCCCATCCACAGTCTGAATAAGGTGTTTAAATGGTCATTTATTTTGCATGGGAACGAAGGTCATTGTATCATTTTTTACACTCATACAGCACAGGAAGGAAAACCAGAGGAAAATATCCACAGCGCAGCCCCCCAAAAGAGTCAGAGGATAAGGTATTTCACAGGAGGTGGGAAGAGATGGGGCTGGGAAACATGGAAAAAACGTCGAATGAGGGTTCAAATACTTCAAAACCTCCTGTGGGTAAGGTGATGCCAGAGCAACGGGTACCTTGCAGCAGGCTCAGAGCACAGAAGCTGGGTGCCTGCATCCTCTGTGCTGAGAAGTTAAAGCATCATTAAGGGACCTCCCAGCCCCAACTCCTCTGCTCCCCCCATCCCTGGGGCTGGCTGCCCCCAGGCAGTACATATATAAACCTTTGTTCCTCTGTCACTTCGGGGTCCAGCTGGAGAAAGAGAGAAGCAGAGCAAATCCCAGCAGGGGTCAGTGTGTGAGCTCATTGCATTAAATGTCATCTCGCACAAAAGCACAGAAACAGGGACATTTGCTGAAAGCGGAGTCCACGTCTCCTCCCCATCACATATATCAGACCTTGGGGAAGTTTTATGCACAGGAGGAAAACCCGTGCTGAGAAAGGCAAATGTTTGAAGTTAACGCAACGTCTATAAAAGTCATGTTCCCCTATAAATCCCTCCGCTCTGGACATTTTGGCTTCATACTTCACATAAGCTGCTGCTGCTCAGCTGCCTTTACAAACAGATAGGATTTCCTTGGCTGTAGGCTTGGCTGGGAACCCTGCTGCTGCAGGAAAACTTCTGGGTTTTGAAGAACAAAGGCAGGTGCCCCGGTGCAACCTGCCATCCTCTGGTGCTGCTGGAAAGCAGAGGTGTCCTCATCTCTCCTGAGCATCCAGAGGAATTGACAGAGCCTTTTTATATCGTTTATCAGATCCACTTGGGTGTAGGAAAGCAGGGGGTTTGAAGAGGGAATACTTAAACCTGCGTTCAGCTGTGCTTGGTGCGTACCCTTAGGAGAGTCTTTGCACCACCCTGCTTAATCTAACCTAGATCCCGAGTTGGAAATACTGGTGTTATGGGCTCATTTGACAGTCGCTGGAGAGAGAGAAAGTCCTCAGGAGGATGAGTCAGAGAATCTAATTTAGAGCAGAGAAGCAGGCACTGGAAACAGTATGGAAACAACTCAATTCCTGCTGCTGCACACAGCTGGAGGAGGCAGGAGCAGCAGAGGCTCTACCAAAGCCCTTTCCTGTAAGCAATAAGAGATTTGTGAAACCTCGAGGGAAATAGCAGCAATGACTGAAATCAGTCTAGACAAACAAAGCACAGGGGCTTGACAAAGGACATCTGCATCTGCAGAGAGTGGAGCAAGCTGTCCTGCCCCTTCAGCAGTGAAGTCCCTTCCCCGGGAGCCTATGGGGCTTTCTGAGGGTTTTTCTCTCCTCCCCATGGCACGCTGGGGACACAGCTGGGTGCTGGCTCCTGAACTGCTCCACCAGCCCGGAGCAACCAGGAGACCCCAGCAAGGAGCAGTGGGTGATGACACAAGTGGTGATGACACATATACACACAGCAGAGGACCAGGCTCAGCACTAATCCCAGTGCAGAAAAGCCACAGGCTCCCAGAGAGGTGAGGCTGGGGGAAACAAAGGAAAAGGCACGGCAAAACAAATATCTGAAATCTGCAGGCACACTCTGGCTAACGTCAGCCTGCTGAGAGAGAAGCTGAGGAGGCAAAATGCCTTGGACAGTAATCAGCAGCTCCGAATAACAAACTTGGAGCACTAACATCTGGCTAATGGGACCTCACCACTGCTCACAGATATTCCCGTCCCACCGGGCAGCTCGGAGCAGCCTGTCCACAGCTCTGTCTGCTGCATGGGCTGTAAATCCTGAGCGGCCCCAGACCACCCTGGATGTGATAAATGGGCAACAGGCTGCTCTGAGCATGGCAGAGTTTGGTAAATGACCAGTCTGGAAGGTGCAGAGATGTGGTATTTAGGGGGTCACCCTCTTGCTTGCCTGGTTTTGAACGGTTCTAAGCATTTGGAGCATTAAATGCCACTTTCCATAGGAGTCAAAACTGCTGCTTCACTCCAGGACAATCCCTCAGATAGGGTCCTGCTCCTGAATCAGTATGTGAATTCTCCCCAGAAATTTTGGGTCATGGAAATATTGGGGCATACTTGAAATCTAACATATTTAGTGTCTCAGGTCTTCCCCTACAGCTTTACTGCACTTCATACACAGACAGAAACTTGATAAGCCCCTATCAGCTCCTGAGCAACCTACTGCCTTCTACAGGGAAAAGCTTTTCACACAGGGCTGGATTCAATGTCCGTGGAAAATAAGGTCTCCAGGTGAGGGTGAGTCAGGTCTCGCAGTGCACACAAGCATGCAGCCCTCTTCCCAGCCTGATTTCAGGAGGTGAGGAGGAGGATGGCAGCTGCCCAAGTGACAGTCAGCACCGGACAATGTGTCCCCAAGCTGATGGATGCCCTGCGGTGAACTCTTCCATGCAAGCACCTAAAATACGGAGCGCACACTCAACTGCTGGTTAACGTAACGACGGTGGCTTTTGACTGCTTAATCCTGAGTTAATAATTGTGTTGGGGTGAGATAATTACATAGCAAGTGCCGCAGCACTGCACAGCGAGCACATGGTGACACCTCTGAGATACAGTCACCCACAAGTTTCCTTGGCTCTTTTGTGAAAAATCGCCCTGTGATATGAAAAATCTTGTAAGATGCTGCTGTCGTGCTCACTTACCTGTAAAATATGCTCTTCTACTTGCCCAATACTTAGGGGCAGGTACCAAATGTGTCCCTGTAGTCTATGGTATGAGTGTGCAAACGAGGGCTTTAGACCTGATTATGAAAGTAATTTTCTCTAACAGTCTGAAAATACTGTGGATATTTATTTTGCTTTTCTTACATTTCTCTGACACGGAAGTTATCCGTGCTTCACCAGTTTTGTATTGCATCCTTTTAGCAATAGCAAGAGCCAGGACCCGGACAGCCCCCGAGGGCAGATGATCTGAATTGCCCCCAACCCATCCAGCAGCAACAACCTCAGAAACACCAGGCACCATCCACACAACCCCGTTTTTTATAATCTCAGGGCCATAATCAACAACAACAACAATAATAAAACACTGTGAGGAACCCAGACCTACCCAGACCTCCAGTCCACTCTCTTAACTAGCATGCTTTTGTTGTCTTTTGGCAACGGTAATTTTGGAAGAACAAAATTGCAATTCTTGTGAGCTGCGTTATCTGAACAGCTTGTTCTCATTAGGCAACACGCACACTTCACACCTAATCAAAGCGGGCAGATAAAATGAGTGTTCTATTCAGAGGAAAGGAACTGGATGTCTCCATTACAGAAAAAGCAATAATCGGTTAGGAGAAAAGCAGTCCCAATGGGAGCTAGTTTCTCTGCACTTCAATTTTCCCTCTCCAAAATGGGGATAACAGGAAATCTGTCATATTCAGAGTTTGGATGGTGCAAGGATGGGAGCAATAGGGGAGCTGGGATCTGGGGTCAGATACTTCACTTTCAAGCAGAATGGTCTTGGTGCTTCCCTGGGCAAGTTCAGAGGTTGAACCCAGAAATCACAGTTTTCCATGAACAGTACTACAACACATTGCATGCCACAGCATCCCGTCTCCAGCGACCTGGAAACCTGTTTTCCAGTAAGGATCCTGGAGAAATCACCTGGCACTGGAGCACACAACTGGCTGAGATTTCAGTAATTAGGGGCTTAGTCAATAAAAGTTAGGAATACAAAATCTGCATCTCTGAGTGTCACACATCAAGGCATGTAAATCCACATTATCCAAGAAGGGAAAATTTCTAGAGTGAATGTTTGGGTTGGACAGGTTAGCAACATCCATGGGATCTGGATGCGTGCTGTGTCACATTCGTGACAGACAGGAGGAACTCTCAGAGATGGGAAGATCACACACCCTGATCATTGGGCACTTTTGGAAATCTGACCATGTGTCTAAATGATTTACCAAGAGTTTGCTCTCAGTCTTCTTTGAAGACAAGGGTAAGGTGGTTAAATGTGCTGCAATCCTGAAACCTTATTCCTTCAGACGCTGAAGAAGGAGAATGAACTGTAGATGATACACACAGGGCTTCAATCACAGAAGTTTATAACACCAGAAGAAGAGGGATCTCTGTGGCATTAAATAATTATTTTTAGTCTATATTTTTTTCTTCTAAGCTGTAAAAGCTGCCTGTCTGCAGGACAAGGATATACCCGTTCAAGTGAATTAAGGTGGAGTTGTGTTGTACAAGTGCCTTGTAGATTAGAAAGGACTAAGACACAGTGGACTGTCATTTCATTACCGGCAAAAAACACCTTTTTGGGGAAGCTCAAAGCTCGAACCTGGGCCATCAATCAGTTGGCTGAACACATTCCGATCACCATCTGTCATCGAGATGGGACAACTGTGCCCTCTGCTAGGTGAATGACCTAGCACATTCACATGTTGGCACTGGGGAGGGCATGGACGTGTTCATGCTTCTCCTTGGCTCCAGGTGTACCCAGCAGAGGATGCCAGTCGGTAGGTGTTGTAGCCCCAAGACCAAAGTTTTCAAGCACAACCAAAGGGACAGCTTCCATCAATTGCACTCATCAGGACACAGATGAAGAGAACACCTATTCTTTAATCACTATTCATCAACAGGGACAGAAGAGGTGAGAGCACCTGGGCAACAACGTGCCAATGGTCACACCTCTTCCGTACTTAAAGGCCAGCAAACTAGCAGAAAAGCCAGCTGAAGAAACAGAAGGGTTTTTTACAGGAAGGACAGGAAATATTTATTCTCATTCGTCGGCTAGGACAGAAATTAATGGAAATTTGAGCTACTGTGGAAGAGCAGACCAAGAACACAACACTATGCCCTGAGAGGGACAAGTAAAGACCCTTTCCTGAAGGTTGTTGAGGCCTCTTTCCATCAACCAAATGTGATTTAGGGTTAATACAAGTAAACTGCAGCACAAGCTCAGCTGGAAAGACTGGATGACAAATTTGTTTAATCTGATTCCAATCCAGACAGATCTCCCAGCTCTGCCTTGGTCTGTTTAATCCTGTTAATAAGTAAATTACTGTACTGATATTCAGCACCTACACTTCTCATTGCAACCACTGTTACTGAGAGACAATCAAATCGGGGATCTACACTGCTCCCTTAGTAGATCTGTGAGCCATTTCAAGTGCAGAAGCATACACAAAATAATAGCATCATTTCAAGAGTTTTTCCTTCTATCCACTCCCCACCCCAGAGGTCCTGCTACTTACTAACATTTCTTTATTTAATCCCTTCCTAAAATAACCTTTTTCCATTGAGAAATTTGGAAGTATTTGGGAGGGGGAGGAGTTGTTTGCTGTTTTGGTGGAAGGAAGGAGAGAAAGTAAATTATTTCCTGGCTGAGATTTATATGTCAAGTTTTAGCTTGCAGCCAGACATTTTTAGCCAAGTTATAAAATCTGAAGATAATTCCAACTCTCCTCCTCAGTGGCTTTTATGAAGTAATTCCCGATATGTGCTGAAATAAAAGAAGAGTTTTTGCCATGGAGGCTTTGAATGGAAATGAAGAGACCTACCCCTGCACAGAAGGAAAGGTTAGAAACGTGTCAGCCTAGGCAGAGCTGGTCATCAGAAAGCAGCAGCTCAACCCCAGGTTACTAAAAACTGGTGAACACACTGACACATCTGCACATTTTAAACAATTTGGATGCAAACTGAGAACAAGGCAGAGGTAGCACAGGTAGCTTGCACTTGAAGGTGGATAAAATGAAGCTGGGCTTTGTTTGAAGCATCAGGACTGTTGGAAACAAGAGCAAATATCATAAAGATGCTCCTGATCTGCTGGGACTATACAGCTCAACTGTGGTCAACTGGAAGGTGTTTTGATCGTGTCTTCCAGCAAGAGGACGCAGAAATCCCTCACTGAGCCTTGGCACTATTGTACTCCTCCTTCCCTTCCGTCACATTTGCCATGACCAGACGATGTTGGGACACTGAAGTGACCAGAACCATGGCTGACCAGTCACCCATGGACTGGCTCAGAAGGAAGAGCAAAGAAGCAGCAGAGATGAGTAACCACATCTTGATTGAGACTCTGAGAAAAGGCTAGGGCTGGTGGCTACATCCACGTTAGCAAGCTGAAGCAATAGGAAAGCATCTGCATGCCGAAGCTGAGATTGTTTTGATTAAACGTGACTTCTTCTTGACAAATCTAGGATGGCTGCTGTTCCCCCAGGTGTTTCTTGTATCTGCGTGGCTTGGGAAAACTTCAGAAAACAGTAGCCCTCGCAGTCATTGCACAGCCTGTAATGCAGCCGGTTGCTCGCTTGCCTCCTGTCCTTCCCGATGGGCCGGGTCCAGCCTCTCAAAGTCTCTGAGCTGGGCTGCAGACAGGAGGTGGTGATGAATGTGCAACCGCTCCGACCCACGCAGCTCTGGGATTGTGTAATCCGATTGTAACACAGAAATAGCAGCTGGCAGCTCCCCAGCGAGCCTACTACTACAGCAGCTTGCTATGTTTCTCTCCATGAAGTTTCACTTGAGAGCTTGAGTGAAGTGGATGGCTGTCTGGGCTCCAAAATAGCCCACCGTAATTTCCCTCCACTCCACACCCTGCAAATCCTTGTGGTGCTGACATTCATGCTCTCCCAACCTCTCACATTTTTTAAGAACAGTTGAACCAAGTGCTGGGAGAAAGCAAAGCCCGTGAAGCCACCTTGGCTGTGTTTTAATGCCTTCTGGAAAGATCCTAATGCAACACAGACATTCACGATACATTTGCACTTGTAACTAAGCTCTGGCTATATTTGAGCTTGGCTTTAACGAGCTCTCCCCCAAATACCACACATGAAATACAGGCAAAGAGACAAGGGTATTGGTTTCAGAGTTACGTGTGATGGAAGGCTGAAGACTAGCAGTGAGAATTGAGTAGATACGAGGATTCCCATACTCCCTCCCATCGCTGCTAACGACTGTCCATGCCTAAAAGCCTGCTTAAATTTTTTTTGATGCTCCATTTCTGAAGCGAGTCCCTTACACACAGCTAAGCCATGATCTTTAGGTATACCACCAGGCTAGAGCTGAGCTGCATTCAATAAAAGCCACAGATGCTGATCTGCTCAAGAAATGCCAAGAAATTGAGGTTGCCCCAACCTTCTGCTTCGTGTGAAGTCATGGAAAGTGGCAGATCAGAGGTGATGCTCTGCTATAGACTCAGGGTAATGAGTCCAAGGCTTGCCAACGTGACAAGGTAGAAAATTGGACAAGGTGACAGAAAGGAGACCAAAAGTAATGCAATAGCATCTAAATAAATTGCTGTTAGTCCAGCAGCCACGTCAGCTTCCATGTGCCTTTTGAAGTCAATTGTATCATTGCCTGCTAGGTGAAAGCTCATGTCTTAGGTCACTAATTCTGAAATTGAGTGAAGACCATCGAAAATGCAGGCCATGTCCCTGCGTAAGCCTTTGATCGCTGAAGGAAAGTTTCCCAGGCATTTCAAAGCTTGGATATTCAAAGGCCTTTTCAGGCAGTTAGAATAAAACTGATGTGTCTGTAACAATAATCAAGAAACAAGAAATTTATAGGGGCAATCCAACATGAACACGAGTTGATTCAATTACTCATGTTCTGGTTCACCCTTGGGTTTGCAGAGAGCCCTTTGCCCCTTTGTTTGGCCAAACCCAAACCCACATCTACTCCAGACAGTGGTGAAAGAGCTTGTACAGCAATGCTTCACCATTACTGCTTTGTCTCATCAAAGTAGACCGATATTCTAAGCTAACAAAGCCACTTTTGTGAAAAAATAAAAATAAAAATCTGAAAGTGGCTTCATGTTTCAAACTCATTTATTATTTTACTTTTATATGCATGAGTCATAGCGCACAAGGTCTACACAAAGCCACGCATAGGGGAAGAGGAAAAGGGAAAGGTTCCGTAATAAAAGAAAAGATAGGTATCTTCCAGTATCGTCTCACCTTGATGTTAAATTGCAAGAAGGGGTTATGCACAGTTGTAACTAAATGAAAAATCAGCAGTTCTGAGCTGAGTTTTAAATCGTGGATGGTGACACACTGAATGCAAATGCAGTTTGCCTGGACTTTAAAAGTCCAAGATAAGGAACAATGAAGTTACAGTAATGGACATGACAAAGCATGTCTGTAGGACCCGCAGCTGGGCACTCCTCAGTCTTTTTCCTGCGTGTATGTTACGCATTAAACCACGATAGGCACTGCAGCACACAAATAATGCACACACAGCATCTGCGAGGCCTGCACAAGTCCAGGGGAAAAGGACACAGATGGAAGAAAACCTCTTCTCTGCTCTGACAGATTACAATCAGCACACTGTTGCGGATTTTCCGTGTTTCTCAGGGCAACGTGGTGCTAAGGGGCACTTTTGCTCCTTGTAGTCAGCAGAGTCAAAAGCTTCCCAAAGACTACCTCAAAAATCCCTCTCCCAATTTCCATCAGAAGCCTAAAAACAAAACCCTGTAACAGCTGTGCGCAGATGTCCTTCCAACATCCCTTTCAACAGCTGCTGGACACCTCAGAGCACGATGCACCGCCGCGTCCCCAGCCCATGGTGGGTCAGACCTCAGGCTTCTTCCTGCTCCTCTTTTTAACTTCACAGCATCAGCTGAGCTGAAGCAGTTTTCTGGATGCTTTCCCACTTCCTTACTACTTAACAAACAGCACAAATAGCACGGAAAGGCTCAGCGTGCGTTTTTAAAGGAACCCAGGCTTGACAAGCACTACTTGGCTGTCACGGCTGTGATGGAGATGTATTGGCCTTTGGTTCTGCCCTGTTTTTAAAGCTGCTCTACAGAGTGTTTGATTGCATTTGGTGGGGAACTTTAAAAGGCTCCTGTTCTGAAGTGATTTCAGAAGACAGCCTCCATACAGCAATGCTTTTTCTCACCCTGGCTCTTCAGCTACAGTCGAGCGTGGTAAAATGGTGCCTTGGACAACTTCTGACCTTGCTTTCAGGGCTGCTTCGTGATTTCTGTGGTTGGATTTCCTTGTGAGAGATCATGGCTGTACAAGGTTTCCTGTGGCCAACAGGGAGGCAAATCACTAAGGATGGGCTTATATTATATTGCATACTCTATCATGTGATGCATGGCCCTGAAAACCACATTTTTGTTAGCCAGACTAGAAAATACCTGGGAAATAACATGCTGAAAGCTCAGGTCCAGTATGGCCCAATGAGAGAAACAAAAACCAGCCCTGTTTAAAACAGATTAGTTTATAAAACTGATCTTCTGATCTGATTTCCTGTACAAAATTGTCCAAAGACATCCCTTGAGCTCACTGAACGACTTAAGCAAGTGCATATCTTTCCTAGAAAAAAGATCCAATGCTCTTCTCACTGATGGGGAATCTGTCATGACCCCTGGCAAACCAAAGGAAAGATTAATGATCTACCTGGGTCTAAAAAATGCTTTCAAGTTGGGTTACATACGGATGTGTAGCTAACCAATTTCCAGTTACAGATTAAAAAATAATTTTAAAAAAAGATCTAAAGTAACACAACTCCTGGTTTGATTTCCAAGTCAGGAAATCCTCTCTGTAATTGCAGTCTCCCAGGTAAGTCCCGCTCTCCCACCCACACTCCATCCAGGTGTTTAAGGAGGTGCCGCTTTCCTCTCCAGGGAAATGTGGTAGCCTCCAGCAATCGCTAATTAACACCTTGCTGATCCACGAAGCACCGAAGAACACTTGCTTCTCTATCACTGCTGGCTCCATAACCAATAATTACATTTTTGTCACGCTGCCAAGGTCCTCGCACACACCTGCACACTGCCCGCATGGTCGTTAAGAAGAGATTTATAATAATTAATTGTAACATTCCTATCACGAACCTTCCCACCCACTTCCAGCAGTGGCATGCAAGTCCAACAACGGGCATGTCTGATTTCCCCGGCTTGTTAACAGGGTTCGCAGCACTAGAGTAAAGTCAGTTAAGATTGTCTTCTCTCTGCATCCTTTGATGCTTTGATTTATTTTTTCCCCTGACATCTTAATTTACATCTAGGCGAGGAACCGTGCTTTTTTTTTCTTCTCCTTGCCTGGTTATTTGTTCGCGCCTTCATGACTAGTCTAGACAGCCCTACCACTTACGATTTTCCCAAGGCAGATGCTTTCCAAACTGCATCTCTCCTCCCACTGAAAGTGGGCCAAGCTTCACAAAACCAGACCTCTTCCCCCAGCTCACCGTTTCCCTGGCTAACAGTTGGCTTCCAGAGCTGAAGAGGTGAGAACTGAAGGCCGTGTAAGGTATTCATCACCTCCAGGACTCTTCCCAATTACCAGAGCTATCTAATGTCCATGCAGTGTCCCACCAAGCTGCATCCCTGGTGCTGATATTCCTTCCCCCTACTTACTTTGTGCTCACCCTTGGAGCCTCCCAAGCTGCAAACACTGATGAACACAGCTCGGGTGTCTGCTGCATTACTTCTCTTGCTGGTCTCGGTGCTACCCTTTGCAAAAGCAAAAAAGCCCTGTTCAAATTTTCCTTCTTCCTGATTTGCTTCTAATCTGTTTTGCGTTTTATTCTTTTTTTTTTTATTTCCTTTCCTTCTTTCCACACCATATTCTGTTTTTACATCCTTCTCAGTTTTCACTTTCTCTCGCAGGTTGCTGGCACCACTGACATCCATCTGCACTTAATCTTTTTTGGGGTTAAGTCTTACACACAAATATTTGCTTTCCCTGTTGGCACTTTCAGCAGTCTAGGCAAAACTTTGAAATTTCCCTGTGGCAATAGCAGTGGGAGGTCCCAGACAGGCAGGAAAGGGGCTTCACTCCCTCATTCCTCGTGGCCTTGCATCTCAGAGCATTTGTGGTAGCTGATTCCCATCCAGGATAGGACAGAAACAACATCCTTTGAGGCTCAGCCGTCAAGAACAGTCTGCAACCTTGGATCCTGTGCTACAAGAGGATACAGGATAGAGAGCTACACAATCATGAGTGCCATGGAAAGTAAATAGAGACTGACAGCACTTTCCAGCAGCAGAACTGGCTGTGTCAGATGATACAGTAGGAAGCAGGTTCAAAGCAGACAGGGGTGATTTTGAAGAGGAGACTGAACAGTTTCTTGAAAGATAAATCCACTCAAAGTCACTAAATATATAGAAAGAACTAAATATATAGAAAGAACTAAATATATAGAAAGAACTAAATATATAGAAACTACTTCATACCAGGGAGTCCTTGAACTGATAACACGGGAGGCTGGGAGATCATCAGGAGGAATACATCATTACGCCCTTCATATTCTCTTCTCTAAACACCTGCTTTAGATGTCTGTTGGGTTTCTTCAAGGGGGCAGGTGAAGACGGACAGTCTTTCATTGCATATGGAAAAAAAGTAAACTGTCACAATTGGTTAATTTCAGCTCTTTCACAGCCAAGCAGGTGGCAAGGGATGGTTCAGCACTGAAGCTCACCTCAGTTGGTCCTACTTGGGTCCCTCAGCAATGAATCATATGAAGAAGTGGACATGACGAAATTGTTACCAAACCCTCTTTGGTTCATCTACAGCTCCCAACTGCCCTACTTTTATTAGTACTTTTTTTTTTTTCTTAAGGCCACAACTGGCAATATTTTTTTTAAAAAAATCAGTGAAGTATATCACCATTCCCATGTCAAACGAGAGTATAGCTACACAAGCAGATGATTTCATTCGCAACAAGAGAGGCAAAAACTCCAGTACCAGGGGTGGGGTGCCAGCTTTTCAGTTGATGAAGCTCCATCGATTTCCCAGCCCTGATTATCTCAGCCTTTAAACTATTCATTGAGTTTCCCTGACATCCCCTGGGGGAAGATGCCTCACCTAGCCGTGCCAATCTGCCCATGCTAATGGCGGTTAAATATTTACCTGAACTCCTGGGAATTTCTGAGGGCCAATAGTGTGCCAGGGAGGGGTACTGATAAAAGCTGACCTTTCGGTGGACAAGGCTGGTCTCCTCCCGATCCCATTACTGTTAGCAAGGAGAGAAACCCCTCCAGTAAAGCACTCAAGAAAGATGCCCAGTTGAGGGCAAAGGGAAACATAAAATACATGCCAAATGTATGATCAAAGCCCCTTCTACAATATATGCTTGGAGATCAAATAGAAAGAGCCCTAAAATCTCTGTTGAAGTAATTCAAAGAGCCCCAAGTAAAAGGTTGTCTTACATGATGGTTCCAACAGCGTTACCTGGATTAGAAAGCTTATTCTGAGTGTTACTGCAAGCTTTGGAGTCTAAGGCTTTCTGTGGTCAAATATACTGTTCCTTTTTGGTAAAGTATTGCTAATATATGCATCCTTTTTTTTTTCTTCTCCTAACACCATTTTGATTTTTTTTCTTTTTGTAAATAAAGCTATTTACACGTTTTGCACCATTTCCTAAATCAGTCTGCACTTGACCACAGGCATTTAAAAAAAGCAGGGGCAGGGGTTTTGGAATTTCAAAACCCACGGAATTGCTTTAAAGCAATTTAGAAAATTGGATTTAAATCCGCAAAATAAAACTCAACGTCTTACAAGCATTCAGCAATTCTTATCCAAAAGGCTTTATAAGCTAGAAGATAAAGGCTCCAAAATGCATCATAAGCTCTAGGCAAATTCAAGCCACCTGCTCCACGCAGCATCACACACAGGAGGACTCTGGGCAGGCTGCGGTGCTTGCTTCAAGCTCTGGTCTTTACCAGAACACACTGAAACTAAGCCCAGGACCATTTTATGCTGGAAAAGCACATGGTGAGATAGAGCCATAGTCATGGGTAGGGTGTTGTGTGGCATAAACACTGCAGGACCACATCAGTCCCTTCCAACTCACATATTATGCTGGGCATGGATTTCCAAATCACTGCATTGCTCTAGACAGGAAGACAGGAACACCAAGTGCAGCTGAGACTGCAAGCACAACTTGGGGCAGGGGAAGGACCAGTCCTGATGTTTGGACCAGTCCCCTTGTCCTGCAGAAATCATTCGACCTTGATAAGTATTCAAGACCTTGTCTTTGGAAGCACTCAAACCTCTACCTTCTCACCACACTCAGATATGACAGAGGCTATCCAACTACACAGGAGGGTCTGGTGGTTCTGGCACTGCAGATCTGGAGCTCATCATCAGAAATAGCTTTTATCTCTAGGAGGGAGCCACCAAGCACTTCCTGTAATGGTTTTCAGTGGAGCCTTTTCACTTAGGACTCATACGAGTCCCTGATGTGTCTTTCTTGACACAAAATGCCACATTAATTAATTGTCACTTTAATATCGGTTTTTATTTAAAAGGCTTAATAAATCACAGGAGAGGTTTCAGCTCAGAAACTAAGACACTCTAGTCTAGATATCAACAGGTAGCTGTTTACAGAGAAGATCAGAGTTTTCACAGTAGTGGAGATCTAGAGCCCAAACAAGGTGTCTAGCTCCTTCTTGGACAACTTAGTGAGCCAAAGATACCATCAGAGGACCACAAACGACTGCTCAGCTTGTCCTAAAGCAGACACCTCTATTTCTGCCTGTACTCTTCTGTTTGCACTGCTCAGTAGCAGGATTCAGCTGCCCACCTTGTGACACCTAGTTCCACCCGAAATGTCCATGTGGTCTCCAAGCTGCCAGTGCAGAAGGTGATGTTCAGGTGAGCAGAAGCTTTCCTGCTGTTCCTGGTCTAGTGCTTGCTCCCTGAGTTCTCCTAGGGCACCTCAAGTGACCACAGGCACCTGCTTCATGCAATATAATTGCTCCCATAAAGGTGAGTGTCTCAGCCTTGCCACTGATCCCCACCCAGGGGTGGAAATGCCAGAGACATCCAGCTGGCCTCATCTCAACCTTCCGGGCTTGAGGGTGGAGAAAAAAAGAAAAAAAGAAAAAAAAAGGCTTTTGTTCTTTTAGTGGTTTCCCTTACTTAAGAAAAAGGCATGTTACGCTAATTGGAACCATGTTTCTAAGATGTTAAATAGCAGAATACCACATCTGAACATCTGCTTGGCGCTGGTGACTTACTAGGGTAGGCAGAGATGAACCTCTCCAAGAAAGAACAGGACAAGCTTGCAATGACCTTTGTTCTGTTCTTGGGGTTCC
Organism: Anser brachyrhynchus; assembly: GCF_964034855.1. Taxonomy (NCBI): domain Eukaryota; kingdom Metazoa; phylum Chordata; class Aves; order Anseriformes; family Anatidae; genus Anser; species Anser brachyrhynchus. The sequence goes on from NC_137694.1 coordinate 7,073,314, forward strand.
AAATTGCTCTGAATCCTCTTTTAGCTAGATAGGGAGCTTGTCTCCTTCCCTTCCCCACACTGGGTGCATGTGCTGCTGCCTTCGAGGACTGCCTGCCTCTTTCCAGGACGGAAAAAAAAAAAATAAGGAAAGAAAGAAAATTGAAAATTCCCGGGATCTGTAGGGGAAGGGACAAGATACTGTCCGTGATGAATATTGACAGCTAAGATCGATGCTGCCATATCTGCATCCCCAACACGGGGTTCGGACCAAACCTGGACACCACCAATGGTATGTTAATATTTAAAGTTACACTTGGGTTTAGGAGCAGGTCAGAGTACACAATTAGCCCTGGGCAAGCTTGAGATCTCTGCATTTGAAAACATAGGAAATGCTGTAAATACCACAGCAAATGTAATTATCAGAGCACGATGAACACCACTTCGTTAGCGGTGACCAGGGGGAGGCTTCTCCCCTTTCAGATGTTTCTGACAATGAGCAGAAACCAAACCCGAGGCTGATCCTGAAGTCCGGACACAGAACAAGGAGACAAATCCCTCAGGGATGCCTCTGGTTTGGGATTTTGTTTTTAGCCCTGATGTGTGTTTAGCCCCAGGTGCTGCTGCTGTAATGGAAGGAGCCACAGCACATCTTTAACGTCTGTAAAGCAGCAACCATCCATGAGAAGCGGGATGCACTCCAGCAGCTCCTGAGTGCCACTAACTTGGAAGCACCAGGACATTTCACAGCAGCATTTTAGCTGCTTCTAGACATGGGTCAAATATAAGAGGGTTTTGTCACTAGATGTGCTTTTGAGCCATTTTTATGGCAGCAGGAAAGATTTGAGCATAAATTACTATTTCCTGGATACGTTTAATGTAAGTTCTGCATTCTTTTGGGAAAAGAACCAAAAATCACATTTGTTCCCTGTCCTTTGAAACTGAGACTTAAGAAAACACAGGCTCAATTAAGATTTTAAGGGACAAATCATGAAGTGTTCCCTGAACTCAGACAAAACGTGCTGCCAGCCAGTGCCTGAGCCTAAACCACATAAAAGGCAGAACCACAATCACTGATGGCAGCAACAACCCTTCCATGGGTATTCTTCAAACTGTTTCCAATCCACAGACTTTTCTGAACATCTGCTGTCATGTCCAGCATCACTCTAGCTGCCTGCAGGGCTCAGGGAATTTGCAAGTGATTGCTAAAAAAATTTACCTCCGGGCTGTCTTTGAGAATCTGCAGATGGAGGGGCTGTGGATGAGGCTACCTCCTGGGGCTGCTCAGGGGGATCTAAACGTTCTTCCAGGGGGACAAGACACTGCTGTAACACCAGTGGGAATGAGAAGCAGACAGGGACAGAGCACACTGAAACCTTATATAGTCCCTCCCAGAGCCATGCAATGGATCTTCCTGCAGAGGCAGGCAGCAAAAGGAGAGAGTCTTCTTCCAAGCAACAGCCCCACTCCCAGCTTGAACCAAACCTTGTAAATGATGGAGATTTCACCATATCAGTTGGTTATAGACTTCAGTGGATTATGTCCCCATTTCCTTTTTATTTATTTTTTAATATTTTCTCTTATTTACACCTGTTCATTTTTTTGTCTCTGCTTAGAGCTACCTCTCCAACAGAGGTAAATGCACAACAAAAATAAGCTGCCTGCTTCCTTCCCGCAGATAAACCATGTACACGGAGATTCCCACATTAAGACATCTTTTGTAGACCAGGAATAAATTCTCAGCACCTCTCATCCACCCTTCTGAGACCTCAGAGCATGGGCTGGCATCCACAGGTGCTATCACTAAGTCCCCTCCTCATTATGCCTCCACCTCCACACCCCAAAATGATGCTTTTAGGTAGAAAAGAGCTTTCCTGCTGCACAGCAAAACAGATTTTCAGTGGATGTGGCTGTTATGTTCATGCTTCAGAGACCGAAACAGGATGTTTTCCTCATGCAATGGAAATGGGGACTTCTATCATTTGAATTTCTATTCGCATCCTCAGCCAGCATCAGTACAAGCTGTTCCTCCACTCTGACTTTTCTTCCTTTCTCTCCCCAACTACCATCCAGTTGTGCAACTAGCTGAATTTTTTCCACAGTAAAAAAAAATATAATCAAAAACATCCAGGAGAACATAATTGTGTTCAGACCCTGTGTAAAGGCTCTGGAAAGACCGAAAGCAAGCCAAACAAGTGAACGTGCTCCGAAAAAGATTTACATTGAAGATGAATGGAGTTGACAAACTCATTGCATTTTGAGGCAACGAAAAGGATGTGTCACCATCCACCTGAAGAAGTAAGTCAGGTTTCATTCCAGCCACATGCTTTGGTTTGAGTAAGAACTAGACAAATAAGTTAAAAGATAGAAAAGTATTCAGACTTCAGTTTCTGATTTTACTGAGGATAAATCCTGGGTCAAAGAGAATTGACTCCACTGGACTAGGATACACAACCAATTTTACCTGCCTTATTTTTACAATCCACAGAACAGGAATAGTTCTCCCTCCACACTTGCACAGTGAATAGAGATGAGTTGCTCTGAGGATGAAAGTATCTACATACTAGCTTACGTTTTTGTCTCACATCTTTTCTCATCTCGAAACACTGAAATGACATTTCCTCTTGCAGTAGCTAGAATTTCTGCTGGTTCCCCATTGATTTCTGCAGGAAACACAGAAATACTGCAGAACAAGTCCATTAAAGGCTTTCAGATCTCAGGAAATATATTTTTTTGCCTCCTTGCTTTTAAGTTTCTTGGGCAGAAATTCAGACCTGGCTTTCTAGCTGTATTATTTCCCTTTCACATTACACAATGTCATGGAAACTTGCTTCTCCTCCTGTGTGTTTTTTTCCTACTGGCATTCATTTCACAGATAACTGGACTGAAGTTGTAATAGTATCCTTCCAAAAAAAACCACTTTAATTGGGGCAGTGAAAGGAGGCAGCCCCTGCGCCAGCTGCCAGAGGCACCTGCAGTGATTTGGGCAGCAATAAGCTGCAATCAGCCACACCAAAACCCTCCCAGTCCCCCCCCAAAACAGATTTTCTGTTTTGTCACTTCGCATTAGCTGTGTGCTTCCAGGCTGGCAGCAAAGCCAAACCTGCAACCACGTGGCTGCTCCTGCATGAGTGCCACGGGGCAAGGATGCTTCTCCTGGGGAATCTGGAAAGGCGCTTGGCTGGTTGAGGCAGGATGGGCTTTAGAAAGCTCCGTCTGCATCTTCCATTAGGGACTCGAGCTACCGTTGCCTCGGAGCCAACTTGGCTTGCCCTTCATGAAAATAAACATCAAAATGCATGAGCTGGGAGAAAATATGTCCCCATTTGAAAGACTTCATCTCCCTTCAAGGCACAATGGCTGATCCGGTTACAGGCAGTATTACAGGTGTCCCGTCTGCCAGCTGCCAGCTGGATTTTCGTGGTTGTTGATTTTAGTAAACATTTTCTCCATCTCACAGGTGCATCAGGAGAGACAGAAGTAGAAAGAAAAGACTTCTGCCCGCATTCAAGTTTGACTGTGGCCAGCAGCTAAACCAAAGTCTGGCCCTGACCACAGCCGGACCAGTGTATGGACCACAGACAGACCCTGGCCCAGGACTGCTGGCCCTGGACCCCATAAATCATCCTTCCTGACTGCTGAACTACACAAAACATGGATTTGCACACGCAAGAACACTTAACATGTCTACAGACTCACAGATTTACAGAAGGTCTTGGTGGATCCCATAATTGGGCTGACTCTATTCTCAGGCTAACTTGGTACTGTCACTGTGTACGGTTGAAAAATCATGGGACAAGTATGAATAATAAGTACAACTGGCTCAAAAAAGACAAAAACAAATAAGAAAGAAAAAAAAATCATCTGCTTCTCTGGGCCACAGATTCTGTTTTCTTTGGGTTCGTAGGATAAAACACCCACCCTACAGGAACACAGGCCTTAACCCTCCTCCTTGGCAGTCAGGGATATCCCCGGGAGCACCTTGCCTGCAGAAACCTGTGTTGAGGAAGGTGATTTGGATGTGGACACAAGTGCTTTCAAATACGTGTTGCCCCACATCTCTTCAGGTCCCAGCTCCAGTAACTGCTCAAGGCCTCACCAGCTGCCTCTCCTCACCCACCAGGTGCTTTCAGCCTTCCCGGTCCATCTGCAGTAGAGCACAGACCTTCCCCTTCCCACACTGGAGAGGCTGTGAGTAGGAGGACTGAAAAGCAGAGGAATCACTGAAATGTTCACACATGGTGAAGGAGACAAGGGACCAAGGTCAGCCTTGGTCTCCTCATGTCTTCTTGTCGCTATTTGTGTCATGCCAGTGTCATCTCCAGAGGGTACGCAGGGAGATTTCCATGTCTCACTACAGTGCTCCTGTTGCATGGGAGGTGGAAAGTAAAAAGGATCCCCTCCAGACAGGGCAACAATTTGCGTGGGGATTGCTTCTTATGTCATTGTAAAAGTGGCTCCAAACACAGCTCGGGTTCATACAAAAATAATGGTGCTTCCGCTAATATCTCCCCTCCCCCTTTTTCCCCTCCCCTCCCATCCTCTCCTCTCTTCTTCCAGGTGAGCAAAGCATTTGCAGCAATTTGTTTCATTATGCAAATTTTAATAGCACATTCAGCAAGGTGTGGCTACAGTAAAGCAAATGGTACCTTTGCACGAGGTTTCTGCCTCGCCTGCAAATGCCAAGCAGTGCTGAAGGCCTCCTGAGCAAACTGCTTCTTCCCCACCATTACATGTGGGTGCTTATGGGGTAGCTTCAAACTTCCCACTGCCCTCCCCAGCAGGAGGTATCTCTCAGCCCGGCCTCTCCCAAACCTTATGCTAGCACAGAGGGAACGTGACCAGCTCTACAAATTCCTGCCTCTCCTAGCTGCCCTGAGACCACGGCAGTGACATCCTGCCTATGCCACGCGCGATGGAGCTGGCCTCATCCAGGTTGCTGCATCCTTCTTACACCACGGGAAACACATTGGCTCTGCCCTTGGCTAAGAGACCACTTGGTCTGGGGCTCAAAATAAAAAAAAAAAAAAAAATAATGTCCTTGTCCAGCCGAGCAAACACTGTGGCAGGATTTGTGCTCAATGGCACCACCTCAGGGCCTTCAACCACCTCTGGGCTGGGAGCCCCAGGGGTACAGCACTGCGGGGGCAAGGTTCCCCACAACCTTGGCTGCAGAAGGCAGGAAGGACTCCGGGGTCCCTCAGACCTTGTGTTTGTGTCCCTTGATGTGCAGAGCTCAGCCCCACCACCTACAGCCACCTCCACGGCCACCAGCAGTCTCCCACCATGAAGGAGAAGGACCAGGCCGAGAGCTGAAATGTCGTACTGCGCTCAGGGCCCGAGGCCTGCTCGCGTACAGCAGCACACAGCCTCGTGCCATGAAATCCAGAGCGATTTCGTGCATTTGGCAGACAGAATTTCTTGAAAGCGTGGCTCTGGATAATTAAAAGCAGCCTGGAGCCATGTGGGTGTCCGCTCATCACCAGTTCCTGGAAGGATTGCCTTCGGAGGCACATGCGCGCACATCCCCATGGCTGCCCAGGTGTCTCCTTGCCCTGCAGACTGGAAACGGGATATTTGTCTGGATATCACACACTTTGAGGTGCATAGGTCAGAGACAGCTGTGCTCTGGAGTAACCTGCACCTGCTGATAGGAGCAAGTTGGTCCATACTCCTCTGCCAGGAGCTGGGACAATGATGTGGGACTCTCCTCGCCTTGTCCTGAACCCACGTTGGTGCAAAGTGTGGGCCTCCCCTCAGCAGCTCCCTTTTAGTCACAGAAAGAGTTCAGGGCTAGGGAAAAGCTCTCTTTTCAGCCCCAAACTGAGACCGATCATAACTGAGGCTCTCACACACTACCACAGGTCAACCCTCCTGTGCTGTATGACAGCAAGAGGCCAAGCTGCCTCCTGATAAAGAAATAAGGTGCCTCTATAAGGCACCCTAATAAGGGAGACATTTCCCTCTTTCCATCCTTGGAAACATTCAGAACACTTTCTAGGTGCTATAAATACAAGACCATATGCAATGGAAACATCCCGTGGATAAGACTATTTTGTACTCCTCCATGATCTTTTATTCTCTATTTTCTCAGCCTGTGTGGTTGTGAGGAGACAGAAAGCTGACAGGGAGCTGCCAATCACACCCTTAAAAATCCACTACTACAGGATGGGTGGGAAGTTTTGGAAATGAGTCAATGCCATTTCCATGCTGAAAGGCTCTCAGGGATGTTACACAAATATATCAACTGTCTCGTGGTCTCCCCTCATCCCATACACTTGTCAGCAGCTCTCCATCTCATCTAATACTGCTCATGAGTATTCAAATCAAACACAGATTGTAGGAAGGGGGTACACTCGGGGTGGGTTACTGGGAAGAAAACGAAGGCACTGTAAATCATTAATAAAATAACCCAGAAGCAATGTGCACTTTCTATCGTGCTATTAGGCTGATGGAGCAACAACTCTTCCAACAAATGGCAGGGCAAGAAACCCAATGTAAAAAAAAAAAAAAAAAAAGAATTTCAAACCTCCTTTTGTTGGACCCTATTTTTATTGACTTTGAGGTCATTTTGCCCTGCCTTTGCCACGTTGGAGTGTTTTAAAGTGAGAATATTTTCTATTTCCCAGTCCTTAGGGCCAGGGAAGGGAGGATCCCTTGTGCAGCTCATGCCACAAGCAAACACAGAAGGTCAGTAAGTGGGAGTTAAAGAAAACTCTCAAGCAAGCCAGGCTTCAGTGGCCAGCACACCGTGCTAAAGGGCATGCCAAGAGTCTGCCCATGACCTGCCCTTTCCAGTTCTCCAATTCCTTTCCCAGCACCCAGGGCAGAGAGGAAACTGCAAGAGCAGAAGCTCTTACCTTATAAAAGAGAAAAAAAAAAAAAAAAAGCAAGCTGCTTTTTTTTTCTATTTTTTTATGTCACTGAGTACCCTGGATGCTTCAGGGTAACTGAAGGTGAAAACTGTTAGTTATCAGCTAGTTTTTCTAGTGCCCACGCTTTGCATGATTCCTGTAGAGGGGTCACCTTTAGCACTCCCTGTGTTCATCTCAGCCACAGCAGGAAGAGTCCTGGTCCCTGCACCCGACTGTGGCAGAGAGCATCTCTCCAGCAGGTACCCAGCCACACTTTCTAGCCATGATACTATTTAATTACTGTTCAGACTCAAAACCAGAGAGGTCAGAAAAATTATGGAGACTTCCCCAGCTTTTCCTCTTCTTTTCCTCTCTCTGGGGGTAGCAGCAGCCCCATGCCAGTCACCTGGGGAAAGGGATAAAAAAAGGTCCTGATGGCAAATATTATGCAAAACCTTCTCTGGTAGCCCAAAGAGCATTTGTAGAAGCTGCTGTTTTTCCATGCTCTCATGGTCTTATGAAGTGTGTCTGAATGTGAGCCATGACCATCCGCCCAGCTGAGATCATCAGGGCAAGAAACAGGCTGCAAATGCACTGCTGCCCAGGGATGGGGTCAGGGAGTGATCCGACCCAGTGGCTCCCGGTGCGTGCACATGGTCTTTGCTAAAATACAAATAGCTCTGAAACTATTTCCTCTGCTTCCGCAGAGGAAGAATGCCATTTAATTTAATTTTCGTTTTGCATAATAATGGGAAGGCCAATTATGCAATTATATCCCTTTTCTTATCTGGTTCCCTTTTTAGCTGCTCCAAAGCCTTGCAGGTGTTGTAATCAGGTCATCGGGTGCCTGCTACAGCAGCCAAAATGCCACCGGAGAGGAAGACCCGAAGATGCTATGCAGATATTTGTAGACTGCCTGCTAAAAAGCTAATTACCTTGCTTATTATTGACACTGACTATTTTCCTAAAAGCTTTATTATTACCCAAATAAATCTAATAAATCTCTGAAGGTCTCCCAGAATGTGAGAACAGGGTAATTCAACTGAAGTAGCAGCATGACCTTGGATCTCATGCTTGAGAGGGGGAGAGGCAACACGTGGAGGGAGACTTGATGAAAGATAAAATCTTCCCCTGCAACCTCGACAAGTTTAATGGAAGTTATTGGGCTCCTTAGCTTCCGTGGGCTTTATCACCAGTGCCAGCGCTCTCAGTAGCTCACGGTCAGTTTGACATGCTGCTGTTGACTCCCTTGTTGTGATGCACATGGGGTCATCTCGCAGCTCACCTGGTGCCCTGCAAAGCAAGCACTGCATGGCCTCAGGCTGAGAGCATCTCTGCAGCTTTGCCCAGCGAGCTCCCAACAAGCTTAAATGGAGGCCAACAGACTGAGCCTCCCTATCAGCTCGTTGACAAAACTAGGAGCTGAAAGTCTTTTGAATAACAAGTAGTTTGACACATACACAAGGGCGTTTGACACCTCCATAAACCAGACCTCGAGTCACTGTGGTATAATCCCTCCTGTGCAGACAAAGCAGCAAGGTCTCATTCAAGAGACTGTACTGTGGCCCGCAGCAGGCCAAGTCGGGAGAAATGTGAGCCACCACCTTTGTTTGCATCGAAATGTAGAAGTTTACACGGGGCCAGGATTTCAGTCCCAATCCACTGTGCAAAAAAAAAATAAAAAAAAGGAGGTCGCAAGGCTGCTCCCTAAAAGCATCCAAAGCTTTCAGCAATGCAACACCAGTGCTGCTGGTTGCACCGACCTACAGAGAAAACTGGGTGGCAGACAAAGCTTTGCGAGCAATGCCAGAGGCACTGGGGGAAGCAGGGGGTAAAGGAAAAAGGCCCCTGGGGCACTTTTAGAACCCAAAGGGAGCCGGAGGTTGTGCCTTGGCCAGCACAGGGCAGCCTGGCATGGCCGGTGAGGAGGCTGCCAAACCTTGCAAACTCTTTGATGCGTCTGCAGGTCCTCCCTCGGGGCACCGACGTGAGGTTTGGGTACAAACAGGGAGCTCTTAAGAATTTTAATCGGGTTTTTATTACTCCTTAATTGGTCCTTTCTTTAATAAAAGCACCTTATTAAAGGAAACTGCTGTGACTGCAAGATTCCTTTTATAGGCAAATACTGCAGCTCTCAAAGGGGAGGGGGGGTGGGAAGAACTGACCGAAACCATAACTCCAAGGGGAAGAAGGGGAGTTCCTTTGCCGTTATCTCCACCAACATCAGCTCTTAAGCTTTAAACAGAAGAGGGAGAAGTGGCAATGACTTGTTACAGCCCCAAGCCCAGAGCTGTGATGGGAACTCAGGGCTTTGGCAGCAACCTAGCAGCAAACCTAAGCGAAGCAGGAGGTCTGCAAACATCGCTAAGAGGCTGTGAGAAAAGTCAGAACGGGGCCCTGTTAATTACAAGCCTGGAAGCCAACACGCAAGTGCCTAAAGAAAGGACAGCTTGAGCTACTGTTGCTCTCCAGAGTGGCCAGAACAGGCACCTGAGTGAATTTACGAGACTGTGGGGTTATTGGAAAACCGTGGAAAGCAGTGTCTGGCCCTCAGCCCAGATTGCAAGGGGCTTAAAAACGCAGCTGGAATCAGCTTCCAGCAGCAGTAGCAGCCCGGGAGGAGGAATGTGTTATCCCCAACAAGACGCGCCTGGGGTCTGGCCTCCTTTTCCCACGTGCCCAGGGGCTTTCCGAAAATTAAAAGGTTTTCCTGTGCTCTGCATCTCTTTACTGTGTCAGTGCACCGAGGGTTTCCCACACAACTATTCGCTCTCTTTTCCATCGTCTTCCCCAAGTGTCAGGCACAGCAGCCGGGACGAGGAGAAGGAGCTGTCGGTGTTCCCCTGGTTTCACCCCGTGGGACAGCCCCAGTGAGGCTGGCTGCAGGCAAGGAGCACAGGAAAAAAGAAAAAAAAAAAAGTCTTTTGGAGTACAGGATCCAGCTGGAAGAAGATTTCATCACTTCCTGCTAGGGCCAGGCTGCTTTTTGACAGAGTGCTTTTGAAGATGTCCCAGGACCCAAAGGCAGGACCTTAGCTACTAGCTCCTAAACCAGACCTTCACCTTCTGGTCTGAGGATCTCAGCATCTCCCTCTCTTCCCTCTGTCTTCACAAAACATTCACGAATGATTTTTACCAGGCGTTTATGTCAAAAGACAGCTAGCAAGATCCCTGCCACCTCACTACTGCATGGGCTTCATCATCTGTGTAAGATCTCCACCACTTGACACCATCACAGAACCCCTTTGGCGTCCCCAAGCCCCCTAAAAGCCCATTTTTCAAAAAACTCCAATACATAATTCTCCAAATCATGTTCACAGAGTGCATTTGGAAGCGGAAGTTGTTTGCGCCACGGTGGGATGCAAACAGCTGAAGCAAGCAGATGCAGGAAAGCCACCACAAGATGTGACATGGCAAAACAAGGAGCAGAGCCCTAACCAGAGCTGCACCCCGCGTTGGGAAGAAGCGGGGAGCACTCGCAAGAAGGAGAAGCAAATTCCTAACGCAATTCCTATCCATCTCCCAAAATGGGAGCACAGATGCTTGGGCTGAATGGGAGCACAGTCAGCCTGAGCTATTTTTAACTGGTGCAGAGGAAGCGTTTACTTTTCATTGCTAAAGGAAGCAGCGGGGAGACAAAGCAGCCGTCAGTAGGGCCGAATTTATTCCCTTGACGGGTGTGTGCCGAAGTATTTAAAGCCCCCAGCCCCAGCTGTAATTCCCCCCCTAATCTGCTCGCAGCTGCGCAGGGTCATGTAGCGCAGCAGCTGAAAGGCACTTTTGGTTCATGCTCTCTAGGTTGCTCCAGCCTGCCTTGGAGGATCCTGCCTCGTGGTTTCCCTTCCAGTTCACAGGTGAAATGTACTGCTGGCATAAATAAGCACCAACCCATAGGTTCCCTTATATTTAGCTCAAAATGTGTACTCGAGCATCACCATTCCCCCTTTTCTCCCGGAAATATCAGTGATGGGAAAATTGGTGTTCGCGGGGCATCCCACGGACTGGGGTCATGCCCGTTGTGCTGCTGGCCAGGTGGCAAAACAGCAGCTCGAACTTTGCACATGGGTGGTCGGGCAGCTCGTGGGGGGAAAGGCTGGGTTTGCTGCTCAGCTCCCTCCCAAGCAAGCCACCAGAGCTTCTGCTGCCACACGTAAAGATTGTGCCTTGCAGGGATCCACAGGAGACGCGAGCGATGACGCATGCCCCATCCACCCTGACCTAAAGGGGTGCTTAAAAGGTTCTCAGCTACCAGCGGAAACCCCCAGCTGCATAAAACAAGGTCTGGCACTAACAGAAAGAAGTCTCCAAGTTCCACTTTCGGAAGCATGGATGCACATCCAGAACAGGCACACACATAACTGCAGGCTGCTCCCCACTGCCAAGGAAGTGTTTAGTAAAAGCCTGCCTTTATTACAAACACTGCAGCCCCATAAAGCTCGGAAACCACTGGCAATGGGCACCGGTGGACTTCCCATGCTAAAAATGTACTTAAGGGAGGATCGCCTGGAGGGTGAATTACTTGTGGTGGTCTCACATGGGAGAAGAAAGAAGAACTTCATTCAGCTTGCTCTGAGGCAGGTGCTGGCATGGCTCAATGCCCTCAAGAGTCTTTTTTGTTACCCCAGCAGCTACGAAGGGAGCTTTGGGCAATTAGTTTAGCAGATGTTTATGTTGCTGTGTGGAGTTGGGAAAGAATAATGCCCCAAATCTGCCACGGTCCAGACAAGGGCACAGCTCTCACTACCTGAGATGAGCACAGGAGCAAAAAAGCAAAGCTCTATTCCCAAACGTTTCCACCTGAAGTCAAGGTATGGGGTCTGCAAACAGCAAAACCTGGTCAGAGCAGGACAGGAGAACAGACAGGGCTGGTTCCCAACCTGCTGCTCATGAGCAGGCTGATACCAAGCTTGGCTCAGGTCCACAGGAAATTTAAGAGCCAACACAGAAAACAGAACATCTCCCCAGCAGTGTGTAATTTGGCCAGTGATGCCGCCAACGGCACAGAATAGGAATCACTGGGTCACAGAATGGCTTGGGTTGGAAGGGACCTTAAAGATCACCCAGCCCCAACCCCCTGCCATGGGCAGGGACACTTCTCACCAGACCAGGCTGCCCAAAATCCAGGTTGGCCAAAGCAAGTATATATACATACATACGTTTACAAATGATACGTAAATGCCTGTGCCCACTTAGAAAGCTGGAGAACAAGTAAATCCCTTACCCGGTTGTCCTCTTGAATCTCCCAGTCACTGGAGAAGCTCAGGGCATGCTGCGCCTGCGAGCAGTTGGAGAACTGGAAAAGGCTGGCAAACATCCTCCGGTTCTCCTGCGTGTCCGGGAAAATCGCCTCCTGGAAGTTCACGCCGTGCGGCAGGAGGATATAATTCTCATCCATGCTGAAACACAAACCACGCGGGCGGCCCGCTGTGAGGCTGGATGTTGGTTTCTCTCCTGCAGAAGTCACCCTCCTGGTTGAAGCAAGTGCCACCAAAGGTTACATGGACAGACTTTTAGCCAACGTGTGGCTCTTAGCTGCCAAATTCCACCCTGGGATATTTGGCCAGGCAGCAGCAGGACGGACCTAGCACTGATATCTGCTGCTTCGTGATAAAAACGAACCCCCGAACCTACACGGCACGTCTGTATTTCGGCCTTGGGTTCCTACTGAACATGCATTGCCTTGCCCCTGATCCCCGGGTTTAAGGACTCCTTCAAGCAGTCAATAAATAACTTGCGTGAAACGTGCTTAAAGACGCTGCCTCTGAGCGAGCACTGGACAGCATCAGAATGTGTTTTGCTACACACCCAGTGTAAGAATATACCAAGGATTTCGAAACAAGCCACCGAGTAATATTTCGCAAATGCTTCTGGATTGAAAGGTCGCGGCGAAGCCTTGTTCCCACATCGCGGTTTATTTTTCTTATTCTTTCGATCAGCCCCGGGGTCGGGATTTGGCCGGGGTTGGGGAGAGCCGGGAGAAAGCCTCCGGGTGCGTTATTTGGGGATCGCTCCCAAACCCCCGGAGCCAAACTTCGCAGAACAGGCGGCTGGCCCCGCTCCAGCGCCGGAGAGCAGCCCTGCCCTCCAAATAAATAAATAAATAAATAAAAATTAAAAAAAAAAAATAAAAATACAAACCCGAGGGCAGCGGCTCAGCCCGCATCGGGAGCGCGTTGCTGGGTTCTTCTCGTCTGGGTCGGTTTTGGGGTTGAAGGATGGGATGCTGCGACCCCCCCCCCCGCCTCCCTGGTCCTGGAGCATCCCCTCCAGCAGCGGGACCCCCCACCCCCGGCCCCCCAAACCCCGGCACTCACCGGAGGAAGAAGAAGTAGGAGTAGCCCTGCAGGACGGTGTGCGAGTGGCAGGAGAAGTATCCGAGGCCGGTGAGGTTGAGCCGGGAGCCAGCGGGCACCTCCAGCATGCTGCCCCACGCCTGGTCGCACAGCAGCTCGATTTCGGCCGAATAAAAAAGCCCCCCCGGGCCGTGCTGGGAACCGGCTGGGGCGGGGGGGTCCCTTTGCCAGGGCAGGTAATTGTAAGCCCCGTAGGGATCGGGATGGAGGGCCAGCACCCGGGCGTAGACGATGATCGCCGCCAGCTCGGCTCGGCAGCCCTCGCTCAGGGGTCGCCACTCGGCCGGCAGCTGGCAGCCCCCCCCGGCCCCAGCTCGCCCCCCCAGCCCCAGCGCCAGCCCCAGCAGCAGCAGCGGAGGCAGCGGGGGTGGCATCGCTGGGGGGGGGGCCGTGCCGGCTGGGGGGGGGTACGGGGAGAAACGGGGGGCAAAGGGGGGGTGAGGAGGTGGGGGGGAGAAGTGGGGGAAGGGGGGGTATGGGGGTGTTATTTGGGGGGGGGGGGGGAAGGTGGAACCCAAAAGGATCCTAGTTTGGGGGGGAGAAGGGCTGGGGGGGAAGGAAACGGAGATGGGAGGGGGGGGGGGAGAAGTGGGAAAGGTGGCACCCAAAAAAACGCTGGGGGGGGGAAAGGTGGAGAAAGACTGGGGGGGGTGAGAAGGAAGCGAGGGGGGGAAGAGGAGTGGGAAAGGTGGCACCCGAAAAAGACCCTAAGGGAATGGGGGGGGAAGGTGGAGAAGGTCCGGGGAGGGGGGAAAGCAGCAGGGAGGGGAGAGGAAGGTGGGGACGGTGGCACCCAAAAAGACCCAAAGTGGTGGGGAGAGGCGGAGGGGGGGGGGGGGGGAGCGAAGGGGTAAAGATGCGAAGGGGAGAGGGGGGAAGAGGGTCTAGGGTGCGAAGGGGCCGAGGTGAGAGGAGCGGAGATGAGAAGGGGAGGGATGGGAACGGGCGGAGATGCGGAGGGGCAGGGATGCGAAGGGGAGGGATGTAAATGAGAGAGGTGCAGAGGGGGAGGTGGAGAGGGAGGGATGCGAAGGGGAGGGATGCAGAGGCAAAGAGGAGGGATGCGGAGGGACGAGGTGGACGAGGACGGACGTGCACGGAGGCAGAGATGCCAAAAGGGCTACCCCAAAAGCCACCCCCGGAGAGGGGAACCTCCTGCAGGGCACCCCCTGGCCCTAAAGTGGGCGCTGGCGGTACCCGGGGTTTGGGGAGGTGAAGGGGGGGGTCTCCTAGGGAGGGCAGGGGGCCAGGAGGGAGGTGAGAGGTGCTGGGGGGGCAGGGGGCTGTGCACAGCTCCTGGCTGGGGGAAAAGAGCCTGGGAAGCTGGAGGGGAGAGGGGAGAAGAGCCCGCCGCCCAACCCTCTGCTCCCCCTTCAGCTGAGGCTGGAGGAGAAGCTCGCCAGCGGATCGTTTTTCAAAACGCATCTGGTGGGAAGGGTAAAAATAAAAAGCCGGGTCTCCGTGGGTTTGGGCTTCCCACTGTTTCTTCCTGGGGCTGGCTCAGGCAGCTTGGGGCTTCTCCAGCTTTTTGGCAGGCGGCTCGGAGGCTGACCCCTCTCCTGGCACACACGCTGCTGCGGAGCTTCTCCCGAGCATCCCCAGGGGTCCCGCACCACTCGCAGCCCGAAATAGCTTCTTTCTAGCTCGGTTTTGTCCTTTTCCCACATTAGATTTCACTGGCAATAATAGGGCCAAGAAGGGGCTTGGGATGCTTCAAAAACTTACGTTAGAACACGATGATCGTGCAGACATGGTCCCGGTTACATCTGTCCCTAATGGTAAAAATTATTAAAAGTTTGACAGTGAGTCTTGGCTGGTTCCTTTAATCTCCTCCTCCATCTGTCCGTCTGTCTGCACCCATCTGCCTCTCCTGTCCCGGATGAGGTCCAGGAGCCCCCAGGAGCAGGAGGTGCCTTTTTGTTCCGTGCCCGTACTGTGCCTGGCGTGGGGGGTCCTGGTGCAGGACGGGTGTTGGAAATGTTGTGCAAAATAATCACCCGTAAGTTAAAGAGTGCTGAGCCAAGTCCGGGGCAGGGAGACAAGACTTGTGACAAGTGTCTCCCTCGGGAATAGTTTCATCCAATTCAGCTGTTTGCAGAAAACAGAATGAGGAGTTTAATGAAGGTAGTATTCATGTTTCGTGGTGGTGCGGTCCTACAATTTGTTGCATCATAGCTTTAAGCAAGAGCAGCAAAGCTGGTTCTTGCTAAAACAGAAGCAGACTTCTTTCTAACAAAAACTCCTTCGTAACAGATAGAGCTTCTGTAACATTTCCATAATCCATTTCTCGGAAATCAGCAGATTGTTTCGGAGCTTTCCAAAAAAGCTTAAAGGAAAATTTGATTATTATTATATTTTTTTTTCTGAAGAATATATCCTCAGGAAATCCCAATAGATCAAATAGGTAACTATTTGGTAAACTTTATTTTAATGTTAACCACCAGGAAAAACTGTTTTTGCTTTAAAGCTGAAGGGACTAAACTGTGTCAGAGAAGGAGGTTTCGTCGCCTCGTTCAGTAGATTTTAGACATGTAAATAAGAACTAAGGAGGAAAACAGAATCGAGGCTGTTGTTGACTTGAAGCAAGGCTGGGGCCATTGCCAAGACATTTTGCGCAAGGCAGTGTACAAGGAAGCCTCAGTACTACCGTTGTAGATACTTTTCTTTTGAGATAGGGTGCTTTGAGACATGGGTGAAGCTGTGGGGTCACGTACAGAAGGAGGGAAGTGACCAGAGACGTTCAGCCCCTCCGAGGTGGTCTCTGCATGCGTGATGGCTCCAACGTGGATCCCACATTTGGTGTGGGCATCAACACGCAGGTGTGTTATTACTCCCAGCCTCTTCAGAGCCCCAAGAAGCTGATGAGATGTTCATAACCATAGGTTATTTTGTCCCAGGAACCAAATTCTTATGGTCATGTGAAAGGCAAGTGCTTTTTCTTCTCTGTGTACATAAAGAGATTGATATTTTCTGGGAAGAAGAGAGTCAGATTTAGGCTCCGACACTGTTTACTGTGTGTTGCAAGTGAGTAATGGCCAACTGTCCTCAAACCACTCTGGAAATATCTAATCTCAGCTGAGATTTGTTCTGCTCTTGCTCACAGTTCGGTTAGCCACCACGTAACAGCTGGGAAAGAGCCCAGGGAGAGAGAGGGAGGGACACAGGCAGCCCAGACCCAAAGTGTGGAAGTGTCTTTAATTACTGCCACTGTTAATTGTCTGAATTAAAGTGCTTACATGTGACCAGAGGTTTTGAATCGGTGAGCCGTCGCAGAAAGCACAATAGCATTTGCTGGCACACGCTGGCTCTGACTGATGCTCTCCAGTTCTCTTTTTGGTGGTGATTACCGGAGCGTGGAAGCCTTTAATTCATTAATTAATGCTCTTTGGAATTTCTCTATGATCCTGCAGAGGTGGTAGCGCCAGCATTGGGAGGATACATGGGGAGTCTATGGAGCTGGCTTGAGAGCTGAATGAGCTCCACGGAGGTCTTGGCCGTGACTCCTGAACAGACGCAGTACGCGTACAGGTCTGCACATAAAAACAAAAATACCTCTCGCTTGGAAGTGCCTGGTTTCCTCATTCCCTCCCATTTATGTTTGCTGTTGTTGCACCTAGTGTCGGTGTAAGGGCTTGGGATGGCTCGTCTTCTCCCATGCCCTCTGCGAGACACCCCCCACTGAGACCTTTCCCTGTCGGGAGCTCGTCGGAGATTGATCAGTGTGTAACTTTTCCTTCCATCCAAGCAAGCTGGTCCCTGGGGCTATTTGCTGTTTTCCTTTATCTCATAGACCACTTTCAGATCAGTATTTTAGTAAATAAGTGCAACCATCTGCATTCAGATCACAATTTTGCTCTTAAGATTTTCTCTACAGAAGCACCATCGATTTTCTCCTCTCTTCCTTAGTTTCTGAGGTAGCTAAAAGCAGTACGAGCACCTGAATCCTTTCCAGGAGTCCTTTTGTTTCTAGCTCTGGATAACACGGAGTCAATGACACAAAGTAAGGATTTAGAAACCCTCCCCGGAGACCGCATCCCTCAGATCTGAGTTTGCTGTTGCTCTGCAGGAATCCACCGGCTGAGCTGAGATGTTCTGCAGGGCAGCGTGAATATTTTCCTGCTGTGAACTCAGCGTGGGTCTGACAAGTGCTGGAGCCAAAGCTAGCTAATCAGAGCAGCGTCAATAGAGCCAGTTAGCACTCAGACCATCTTTTTAGCCACTCATGCATGTGCCAAAGTTACTCATTTACTTCCTCTGCTTAGAGAGTCTCCTAGACTTCGGGACAGACTTGTGGTTTTCCAAGGCAGGAGCTCTTCCTTCCCTTTCATGCATCTTTACAGATACTTCAACCAAAGGTTTCTCGCTCCAGGCTGGGCCATTTTTCTTTGCTGTTCCTATGGCAAAGCAGGTGATTTAAGGCTTTTAATAAAACATGGCTTGGCTCTGTCTCTCTTTGCCTTTAAAATATTGACAGAGTTGTGTTACTCCAGGTATCAAACGAGAACACACGAGAGTCTGGCTGCCCCTCTGATGGGTGTAGGTGAGCTGAAACCTCAGCCCAGCTGTCTTCTACTTCTATATCCATGATGCTTCCTTTGTAGTCCAGGGTACAAAATATCAAACCCAGATTTCTTCCCCTGTGCCCACCCCTCTTTAAACTGGGCAACCTACGAAGAGGGATATTTGGCTGCATTAGTGTCCCAACAGGAAAAGATGTTTTTGCTACCTTATTCTGTCTGTGCTTGTCTAAGTTGAGTTGTTTTTGTCTTCTAGTTTGACATTTGTTCCATCATATTTAATTATTTTTATACCACTGATTGGGTAGGTGATTCCTATTAAAAATAATAATAATAATCATATTCCCTGGTCAACATTTCCCAGTAGTTCTTTTTGCTTCTTTCTTTCTTTTGAACAATAATCATGACCATGAAGAAATAGGGTCTCTCTCTGGGGATCAGCTAGGAATTCACTGCTACCTCAAGGAGTTTGCAAGAAGGTAGTTTATGCATATCGTTGAAAAGAGGTTTTTTGTTTGTTTGTTTGTTTTTGTTTTTTGTTTGTTTGTTTGTTTTAATTATTGAGAATTTGAATGGAAAAGTAAGTAGAAGAATTAAAGAGTTGGTATGGATTGAGACTTTTTCCTACACCTCATTTTTATCATTCTTTCCTTTCTTGGACCCTTTGGCCTTTTCTCTTCCCTGCTTCCCATCCTACACTCATGTACCCACGTGGTCTCTCTCTCCTCTCCCTCTGGCCCCGATCTCTGATGAATCTCACCAATTTAAATGCAGCTTCCTCCAGACAGGGAACTCTTTCCTCCTCAGCTGTGTCCCTGTACCTGAATTCCAACCTCAGCCTGGCCCTCTGATGTCCAGAGACACCTGCCCCAGTCTCAGACTCATCACTGCTAAAGGGGAACTGTTCCTCTCATTCCAACAAGCCTTTTCTCCCTTTCTCAGCCACTTTTTCTTATTACCACTTGGGCTGACAGCCCGGGTGTCACCCTTAGCTGACTCTTGTCTTTCTATTCTCAGGGTCACGTAGATACTTTCCCCCTGGTATCTCCCAGACGTGACCTTTCCAACCACTCACACAATGAAGATGCTCTGCAGGTTCTTTCCTCTGATGTCTTTTGTCCTGCAGAAACTTTTCCTGGGCAGACCCACTCTTGACCCATGGCTGCCCACCCGACTTGCTGCTATACGCACTGATTTCCCACCACGACTGATCCCGTTCACCACCCATCTCTTTCCCTGGGCTCCCTTGTCCAACACCCACCCCTTGCTTCGTGCCAGGCTCTTTCAGAAGAGCTCCGAGGCAAGGACCTCCTCAGCTTTGCGTTTCTCCAGCATCTGGTTCACGAGTCGTGCCCGCAGGTCCAGGAATAAGAATAACAACATCGTGCAAGCTGACTCCAGCCCAAGGCAGCGGAGGCCAGAAGTTGCTGTGCTCAGAAGTCTGTTCATAAATCAACATGAAATGCGCTGTCTGAGCGGGGCTCCCAGTAGACACACATCTGCATAACACATACCACTGACACAACTGGCAGTGGGAAAAATATCTAAACATATCATTCCCACAGCTGTGGAGGAATGAATAAAGATGGCTAGCTCCCCTGTCCCTAGGGTGAACCCTGATCCAGGTAAATGCAGTTTTTAGGAGTCAGAGGTTTTAAAGGCAGAGGACCATTAGAAAAGTCTAATCTGACCACTCCGGCTAGAAAATGTCCCCAGGACCACAACAGTATTTGAAAGAAGAAAGCTGCAATAAAGACACCCAACCCTCAATTTAAAATCTCAGAAGGGGGAGAAGCTCATCCCTTCATGAGTTCTTACAATGCTAAAATCTTTTGTTTTCTCCCATGCTGGAGTTGTCTGGCTTCAGCTCCCAGCCATGGGATCAGATCGTGCTGTTGTCTGCTACATGAAAATAAATTAAAAAAAAAAAAAGATAAAAAAAATCCACATACATTAAAAAACCTTCACACGGTTTCAGCATGTATAATTCAAAAATCAATTATTTCTTTGAGTAAACTGAATACAAATAGCTTCTTTCACTAGGTGGCAGGGTGACCAGACTACCAGTCATTATTGTAGCTTGCTCACCCTTGATTTTTGTCATCCTTTTGTTCTGCATAGACCAGAGATGAAGGCTGTATTGTAGAGACTGGTCTCCAAAGATCCAGGGAGGGGTTGGCACCACCACTCCTACATGGTTTTTTGCTCCTTCACCCAAGCACGGTATTTATTCTGCTAGCAAGTCTTATACAAGTGTGGAGCAATTTGCCATGGTCACTCCTGCAGAAAAACTGTATAGGCAAAGTACAATTTACACTTCAGACATACCTCAGTCAAGTGGAGGCAATTCTGTCCCAATTTTTGGCCAAAGCAATTGTCCCTCCAGCACCTGGACCCTCACAGTGGGTCTCTTCAGCTGCAGGATCCCAGGGGAACCGTGAAGAAAGTGATGCTGGTCGTGTCCCAGTCCTACCGCAGCAGTGATATTACAGGATTTTGACTTCTTCTCTGGAAATAAAAAGATGGAGATGTGTTGTGGTTTGCTTTTGATTTAATAGCTCAGTTTTATTTTTCTTTTTTTAGTTTTTTTCTTTGTTTGTTTTTTTTTTTTTTTTGGATTTGTATCGTGTCCCTCCTCTGTTTTTAAAGAATTGAACCTGTTTTCATTTTTGAATCACAACTGGAGGCAGCGTGTTTGTCACCGTCATTTCCCAAAGTGAATTTACCTGATGTGCAGGTAGATCCAGCAGAGGCAGGTCTCCAGAGATGTCTCTCACCCTACAGCCTTCCAGTCTGCAGGAATTGCCCTACCTTTCCTTCATCACCCAGAAACCAACATCTGACCACAGAGGGTTTCATGTAGAGCCCATGCTGTATGTAATGAGAATTATGAGTCTCGAACTATTACTGACCGAGCAGGAACACTCATGTCCAGTTCTGGGCCCACGCAGACCAGCCTTTCTTCTTGTACTTTGCCTGGATAAAACAAAAAGGGGAGAGAGGTAACTCTAGTGAGTGATCTTGGCACAATGTATAGTTAATGCAATTGAACTCACACCGTGCTCAGTTTTCACAACCGGCTTCTTATTCTGATGAGTTAATTCCTTTTGACATCTTTTATGTTCCTCCCCTGTTTTCATTGAGTCTAAAATAACCCAACTGTCCATCTTGCTTATGGAATTACTGAACTTTTAAGAGAACACAAAGTGCACTCGCACGAGGATTTGGGATTAAACCTCTCTTGTTTATGTTAAACATAACATCTTAATTCATCCTTTGCTGGAGGGCAAATGAGTCTCCACAGCCCCAAAGAAACTTGCTTTCAAGCCCTGGAGTAAAGGTCAGTGCAATTTGTTTCTTATTACAGCTGTTCTTTCCAGTAAAGTTGTCTCATGGTATATGACAGTCCTCTTACAAAGCACCTTTATGCAATTTACAGCATTCTTACTTAAATATTTTCCATTGGAAGACAGCACATGCTTAATTTTCAGCACGTTTCTCCTCTCAAACTGCACAGATCAGTGGAGTACCTGACTTTTTTTTTCAAGGGATGCGATAAGGAACACAACTGCCTGCCATCCACACCTCACCCAGCACCCAAAGAGGTCTGGATTTGGGGAGCGAATCCCACTGAAGCTGGCAGTTGCTGAATTGGGTTAGGCTCCAGCCTTCCATCTCTGTGGTCAAGTGTACTTGGGTACAGACGTGTAGGCATATCTGGAGGGGTGGACCTGTGGGAAGAAGGGCAAGGCAGCACAGATCACTGAGTCATAGATTGCTGTTGGTTATTAATGGGGTGAGAAACACCCCCGTACCCCATAAAGTCCTGGAGGTGAAGAGAATAGGAAGTACCAGGAGGGATAAGGCAGGCACAGCGATGCAGAGCCCAAGAGTAAACCAGAGACGGTGGGGAAAAAGCAGAGGGTGTTGGAGGAAATGCAGAAAAAGGTTTGGGGTAGGAGAAAAGGGGCAGCAAAGAAAGTAGCTGGTTAAGGAAAAATTAAGGTAAAGAAGGAGTGAATGAGGGAATTAAGAAGTTTACAACTTAATTTATTGAACACTGTATAGTGAAGCTATGGAAATGGTGACAAGAAGCCTTTATAACCTATGTCCCAGAGAGCTTGTAGCCTTCCCACCACATCAACGGAGCAAAACAACTTCCATCAACACTCCCGTGAGATACACCTGGTCCTCACAACCCACTCGCTCCCCAACCATGGAAATATGGAAAAGAAATGGAAACCAGCAAGTTTCTCTCTTTACTTGCTACTGAGAGGGCATGAAACCATCTAGACAGCCCTCCCCAAATGGCTCAGGGCCCTGCTGAGCCCAGTGGTATGTGGGCTCTTTATTTTTCTGTGTCTTCTGGTCTTGTTCTCTTCTGGAATGCTTTTAAATAGGGTTTTCCGGGTCTTTGACACAGACACTGCGTTTGCAGAGCAGTTGACACAAAAGCCCATCACCCCTGCCATTGTGCTGGAGGTTTATTTGGATTTTAGAAATTGCTCTCAACAAAGGATAAAAAAAGCTGTGCTTAACCCCGGGAGTTGACCCAAATGTGTGGCTATGGTGAAATGGGCTCTGATCCAGCTGTCCCAATGGAGATTGCACCCTCCTCTCCTGGCAATCAGCTGGCTCATTGCTCAACAGAACACCTCTTGACTCAGGGCGCCTTCATTTCCCAGTACAAAAAAATAGACAGGGATCTCCTGGGAAGAGTCCAGCAGAGGGCCACAAAGATGATACGGGGCCTGGAAAGGCTGAGAGACCTAGGTCTGTTCAGCCTGGAGAAGAGAAGACTGACTGAGAGGGGATCTCATCAATAAGTATAAATACCTGAGGTGTGGGAGACAGAGGGATTTGGCCAACCTCTTTTCAGTGGTTTGTGGGGACAGGACAAGGGGCAATGGCCACAAAATGGAGCCCAGGAAGTTCCACCCCAACATGCGAAAGAACTTCTTCACGGTGAGGGTGACGGAGCCCTGGGACAGGCTGCCCAGGGAGGCTGTGGGGTCTCCTTCTCTGGAGACATTCAAGGCCCGTCTGGACGCCTACCTGGGCAGCCTGCTCTAGGGAACCTGCTTTGGCAGGGGGGTTGGACCCGATGATCTCTGGAGGTCCCTTGCAACCCCTACAATTCTGTGATTCCCCAGGACCTGGGCTAGCAATGCCACCACCACCGAGGGATTCACTTGGCTGCCAACAATGACAGCAATGCTGCTGATGGGTAAGCGCTGGTGGTCTAGTCCTGCTCCCAGTTTCCTTGGCAATGAGATGTTCCTACACGCTGTCAGCTTTGCCAAGGAGGAAACACCCTTTCCTCTTTGATTTGTGTTTATGGCACTCAGATAACATGGAGACAAGCATTATAGGTAAGCCCATCTAGGTATTAATAGCTCTGTTTCTGAAGTCCTTCCTCTTAAATCCTTCAGGACTCAAGGACAGAAGATTTCAGGATGTTTGCACACCGTACACGAAGATAAAACATACCTTCTCTCTAGGAGAGCACAGCCCAAAGAGCTGCTCAAGGCTCACCACCCTGAACTAAGGCAGGATGCTTATGAGACCTCAGAAGCTCTTGTGCTACCAAAGATTTACCATTACCTATAGATATAAGTCGGAGTCAGTTTGTGTCCATGTATGCACAGAACTTGTTGAGACACCAGGAAAAACCTTCTCAGTGGTTCTCACCTCCAAGTGGAAGAGCACAAAGAACCAAGAGCTTTAAAACCCATTTGTCCAGGAAAGAGTAGCTCAGTGTAAGTCAAAGAGCTGCTTTCTGCAGGCACCCTACTAAAAACCCAGCTGTGCAGAAGCTTGCTGGAGCTGGACACAGCCATAGCCTGAGGTCCTGAAGGAGCCTGAAACACTTAGCAGGTTACAGACAGTCTGAATAAATTGTCCTGAATAAATACAGACAGCCTGAATAAATTGTCCCCATTTCTTGGAGGGCCACCACAAAGCCACCTGCAGCCCACCCATCCTCTCGCCACGAGTTTGGTGCTGAGGTTCAGCCCTGTGCCTTGTCTGCTGCACAGGTGATAACATAACCAAAGGGGGAAGGAAAAAATCTCTTTTTCATAGACATCTCTGTTAATCTCCAACTCTGATTAAATATATCCCAGCTGCTAGGAACAGCTGTGAAAGATTTTTTTTTTTTCCTTCGCCTTTTTCAAGTGTGATGCATTCCTCCTCTTCACCATCCCATCATGTAGGAGGGAAGAAGAGCCTTGGATAAAAGCCTTGCTCCAGGGCAAGCAAAGATCCGAACTGCAGCTTTGCATAAATCTGTCACTTGGATTCCCCGGAGAGCAACTGCAAACTTGAAAAATAGCATTGTGAAGCAGGCACAGGTGTGAACTCTTTTTTTTAATTCGGTTAAAAAAAAATAAAAGCTGCTGTGAACAGCCTCCAGAACATGATTTCTTTCACTCAGCTTTAAGCTTCTTCAGCTCTTCTAGGACTAGCCCTGTGTTGACAAAAGTGTTATTTGTAAACCAGAAATAAAACTGTAAGGAGCAAACTGTCCTGTACCAGTATACACCGCAGGATCCCCATCAACCACTCTGTCCTTCTGCTGCTTTTTTCTCCCTCCAGAACAATTTGTGAGGGAGTTCTTGCTCTCTCTTACTTTTAAATGCAAATGCATCCAAGATTTGCTGGGTTTGGCTTGGAGTGGGAGGGCAGCCTCCGAGGAGGCTCAGTTATGTCTTTCACCCCAGGGTCAGCTTTGCATCCCGTGGTAAATTTGGCTCCTTTACTTGAAACAAAGAAGCACTGTTATTACACAGGCTTCTCCTCTCCTCCGTCCAGGCACTTTCATCCCCAAATGCTTTGGCAACAAGTGGCCGGAGCTGGCTGGGGCCGGCGGAGGCGGCCGTGTGGGCTGAGCTCATCCCAGGCTCCCGGCGGGCTCCTCTCACCCCCCACGCTCTACCTTTGTCCCCAAATCTTTCATGTTCTCATGAAGCAGGAGGGTGTTTGCTGCTGTGTTAAGGCCCCATTGTAAAGGAGGAAATTGCTTTTGCAACCGCAGTCCCAAGGGCTGCACTTGCCTTGTGCAATTGGACCTTTATCAGACCTCATGCTGCAGTGATAACGTTTGCTGAATACGTGTATGCTGACAGACAGGGACCTGTAGCCTAAAAAATACAAGGGCAGCACTTTTAACACTTTTGCTTCCTTTTTTTTTTTTTTAAAGTCCTTGCCTAGTCCATAGGCAAAGCCATATTTGCAGTAAATAAAGTGAAATATTCAGGACTGTATCGGGTACTGCTAGTCACCGTGTCTAAGCCTGGCAAACGACCCTCAAGGTGTGATGGTGACTGCTTCTCCCCTGGGGGAGCACAACCTGGTGGGACTGCAGAGCCCACCAGGCTCATCACCACTTTCTCACCTCAGAATTTGCTGTTCTGGGCCAGCAGATAATCCTACTCAGCAGATAATCCTACTGGACAGCTATAACCCTACTCAGCCACAACCTGAGAGCACACGGAAAATGGTTTACCCACCGAGGTAGTTTTGCATTTCAGCGCTGCTCCGGTTGTGTTGACAGCCAAATTAATAAGAAGGTTTGGCCAAGTTCTGCATAAGTTGAAACCTGACTTTTTGGCTGGGTTTCTGTCTGACAAAGAGCGAGGTTTCGACGTTCCTTTTCAGCAGCATTGCTTCCCGTTCCAGCAAACAAGCTGTGGGTGGCTTTTCTCCAGCTTGAGGATACCGGTGGGTCTTGTGAGCCGTGATGGGAGGGTGACATGGGGTTGGGTTTAAAGAGGTGAAGCTGGAATTTGTGAAGCTTTTGCAGCCTGTGCAATTGATTTGTAACAACAGAGCTAGCGTAAATCCTGTCACTGCGGCACACGGCCGTGCCTGAGTACGTGGCTGTGCAGCTGGAAGAAATGCCTGGAGGAAAGCTGATGGGAGAGGGAGGACCAGAGGAACTACAGGCTGGGGTCAATACTGGGAACGCAAGAGGATCCATCCGACCTCCAGGCAGCACTTCTGTGCTGTGGGGGTGACGGAGCAGTGGCACAGGCTGCCCAGAGAGACTGTGGGGTCTCCTCCTTGGAGATCTCCAAAAGCCACCTGGACGTGGTGCTGGGCACCCTGCTCAGGGTGGCCCTGCTGGAGCAGGGGTGGGACCAGACGGACCCAGAGGTCCCTTCCCACCTCAGCCATCCTGGGACTCTGCGACATGCAGAAGCTCAAGCTACCGCCCACTGTGTGGAGACTGATAGATCACACCAAATCATACCAAGAGCTGTGCTGGATTGTGCTTGGAGATTTGTCGTGTTAATAACCTACCAGCCCTCACTGAAATCAACAGGAAGCTGAAACTGATGGTTACGATGTCAGATGGATTGTCTGCTAAAAGCCAGCAGTGTTCGAGATCTCCTCTCTTACTTTCTCCCTCTGAGATTTGAGAAACTTACTACTGACAAGTGCTATCATGCATGGGTATGATGAATATGTGGCATGACTAATACTGCACAGTTCAGATCAGAGTTATCTCTCTCTTAAGAAAAAGATCTTTTTCTACTCATTATCCAGAAATGGTAGAAGAGAACTCCCCATGAGGAGCCCTTGGTTCTTAAAACCGCTTCCCTCTTGGTTCATCTTTCCTTACAGGCATTTGACAAAGGGATGAGTCCTACATGGACTAGATATTGCAGAGCATTTTATGAAAGACAACAGAAATGCAAAAAGAAAAGTAAAAATTAAAAGAAAAATTAAAAAATGAAACCAGTAAAATAAAGCTGACCCAGCAGGTAGGGAGTTGACTTAGGACATCTGGGTGTAATTCCTTTTTCTGCCACTGGCTTCGTCTGTTACTTTGGCCAGGTCACCAAAGGCCAAATACTTGACTATATGGCTTCATCTCATCGTATCCCAGATTCCCATTTGCAAACTTGAGATAACACCATTTCCTTTGATCACAGTGGTGTGTTAAAGCCGAGATCCTAGAGTATCACAATGGGGGGGATGACATGAATAGTAACAGACTACTGGTAACGGGGACTACATGAATAAAGCTCATCTGGTTTGTTGTAGGAAGGACTACTAACAAAGAATTTATAACAAGTTGAGGAAAAGTAATCCAGCAGTGAAAGGTTCAGGATTACTAACTGTGTGTTTAAAGGTTTGGGAAAATGCCTAGAGCGGTGAGTAGGTGCCTGAGAAATTAATTATGATCATAAAACTTCTGGGAAGAGGTGGAAATGCTGGAATGATCAAATCATGCGTAATTACGAGGAACATTTTTTGTCTTGGTAACACAGCGCTGTAAGGAATGTGTGTATTGCCTCCAGAAAAGTTAGGGGCCGGGATGTCATTCCTTCAAAAACAAAACAGACAAGAACCAAAAGGGGGGAAAAAAAAAGAAAAAAAAAAAACAAGAAAAAAAAAAAGAAAAAAAAAAGGGAAGATGATAAGGAAGAAAAAGAAAAAACAAAAAAAGCCAAACCAAACAAATGCCTCACCGGTCATGACAGAGCAGCAAGAGGTTTGAAAAGAAGGCCAGGGGAAATTCCCTGAGAAGATTCACTCTGCTCAGGTAGGAATTCCTCTCCCCCATCCTTCATTTGGGATCAGCTGGGTCATGTTATATGGCTTTGTTTCTCTGTCCAGACGTACATCAGTGGATGAGTGGATGGTCAGGGACAGACAAGCCTCTTGCTTTCTTTCTTCCCATCCTCATAAGCTACTCAATTGCCCCTTCATGAACATATTTAAGGGCATGTTCAACAAACTGCTACTCACTGCAAAAAAAAAAAAATATTCATAAAAACACAGCCTTGATGGCAAGTTGGCAGCACAATTACCTAAACTTGCTGTGCAGGACCTCCAGGTCACCAACGGCTGTTTAAGGCTGTGCTGTTTCAAGACCAATTAATTGCCTTCTGGGTTTCCCCTGGCTCTGCAAGGCTTTTCCTGGGTTCACACACACTGCCAGTGGGGAAAACTAGAGCTGGAAGAGGAGAATATGGATGGGCCCTGTCTAATAAAGCTTTGTTTTTGTTTGCTTCTGGAAATCATGATCTCTTTGTGCTGCAGTTTCTGTTGCGCTGCAGGCCATTGAAAAGAAATACTAATAATAAAAACAGACATTGCAAGCAATGCAAATGAAAGGCTTTGATCTTGCTCTGCTGTTTGGGAGAACGACTGCAAACTCCACCCCGCATTACAGCCTTCATCTAACATACTCGCGGGGCCCACAGCTGCAGCGCGTGCTGTCCCGTTAAAAAGGAAGCTTTGGTACACAACAGTGGGATTCCCACGCACTCCAGAACGGAAAGCTTTCTTGATTCTTATTCCTTACAGAAATAGCACGTGATCCTTATTCCTTATAGAAATGACGTACAATTCCCCATGGAATAACTGCTTCTTTGCATCACGTGGCTTGCCCTTACCATAGTACCCAAAAGCCCTGACACGATGAGTGTCCAGCATCTTCCCAGGGCACTGTCCTGACGGATGCTCCCATCACTCAGCAATATTTGAAACACCCTTAAAATCAGGCTGTCTGCCTTCTCACTCTACTTAGGATTCAAAGCACTTTTCCTGGATGCTCTGCCAAAGGATCCCTGGAGATCCGATGAAAGAAAGGAAATCTTTACCTTCTATTTTCTGTCTATTGACTCTGCAGTGATGCTATCGTGTATCTCACAGATTGCTGACATCTTGGCATTGGTTTTCTTTGCCTCCCATATACTGATGTCTCAGATATGACTTAAGCCTTTACCAAGAAGTTTGTTGATAGACAGTCTGCCCCATCAAAAGAAGACAAACCCTAGAGAGGGCCCCTGTTCTCAGTATTTATAAGTGGGTTTCATTTGGATTCCCAGATCCCTTAATTTCAAAGAGCACACCACACACGTACCTTCCATTCGTAAAATGCAAAATCCTCCTACGGCACACCTTCCCTGCAGTTTACTGGTACTGAGAGACCCTTTCCCTTAACCACTGCATCATTTTAGCAGGGGTGGAAGAAGTTTATTGCAGTCTTCTCCAGGGATGTCAGCACTTCAGTCAGGGGATGCTGTGAAGCACTGTATTTCAGTTAGGTTCTCACCCTGTATTGGGAGAGTATCCAAAAGCCTTTCAGAAACACCTCCTGCAGTGTACCTATCATTTGCCAGAGGTGTTTATTGCCTTTTTTTTTTCACTCCCCGAGTTAAAAGCTATTATTTGTCAGGCTCTTTTCTTCCTCGTGTACTTCATGTATATTATCAGCTCTCCATAATTGCATCGTTTAAGCTTTAGGATGAAATCTGGAAATAACACTTAGACCCCTGGTGAGTTCATTCCTACAGACTAAAGATGCTTTCAGACCATTCTGCCTGATTGCATCCCGATACCGAATGATTCGAGAGAGCAATCCTTTACACCTCTGTCGCTCCTACGGTGAGAACCGTGACAGCGCAGGGAGGAGCTGCCGGTTTGGCTTTGTAGGTTTTGGTGGTTTTATTCCCTTTTCCACCTCTGCCTGCACCTAATTCTCAGATAGGTGAGCTCAAGCTAGGAAGTAACTGCTCTGATTTCAAGTGAGATAGGGGTTATTCAGCTGGCTCCCCGCGTTGCTCAATTATTAATGTCGGACCACTACTGATTTTGCCTCCCTGAGCTTTGTGGCAAACAAGGACCGAAAAATGGAAGTGGCAAGCGAAAGAACAAGGAGAAAAAAGCCTCTGCTTCCAAAGCAATTAGGTTATCTGTTATCCGAGTGCCCCACGAATTACGTTAATCTGTGAAAAATCATTCTCGGGGAAGTTATTTTCTCCTTCTCGGATTCCTTTAGTTACTTTCGCTCAGCATGTTCTTCTCCATTTCATGGGTTCAAGGATGAGGTGTTTTGGGGTAATGGCTCCGGGCAAATGATCCTTTTATGAGAGCTGGCTGTAATCTAGGAAGCTCTTTGAGGTTTGGTACATAGATATCCACTGAAGCTCTTACAGGCAAAATGAGTTACAAAATTAAAGTGATGTATTAGTGCAGCTCTCACTTGCAAAAGCAATCTTCCCCACTCAGTCCCAAAGCATACTTTACTGGCTGCAATCTCAAGCAGTCCGAAACCTCAGATGACCCCTTGCTTTCAAAGAATAAAGCAGAGAAAATGCCTCTGAAGAAGTTTGCTTTCATGAGTTCCCCATGCTTCAGCTCTAAGCTTCCCCATCGCTTCTGCATCCTACACAAAAATCCTCCAGAACCCCAGAACAGACTTTAACAGGGTGTCTCTGCTCTGGGACACACCTCTGCTGCCAAAACCTGCGGTGTCCAGCTGGGACTCCAGCAGCAGCTGTGTCAGCAACCGCCCTTAGCCTCGAGGAAAATCTGCTGGGATTTTTAAAGAGATCTTGCACTAAATCCCCACCCAAAGCGCAGCCTACAAGCACAGCAGGTGGTTTCAGAGGGGAAGTTATCAGATCAAGAAAAATCTTTGCAGAAGTCAGAACTAGCCATGTATAGAGATGAATAGGGTTTTATTATGATCTCAGGGGTGTCCAGATCCTATAGTGATGCATTACAGGAACAACTGCAAGTAAAAGCAATCCCTAAATCTGAATCCCTGTTGGGAATGGTGCACAATATTAGTGATGTTTGATCCTAGGGTTGGTTCAGATTTTGTCACAGCTCTCTTTCCTTGGGAGGAATAGGCTAAGCCAAAACAATGAGATACGGGCAGGAGCTAGGTCATTTGGGCCCTACTCTGACATCTTAATACTAATAAATGCATAAGATAAAATATATATGTTATACTAATTTTATCTCAAAGCCTTCGGAAGGGCTCCTGAAAATCATTACATTTCCTTCATTTTCAGTGTCTCTGGCATAAACAACTCCCTTTCAATAGACAGAAGCTATGGTGTAATGCAATCAGAAACAAGCCGGACTTTTCTTTCTTTGCAGCACACAGAGGTGAGTCCAGGTACCCCTTCTCCTTTGTACCCATTAACCTCACAGCCAGCAGAAGAATCAGGCAGCAAGAGAGGAAGAAAAGAGATCAAAAGAGCTGGCTGCAAGTGAAACAGTGAGATAGAAATAACTGTAAAGAAGCTGCCTAAGATCCTGTTTAGATTTCTATCACGTCCTGGGCAACTCCGTCCAACTTATGGGAGCTTAATAAATAGAAATGACCACTTGTGTTTACCCCCTGGACAACGTATTCTCCAAAAAGCTACCCAAAATATTTATCTATTTTCTTCTTTAGATAAGAAGGCAGCAGAACAAGCAAGTGAAGAAGTGTGACAAATAAAACCTGTATAAAGCAAGCATCCGCTTTGAGGTTACAGCCTGTGGGTTAACAAGATTTTTAATAGGTTGTTTCTTTGTCCTCACAGAACTCAGCATGTCTAGAAACACATTTTTTATAGGAGGCTTTCTGTAACATCAGCTTGTTCTCATGTCTGTGACTGGTTTATTGCAACTATGATAATAATTGATCAACTTGTAAAGCTGATTATAAAGTCTGCTCCCTCATCTGCTTTTGTTCCTTAACTGGCTCTCGCTTTTGAGAGCAACAAGGATTTACCGTGGGGGCTGTCTGCAGCATCCAGCCCCTCCAGGGCCTGCCATTAATGCTGCCTGGTCCGGGAAGCCCAGCCTGGCTCCCGTGGAGTGGCTGAGGATGTCTGGTTACAGAGCCTCCAGCCATTAACCCCACCTGGACCTGGTCCTAGTTGAAAAGAGAGCATCAAAGTTGCAGAGAGGGCTCTAGGAGGAGAAGAAATGCCTCTGCCTTGTATTCAGGCATCCCCCAGTCCTCACGGAGCACACTTGTGAGATACTGAACTGCACAGAAATGAATGTCCTTCAGATAGCCCTCTGCATCAAATAGTTATGACGCTGACAAAAGCACCTGGAGGCTAAAGATAGACGATATGTTAAGCAGGGGATATCTGAGATCACTTGCTCCTGGGGACATGCACAGGCTATACCTTGAGAAATCCAGACTGAATCACCCGCAGCAGACCTAACAGGCATAAACGGTACTCAGCGAAGGGTTTGGCATCTGGATCTGGCATCTCATTAGGAAACTAGACCTGATTTCTGCATGCAACAACGGCTCTTCCTTTAATACCCAGGTCCGTCCTTCTGTGGAGAAGCAGACAGTCACCGTGCTGCCTGGTTGTGACGTGAGGAACTTACATGTTGCTGAAGCCAGTTTTTAATCTGCTGAAAAGCTGCAATGTGCTGGAAGTTCCAGGCTGAGTACCAAGAAATGGCATTTACTCAGCACCAAGAGCGGAGACATGAAGGGCTTTGCCATTTCTCTGCAGTTACCAGTACTTGAAAACCAAAATCAAAGTCTCCATGGATGGAAGGTGTGGCAATAGACTGACATAAAAATCCTTAACTTTCCAAGACAAGATGTCCCTTTAGAGCTGAAACAAGCATAGAAACTATTGCCATGATGACTAGATTAATCTTTTTTCTTGATGACGTGAGGTATCCAACTAAGAAAGACTTTAGTAGCAGTAAGTATTTGATTTAAATAAAATAAGTGCATACATTAAGTGTATTTCAGCAAAATACACTGTTTTTTATTTGTTCCACTACTGGTAATAATAACGGTTAACAACTCAGAAGCATTGTTTCATGTTCTAAGGAGCTTTACAAGTGCTAAGGAATTAAGGATAATAAAGAATGGTGAATAAACAAAAGTCAGAGGGATTTTAGGAAGCCTGAGTAAGTTACAGCAATCAACTGAAGATAAATGAGAAACCAGATAAATCTGGTATATATTAAAAATCCCTAAAAACAATAATGTAATATGGTCTGGATGAAATTAATTTGGTGTGTCTCTTTCCAGAACTGGACAGATGTGCCACAGCACAGAACCCACCACAACAGAAGTCCTTTTGCTTGGAAATTTGTGGCAGATATAGATGTTGATTTCACACAAGGTGCCTCATCCCAAGAAGCATATCACAAAGGCAAGGATATTTAACCAGCTCTGGGCGTTTTTCAGCTTTTATTTTATTTTATTTTCAGCTTTTTTATATTTTATTTTTATTTTTCAGCTAGTAGTAATGTTAGAGCCTAAGCCCCTGCTCAGGCTTTGTTCACTAGCAGCACCATCTCTGGTTCAAGCACCACCGTATTTAAGAGTTGTGACTTAAGGCTCAAACCTGCAAAGCACCAACTTTACTAAAAATGTGCTGAGCGCCCTCAGCTGTCTGAAAAGCAGTTTGTTTTCTGCCAGAATTTCAAGTTTGTGCCTTGAATAATCCCAGAAAATTTCTCCTTCTCTTCTTTTTCTAGCAAACCAAATTCTTCCTGATGTTCACTACTATTCCCATGGCCATATAATGACAGACTGCGATTTTTAGCCTGTTTTGCAGAGGGCAAGTGCTTGTCTTGTTTGCAAGGCAGACGCCCTGCTGTGCCCAGGAGGCAGAGCAGAAGTGCTGAGCACCAGGACTGGCATCCCTCTAGGATCCAGGGCATCACTGAGAGTTGGGGTACCCCACTGCAGTCTGCAGGGCAGATACACATCGAAGTCCTCTTGCTCTAGGTCCCAGTGATGATAACATCTTTTCCTGGTCCCACTTGGGAATCCCTTTGGGATTCACACTGTAGTTTCACGCAGAGTTTATGCTGGCATACACCAGCATGGCTGTTGAAGGAATCAGCCCTTTTCCCCCTTTATCCATAACCACTTCTTCACAGTCTTCCACCAAAGTTATGTGAGCAGGTGGTGAGCCAGCTCAGGGGAAACCGATCCAGGTCAAAATCTCTGATCTGGTTCACTCTGTTCTGGTTGTCTGTATGTCTCCACCTGAACTCTTTTCAATGGCAGCTCTTGTACAGGCTTAAAACACTAAATAAAATTATGGCCTCAAACGCTTTTGATATTTCAGTCATAGTCAGAACTCTAGCTGGCTTGGGAAGATTTCTCAGTGATTTGTCTCAATTAAGACATTATGTGTATTATATGCATTACTTATTATGTGTATTGACACATAAGCCCCATTTGAAGACAGGAGCTTCAAGACACTTTTTGCCCCATGGGTTTTGTAGTTCAACAGTTCAAGTACTCTTCTTCTGTGCCAAGGCCCAAGGAGATTACTGCATCATGGATTGTCTAGGCAATGCCAGAAAACAAGATAAAACTGAGAGAAAAAGAAAAAAATATATATATATATATATGGAGATTTGCAACGGTGAGTTTATAACTGAAAATTGAATGACTTGGCAGGAAAGAAAAGGTGAAGATGGCTTTTCATGTTCAGCATTCCAGGCCTCTTTGCAGCAGGTGCATTCCCAGGTTCACTGGGGTGTACCTCCAGTCATCACAGAGAGAAGTCAAGGCTGCAGCACAAGAAGGTTCCCTAAGTGATCAGAGAAACATCACAATTTGTGAGATGTGCTTGCAAGCTTCACTTCCATTCAGTAGTAGCCACAAAATCTCAAGAGGAACACAAGGATAGATATGGTCCCACTCCTCCAGTACACAGGTCTCTGAAGTACTGATGAGGGTTCACGGCATCTAGAACCAAAACATATTCCAGAGAGGAAAAAGGAAAAAAAAGAAAAAAAAAAGAAAAGAAAAAAAAAAAGAGAGAGTCAGCTCCTATCACGGGTGTCATCTGGGTCTTTTGGGGAAACTCTGTACTGTCACAACCTTCATAACATCCCTGTCATTGTTCTCTTAGGGGTTTGTAACACCTGTAGTGGCATTTGCTGCATCCTATTAAAAAGGTCAGTGCAGCACAATTCTCTATGGTATCAATGCTTCCTTCCTCCAGATTTTGTAAAAAAAAAAAAAAAAGGAACTAGTGATGACTGCACTTACACAACCCACCAAAAGTGGTATTTTCATACCTAGCAGGAAAACAGTTTGCGGAGTCACAGGGAGCCCTTCAAATGAATATCATTGCAAGACATTTGAGGTTAAAACAAAATAAGGTGCACTTGCAACTACAAATACTAGAGGGAATTTTCAAAAGGATTTAAGTGGTAATATTCATGAAGACTTGGGTGTCAAAATCCACTTGCCTCCAGGCCTTAGTTGAGAGTTATGCCTTTTAAAATAGTGCCATGTTTCCACTCAAGTATTACTGTTTTGACTATCTCTTCAAAGCCAGGAAGCAATGTTCCCTTTATGTTAAAAAGTGTGATGGGAGCATGGATCCCTGTGGCCTGTATGGTGGTATGGAGCTGCAAACACAGTTCTCTTTTAGGGATGAACAAGGGTGCACTTCAGGATAAAGAAAACAGTATTGTTTGCAAGAGGTTTTCTTCTTTTTCCACTTTGCCACAGTACTTTCAGAATAGAGGCTTCCTCGTCACCATTCTGGCTTGATTTCCCCTTACAGCTTTAAAGAAGCACTACAAATCCCCACATACATGGGGAGATGCTGCACCGGACAGACCACTGCTCTCCCTAACAAGGTGCACTGCCATCGCTCCTTGTCCGTCCATGACTTCATTTAGCCTGCAGTCCCCATGCTTCAGTTTCCTTTCTCCATGGTTCTCCAATTCCTGCTCGGTAACTCCCTAAAATAGTCCCACTTTTACTTTTGACCATCCTTAGTCAAAAGTAAAGCTCTCTCCCTCGCTTCTAGCCCTCTGTCACATTTGCGGGTTGATCTGCCTGTGTTTTCCTGGCATGACTGTACTTGGCAGCAGTACCACATTCCGAGGGCTTCAAACATTTTCTCAGTCTGCTGCCTTCTTGGTCCAAATTTCACACTCAGAGACAGCAAAAGAAAAGGGCAAAGATGCTTGTGTTTTTTAAACACTTCTGGTAATCCAGAGCTCCTGTCAGTTCAGCTGACGATGATCCGAAAGAGAATTAGTGCCATCTATCGGAAAATAAACACAAGGACAGTTATCAATTCCACTGTAAACTTTTTTGCACGTTTATCCATTTTTTTTCTTCTTTCCCTTTACCATCAAGAGTGCAAGGACAAAACCAGCAGCACCTTCTGGTGTGGTGGGTGTTGAGTGAAATATTTTGCTTCCTGAGTGGACACCTGTACCTGTTGAGTGGTCAAGGAAGGAGAAGATAGCCCAAACAAGGATCCTGTGGTAATGTCAGTGGCAATTTTTCCAGTCAGTACCTTTCCTCTGAACTGCCAGGGACAGATCACAAAACCACCAGACTTACAGAATCATAAAATTATAGAATAACCAGAGTTGGAAGGGACCCACAAGGATCATGAAGTTCAACTTCATGAAGTCCACACAGGAACACCCAAAAATCAGGCCATGTGTCTGAGAGCGTTGTCCAAACACTTCTTGAACTCCAGCAGGCTTGGTGCCATGCCCACTGCCCCGGGGAGCCTGTCCCAGTGCCCGACCACCTCTGGGTGCAGAACCTTTCCCTAACCGCCAGCCTGACCCTCCCCTGTCCCAGCTCCATGCCGTTCCCTCGGGCCCTGTCGCTGTCCCCAGAGAGCAGAGCTCAGCGCCTGCCCCTCCGCTCCCCTCGTGAGGGAGCTGCAGGCCGCCATGAGGCCTCCCCTCGGCCTGCTCTGCTCTGGGCTGAACAAACCCAGGGCCCTCAGCTGCTCCTCATACATCCTCCCCTCTAGACACTGCACCATCTTTGTAGCCCTCCTTTGGACACTCTCTAACAGTTTTATGTCCTTTTTATACTGTGGCGCCCAAAACCACACACAGAACTCAAAGTGAGGCCACATCAGATCAGAAAGGGAGAATCCCTTCCACAGCTAGCCTGATGCACCCCAGGGTATGGCTGGCCCTTTTCGCTGCCCACCATACCCTGGTTATCTTGTGGTTATTATGTGGTTATGACTTGTGAATATCATTTTGCTCTTCTTCTCAAAAAAAATAAATAAATCTAAGGCATCCTACTGACAGGCAGAAAATTATTTCTTTGTCATGCTTCTTAATGCAGAACCTTGTACTTGAAGTGACATCACACAGGGCGCTTTTCATAGATGCTGTTCTTACTAGACTGAGAATAAATGGTGACTTTTTTGCCAATTTGACCTCAATCACTAAATTTATTAGAAAAAAAAAATCTTTTTTTTTTCTTTTTTTTGGTACTGATGGCAGAATGTATCTGAAATCAGAGCTGATGGTGAGAAGTCCAGCAACTCAGCACAATCAAATTGCAACTCATTTCAGGGAAGGAAAGCTGAAAAGGAAAACTGTTAAATTACAATTTTTCTACATACCAGCTAGCTCTGAATTAGATCATCTAAAAGCTGCACTAGAGGCACTATTTTTACTCTTCTGTGTCATTGCACAGGGATGTTATATAATTGCAGTTGTAAAAGAAATTATCCATTTGGCCATGCGCAGGAGGGAAAGTGGTACGTGACACACTGAGTATGAAACTGTGCAGAACAGGCCAAAAGCAATCAATTAGATACATTCTTTGTCACTACCATTTGCTTTACATATCCTACAGGGATCCCTGCCCACAACACATTTATCAGACTAAAAACATGATCTTGGTTCTTTTTTTTTTTTTTTTTAACAATTTTATTTCTGCTTTGTTTTGACTCCCTTGACTCAGTATTTGATAATTCTCCCTTTCAAGGTAGTAACAACATCAATAGAAATCAGTTCAATACCGGACTGTCAATCAAAAATCCATGAATCTCACCACACCATCTGTTTATGGCATTCGGTTCATACATCTGAATGTCATGATTTTTGTAGTTGTTTTACTGTAGAAGATCATGTAAGGTCTGACATCTTTTAATGTAAATTTTACCAGCTGGCTCTGAGCCATTTCCAGGCCATGGTAACCCTTAATTGTTGTAAGAAATGAATGCATTTCATTATCTTACTTTTCTCTAGGTTATGGTGACATTCATCACACAATACTGCTGACTGCAGAAGTTGGATGCACTTCACAGCATCCCCTCTCCTCCACTTAATCTGCTCAAAGCCTGCAAAGAACATATCTTTGTGGTGCTTGCAAATTACCTGTCAATTGGAAATTAACCTTAATCAGCAAATCTGAAGGCACAGCAAACACTCTAGTATTTGCTTTGGCAAGAAGCCCAGGTATTAATCAAGGGTAGTGGTCCTTCCACAGACCCATGGACACTTCTGTAGACAGAATAAAACAACGCTCTTTAAGAACCTGAGCTCTTCAGAGGAAGCAATCCAGACTGGTGTAGTGTATATTCGTGGTGTCCTGAGAAAGAAGTCAGTCTTTGGGTTATGTCTGTAGAGTATCTATGGGAACCTGGCCAAAATCAGGAGTTTCCAGCAGCTAACACAGCATCGGTCAGGAGCAAGAAGGCAACACAGACTAGAAAGACAGGAAGAGCAGAGCCAACATAAGAGAGTCAAAGGCAGCACGAGCTCCACATTATATAAGACAGACGGACAGACAGATAAAACTTAAGCTGTATGTGTATATACATAGAGATATACATAGAGAGAGGTTCTTCCTACCTAAGCTTTCTGAAGTTCAAGCCTTTGTTCCAGTTATGTTAGACTCTCAGGGTTCAGCTCCTGGACAACTGCAAAAACAGCCTCTGAGCTGTTAGCCTGGGGTGATGCGAAGATAATTCAACACAACCCTCTGTCTTTTCAGACAAAGCTAAGCTGTGTTATCTCACATTTGCTAGGGAGTAAGATGTATACAAAGACTGTTTCCATGGCTCAGCTGCCACAAGGGAATTTCTTAAGTAACTTCACTGAATCTGAGCCCTCAGACCTGGAGCTGACCAATGCCTATTTTCGCAATAAATACTATGGTGTGACTTGGGGAAAGCTAGACACTTTTATACATCTGTAAGCCGTGCCTGCAAATATTTACCCTCAGTGCAGTACAGGCAGAGATAGATGAGCTACTTGTAACTCACTCCAGCAGTTCAGGCCATCATGGAAAGAGTTAGAATAAAGTTTCCTTTATTCACAGGTCACACACAGTACACTCCTGCATGTTACTCATGACCTACAGAATGGACAAAAAAAGAATTGTGACCAGAGACTGTGGTGAAAAAAAAAATCAGAAAAAAATACATGGGTCCAAACAATAGCTTTCTCAGTTGTATTCCCACTATGCTGATGTGTTAAAACAGTGTTTCATGCAAACACTGTAACATTCCTTAGATATAGAGCAATATTTCCTTATCACTTAAAAAAAATCAAACTTTTTTTTTTTTCCACAAGGCCTCATTGGTTATTTATCTTCCCCCCACCCCGATCTACAAAGATTTCAGTTTCTCTTTGCCTTTTAAAAAAATGTTTCGTTGCAATTAAAATCAGATATATCACTTCTGATTCCCAAGAACCCCTCCTTCATTTTACAAATGTAAGCAAGGACTGTTCCTGCATTTGGAACTCTTCAAAGAATTGCAAGATACACACATTTACTGGCAGTAAAGCTCATATCTAAATAATAAATAGTTCCCTCAAAACTTGGATATTTTGCTGTTTAAATAACATCTGTTCCCAAAGATGGACTTTTGGTAATAAAATCAGATCTAGGATCGCTGTGGGAACAAACAGCTATCAGAAGCATAATCAAATAGAAAATGCTTCCTAAAATTGTGCTGTCAAGTAAAACTCAGCTCATCTTTGTTGCTCTTCTTTTGTCTTTGCGGCACACACAGTAAAGTCCTCCAGTTTGCCAGAACTTAGTCCAGAGCTCAAATAAAAAAGTCACAATGAGCTGCTAGTCCTTGTCCTTGTCCTGCTCCTTGTCCTCACAGAGGCTGTCTTTACTGCCCCTCTATGTCTTAAATGCTCATCTAATATATCAACCATGGATGCCGTGATGGGAGGCAACAGTAACTCAGAGATCTCACTCCCACAAGCACAGGAGATCTCTGTGTATCTCCAAGGAGACAGATTCCCTTTCTTAGCAGTATAAGCAGAAAGCACATGCGTTATGGACTCAGCATACATAAATCTACTATGAAACCTGTAAATGGTCCCAAATGTTTTCTGGTTTGATTTCTAGGGAGACTGGTAACCTGCAGCCAGGGTTTGAATGCTGAAATTTCTCAGCTGGTAACCTAGTAAAAGGATGGGTCCCTGCCAGTGTCCACTGTCCACCACCCTTCTCTTCCTTGTACTAGTAAGTTTCTGGCTTACTCCATAGAAAGTCAGAAACTGCATCCAACCACAATGTTTAACAGACATTAATAGGCCGTGTCCCTTGAGTGTGGTTAATCCCTTCCTAATCTAGTCATCTCTACAGTATCCTGTGGCAATATTTACTAAAATGTAATCATAGTCTTGTATGAAAAGCACCTCATTTTGTTCAATTTACAGCGTTGTCTGATCATTTCTCTGGGCACTTTTTAGTTCTAGTGTAATGAGAAACCTTTCCTAACCAATCCTCTTGATATCCTCCTCTATTGTTTCTTCAATAAACAAGGGGAACTGGAAGTTTTAGTTAAGTCTCAGGACTATGATATCATTGGCCTCAGCGAGAGATGGTGGGACAACTTACGTGCCTGGAGTGCTTGGACAGATGGTTACAGGCTCTGCAGGAGAGAGAGGTGGAGAAGGAAAGGATTACGTTAGGGAATGCCTAAACTACATGGAGCTTGGTTATGGTGATGAAAAAGTTGAGTTTCTTTGGCTAAGAGACAGAAGAAAAGCTAATGAGGCAGATATTATGGTGGTAGTCTCATATAGACAGCCCAAGGTGGATGAAGAGGTAGATGAAATATTCTATAAGCAACTAGAAGTCTTGCGATCTCTGGTCCTTTTTCTCATGGGGGATTTCAAATTCCCAGATGTCTGCTGGAAACACAGTACGACAGAGAGAAAACGGTCTAAGAGATTCCTGGAGTGTGTGGAGGATAACTTCCTGACAGAGGTGGTGAAGAAGCAAGCTAGGGAGGGTGTCCCACTTGACCTGCTGCTTGCAAACAGGGAAGGACTTGGGGGTGATGTGATGGTTGGAGGCTGTCTTGGGCACAGCGATCACATAATGATAGAGTTTTTGATCTTTGGTGAAGCAAGGAAGGCAGTTAGCAGAACTGCTACCTTGGATTTCCAGAAGGCAGATTTTGGCCCATTTAGAGACCTGGTTGGCAGAGTCCCTTGGGAGGTGATTCCGGAAGGTAAAGGAGTGCAGGCAGGCTGGACTTTCTTCAAGAAATAAATCTTGAAGGCACAGGGGCAGGCCATGCCAATGTGCTGAAACTCAGGCTGGCAGTGAAGAAGACCAGCCTTGCTAAACAGAAAGCTTCTTCAGAAGCTCAGGAAAAAAAAAAAAAAAAGAGTTTATGAGCTCTGGAAGAAGGGGCAGGCAATGCAGTAGGACTATAGAGCTGTTGTCAAGTTGTTCAGTGAGAAAATTAGAAGGGCCAAAGCCCAGCTGGAACTCAGTTTGGCTAGTGCAGTAAGGGAGAATAAGAAATGCTTTAATAAACACATCAACAGCAAAAGAAGGACTAAGGAGAATCTCCATCCCTTACTGGTTGTGAGGGGAAACATAGTGATGAAAGATAAGGATAAGGCTGAGGTACTGAATGCCTTTTTTGCCTCCATCTTTATTAGTAAAGCCAATTGTTCCCAGGGTACACAGCTATCTGAGTTGGAAGATGGTGACAGAGAGTGTGATGAAGCCCCTGTAATCCAACATAAGAGAGCCTGCCTGGTAGGGCAGCTACCTTCCAAAGGACTGACTGCAGCCCTCATCTTCCCTGCTGGATTTTGCTTTGGGTCCCCACTGGATCCCACCCGCTGCCTCCTCTGTGTAGAAACTTGTACGGGAAGGGAGTTGCTGTGTGCCCAGATGTGGGCCAAGGCCATGGAGCTGTGAAGGGCATAGAGCTCCCTTCTCCATACCTACCCTACACACACGGTTCATCGCAGGTCAGTGGGGGGCTGATGTGGTGGGGCGTGCTTATCTGTCCTGCAGCCTTTGGTTGTGTGGGACTTGGCTGCTCTGCCACCTGCGAGGCCTCTACCCTGACAGGAAAAACATAGAGCCCCGTGAAGCAGAACCCGAGGGAGGCCCATGCAGATGGGGACCTGTCCTCAGAGGAGCCTGTCTTCCTCAGTAGCCCCAGGGCCAGGCTCAGCAGGATGCTCTGCCCTTGGTACTCTCCCCTCTGCAGGGTATCTGGGACCGGTGCTGTTTAGCGTCTTTGTCGGTGACATGGACAGTGGGATCGAGTGCACCCTTGGCAAGTTTGCCAGCAACACTGAGCTGTGTGGTGCGGTCGACACGCTGGAGGGAAGGAACCTGGACAAGCCTGAGAGGTGGGGCTGTGTGAACCTTATGAGGTTCAACAAGACCAAGTGCAAGGTCCTGCACCTGGGACAGGGCAATCCCAAGCCCAAATCCAGGCTGGGAGGAGAATGGATGGAGAGCAGCCCTGAGGAGAAGGACCTAGGGGTTAACAAGAAGCTCAACACAAGCCAGCAATGTGCACTTGCAGCCCAAAAAGCCAACAGTGTCCAAACAAAAGCAGTGTGAGCAGCAGGGCGGGAGGGGGGATTGTCCCCCTCCGCTCTGCTCTCGTCAGACCCCACCTGGAGCCTGCGTTCAGCTCTGGGGCCCAGCACAAGGACAGGGATGTATCAGAGCGAGTCCAGAGGAGGCCACGAGGATGATCAGAGGCTGCAGCCCCTCTGCTGTGGAGCCAGGCTGAGAGAGCTGGGGGTGTTCAGCCTGGAGAAGAGAAGGCTCCGGGAAGACCTTCCAGCGGCCTCCCAGCGCCTGAAAGGGGCCGGCTGTCAAGACCCGCCCGGCCGGGCAGTGCCGCCCAGAGGCCGCTCCGAGCTGGGGAAATCCCCGCGGGGGAAGGCGGAGACGGCGGCTCTCGGCACTCAGCCGATGCGGGCGGCCGCCGCCATGGGCACGGCGTGAGCGGCGTGAGCGGGGTGAGCGGGGCGGCGGCGGGCACGGCCCCCGCGGGGCGCTGAGGCGACGGGGCCGGGAGGGGACCGGGGAGGTCGCTTGTCCCTGCCGCCGGCCGCAGGCGGCCGTGGCCGGTGACTCAGCGGCTCCGGGGTGGGCCTACGGGGAAGGCAAGGCAAGGGGAGAGCTGTGACTGGGCACGGAGGCGGCCGCCTCAGCGCCTCCCCCGGCGAAGCAAACTGCGACGGAAAGAGAAAACGAAA
This sequence comes from Anser brachyrhynchus, assembly GCF_964034855.1. Lineage (NCBI taxonomy): Eukaryota > Metazoa > Chordata > Aves > Anseriformes > Anatidae > Anser > Anser brachyrhynchus. Next base: position 7,116,042 of record NC_137694.1, read on the forward strand.
GCTGGCAGGGAGGCGGCGGAAATGTAATCCCGGCGGTAAAGGGGACCGAGAGCTTTTCGAGGCCTCCTGGTAGGGGTGTGTGGGTGGGCAGGGGGTCCCCCAGCCCCGGGGGGGGTCCCCCAGCCCCGGGGAGGCTGCTGGGTGCGCCTGAGGAACGGGGAGAGTGGGTGAAACACGGCTTTGCTGCCCTTAAAGGCTTCCTAGTGTGCAGGGAAGGGGATTAAAGCTTCTTTTTATGTTTCATTCCCAGAGGAAGGGGCTCCCAAGGAACGGTTTTAGGCTGAGAGACGTCTCGGTGTTACTCATCCAAGATGTCTCAGGAATCAAATGCCTTATTCATCCAGCCCTCTCTTTCTGGGGGGGAGGTTAATGGGATATAGAGACTTGTGGATGTCTCAGCTTTATTCATCCAGTCCTCTCTCTGAGGGGGTTAATGGGTTATAGAGACTCGTGGGTGTTCTGGAGTAGTGGGGTCGGAGGGATCGGGTGGTCCCTGCATGCTATGACTGGATGCACAGCTCGTCCAGGTGAAATGAAAGTGTCGTATTTTCTTTCTAAGTAGCTATTTGGCAAGAAATCATGTTTTTCTCATTACTGACCTTGTAGTGGTCGCTTCAGAGATGTCCAGCAAGGTGCAGAGCCGTCCTGCTGAAAATGGAGAGCATCCCAGGAGCAAAATGGAAAACGGGACGGACGGTGCGGCTGCCCCCACCCTCAGCACATACACACCAGAAGAGATGGTACAGCAGATGAAAGAACTGATCACTGAGAACAACGAGTTAAAAGGTGAATGTGAATGCAGATCTGTCTTGAAATGCAAAAGGAGTCTCTTCTGCAGTTTGTTTGTTTGTTTTTCTTTTCCTGCGGGTATGAATTCTGTGCCCTTGCTGGATGACGTTTTATATCTGGGTAGCATTCACTGTACAAGCAACTCTGCAAGTGGCAAGGCCAATTGATAGGACACATCAAGTTGAATCAGTATGGAAGATTAGGGGGAGAACAGCCCAATTTATGAGTGACTTAATTGCTTCAGAACGACACACACAGTCAGAATTGCATTGTGTATTTTAGGAGATTTTGCTCATCAGCCTTTAAGAGCTTTTTTTGGATTGTATTTTAGAATGGTTGAGCATCTCCATTACAGATAGACTAACAATTTGTCATAGCTACATCAGCAAAGTGGATAGGTAGTCCACGACATCCAGAATAGTTCTGGTTAAGATATTCTCTGAAAGGTGCTGAATCCTCTCAGGTAGCGAGGGGAATTGAAGCAGACTGTTCTACACTGTGTGTAGTAACCGCTTCGAAAGTTTAGTTGTGGTAGCACCTTCTGTGCTTCAAAAGGAAGTAACAGTCATAGCTTGGTCTATCTGGGAGAGACCATTAGATTTCTCTGAAAATGCCTAATGATTTAAGCCTTTTAGGTGAGAAAGCTTTGTTTCTCGATCCCAAAATCTTAGGTGTTAGATGCATATATTTTTTTTAATGGTTAGAGCAAAACCCAAGGGGTTTGGGGATTTTCTGCATAAAAGACAGAGGTACCTAACTATTTATATAGTAACAGAGCATAAAGTCATGTGTCCTGTGTGCTGTGATTTTAAGTCAGTGTTCAAGTTCCATCTGAATCATTTTTGGACCTGGTGCAAGTTCTCTGCCTTGGAGTCCCATGAGTATCTGGCAGGAAAGTCGCTTCGAGGAGCACCTCTGGTATTCTGCTAAAAGGTCCTATGCCATATAAGATAATGTTTTAGGGCCATAATTGCAGCTGTTGTAACTCATACCTTGCAAAATGGCATCAAGACATAAGGGCAGTTACAGGAATATACAATGTACAAAAGATTTTCAAGCAACTGGCTTTGAGAATGTTGCTTTAAAAAGCAAGTTTGAAATCCTTTTGTTGGCTTCATAAAAATACTGTAAGCATTTTGCTATAATGAGACTGGTGCTGTTACATACTGACTCACTGACTTTGTTACATAAAACATGCCTTCCCAGTCAGGGTGAGCTGACCTTGCTATAAGTTATCAGTTACATTTTTTTTTCAACATTTTAAATCAAATCTTAACTGAACGTTCAAGCAGAGGATGGTTGGACATATTTGAGACTTTCAATTTGATAGCATCTGCTTTCATGCACTATTTTACCAGTCTAGAAAATCCGCTTTCCCTGCTGACTGTCATTAGTTTCATAATCTCCGCTCAGTAGTTTCATTTGGGTTCATCATGCACATAACACATGCAGCAAGATAACGAGAACTTCTTGTGAGCAATACTTCTTGCTTGCACTTCTTAGCTTCGGAATAATTCAAGGAGTGAGAGAGTGTGGGCATGTTATTTCAGCAATGGTTTTAATAGTATTTATTAAAGTGTTAAGAAGCTGTAGTAAGTTTTGTTTCAGTTCACTATCTAAGACACATGAGAAGGAGGTTTGCATTTCAAACCTAATTACTGCTTACCCGTTTGATACTGAAGAATGCTGAGCCCATGTAGAGGAAATCTGCTGTTTCATTGACATGTGTTACTGTGAATCAATGACTTGTCTCTGGCTATCCTTTAGAAGCCATGAAGTTGCATAACCAAGCTATGAAGGAGCGATATGAGGAACTTTCCATCTGGCGAGAGAAGCAGAAAGAAGAACGAGAATTTTACGAGACAAAGTTTAAAGAAGCAAAGCAGTGCCTGCTAGCCAAGTGCATTGAAAATGAACAGCTACAGCAACAGCTTCAGAGCTTAAAGGAAAGAGAAGAAGGAGCTGAAATGGTAAATAAGGAAATGCTTGGATTGACATACTTTGAAATTAATGAAAGGAGCTTTTATGCCCCTTCATCATACTGTGAGGTTTGGAGTTTTGTTAACGTTCTCCATTTTTATCCTTATGCTGTAACAGGTAGTCTTGGCCTGACTTATTTTATGAAGTGAGTCTTCTCAGAGTGTGGTAACAGAACATAGTGCCACACCTGAGATAATTACCATTTTAATAATAATTAATAATAACAGTTAACATTATCAACATTACAAATCAGAAATGAGCATTTCTTGGCAACTTACCATTCTTTATCTTGTTTACTGTTCGGTTGGCTTCATCCCTCCCTTTCCTCCTTAGATTCTTTCTCAGGAAAGTTTGATTGCTTTGTTTTTGTCTTTCCGGTGGGAAGTTGGCATGTAAGCAAAAAGAAAAAAAAACCCAACAACCTGCCATCTATTTTTATATCACAGAATCACTGAATTGTAGGGGTTGGAAGGGACCTCCAGAGATCATCGGGTCCAACCCCCCTGCCAAAGCAGGTTCCCTAGAGCAGGCTGCCCAGGTAGGCGTCCAGACGGGCCTTGAATATCTCCAGAGAAGGAGACTCCACAACCTCCCTGGGCAGCCTGTCCCAGGGCTCCGTCACCCTCACCGTGAAGAAGTTCTTTCGCATGTAGGGGTGGAAGTTCCTGGGCTCCATTTTGTGGCCATTGCCCCTTGTCCTGTCCCCACAAACCACTGAAAAGAGGTTGGCCAAATCCCTCTGTCTCCCACACCTCAGGTATTTATACTTATTGATGAGATCCCCTCTCAGTCAGTCTTCTCTTCTCCAGGCTGAACAGACCCAGGTCTCAGCCTTTCCTCACAGGGGAGATGCTCCAGGCCCCATATATCTTTCTCCACTCATGAAAGCCTTTTTACTAAGGTTCAGATTAGATTTGTTCTTCAGCTGCTCTATTTCAGTCTGACTGAGCTTTCTCCCTCTGTGTTACCTTTGGCTCTGTAGCAAGTAGTTTCTAATGTTGCAGGTGATTGCTTAGCAGTCAGATAACACCAATTCGCAGGTAGTACTGAGTAGTCTGTGGACAAAGCCTGTTAGAACAAAACCTGCTTTGTGTCCCGCATTGTTATGTGAAGAGATGATTAACGAGAAGTTTCACGCACAGCCAAATCAATCAATACTGGCAGATGGTGCAGAATGAATGTGGATTCTCTGTTGCCTGCTGGAGGATGAGTGTATCAGCCTTTCCCTCCACAGGGTCACTGGTAGGCTTTCCTTTCCTCTCATGACTGCCTATTTTATGGAACTCTGTTAGAAATCTCCCAACATGTAAATTTAAACTGGCCGATGAGTTCGAAAGTTGTGAAGGGTATAAGGGAAGTCATGTATAAACATGTGATTGTGCAAGTGTGACTGTGTTAGGAAACCAGGCTAAAAGTCGTGTTTCAGGATTGTGTTCCAGGGAAACTCAGAATTTCATAAATCTGAAATTTTAAGGGGAGGTAGGGGATTTATTCTGCCCATACCTGTTTCAGAACTTCTTGTGCTTCAGATACTTAAAGTGTGTTACTGACAGAGTGATCCAACCTGCCTGGGCAATCCGACTAAGTAAAAATAAATCTCTTAATTATCTCATCTGTAAGAACTCCATAAAGCAATTCTTGATTCTTTAGTGATTTTTGCAGTTCTATCAGTCAGTGATAATTTCATTTAGATAGAAACATTTCACTTCTGACTATGATTTTCAGGCTGACAGTGTCATCTAAGCCAAAATGGTTTTCTCTCTTGAAGACTTTAGCTATACTTTAATTGAATTATCTTTTTTTTTTTTTCAAAGCACTAAAAAAAATTCTCCTAATCTTCTAATTTTCTCCTAAGGAGAAAAAAAAGTCTAATTTCTCTCCTCTCACCTCTATTTTTGACTCTTTACTGAGATGGATTATAGTCCCTTGCTACTGCTAAGTGACGTGCCCATTTCACACAAAGCAAATCACAGATGTATACTGTTGCTTTCCTTAGTGATAAAGCAGTATTCATAGGAGAGTTTCTCTCAAAACAATACCCCTGAGAGCACTGGTGGCAATGAAACTCTCTCTTCTTCACTGGAGCTGACTCCTGTTGCAGCCTTTTATAGCCTGAGCACAAAATCACAGTGAGTCGTGTGTAAGGAAGTATTGCAAGATGAGACACTGTCATCATGGCAAGAGTTTGGAGATTTGGCGTGAATGATAGGTTAGAATGTAATTCCAACTCCAGGAATTGTTCAGAATTTATACTGATGGCATGTCATATAATAAAGCATTACCAAGAGATAGAAGAATTGGATTACAAAACAGGGAAGAAACAAACTCCAGGGAGAGTTTCGTAAGGGGGAGAGGCATCTAAAGGAAAGGGAGAAGAAAAAGAGGCTTCCTGGTTATGTGGGGGCTTAAGAGAGGGTTTTGAGGATCCTGAGGAAAGAGAAGAGGCAGAAGGTGAAGGAGACAGTCACAACTAGAAGGAGAGATTAAGTTTGGGAAACTCTGAGGGATAGAGATTGTGGAATGGGAGGGATGTAGAACTTGGTGTGAAGGTCACGGATATAGGCAGAAATTTATACGTGGATGTGGAGTACAGAGAGGGAGTTTTAAGAGTTTTAAGGTGGTAGAAGGCTGAAAGTGGTGTATACAGAAAGTCTCTTTGCCAACTGGTCTTTTCTCCCTAGAACCTTAGGTAGATTTGGAAAAAGAAATAAGGATATGGGAAAAAAAAAAGAGAAGAAAAAAGTATAGGACGACTGAGACCCTACGTGGCAGTGAGAGGCATAGATTCAGACAAAGATTTACATCCTAATTATCCGTGCATTCAGCAGACCAGGTCCATGGTTTCCAGAATTGTGATACTCATCGCTTGATAAACCTGGTTGCACAGTTTATGCTTCTTGCTGTCTAGTGAACCAAAGCATAGCTTAGGGATCTCTATACTGGATTTTTCCAGGCAAAACTAATCAGAGAAGTAGGGCAAAGGGACACCACTGTTACGTTCAGGCTCTGTACTCCTTGTCTGCTGTTTCCTGTTTGTTGGCTAATGCAGGTTTTTGTTTATCCCAGGAGGGCTGCGTGGCTCCTGAGAAGGAAGCGAAGCAGCTCAAGTCCCAGGTGCAGCGGCTCCAGGCTGAGAAGGCAGATCTACTAGCCATCATTTCAGAACTGCAGGTCAAGCTGAACATCTCAGCAGAGGACTCTTTCGTGGAGATTGGGATGAATGTAAGTGAGGGGAATAAAAAGGACACGGTGAGCTGCAGCCAGAAACTTTGTTTCAAGCTTGGTTCTCATTTTTTTGCAAAGTGATTTTTTCTTCTGTGTTCCCTAGAAGCACAGAAATCTGTTTTTTTTCTACTCTTCTTGTATCTGAGAAATCTTTATAGGCAAAAAGTGAAATGTGAAAATGTGGGTCTCTGCTACCCCTGTAATAGCACATCCCTCTCTGGAAAAAAGTACAACAAGAAATTAAGAGAATTTAATTAAAAATTCTTCGGAGTTGTCAGAGAAAACTTCAGACTGCAGGAAAGCTTCAAGGATGCCTTCTCCTTTTTTGCTACAAAGAGTTCCCTTTGGACTACAAAGGTCATGGATGAGTTTTGCAGTGGGAAAGAAGAGTGGTTCTCTTGGCAGGCAGGAGACTGAGTGGTTTTTAGGCTTGCATTCAAAATCTATTGGCAGTGCTGTTGCTGTGTCATCTTTACAAGAGAGAATGGCCATGGAAATTGTTGATGAAAGGAGAAGGCCAAATCTCATTGTTGTTTCTCTTCTCTGATCAGTCCTGAAGAGATACAGGGAAAGGCATGTGAAGTATTTAAGTTAACGTGAAACTGGTATGTAGGAGTTTTGTGTTTTATTTATTTTTTATTGCCACCGCAGTATTTTTTCCTGGTTTTCTTCCTTCCTTAAGTAAATAAAACTATGTACCGGTTAGTCCAGATACCAAGCTAATAGTTTGGTTTTTTTTTCTTTCTTTCTTAGGAAGGAGAAATAAACAGAGCTGCAAAAGAAAATCAAGATAATAGTGGTGAAGTGCCCAGTAACGTCGCTGTCTACATGTATGTAGATTCTCGAGTGATTCAAACTTCTGCAATGTGTTTTGCTTTCAATGTAAGGGAAGTTTTTTTTCTAGAGGAACGTGTAGTAAATCCTGTTTTTCTGTGGCCTTGCATCCTTCCACTGCAGTAGCTCTACCTTCTGACCACGTTGAAAAGACCCCCAGCTCTCTGGCGTTTTTCCCTCCTGTTTTCACTAGCTGATGAGAGAGTGCGTATTCTGGCCAGTTGGCCGGGCATTTATGTACGAGCAGACTTGCCAACTGCCTGCTACTTTTCAGGTTTTTAAGGGAGGCCAGAAAGAAAAGATAGAGGCTGCAGGGACGCCCTCCCATCTAGTCACTCTGGACTCGAATAGAGTCATCTACCCGATTCTAATGATATTGGTAAGAATCAGAGGATTTGTAGCCTTTCATACCTGATCCCTGCCCATTCTGCTTGCGTGTTGTTTGTATTAATTTGATCATAGTGGGGCAGGCAGACAGTGCAATGGCATAGTCCTTGTTTTTCAGGGTACTAGGCTTAAGATATCAGCGTTCTGTTTAAGTTACTTCTCAAAATCTGATCTTTACGTCAGCTCCAGGGCACAAGGGACTTTCTTGCCCCTAGCTGAACCTTTACTCCTCATGGACACAGACAGCTGATACTATAAAACTTTCCATTTGGGATACTGCCCAATGTAGCAGCTAGGTGCTTGGGGCTGAACTGTCTCATTTACTTTGTGGCCTTGCTTTTGGAAGGGAAGGATATAGAAAATGTTTGGGGCAAAGCAGGCTGGAAAGCTGTGCTCTGCATGCGTGTTTTCCTTTGAACTCCGTCACTGCCTGCTTCAATGCAAAGGAGATCAGCATTTTAATGTAATAACGTAGAAAACTTGACCCTCAGTATGCGGTTAAGCAGCTGAAGGCAAAAAACCAGTTATGGTCAAGTTATGAAACAAAGAGATGCTGACCGCAGACAGGCTGCAAGCATTCAGGTTGTCATGAGCAATGGCTTGTGAGAACACTTTGATTATTAGACAATAATCTCTGTGGGACCTGCTTCCCTTCTTATGAGCGTCAGAGCCATGTCTACAAGAACAGGGGGTATATATACCTCTCTCAAAATTTCCTGTGGCACCACGTGTCTTTGTCCAGTACTGAAACCTTAGACCGGTGCTCTTAACAGCTTCAGAGAAATGTGATCCACTCAGGACAGGTTTATTTCTGTAAGAGCAGGCCGATGCACTAAAAATCCCCTGATAAAAGTTATTTACTTAATATATCCTGGCTGAACGCTGTCTTTGGGGTACTGAATTTTGCTTACCAAAGATACCAGGCTCTCAGGAGCACATACAGCACTATGCTTTACTTTCTTTTCTGAATTACAAAACTGAAGTTGTAAACACGTGCTGTTTTCCAGCTGAGCTTCTGAAATGTGTAACCTCTATCTGTTACCATATAGTTTGTGAATTTCAACGTTCTGTCTGGATGGACATGAAAGTGGAGGTAATAGAATGCAGTATTTTATCTCAGAAAATTAACTTAGTTTATTTTTTCAGAGTGTTTTTTATTTGCTTTGGTTTGTTTCTGTGGTAGCATATGCAATTTTCCAAAGAGCTGTAGAATATGATGGAGGCAAAATATTGAAGGATTTTTTTTGTCTGGAAAAGAAAGTAATTCCCAATGTCCATTGTTGGTGGAGCATGCCTTCTTCTCCTGGAAAGGAATGAGACAAAGATAAGAAATGTTGCATATTTCAGTGGAAAAAGAGTTATTTTGGGAACATACAGCAGCACTTAGCAGAAGGGGATGCAAAGTAGGTCAGAATAAAGGCACTGGGTTTTGTATTGTCTTGACTGTTTTTGTTTCCTTTGCTTAAATACCAAATTGTTCCCCCAGCCTGATGAAGGGACAGTCTGAGCACTGCACACGCTCAGGGACTGGGGCTACTGGTTTGTGGGCAGGTCGTGGTTCTCAGGAATGAGCTCTTTGCTCAGAACGTTGCTTTTCAGCACTGTGTGAAACTGGCCTTTCAGATCAGGTCCCAGAACCAGGGGGTGAGGAAGTGCCCTAATAAAATCATAGCTGTTGTTACTTACCTCTCGTTTGGTTTGCAGCAGGGGCAAATATGCAGATGAGTCCAAGAATTTGGAATCGGAGGAGCTAACTGTAAGCCAGCTGCTCTGCTGCCTTAGAAATGAAACTCAGAAAAGAGAAAAACTTGAGAAGGAGCTGCAGGATCACAAAGAGAGGTACGAAATGGTGCACTGTAATATTTTAAGCTGTTTTCTTTCAGGGCTGCTGCTGCAGTTACCAAGTCTGTGGCTGATGGGAGACAAGCTGAAATATCAGTATGACCTGGATGGGGAATTTCCTGAGTGCTCACTAGTAATAATTTCTTTTTGTCATAGCTCTGATAGGGATAAACCACAAGTTCCGTTCTGTGAGCAAAAGAGTTTCTCTGTCTTATTACCTCCTGTAGCATCACAGATCAAGACAAATTACCTGTTGCCTCTTGGGTTTCAGCTTTCCGCAGGTGATGTCAGAACAATATGAGAATGAGCTGAGGATGTTCTTTCTGCTCACTCCTCTGTCATTATTTGCTTTTATATGAAGGCAATTTTTGTATCTACGTGCGGGGCTTAACCAAATCACCCTGTATAAAGCAGGGATTACAGTTCTCTTTGTGCTATTGGCAGGCTACGTTTAGCAGTGTGAGCTTGGCAAAGCTCCTTGGAAATGTCTACGATGATTTTAATTCCAAACTTACCTAGGAGAGCATTTTTGCAGTGAGACCTGCATGAGGGTCCATCACAGCTCAGTTATGTACGTATCAGCATGACTGTTCAGGCGTGTACAATTGCCCAAGCAGTAGCTGCTCCAAATCCCCAGTTTGCAGAGGCAGAGTAACACTTCCTGGACATTACTTGCTATGAAAGGTTAGTGGCTCAGTAATTGTTTTGACGTGGTCTTCCTAGAAGAGGTAATGAGCCAGAGCCAAATGATTCTTAGAAATCTCAGCCTCTGAAAATATCGGAGGAAAATAGAGGCAGTGGTAGTCATTGGATTCAGTGAACAGACTGACCGGTTTTCAGAGAACTAGCAGTTTTGGGCTGTACCAAAAATTGATCGGTGACTAAATTGACCAGCGACTGAATGTCACTGTCCTTCACCACACATGCAGACTTGTACATCCACTGTAATTAAATATACATGCTGGGGGTCCTGCATTCATCAGGAGGCCCCACGACTGTGCCGGCTTTCCTGCATGTCTGGACTTTCAGCTCTGCCCCCATTCGTGGCTGTGATGTTAGAAAGGCAGTACATCACTTGCATGAAAACCTTGAACAGTCACAATGTACATATTGAACGGGATTCTTCTGTTTTCCAGAATTTCAAAGCTGGAGAATGAAACAAGCAACTGCCTGGAGAAAGGGACACAAACTGACCAGGAAGAAGAGAGTACAGAGGCTGTAAGTATCTGTCCTCCTGAGCTGAGTTTTAACAGCATACAACTTACGTGTTGAGACCAACAACTTCAGGGTCTACATTTGCACTTTCTGTCAGAGAGCAGGGGGCAAATGTCCTGCACGAGCCATGGAAGTGAATTTTGAACTCTCCAATCCATATCTTATAGGTGGTTCCAAATTACACCAGCCACGCAGAAGGGGTAAGATTGATGGCCAAGAATTAGGGAAGTGTGGCATAACTTCAGGTGCACCTCATTGTCCTGGCCATGCCCATTAGACAGAGAAGGATGCAGTCATTTCTGTCCCCACAAAATCTTCTAAACCGGATGAATTTTCCAACTGCAGACTAGGTCAGCTTTTAGATAAGAATCCACTGACAGCCAACTGTAAAACAGACTTTAAATGTGTAGCTTATATGGTGCTTGGCTTGATTTTTTCATGGGTCAGGTGAGTTGCAGTGCAATGGGGGTGTGTAACTATCTTGGGTTGTGACACAGATCCAGGCAAATTTAGTCCTGATGTTTTCACTTAAGGCTTTGAATGGATTTTGGGGTTGGGATTCAGCTCCGGATTCAGACATCTAAATTTATGTGCCTACAGTTGTAGGCCTCTCCGTGTGGGGTAAGTGTGTAAAAATCACAGAGTCCCAGGATGGCTGAGGTGGGAAGGGACCTCTGGGTCCGTCTGGTCCCACCCCTGCTCCAGCAGGGCCACCCCGAGCAGGGTGCCCAGCACCACGTCCAGGTGGGTCCACGATCTCCAAGGAGACCCCACAGCCTCTCTGGGCAGCCTGTGCCACTGCTCTGTCACCCCCACAGCACAGAAGTGCTGCCTGGTGGTCAGATGGATCCTCTTGTGTTCCAGTTTGTGCCCTCTGCCCCCATATCCTGGCACTGGGCACCACTGAACAGAGCCTGGGAAGCTCCCCTAACAGTAGAGATCCATTCAGGGTCAGTGCAACTGCAAAAGACAGACAGCTAAGAATGCCTGTGTGTGAGGCAGCGTGGGTTATCTGAGGTGCTGCGTGTGGCTAGCAAATATGATACGGGATCTGCTGGAGACCTGTGTCCTTCCAAAGGCCAGGACAAGTATTCTAGGGCAGGGCTGGCTTAATTAACCAGTTCTTCTTGTACCAGCTCGTGGTCAGGCCAGAAGGTGTCCTTTCTGTGGAAGGCAGATGATGTCTCAGTTAATTCTTTACAGTATTTTTATCTCAACTTTGCCTTAATTACAGTTTGAGCCCCGTGCTCCTTACCTAAGGGCTGATATCGACGTCAGCATAGTGGCATCCTTGTGGCAGCACTCATTCTTTCCATGTGTGTGCTGTTGAATATGCTGTTGTATATGCCCCTTCAGAGGGTTCTCGTCAGCTTAGTTCATGTTTTCTCCCTCTGTTGTAAAATGTAGATATTTAATGAAACAGTGTATGGTTGTGGTGTGGACTCTGAGGACTCCGCAGTTGGAAGACATCCTGGGGAGAGAGGGAAGTGTTTCTCAAACCTGCTTTACTCTGTTTGGAGAGTGAGGAGTGGCTGGGGTAGAAGAGGCTAGAGAACATCTGCCAAACACTCACGTGGATACTAACTCAAGCCAGGTCTCCTGAGATGAGGCATCTTAAAGCACCGCTGCAGTTATTGCTCTGCCATCCCTGGAAGGCTGCTTGCAAACTTCCCAGAAACAGACCTAGAAAGCTGTGATTTTGGTGTTCCTCTTTCCTGAGCTAGGAAGTGGTTGTTGGAGAGAGACAGCCCGTACTGTGCGATGGGATTTTTTGAGTCACCTTAGTCTTTTCTTTCAGCAAGATTGCTTCCCAGAAGTATGCAACGATAGTGTCCCAATTAAGTAAGATATCTTGAATTTTGATGGCTTTCGTGAGGGAGCAAAAATTCACAGTGCAGCTTTATTAGAAGTCAGACTCTTGCCAGTGATACATGGTTTCATTTGCTGGCATGCTTTCTGTTAAAGAAATTGCTGCTGATGTCTAGTTTTCTGCAAATTGAAATGCCATCACCTTACAGAAATGAGCGCTTTCCTCCATGAGTATGATTGGATTAGCTGGATTGCTCAATAACATATTTTTGTGGCTTGCTTTGAAGCTATGCTGGTAGACAAAAGATCTCCTTTTGCTTCGAAGTTAGAAAAAGCATAGAGCAATGTGGTTTGTGTTCACACCATCAAGTTCAGTCCCTTTTGATTGGTATGACTGGCGAATGGCGTTGGCAGCTTATGGAGGGTGACCTCTTCAACACCCGTCAGTAGACAGTTGTGTTCTGTCCACCTGTCAGTCTCACTGGCTCTGTTCCACACTTCTGCTGGGAGATAAAAGCTGGAAGTGCTCACAGGTCGTCGTGGATGAACAACTTCTGTTGCTTCAGTTGCCTGGTGAAGTGGTGGACTTTCTCTGTTACAAAAGTGAAAATTTTCTTCAAGGATGTACGACAGCAGCAAATTCTTGATACACCTGGTATCTTTTTCAGCCACAGCCACCTAGCTCGCTCCCAAGCTGGACTGGGGACTTCCCATGCATTTGAAAAGATAAAACATTTCCAACGAAAATTCGAGTATGAGGGACAATTACACTGATGCTAGTGTGATGATAAGATCTTGATGTTTCTTTAGGAAAGCTCGAGGATGTGCCTTGAGAAACCACAAAGCAGCAGGAGGCAAAGGTTTCGTCTCTCCTAGAGTGTGGGAGTATATTTTAGCAACTGAAACCCTGAAGTGTTTCAGGAGGAGTGAACTGCTCCTGTTTCTTTCCTCCTACTACTTTTTGCCCGTCTTTTGGATCTTTCGGTGCTCTTGGTCTGAAGCCCAAACAAGAGGGCCAGAGACTCACAACAAAACTGGTAATCTCAGAACCGCCTAGGTTGGAAAAGACCTTCGAGATCATCAAGTCTGATTAATAGTTGTACTAGAAATCATTTTCTTCTTGATTTGCAAAGTAGATTCCTGAAGGAATGGTAATGGAGTCATCATTTGTTTTTATTTTTTTTTCTGCTACAAAAAGTTAGAGCCGTAGACTTCCAGTTCTGTGACGCTCATGTGTTGTGTGGCAGAGGCTGGCGTGTTTAATCCGCCTCCTCTAATTCTCTGCTTCCAAACTGCTTCTTCCATTCTACACCTGCTGTCACACCTCTTTCTGAAGAGCTTACTGATGGTAGGAAACTAACCTACCTAAGGATACCCATGTGTTTATATTTCTTTGACAGACTAACTGCTGCTTAGAGGAGTGGCAGTAATCACTGACTCTGTCTGCTTTGCCCACAGGTTTTAAATGATGAACTCTGTTACACACCTGTATTCTAGACAAAAGCAATAGAGATGTCTTAGAGTCACGCATACCTTATGACAGCGTTAAGTCAAAATGGGGTTCTGCCACATTTAGGAATAATTGCTAACTGTGAGGCCTTGCAGAAGCAGCCTTACTATTGAACATAAAGTATAATGATGCAGACTGATTCGTGCCGTTTTCTCTAGAAAAAGAAAACTTCTAACCAGTACTTCCTGGTTAGATGTCTTAGTTAGCTTGCAATTTTTCTATCTATAATTGTCCATGTATAATTTTCCTTATTTTTTCTCTAAAAGGTTGGCAGTGAAGTAGAAACCCTGAATACTCAAGTTTGCGCTCTGTTTAAAGAGCTTCAGGAGGCCCACGCGAAGTTAAAAGAAGCAGAATTGATTCAGAAGAAGCTTCAAGAAAAGTAAGGTTCAGAAGAACAAAAGTTTTGCTGTGACACCCAGTAAATATTTGTGTGACAACTCCCACCTAGGGAAACTCACTAGCTCTACAAATACCAACTTAAATATCTGTCTCATAGAAATGCTGTAAAAGATTGCTCCTTCTTTGTAAGTGGAGATGAAAGTACAGAAATGCAGAAATTGTCAGCAAATCCCAGCTGCCAACCTAGTTCTACAAATAGAACCCCACTGCCTGGAATTTGATCATTTGGGTTTTAATCCTTCCTGTCATAAAGACGAGTCTTTCTTGTTTCCAGCTTCAAATAACCAATCCGTGTGCTAGTCTTAGGGGAAGAAGCTGAGGGACCTAGTTACAAGCCTTTTCACATGAACTGTCAGTGCTTTTGAAGATTATTGATCCTGTAGGTCATAAAAAGTGGTTACAAGAACCTCACTGTATTTGCTTAGTTTTCTGTCAAATTCCAGTTCTTTGAAATTCATACTAGTAAGAAAAAAAGCATTAGGTTTAGTAGTTTTATTTTCTGATGGTTGTGTACAGATTTATCTTGTATTTCTTTTTTCTTCATCAAAATAAGCCTTTCAAATGATTTTTTTTTTTCCTACAACACCCACTTGTTCCAAATCATCAGGAAAAGGGGAACAGGGTGGATCAAGCTTTTTCTTTTCTCCGTTGTTCTGTCAGGTGCCAAGTACTGGAAAGAATGAACTCAGCTGCTGCATCAGAATTGGAGGAGAAGCAGCAGCTAATATACACCATCAAGAAGCTGGAGCTGCAGGTGGAGAGCGTGCAGGCAGAGGTCAAGCTAGAACAAGCCAAGACACAGGAAGAAAAGTGAGTATGACTTGGTTTTGTATCTTGGGGAGACATTGCCACTCCCTTTCGTGTGCAACATGAAGGAGTGTGAAATGTCAGCGTAAGCTGTACGTAAGTGTGTAGGCTGAACTGTCTGCAGGTACTGTCGGCTGCTGGAGAAGCTGCTCATTACCTGGTCTGTGTCTGGTTCTTCTCCTGAGGAATTCTCCATCACTTGAAGTCTCTAAATCAAGACATCAGTGTTTTCCTAAGAGAGGTGTTAATTTGGAACGGAATTGGTGAACTTGATATAAAGGTATTGGGTGATGGATTCTTCAATCTGAAATGCAGACAAATCAGTAAGGGCATCTGTTTGGACTCAGTCCAGGGATGAGCAGCACACAACTTCCTGGAAGAGAGATGTTGAGAGAATGGAGCACAATTTTTTCTCATCAGAAGTACAGATTAATTTGCAAAGAGATGAGTTATTTTTTTCTAAAGACTGATAGATTTAGATTTGTGTATACATGTCTAACTCTTAAAACCCTAGGAAATTGAAATTTTACAAGGAAGGAAAATAGCCTTCAACTGGGACAAGCAGGATAGTTTTGCAAAATGCAAGATGGTAAAAAGAGCACCAGATCTTTCAAAGAACTTCTAAGTGTTTCAAACTTTTGCCTCTTTCCTTTTCAAAAACAGGACAAGATACAGTAACTTGCAGGATGCATACAACAAAATCCTTCCTGAACTCACTGAAGCAATGAAAACAATCAGTGAAATGAAAATCAAAGAGGTAAACTCATCACCAGGAGAAATCATAATGAATTAGGGGGGAGTGGGAAGGGATGTGAGAATGTATCTGGGAACAAATTCAGGCAGGAAACAGTTGTGATCCCTTCATATAATATAGTGTGCAACGTAGCAGCGTTGCTCTGAGAAAAATAGATTCTGTGCTGTCAGTTACGGAAAACTTACTGCACATCAGTACTTACATGGTGTTTTCTAGATATGGTTTGATCTGCAGTGCAGTATGAAGTGCAGTCCTTGGAGATAAGTGATATGCAAAGCATATGTGTGTTCCCACAGCATAGTTTGTAAATGTAGGAGGGTAGAGCTCTAAACATTTTTGTATTCTTATATAGAATGTCTACCATAATAGGTCCTCTTCATAACTGAGGCTCCATGTAAGTGCCAGATTTTGGAAAGTTTCCTTTGGAGTGTCCATTAGGGAGTTCTGTTTTGACTTGATACAATGTAGTTTGAAAGCTCAAAAAGAATTTATAAATTGAAAGGTCAGTCACTGCTTCTGTCTTAGTGCAAGTTGCTTTGATGGCCGTGGAGTTGAAATCTTTTCCAAGGGCAGGAGGAGTAGGTAGCAAACTTCCACTTCAAGCAATGTCATATTCTGAGTTCATCTCATAATCATAGTTCCTCCTTGCAGCTGGACAGAGTGGATAAAGCTGTGGTGGAAGAACTGAATGCGAAGGTGTTGCTGGCAGAACAAGCCCTTGCAGCAAAGCAGCTCCAGATGGATGAAATGAAGCAGATAATTACGAAGCAAGAGGAGGACCTTGAAACCATGGCTGTGCTGCGTGCTCAGGTATGAGTTCTCCTTTGAAATTGGCTAGTTCCTCCATACACTATTCAGAAACCAGAAGGAGCTATTTAATGTCTCAGTCTGGAATATTGTGTGTGTGTTTCCTCAGTTCCAAAGCACAAATCCCTTACTCATCCTACAGATCCCTGCAGAGCCTGTACCACCATGTCCTGCAGTTCTGGAGAGTACACTGGAGTATGGCACAACAAATAAAGGCTGGGAATAGATGTGTTTTCATATTTAAAACTACTGTTTTAAGAATCACTGCATATGTTTTAGGGTTTATTTATTCAAACCTAACACTGTGTGTAAACAGCGTCTAAAAAGGGTTTGCCTCACATTTAAGGCAAAGGGAAAAAAAAAGGCATCTTGGTCTGGTTCCACTATCTGTGCCACCAATTTGTCAGTGTCACAGGTCAAGTCACCTCTTCACTGCTGTTCTGCACCTTGTTTCAGCTTCTACATCAGTTGCACAGTCCCAGATAAGACCCTTGAAGTCTAAATGGAGAAGCTACCAAGTCTTCTTCACCTTGTATGCAGTGCAGCTGGGTACTTTGCAGTACATAGGTGCTTCAGGAGTGTTTTAAGTAGATGCAGGCTATGATACGGGTTTACTATTTTGGCATGTAATATATGACTTGGTTCAGTCTATGTTACAAATTCTCAGCACGCTTCAATTTCTCTGATCAGATGGAGGTTTATTGTTCCGATTTCCATGCCGAGAGGGCAGCAAGAGAGAAGATCCATGAGGAGAAGGAGCAGTTGGCCGTCCAGCTGGCATACCTGCTAAAAGACCAGCAAAACCTTGAAGATCTTGGCCGGTGAGAACAGACTTTGGCTGAGCCATCTTTGGATTGTCTCGTTATCCCACATGCTGGAGATGAACAGTGTTATATTTTTAGCATCTCAGTAGAAAGGCAAACAAGTTTGTAGACATGTATTTCTTGGTTAATTTGAATTTTAAAAGGGAAAAGAAAATGAGTTGGCTGACTTCTCTAATTTAGTTTTGTGAAAGAGTCTCAGAAGCACAGTAGCGTAAGGCACGTCAGCTCTGACTTGGATACCTCAGCAAGATTCCACTTTGGATGACTCATATTTGGTACCTTCTCCTTGCTGATTCAGTTGAATTTCTTTGGATTCCGGCCTCAGTTTTAGTGGTGAATCTGCAGCTAAGCTTGCTGGCATGTGTGCCAGGGATATGTGTTGCTTCTCCAAGTAGTAGTAATAAGTGAGCATATGCAGCTTCAAGTACTGTCATGCCCTGTAGTTGCACCGTTTTAGCACTCTTAGCTGTAAAATACAAGAAAGAACTATTAACCATGTGTTCTCCACTCATCTTGTGGAAGCCCTGGATACAGGAAGAGTGACCAGAATTTGAAGAATCAAATTACATGTCAGGTTAACGGCCCTCTGAACCCATTATCTTGTATAACTTGCTTTTCTACTTTAATCTGATTTGCAGTTTGCCTTGAGTGGCTCAGAGCCCTTGGAGTTTTCCAGAGGAGTGTCGCCTGGATTCCTGAGTGTGTAGCTGCCTAAATCCTGCTGGTGTCAGTTGTTTGACCCTGATTTCAACAGGCACTGTCTCACAAAGCAGCAGTGTTTCTAGGTCCTGTGTCACAAAGCAGCAGTTGTGAACTAAATGCATCATTTGTTAACATGAGTTACTTGCAAATCTCCTGAATTATTTTGAATCCTCTTAGCTTTTCTGGATGCAAAGGGAAGATACCTTCTGTTCAGCCTTCTTTTTCAAAGTCCTTTTAATTGACTTATTTTTTTCTCCTCAGAAACTCTTTGGCGGAGATGCAGAATCGCCACGGAGCCAGGGCACCAGAACGGGAACAGTCACCTCGCCTTGTCCAAAGAGGTACCGTAAGCACCCTCCCCAGCTCACGGGGCCGGGCCCTGCTGTGTTCAGTTTAAAACAGCTTTGCTTGGCTGCAAGCTGCTCCCCAACTCCCTTATGGCTGTTCTGGCAACTGGGTAGCTGCAGAGAGTGTGATTCTCTGGCTATTGGGAGCAAGCAAGTCCTCTTTGAACTATTGCGCAAAAAGAGTGGAAAAATCAAGTAATGTAACAGGTAATCATTTATCTTCTCTGCTTGCAGGAACTGGTAGTCAAGAATGGCCAGAGCAGCGGAATACATTGAGATATTCATGTCCAAAATGTGAAGAAATTCTACCTGACTTGGACACACTGCAGATTCACGTTATGGACTGCATTAATTGAATAATGCCCTCCAATTCCTCATCTACTGGAATTTCACCTGCCAAACACACTTTTATTTTCTTCTTTCTGCTGAAATAATGCTCATCTCTACATCCAGTGAAGGAGGTTTTCAGGGTTTTTTCTCATCCTGTGAGAAAACAGGAAAACTCCTGCCCTACTCTGCACTCCCTGATCTTGCTGTAATCTGCTTTAGGAAAAAAAATTTTATAGGTTAACAACATGGATGCATTAAGAAACTCACAGAGTGTCTGCTGCAATTAAATCTTTAAGGAACATTCCCCTGATGTGCTCTGCTCTTATGGCTAGTCCACAGGACTGGGCTGAATTACTGAAGTCAGAAGGGAGATGGGATATATGCTGATCAGTTAAACTACTGTAAGCCTGTAAATACTTCATCTCTCATATACTATTAATCAGGAAACTAATAGATTAAAAAGCTGTTTGAGAAGCTTCCAGTGAAACGAAGTAGTGTCATATTCATCAAGCATTTAAAATGAACCCTGCTCTTTCTCCAGATGGCAGTTTTATTGCTGCCCTCGTGACCATACTAATCTGATGTTATATTTTTGATGGCTTATGTAACTCCTTGCTTTAGCCGGATGTGGATAAGGTTTAAGACAGATCATTAAGGTCTGATATATGTAGCTCCTGGTGTACCCAAGTCACTGGGTTTTATAGAACTTTGTTTTTAAGGTGTTGTCTTGATTATTCCTTATTGTAATAAATTTATTTGAATCTGTACAGTATTGTGCTAGAAAATCTGAAATGGATGTAACCTAATTTAAAGAGAGGAGTATAATGGATTTTCACATCTCAAAATAAACCTATGGCAAGTATAAAATTATCTGTGCCTGAGAATACTTTGGAGGCTAAAAGAGGATTGCTAATCGTGTAGAAAGAACTGCGGTATATTAGTTCTGTTCTTGACCTCACTTCTGTTTTATCTCAACAAAAAACAGTTCCTAACATGTTCCTAACATATATAAGGGAGGAAAATATACAACTCCTAACAAAATATAAATGAGCACGAACAGCAGGGAACAACATGGGATCCATATGAATAAAGAATTTAGTTCCTTTTGCAAATAGCTAAAATCTGCACTCCTGGAAACCAGCAGTGAATGGAAGCCAAACATGCATGAAAGCCTTTGAGCAACCAAAATGGCATCTTCTTATGGCATCATCTTGCTCAAGGAAAGTGTTGGTCACTTGGGCATTTCCCAGTTGGAAGGAAGCTTCCAAATGGCTTTGGACTAATCTGCCAGCCTTAGGATAAGAGAAGATTTTTATTTATTTCCTCCAGTGTTTAAAACAGCATCTCTAGAAGCAAATATACTAAGGCAACACCCTTTAACTGCATTACAACCCGGTAATTAAATCTCTCCCATCTTGTTTTGGGGTAGGTCTGTTTGTTTTGCAGAGGGCACCAACTGGTTTGATTTGTGCCTGGTCCATTTCTTCCCAGTTTCCAGAATTGTGGGCTGGGTATTCAGAAGGAGCAGAGTAGGATGATTACACAACTGAAAACGAAAGTTCAACATTTTATTCTTAATACCAATTTATTACTTCTTGGCTCACCCTTCCACTTCAAAGTCCACATTATAATGAGCCCGAATGCTTCCCAGTTTGACATTACAGTGCACTGGTCTCAGAGGTGTTGGATTGCCAGAGTTAGGAAGCCTGAATCTTCCTCCTTTATAGGCAGTGTGAACTACGGACATACTTGGGCCTCTGGAAGACCAAACGCAGGAAAGACTGCATTTATAACTACAGCACTTTTACCAGAATAGGTTTATGTAGGAAAGTGCCATAGTTGTCATAAATTGCTCATATTGCAGAGTCTGCTGAGAATGCTGGCTTTTCGGCATCGGTCTAATAAAATGGTAGAAAGTGTATTTAATAACAGAACATAGCAAATCGTGGTAAAAGACCATTGTAGCATTAATTATTCACCAAGAAAGCCTCAAGTAGTCCAAAGGGGGAAATTAGACAGGAACTGCTATCTCTGATGATGTGATACGAATGATCACCGTGCTCCATTGCAGGAGTTACAGGGAATAGCTTTAGATTTAGTAAATCAGGTGAGGGACAAAAGAGATGGGACAGAATAAGATGAGTTCAGGATTTCACAGATCAATGCCATTTTTTTTTCATTTGAGAAGAACAGCTTCTTCCATATCTGTTATGTAGATAATCATGTAATACAATTCAGATAGAGCATATCTTGGAAGGTCTTAAATGTAAGGACAAATTATGACTCCAATTAGCAATGGTTTTAGCCCTGAAAGCTGAGGTATCTCAGATTCCACGTACACCAGAAATAATGGAAGTAACTGCCACTATTGAGCTACAAACGGACTGTCCCTTCACTGCAAGCACTAAGCCATGAAAGACTCAGTGTTCAAACACATTTTTGCAAATCTGGCACCCTAACTTGAGTGTTGTGTATAGGAAGGAGTCACACACTCACCCTCCATGACATGGCTTATGAGTTATGTCACCTGTCTATAAGAAATATGAGACTATGCTCTGTCATCAACAGTGACAGGTATGTGGCCTTTACTGCTGACATTTCAGGGAGGAGTTTCACTTTCAGACACATTGAATTCCAATTTTAAGAGATATTAGCTAAAGGAAACATTATTTTTTTGTCAGTGCTTGTCCTCTCTCCAGTGTGTTCACGGGGTCTATGAGAAGTTCCCAGCTCTGTGCCTTGACTGGTGAAGAGAAAGGGCATATTCACATATCTGGGAGAGGGGCTCTGGTTTGGCGATGGCTGTTCTAGCATAATTGGGAACATGGAAAACCCACCAGGCCCCAGCTTTGGACAGCTGCAAGGCAAGATAATGCAGACCACTCTTAAGGAAAAGAAGTCAAGCCACGATATGAAGTCCACTGCTACTCATCAGTGATAGCTAACAGAGGGCAACACAGCTTTTCAGGTATTGGGGGAGAAATTCTTTTCTTCCAGATGAAGGTAATGATTAGGTCACATTCTGTACTCTGACGTTCAGACCAATATTAAAAGAATTGTACAACCTCTGAGATGTGTGTGCAGTAAAATTAACATATGTAGTTTATATCACCCGACAATGTTGAGCTAAGGAGAATGGAACAACTCTATAGGAGAAAACCATAGGGATGCTGGATACAACAACTGAATGTGCAGTGTTATGGCAGATATTTTGTACTGGTACATGACAAATTCTCCTGTCAATCCACTTCAAGAAATAAGCACTTATCCAAATGGTCCTGTGGATGAAGATCCAATCACAGAGAAGAAAACGCACTGAACAGATCAATAGCAGAATTAGAAATAAAAGTTTGGTGACTCAATATCTTGCTTCAAACCTGAAATCAAAAATATTCTAGAGCTGATTAATTCAAAACAAAGACCTCAATAGTGTAAGATTTACGTTTCAGTCCAAACAGATTAATATTCTTAAAGCATACACAAGAAAAATATCTGTAGTGTTTCTTGGGGGAAAAAAATATTCCTTCATTGTATTTTAGTGTGCAAAGACAAGCATTTCTCATGTCATGCTGTCATTGAACTCTCAGCTACCAACACCAGGAAAAATAGTCCTTTTTTTTTTTTGCCCTTGTAATTAAAGTTTTTGTTTATTTTTCTATTTTTTTTATTTTTTTAATTTGAATTCAGGGGTTGAACCCGATGATCTCTTGAGGTCCCTTCCAACCCCTACTATTCTGTGTGTGATTTGTTTTTATTTTTGTGGTTGTCACTATTGTTCTACTTTGTTCTACTTTTCTATTGTAGTTTCTGGATTCTTGCTTCCTGTTAGCTATAGCTCATGCTCTCACATGGATTCATCCATAATTTCAGGTAATGCAAGAGCTGACTGAAATCCGTTGTGAAGAGACATTCATTGGCTTGGTTGCAACCTTATTCATCAATTACAAGCACCCCCAGCAGATGCAATCTCTTATTGACTTTTAATTAGTTCCTCGCGACAGTAGGATTTATGGGCTTTTTTCCTTGAATCCAATTTTATTACAGGAGCTTTGCGATAGTTATGGATTCTGCAATGATCAAAAGCTGTTGGAAGTGCTACTAGGCCAAAATCAAACTAAGAGAATGATAATAGAGCTGATTTCATCTGAGGAACATTAACCTTAATGAAAACACAGAAAATCAATGTGAAAGGCCAAAGGAGGAATTACTTATGCATCTGTCAAGCCAAAATTAATCATTTTAAGAGGCTTCGGTAAGAGAAGGGATCTTAGCACAGGAATACCAACAGGACAACATGGGCACTAGCTGAAGCAGGTCTTCATAGAAAGATAAGGTACTGGGTCTAATATCACAAATCAGGAGGGACAAGGAACTGAAAGGAATAAAGCCACAATACACTGAAACCTGCTAATGCAATAGGAAGGATCATTTTTTTCTGAAGACGTCATCATTAACTGCAGTCCATTTAACGCAGAGGACAAATTACCTATCATGACAGGTTACCATGGTCAGCAGATACTCATTAGCACAAGTTTAAGAGTAATTTGCTTTCCCTTAGACGACAAATAAGATAAAATGTATTTGTCCCTTAAACTGACTAGACTGTACGTGCCAATGAAGTACTTACTACCTGTCACATATCCCTGTTTTTAACAAGACGGATGCTGTTGCAGTGTTTCCCATGGTCAGCACCCTGTCTCAGTGCGGAACAGGAGACAGAATTCCAGGTTTAAAATCCAGGCTGGGGAGAGGACAGGAACAGTCCTGTAGTTTGGGCTTTGTGAGCAGGAAAGTACCTCTGGATTCGCAGATCTCAAATCGCAGGGCTGGGCAAGCCAGCATTACTCTAGTGAGATGGAGAGCAGGGGGACTTGGTGATGCTCTGTGAATCACACAGGCCATTAGCAGCCAAAGAGAGGGAAAATACCAAAAAAAAAAAGAAAAAGAAAAATACTTTGACTCTGGAATTGATAAATTTTAAAAACAGTATTGGGCAAGTGGTAAGCCAGTGCACTAAAACTGAAAAATCAAACAAACAAACAAAAAACAAAAACACAAACAAACAAAAAACCCTAAGTCTAACTCATGTCACCACCAGCCTGCTTTCAGGCTTCAGGCAGTTTGAGAAATGCCTGGGTAGGAGAGCCAGGTATCTCCAAACGTACTGTTGCCTGCCCAATGATTCCCACCCACCAAGATGGGCACAAGGTGATGGAATTATGCCTGAATTATGGGCAATTGCTGCAGCTCTGATGGGGGCCAGTGGGTCAGGGAAACCTCGGCCTGCAATCAGGTCCTACGGCTGTACTCTTCACTGGGACAACCACCCAACCGAGCCTTTCAACCACCCAACAGACCACTTCAACCACTCAATGGGGCTTGCATCCATCCAACCAAGCCTTTCAACCATCGAACCGAGCCTCCCAACCACCCAATGGAGCCTCTCAACAACTCAACCAAACCTTTCCATCCCCCTGTGGAGCCAACAGACCACCCAACAGATCACGTCATTCACCCAAGTGAGCCTTTCAACCACCCAACCGAGCCTTTCAAACACTCAGTGGAGCCTTTCAAGCCCCTAACAGAGACTTCCAACCACTCAACAGATCACTTCAATCACCCATCTGAACATTTCTCTCTTTGCTTTGGATATATGAGTGCATCTTCGTATTTTTTCTAGTCGTCTGCTGGAACTTTTTTATGATTCCTTCAGCTCCCACAGAATTTCTGTCCTTAATTTACCTTTTCTAACCAGGGACTGGTACCACTGGCCTTCAAATACCATCTCTTTTTTTTTTTTTTTTATATATATATTGTCTTGCAGGGTTGATTTAACACAGTACCCTTGTGGTCTGAGCACACTGCCTCCCATTTTTGGAGCACTTCGGGGGTGATTTCCGTGTATGGCAAGCAGAAACTAAAACACGAATATTCGTACATATTCAGGTATCTTATTTTTCACAGAATCTTGGATGCTCACCCCAAAAAAAAAAACCAACAAAAAAACCAACCCTGAGCCACCCCAACCCCTCCAGCCGCCCACAACCAAAATGGCGCCCGGCTGCGCCCCCCGCCATGGCTGCCAGGACTAAACATGGTGCGGGCGCAGCGCCCGGCGGTGCCGGCGCGCATGCGCAGGACGGGGGCGGGGCCCGCTTGGAGTTTTGGCGGGCGGCGGCGAGCGCGCGGCTGGCGGTGAGAGGGGGCTGTGAGGGGAGGGGGGGAGGAAAAGGTTGGGTTTAATTAAAGGTAATTACCCCGTCTGGCTGATGAAGTGGGAGAAGGCGGTAAGCATTTCTTTAAGTCTGTCCGTGACCAGGCTTTTTTTCTAGAAATAATGCCCTTGCGCTGCCCTGAGTGCCTCAGAGCTCAGGCTGTAGCTGTAGAAAATGCGCCTGGGGATTTTAAATTCGGTGGATTCCTTATCGGGAGCTGTGAAGAAAAGCAAGCTGCTGGTTTGCACATCAGATAGAGAGCCAGAGCAGCTCTATATAGCTGATTATATCCCTTCTGACAGTGTCGATGTTGTTCTCCTGTGACAGAGGACGTTTTACCTCAAGGGGCTCTTGAAGAGATCCTGGTGAAATCATGGAAGGTAAGGGATAAAAGTGCTCTTTTACTTTCAGTCAGGAAGTTTTCTTCTGACCAGTAAGTTGGTTAATTTTGTCCAGAAAACTTGGTAAACCTCTTAACAAAGGAAGTTACATTGCACTGATTTCTCTCCCAGAGGCCTTTGGTGTTGTCCCTTGCCTTTGTCACTGTCGCCTTTGTGTGAGGCTGCTCTGCCTCTTCCTGGATTTCTGTTTTCTTCAGCAGCAGAGGCTGAATACATTTCTTGTTTTGTTCTGTATTTCATTTCTGCTTTCTCTGTTCCATTCCTCTCCTTGTTCTTTTTTTTTTTTTCCTGTTATTTATGCTTTTGCTCCATGCTCCTTTGCTACGTTGTCCCTTGAGCACAGCATATCTGAGGATATGCTTTCTTGCCTGCCTTGCATCTTCCTCCTTAACTTCTATTGCCAAAAGCCATGTGGGTGTCCTTGTAGAGCTGTCAGCTATCCTTTACATGTCCCAAGGCTTCTTTGTAACAGAAGCTGTTGTACAAGCAGCTGCATAGGAGGAAAAGCCAGTGCTGAGTGGCCATCAAGCTTTCTGCTGACCAGCCAGCATGGATCACAAGCGGAGAGTGTCTGCAAACACATTTCCATCTGACCAGGTGGCAGGAAGCTGCTTTATCTTCCTTCAGCCAAAGTTAAAGCAAGTTTTTAAAAATACTGTTCGTTGCTCTGATTTAGTCCTGGTTGTTATTAGCCTGTAATTAGACTATCTCAAGTGTTTTATTCCATGGCAGCTTTTCTCTAAATGTACAGAAGTAACATTTGAGTTTAATTTTTGCCTCAGCTGACAATGACTTGGACCTGCTGGCCTCCCTCCTGGAAGAAAGTGAGGAAGCTGAGGAGGGGAATTCTCCTGAGGAGGAAGGTGACCCAAAGGATGAGGGGGGAGAACCAGATGAGTACGACGAGCTCTTTGATGCAGAAGATGATGCATCCTACACTGAGGAGGTCAGCACTGAGGACAGCATCATTGATGAGCAGAAGGAGAACCTGGCTGCACTGTTTGGAGACGTGGATGACCTGCTGGAAGAAGAGGAGGCAGAAGAAACCGTTTCCACTTCAGCTCCCAGTCAGGAAAAAGAGAAGACCAATGAAGAACTGCAAGGTTTCTGTAACAGCATCTTTTATCTCTTTTGTCATATCTGTATCTCTTGTCTCAAGAAAGCTAATGGGCAGAAGCTTGCTGCTTCTCAGTTTAGGACTCAGTTTAGTAGCCAGACAGGGAATACAGAAAGGTTTTGTGAATGTGTAGGGCATTCTAAATCCAGATTTCAATGCTCATTAACCAAACTCACCAAACTATTTTCCCAAAAGAAGGACACAGGACTGAGTAAACCAGGGAGACTCAACTAGCTCTGGTGAGCAGGATAGGGAAGGTTTCCTGTGCACTTCTGCCTTGTCTGATGAAGAACAACATTGCTTCAGTCTTTAGGGCTGTCATCCTGGCATCTTTCACCAGCATAACTCCCCCTGCTTCCCCAGGGATTACTGGTGGGAGGTTCTGCCATAGCAGCCAATATCATAGCAGCAGAGCTGGTCCCTGAGCCTTCCACATATTTGGTTACACTGGAAGCACTTCTTTATGCTATGGAGTGCAATTGTCAGCCATTTAAATTGTCTTCGTTAGGAAAGATATATGCAACATGCCAAGGAACATATACCAAACAAGTCAAATAGTTAGATAAGTCAGCTCCAGGCTGCATAGAATCGTGTCCCTTCGCCGTGAGCTATGTAGAATAAGAGCAAAATCTGTTCTGTGGCTCTAGGCTTTGTTTTCTGAGTTTCTGTGATGTAGTAAAACTGCCAGACTTCATAAATCCCTGCTTGCAATGACTTCCTGCTGTCTTCATTATTATCTTTTTTTCTTATTATTTCTTTCCTAGCTGAGCTGAGAAAATTGCAAGAACAGATGAAGATGTTACAGGAGCAGTTGCAGAAGACAGCTATTGGGCAGCAATCCAGTTCAGGCCCTGAGAAGAAAACCCCTGGTAATGAGACTAATTAAATGAGTTCCTGATTTGTTGGCCTACCAACATGCAAATTATAGGCAAGACTCCAGATAATCTAAAGTGAGCACTGAGCAGCAAGGGGGAATGGTGGTCTGGTGTATTCCCACACAGCTTGTTTCCTGCAGCTACAGACTAAATCAGTGAGCTGCAGTTTTGGCATCTGCCTCATATGTTGATTCTTTGTGGGGCAATCGGTGACTGAGGTGCTCCGGGGTCTTCTGCTGGAGGTGTTTCTTCTTGCTGGCAGACCTCGGTACGCCCAGAAAATACAGCTGTGTTTATTGTGGTAGCACATTGGGTGTAGTAATAAACTACATGGGGGAAATTGAAAAACAAGGGGATGTTCCTGCTTTCCGCAGCGTTGTGGTTTCAGTGACATACAGAGTTTTGGGTCATCAGGGGAAACAGTCACTGGGGCTTTTCTTGATGTTGCATTTCAGATGCTGGAAGTTTAGCTGAAGGGTTTCCATGTGGGACACTGACTTGGCTTTTTTTATTCAGAGAATTACTTAGTTTGGAGTAATCCTTAATATTTGAGTCTAGATCCTGAGATCTCATAAATACTTGTTGGTTTTCTTGCCCAGGTAAATCTCCCTGTCCACCCTTAAAGGAAAGGAAAGTTCAGAAGCTGCAAGAGTCACCGTGTTTCTCAGCTCAGCTAGGCAGTCCCTTACTGACAGCCAAGCAAGGAACCCAGAAATCAAAAGCCTCCTCAGCAGGTACCATTCTCACTGAAACACACTGGGCTTTTGTTGAAAACCTGCGTAGGTCACAGCAGCAGTGCAGACACATCCAGGGTAGTTTTTGTACTATGCACCGGGAGCAGTCTGGTCACAGCAGAACAGAGCTCATTACAGAGTTAATTATTCTGCCCTTTGCAATGGGTGCTATGCTCTCTGCTGCTGTGGTTAACCTGGACACTGGCAGCGTGTACTTTTAAGCTTTCCTGGAAAATGCTTACCTGCCCTGGGAAGCTCATGTTGAGGCAGAACTCACTGCTTGAGTACGCGCAACTGACCTGGAGCTGTCAGTTCCTAGCTGACTGGAAGACCAGTCCCGTACCAGTAAGACAGATTTATGCCTTTGCTCCCCTGTGTTAAATTAGACTCCTGCTTGGTCAGGTGTAAGTTAACGTTATTTTCATTTAGAAGTTTTCTTTCATTATCAAGAGGTATTCTTTTTTGCATTTTTTCCTGCTGAAGAGACCAAGGCTCCTCCTCTGCGACAAGTCCTCAGTCTGGCATTCCAGCCTCTCAAGTCTGCCCCAGGGAACACACCCAATAAGGTAACCAGAGAGAAGACTCCTCAGACGCCTACGTGCTCCAGTACAACATCTCAGCCGGTGTCTGTGGAAACCTTCTCGGGACTGAGATTAAGGTCAGCAGCCCAGCAGGATCCCCACCTCTCTCTGGGGATATCACCCTCAAGAGAAGGGGGAGCGAATGCAATCAGTCCAATCTCCCGTGATGCTAATCACACAGGTAGAGAGCGGAGGACTGGATTTCTGATTTGCTGTTTGTACACTGCTTAACCATGGCAGACTAGTCAGTCATCAGTACAGGCTGTAACACAAAGCCACAGCATTGTCTGGTTGTCATTAAAGTGAACTTTTTACGTGGCTTATTACCACGTTCCTATTTTTATCTTCGCTCCTTTCTAACAAAAAATCTATAATTTTATTAGCACTGACTTCCCTGGGATGTCCTCAGCGGTGGACATGTACACAGGCCTGCTTGTGCCCCAGCAGAGCAGATTTCATTTCACACCGAGAAGCCTCAAGAGCCACTCGGCATTCCCATACTCGGTGTAGCCACAAGAGGTCTCTGAATACTTGTCGTGTCTTCCTCACCAGAAACCGTGCTGGATTTCTAGCATATTTCCAGATAGTTGTGATACCTGGTCCTTCCTGAAACGTGAAGAGTTAGTGAAAGCTCAGGGCTAAATTGCAGTGCGACTATTTGGACAAGGAACAAAGTGTGTGGTTAGTAGCTTTCCAGGATTTGGGCAGCATCTGGAGCTAAGGGGTTTTGTTTCACGTGAACTCAGGGTGAAATGAGGCACAAAAACATTTTGCTTTGAGACAGTCTTCCACAGGAGAATGCAGAATGTTTTTGTTTGTGTCTGTCCCTTTATGTAAAGGAATGTGTTCTTTTTTTATGTGCTTTCATTTGATGTAGAAAACCCCGGGTTTCATCAGCTGAAATGGACAGAAAAATGGCTAACCGGAAGCTGATCCGACTGTCCCAGCTGAAAAGCAAACTTGCTACAGAAAACTTGGAGGAAACAGACTGGGTGACATTTGGAGTTATAATAAAGAAGGTCACTCCTCAGAGCGCAAATAATGTAAGTAACTTCGTTGCATCCCAGTGAAATGCTGGTCTTCTATCCTGAGGAACTAATTAGGTCTTCAACTTAATCAGCTTCCTCTGTGTAGTTACTGAAAAGCTCCTGTATTAAAGAGCTTGGCTCATCTTTCTTCATGCAGTAATGCTGCTTTTAGTCCTCAGGCTAAGTCCTTAGCTTATCTGGAGCAACTGTCCTGGGCACTAGTATAAGTGTAGCCGTGGCATAAATCTGTCAAAATCTGTTTGCCTGCTGTTACATGTGAAACACCAGTGGAAAAAAATGACTGTGACTCTCTGTCTTTCTAGACAGGTCTTTCGTTTTAAATGTGCCAACATATTGTGCCTCCATCATTTCCCTCGAGATCATTCTACCCTATATGGTGCATGACCTGTGGACTTTCACTGATGAAACAGAGAACTGAATATGCCTTGGTGTTGATTGTTCAGTGGGGTCAAAACCTCTTCATTCAGTGAGCCAGAGTGCTGACCAGCTTTAATATCAGGAAGATTAGTGAGAGCAGCAGTATAGCACTAGTTTGGCCTCTAAGAGTCCTAGAACTGGCTGTGTGGCTTGGCTGGATGTATTGTATCTAACCTTAATCGAAGATACAGTTTGTGCTTGCCTAAATTAGGAAACGCCAGGGGAAAATAATCAGAATAACTTCAATGCAACAGCAAGAGGGGATGCAATCAGTGTCCTCTTGCTGAGAGCTGAAAGGAAAGCGAATGTGTGTTCCAGGGCAGAACCTTCAGTATCTGGCGGCTGAATGACCTGCGGGATCTCAATCAATCCGTCTCACTCTTCTTGTTTGGTGACGTCCATAAGGAGCACTGGAAGACAGACCAAGGCACAGTCATCGGGCTGCTCAACGCTAATCCTATGAAACCTAAAGAAGGCTCGGACGAGGTGGGAGAATTTTTAACTTACTCATCAGCTGTGGAAAAAACAAACAAAAAAACATAGCTGAACTTTTTCGTATCTGCCCGAGATTTAGCTTTATAACACGCTAAGGTTGAAATTACAGTAGTCTGATCTAGATATTTGCATGATGTGTTTTTGCTCCTGATTTTCTGGAAAACTAACTTCAAGAAATCCTGTTAGGCATCTAAAATCAAAGTTTATTCTAGTGTTTAACCTGTTCTCGGTAGCAGTCAGCTCCTCTGGAGTTGTAGGAATTGTATCTTCTTGTCAGTTCATTCAGCTACTTCAGTGCAGCGCCTGGTTCAGCTGAAAAGTCTCAACAAGCTGAAAAAATGGGGGAAGCTCATTTTTCTCCCCTAATTTAAGCATGAGATGTGATTGAAAACGTTTCCTGGTTCCAAAATCATAGCTGAAAAAAAACAGTGTTTGATTTATAAAACAAATCATATATTATGTATAGTAAGTTGATACTTAGCACTTCATTTGTTTAATCAGTCACTTATAAATGTGGAACATGATGAATTACTTTTTCTTTATGTATCAAAACATGTAAGGTAGCTTCATTTTGCTAATAAGTTAAATGTTTTTTTAATGTCTTTTTAATTGCACTGGAATGGAAACCGTTTTTACTGACTTCTGTCAAGGGTAATTTCAATCTAGTAGCTGGTGATGTAGTATTTTGCATTTTAAATTCTCCAAATGGAAAAATTAAGAATCTCATTAATTGTCTGTTAAACTATATAATTGCTGAAATTACCATTAATAAGCTGTAGAAAGTCCTGCTGGTGAGTAGAAAGGCACACCAGGTTTAATGCAAGGCCTATATTGAATATTTCTTCTTAGCTAAAAATGTACATGTCTAGAGCTACATTAAAACTGACTTCGCAGAATATTTCTGGTCTTCAAGTCCCAGTATCTCTGGGTGGCGTGAAGATGATGCTTTTCATGTCCCACAGGAGACAGCTTTGTCTGGAGCTGGACATATGGAGAGGGACAAAGAGTTCCAGTCCATCTCCACTTCCCCTCCGCTGCCAAATGTGGTTGCCATGATGCTGTCAGCTTGCTTCCCTGAGGCTCTGAGCATAGAAACACAACGTCCTTCATCTCCTTGTGGGAAACAAATTTGCTTTTTTGTTTTTAACCGAGTCTTTTTCTTGGTCTGAACAGGATGTGCGGCTTTCTTAAACTAGGCCTGCATTTTTTAAAACTGCACTGCTAATACCAGAGGTGCCAAACTAGACCAGAAGCAAACCAGTGACATCTAGAGAAAAGCCCCTCCTCAAGGCATGTTCTGATTTCCTTCTAGGTCTGTCTGTCTGTTGACCATCCCCAGAAGATCCTGCTCATGGGTGAAGCTCTGGACCTGGGTACCTGCAAAGCCAGGAAGAAGAATGGCAGTTCCTGCACACAGATAGTGAACCTGGTTTGTACCCTCAGTAGTTAGGACATCCTGAATCTGTTGGTAAATTTTAGCTGCTGCTTTTGTACTCCTGCTCCAACTCTTTTATTTCTTTCTGGATCTTGTAAGTAATTAAAGTGGGTGGAAAAGCTGAGGAATGAAACTCTGAAGAGCTGTTTCTCTGACAGCCCTGTAGCAGCAGCACTGCAGTTCCCTAAAAGCAAAGCTAGTGCTGCAGTGGAAAGATAACGGTCTCGACTCATGTCTGTCACCATCTCCACATCCTTTCACTACCCTTTGTGCCAGTGCAAGCTTCCATGCACTGCACTAGGGAGCTAACCCAAAATAAAACAGTAGAAGGTTTTTCTTGGGAATGGTTCTGGTTTTTGGAGATGATCTTAACCAGGTGAGTTCCCTGGTCCAGCGTGCCCACTGGCTGCTGGAATATTTGTACCTGCACAACCATTAGAGAGGAGAGGGAAAAGGTGGTGGGATTCACTTTCTGGAGACAGTATTGACTTGTCTAAGCTTAAAGGACTTGTGGACTGTGTCACTTGCTTCACGGCTATGGTGACATTAAGGTATCTGAAAGGAACCTTGTCCAAGTCAGCAGGGTAATTGTTAGTAGGGAAGTACTTAGAAGAGAAAAGGAGAGAAAAGGAAGGAATGAAAAACTGGGGAGGAGCTAAAAGTGCGTAGAGTGGGGAGGAGGACAAAAAGAAAAGGTACTTGTAGCAAAACAAGGCTGCGACTACAGACCCACTCCAGGAAGTGCCTGTGCACAGGGCTCTCAGGGTCAGTGAAATATTCCACGGCCGCTTGGAACAGACCACAGATGGAGGCTCTGGCGGAAGGACCTCCTGAAGGAATTAGCTGCCTGCTTACTTAGTGACAAAAGATGTTTGATTATGGGATAATTGTAGTTATACAAATATGGGGCAGATGGATATCAACAAGAGAACAGTAATTTCTTTTTGGTGGTAAAAAGAATCCCCTGAGAGAGTGCTTTTATGACACTGCTTTCTCTGGCAGGCAAGTTTACTATCTGAAGTTCCAAACTGCTGTGGATTGACGCTGAAACCTGATGAATTAATTTGGAACCAGTGCATGAAACATTGTGCTCTAGTTTATCTTTGTGTTCATACCAGTAAGAAAATGGCATACAGCTCAGAGTCAGGTGTACAGAATCTGGGCAAGAGGACCTGGAACGTCAGTTGTCTTGAGCCAAGGAGTGGCCTTAAAATTCCTGGGATGGAAGAAGTCTTTGATGCACAAGCTTTTTTTTTCTCCAGTGATTAGCACAGGCAATTTTATTTTTTTTATTGCTGAGTGTGAGCTTGTCTTTGCTGATTTGGGTGATTGCTGGAGTGCTACAATGGAAGTACAACTTCGGTTTAGCCACACATGTGGGTGAGGGGAATGAAGTAAATTGTATCTAATAGTGTTCTGCAACAATCTTCTTCCCTTTCTTTTCAGAATGACTGTGAGTATTGTCAGTACCATGTACAATCCCAGTACAAGAAGCTCAGCTCGAAGCGGGCAGATCTGCAGTCTACCTTCTCTGGGGGCCGCATTCCCAAAAAAGTTGCTCGGAAAAATCTCGGTTTGAAGGAGAGGCTGTGCCAGGACGGATTTTACTACGGAGGAGTCTCTTCAACAGCATACGCAGCCTCAGTGTAAGACAAACCACACATTTCCTTTGGGCTAAAGCACAGGTCTCAGATTTTGAACAGAATTTCTCTCCCATATATGAGTGAGCGTGAAGCTCTCTCTTAAGGGTGGATATTTAGTTAGAGTTCCCTTTCACTTACCTGCATTCATCAAACAGGAATAAATGTCCCATGTTTGGTGTAATACTTCTGGCCTCACAAGGTAACAGAGCTGCTGTTTGATTGGAAAACTTCATCAGTCAGTGCTAAGATGTGGGCAGGTGTGTTTTCACCTCTGAATTAATACTGCGTTGTGAAGCCAGATGGTATTGTGTGTCAGCGGGTAAAAGACCTTTACGATGAGGTCCCAAGCATTCGAGCTGAGTATTTTTCAGTGCCATTCCCTTACCCTAATTTGTCGTGACTCATTAAATTTTAATCCCAGTTTCAGTGTCAGTGCATTCTGTATTTCTTCTTCCTCCTCTTCCCTTCTTTGACTGAAATGACCCGGTATCACTATGTCCATGAAGAGGCAATGGTACGCCCTGTGTATTATTAAGTTACCAAAGTTGGTAGATCACTACGTATCACCGACTAAAGTGGAGGGGTCAGGCCCTTTATCCAAATCCCACTGAAGACAGCTGTGGAAAGGCTTGAGTCACAGCTGGATCAAGCCCTGCGTTTGCACACTGCTTTGATTCCTTTACCACTGCCATCTGATAACTGCTGTGACTCCACAGTAATGAAACAACTCCAAAAAAACCCTGACATTCTGGTTTTATTTCCTCTTTCTAGTGCAGCAGCTGCAGCGCCGAAAAGGAAGGTTCAAACCACTCTCTCCAATCTGGTCGTGAGAGGAGTTGATGCAATTGTCCAGGAAACCAAGCAGAAAATTGGTACCTAACTACCTGTGTAGTCTCTTCACCCTCCAGATATTTTTTTGACTTGATGTGTAGCTGTGTCCCAGGACCCTGAATGAATCTGGCGATTTGTTTGCTGCAGAGATAGACGTTTGCAGGCTGCTTTCTCAATTGATCTGAACTCCTCTTTCTTCTTGAGATCACAGCTGCCAGGCAAATGTAACTAAGCAACTGTGTGGCTTTGTGCATCTTTTTTCAGCAGTGCCCTTGAATTAAGTCTCCCGTTCTGTCTTTGGACAATGACAGAAGATCTTTGCCAGATTAATGGGAATTGGAAATTCTAAGAACTTTGAACCAGAGAATTTATTTTAATTGATTAAAATAGATGGCTTCTGTTAGTCTGGGAAGCTTCCAAGGAATACTAAGTATAAATCGGAGACAGGTCTGCAATGCAGGGGACCTGCTGGGTGCCTCGCCTGTTTCTTGTGCTTTTCTTTTGTCATCTTCAAAGCATGTTCCTTCCATAGTCTTTGGAAATTCACTGATCTTCTCTGCCTCTGTTTCTTTTCTGAAAAGTACTTAATATTACACCTTCTTTACACTCAGTGGAGAGCAGATGACAGATTATTCAAACCACGTGCTCCAGACATTGCTTAGATGTGTGATCCATCTTTTAGTTCCTTCAGCTGCCACCATTTCAGGCAACATAGTGTGTGTAATTTCTCTAGCCTTTAGCTGCTCTTAATTCTCCAAGAATAACGTTTGATGGCTGTGGGGCTTTCAAGCAAAAACTGTTTAAAAAGGGGGATGGTAGGAACACCACAGACAGCCAAGGCTGGTGGGGGGCTGACTGATGAAATTGCTGAAGAGGTAGAAATGTTTGTGTGACGTGCTGTGCTTGAGCAACCAGATGTAATGTAGAAGTTAGTCCTGCTTTGGGGGGTGCTTGAGCAGGTGACCTGCAGGGGTTACTTCCAGCCTAGACTACTTGATGTCTCTAAAGCTAGGCCTGCTTCCCTTTTTGGCTCCAAATCTCTTATATTTATGCTTCTTCCACGCCAGGTGCAGCAAAGAGGCCCATGCCATGCTCTGAGGAGTTCAAAGAACTGCTGGCACAGCCAACCTTTGGAGCACGAAACCTCTGCAAGCACTGGACCAAGGCAGGTACGTCCTTGTGCCTGAAGGAAAACCCACTCCGGAGAGCACTCAGCTCCTTCTGAGCACACATTGGTGGGTTTTATTTTATTTCTTCCAGATGCTGAAAATAAGCAAGGGGGCAGTTTCCAGTCTCTCTCTGCCTCAGCACTGCTCAAGCAACAGAAACAGAAATTGCTGGAGGCCAGAAAAAAGCGATCTGAGGAGATTCAGAGGAGGTAAGCCATACTGACTTTCACAAGAAGGGGTCCATTATTATGGCCCATTATTATGCAGAGATGTCTTGCTCTTTTTCATAAAAACTTTGTTTAAATAAAAATACTGCACTGGGTTTTTTGTTTGTTTGTTTTAGTAGAGAACTAAATACTCCAGTGTGGTGCCCAGTAAGTGGAAGGCATGATGGGAAGAGGTTGATTAGAGTAGGAAGCTGGGGTCAGGACTCCTGGTTCTGTTCATTGCTGGTCTGCAAGGGTCTTCTGAGCCTAACAATTTGCCAAGTGCATCTCTGTTAACAAACTTAAGAAAAACGCCATAAGGGCCAGCCTGGGTGAAACTGAAACTGACGTAGCCTAGTAGCCTCAAAAGGCTCAACTGGAGCCAAAACAAAACCTAAAGGTTCCAAAACAACTTGAAGGAGAAGAATAAAACTAGGTACTGATCATGATGATTTTTCCCCAAAATATTTCTCCAGCCTCCAACAGCGTGTATTTCAGGCTAAAGGTGGTGTCTGTTACAGTATCCCTGAAGGGATTGTTTTTCCCATGAACCTGTCCAACCTCTGCCATGATTTATGTAAACTTAAGTATTTATGTGCTTAACTACCACTGCTTAACTACCAATTCTACAGAAAAGTCCATTTCTTCATGTGCTTTCACCTCCTACCTGCCAGCTTCATTTGAGGTTTCTCTCTGTTTTGGAAAGAACCCTCCTGTCCCTTTGACTTGTGTCACTGTCTCTTGTCTTACAAGGTTTCTCCAGAACACAAGTAAAGCTGACAGGCCTGCTCTCCCATCCTCCTCCGGGCAGTCCTCACACCTTTCCCCAACACCTGGGGCGGAGTTTCCCAAAGCTGCAAAAATGTCAACTCCTCAAAGGCCGAGGCTCGGCACAGGCTTCTCAGAAGGAGAAGATATCCTCTTCTTTGA
Source organism: Anser brachyrhynchus (assembly GCF_964034855.1). Lineage (NCBI taxonomy): Eukaryota > Metazoa > Chordata > Aves > Anseriformes > Anatidae > Anser > Anser brachyrhynchus. Next base: position 7,152,704 of record NC_137694.1, read on the forward strand.
TGGGCCTCCACCTCCAACACCAAAACTAGGCAGCTTGGCAGAAGCCAAAAAGGTAACAGCGCTCTGAATGGGTGGGTTTTGAGTGTGAAGAAGGGGAGGTTAAGGGAAGTTTGATCTGGGGTAATACAGGAGTCATCAGTCTTCATGTATAGGCTAGCTCAGTGCTCTTTGCTTGGCACAGATCTGTTCACATGTTTGTGAAAGAAACTTCTCTCTTCCAGCAAGTCTTCTAGGAAGAAATCTGAATTTTTGCGAGTATGGAAAGGAATAGTTGTATACAATTTCCTATTAGTTTCTTCTGGAAGACTTTCTATTCTGTGAAACAGTTAAAGCACTTCTGCAGAGATATCAAGCCTTGGTAACCCCCCTGGAGGAGTCACTTTATGGTTTGGAAGAGTCACTTTATGGATTGTGAAATGAGGTTGGGTGGTGTGTTGAATTAGATGTACAGCAGAGCTGGGGATTTTGTTGGTTTTCTCTTTGCCCTGTTCTGTGTGGATCTTGCCTCCTCCATCTGACAGACTTCCTCTGCTGCTGCTGGAAGTAGGAACGTTGGAGCCAGGCTGGTCACCAACCCATTCACTGCTCTTCCCTGTTTTCTAGCTGGCTGCAATACACCGGCTACGAGCAAAAGGCCAGGTTCTTGCTAAAACTGATCCAAACAGTGTCAAGCGGAAAAGAGCTGATCTTGATGATGTCCTAGAAATTGTTGAAAGAGTTGAGAAAAACGTTGCTCAGTCACAGAACACAGACACTAAGAATGGTAAGTCATGTTAAGTTCTAGAATGGAAAAAAGTATGCTTATGTTCTGCTGAACAGAGCACTATTACTGGGTCAAGGACTCAGGTTTGAGAGAAGGTGCAATGTTACGTATAAAATGCTGTTATTTCTCTGAAGCCATCTTTGGCCTTGGCTTCACATTCTCCTGAACTATTAAATTCTGTTGCTTGACCTGAACGTTTGCTTGAGACATCTCAGACTTCCAAAATCTCCTCCAGTGATCATGCTTAGAAATCACAACCTTGTTTTGAACTCGGTCTCTAGAGGACTGAACTCTTTTATTTTTCTAGATGTGGATGAACTGGAGCCTGCCCAGAAGAAGCGACGTGAGCAGCTGGCCTATCTGCAGTCAGAAGAGTTCCAGAAAATCCTGAATGCCAAGTCCAAGCACACGGGTGTCCTGAAAGAGGTATGGCCTCAATCCAGCCATGACTGAGGGCTTAGACCTAGGGAGCTGATTGGACTTCTCGTAATGATTTCAGCAAGAAGCAGGTACCCAAACATGCCGTAGGCACCACGTCATCCTGACGAGTAGCATCAGGGGTCTCTGAGCACACAGAGCACATTATTACCGTAGCCATCATAAGGTCAAGGTGCCATCCTCTCTTGTTTTGCTGTTTGCAAGAATCAGTGAAGCTTCCCAGTTAATGGATGAAAAAAGAAATCCTTCTACCTGTAAAAACAAATTAGCCACGTGCCTATTTTATACCTCATTTCTTATCATCTTGGCCACAGAAAGGTTGCACTGAACTGCTAAGAGCTTGGGTTTCTCCCATCAGGGTCCTTGCTGAGCATATCCCCAGAGGATACTGACTCTCCAGAGGCACAGGGCTCTTGTCTTGGATATGTTGTGGTGGAGCACGGCATGTGCACTACGTAGATTATTCGAAGCAAGAAATGTTTGTTATTTCTCTGGCTCCTAGATTGCAGTGTTCTCCAGACACTCCCCATAATTTGCCCAGAGGCCACATGTGGAGTGGCTTCTCCCATCTTTCTCCCCATAACCCTTTTTCTGTGCCCCCACAGGCTGAGGCTGAGCTGCAGGAACAATACTTTCAGCCCCTGGTGAAAAAGGAAGAAATGGAAGAGAAGATGAGGAACATTAAAGAAGTGAAATGTCGAGTCGTGACATGCAAAACAGTAAGTGAGGTGGAGCCAGGGCGACAGCAGGGGACTGGGGCGCAGATTGTACAAAACGGTGCTGGGCCATCCTGCAGCCTCCTGTCAGTCACTCACTTGGCCATAGTCCAGTGCAGGGATTAAATGGGGATGGTTTTATTCCTTGCAACTGTTCTTGAGAGCAGCACATGCCCTGAGAGTCTTTGAGACATGAGGACACAGGCAAGGCAGGCTTTAGTGCTGTGCTCAACATCAATTTGGTGTTTATGGCAGTGAGTTCCCTGGATATTGGTGTTCTGGCATCCATTTACCAGCTTTATCCCTGAAGCGCTCGGGATCAGGCCCCTCAGTTCCCCATATTACATGATAAATGAAGCCCCATGCCTTGAAAAGCATATCTCTCAGATCTCTCAGACTGGTGGGCACCTCTAGATGGGAGAAGGCAGAGGGGCTTTGGTTTGGATATTCAGCTGTCCCCAGCCCACAGAACAGGTTTTGTGTGCCGGTGAAGCAGTCACAGCTCTCTTTCTCCTCCCAACAGTGTAATTACACCTATTTCAAGCCTCTGGAGACGTGCGTGCAGGATAGCCACGACTACCACTGGCATGATGGCATCAAGCGATTTTTCAAATGTCCTTGTGGCAACCGAGCCATTTCCCTTGACAGGCTCCCCAAAAAACCCTGCAGGTAAGAAATGAGCTGTGTGAAACAGCAGCTCGGGGTTTTCGTGCTGTCCGTTCACAAGTAGCGTGCTGGGAGTCACAGAATCATGCCCTGAAACTGGAACGTCAGTCCTTCCTGCTGAGTGGTGTGGGAAAAGCGTGGGGCTCGTTTTGGACCCCCCTCATGCTGTGCAGCAAACATACCACGGTGGTCCTCACCTGCCATCTTCATCTTTCAGCACCTGCGGCCTCTTCAAGTGGGAGCGAGACGGGATGCTAAAGGTGAGTGTAAGACACCAATTTCTGAGCACCTCAGCACTCTGGCTTCTGTCCCAGGCTTTGCTTCAGCGCCCTTAGGACCTGCCCGCAAAGCCCAGCAGCTCTGCACCTTGTCAGACCCGTACAGGAACCTGCAGGCTGTGTTTTAGTGGAGTTTCTCCTTTTGCTTTCTCTTCTTGAAGCTTTCTTTTAATTAACCGCGGGGAAATTGCTTTTTCCCAGATCTGTAAGAATTCAGAACGTCAAGATTCCTAGAGGGTCTGCCAATATTTAATCAGCTAACTTAGTCCCACCACAACTTCTGTCATTAAACTGGAAAACCTCTTAGCACATTTTAACTTCCTTTCTCCATGATTCGTATTTCTAGGAGAAAAAAGGTCCGAAGATTGGTGGAGAAACACTTTTACCGAGAGGGGAAGAGCAACCAAAATTCCTCAATAGTCTTAAGTGACCTGGAGTTGGTGTTTTCGTAACATAAGGATGAATTTCTATGTCTAACCCACACATTACTGGAATGCCAGGAGGAGTCTGGCTTGATGAATCAACAAGGAAATCAATTCCTCGTGAGAGGGACATCCACAAAGTCTCCTCTTGACCACTGCGTGGGCATTCAGCATTGATCTTTTTAAAACTGCCTGACAAAGGCTGCATGTGAAATACCCGTTCATGTCTGTACTTTCTTAGTAACGGCTGGTTTACAAGATTTAGCCTAGAAAAGAGACAGGTACTGTGGAGTTTGTACCAAGAAATCCCTAGGGATCCCACAATTTATGTTAAATGACCAGTGTAGGATGACCCCACCAGAATTTTAAGGGACAAATCATCATGAACTGGGAGAACTGTTGATTCTGTATGCACTTGTGAAGTTAATATTGTGGTGCTTAATGTGAGCCTCGTGCCTTTTCAGTTGTTGGCTGAAAAGGGGTCTGAGAAGGGTTGTAACCACACAGCAGTCTTCACTGGCTCCAAAATTATTCGCTTGGAACCCTTAAGAACAGAGTACAAGTGGTTCCTGAGTCGTCTCCTTGGCTTATGACTTCAGAAAACTTCTGTGCCCCCCAGGTGTCTGCAGCGCAGGCTAACCAGAGCTCTTACAAAAGCCTTTCCTTTTCCCACAGCCCGTGCTGGATTCCCAGCACCACCCGCACTACAACGCTTCTACAGCTGCGAACCTGCTGCTCCCACCTAGGAAAAGGCATTTTAATGAGTCTGGCGCTCTTGGGAGTGGTCTTAAAGAGCTGAGTGGTTCTGTTGCACAGCTTTTCCCCTTTTTCTGGCATTTTAAATCTTCCTGAAAACCTTCCCATTCGTTGCCTTGTGGACCTTGGGTGCTGCCACAGCTTGCCTGGGGGACAGGAGATGTCTCAGACCAAGCAGGAGTGATCCCAGTAGGATCACAGGGGGGTTTTAAGTACCTAAAACCACCAAGCATCTCTGTTTTGGTGAAACTGCCACATTTTTATGTCGCAGTGGCCTCATCGATGGCTCTTGTTTGCTTGTACAGGGGCTGGAAGGAAAATGTTCCTTCATTTGAAGCATCTGGGCAGCTTCACCCGCGTACTGTAGCCCTCTTCTCCAGGTGGTGCTTCTGCTGGGCAGCTTTGCTTGGCACGTTGCCTTCATTTCAGTCTCGTTTTGGTACTTTTGGGGCAGGAGGTGCCACTGGTTGGTGACTAAATACGGAGCTGTGACATTTATTGGAAATGTCCCTTGTTGCCTCATCCAGAATAAACGCTGCATAATCAAGCACTCCCTGCCTCTGGATGGTATTTCTCTGAGGAAGAGGAGGTGCGAGTTGCTTGCTCAGCATCTTTGCTAGCTCACTGCTGAATCACCGCAAGGAATTGGTCTGTAATTCTGGTTCCCACACGGTTTTTCTCATTCAGACCAGCAGGAGTTTCTCGTTTGGAGTCCACAAAACCAGAGCACAATTCCACATCAGTATCAGCCTTCAACTGGCAAGTTGAAAGCCTCACGTGTTTTCCGATTCCTATCTCTTGGGCCGAGGGAAAGGAAATTCCTGCAGAAATCAAACTGCCAAAGGTAATCCTTTATCTTCACCAGTGCACGCAGGACTGCGGTGTGTAGGCCAGGTACCTTTCTCCTTGAGAGATGACGAACAAAAGCAATATTCTCAATTCTTGTGTGCAAAAATAGGGTGGCGGTACTGAAACAAACTGCTTTGCTTAAACCCCAGCAGTAAATGAGGGAGAGCTGGGACTCGTGGCATGGAGTCTGTGTGCCTCGGTCTGTTACTGGGGAGATTTTCCTTGTGCCAGAGATGGCTCCAGCACAGCAGGAGGAGACAGGAGGGGAGCTGCCTGCCGGGGCACGCTGCCTCGTGAGCGCGCACACCCCGCACTGTGCCAGGGCAGCCTGCGGGCTCTGCTTGGTACCAAGCTCGTGCATTTCCACCGATCCTTGGGAGCAGGAGCAGGACGGAGGTGCCACGACAAGCCCAGCTGGACCCGATAGCCAGCTGGTCTCATAAAAGCCTCCCACAGAATCAGGCTGGGTTTTAGATCCGTTAAACATCTCCCCAGCCCTCAGCTCCTGCCGAAATGTTAATTTAAAACACCTTGCCCTGCTGCCACAAATTATCTTCCCTTGGATTTTATGAACACTGGCAAAAATTAAACCTTTAGCATTTTATCCCTCGGCACTAATCAGTTGAGTCCTACCGACTCGCGGATAAAACCAGATTAATGAAAAGTTAATGCCCTTCTGAACAAGCACGCTACGAGAGGACCGTCCTCCGTGCCTGTCAGTTTCTCGTGGCAGAGCCCGTGCAGCGCACAGCGAGCTGGGCTCACCCAGCCCTTGCACCTCGTTTTATTTTCCTAACTCACTGCCTGGCTTCCCTCTCCTAAAATTAAGTGTTGGCGGGATGAAAGCATGGGCAAAACGCCCTTCTCCTGCACTGTTCTCATTTCCCTTGCAAACCACCTTGTGGATCCTGCTTCATTTTGCCCTGCGATGCCCACGTGGGGAAAAACCTCGAGGTGCAGCTGGAGCGTTCCACCAGTGGCTGACGCATCGGGAATCAAAAAGGTAAAAGAACCTTTGTCCGCGGCTTCCCCCTCATCCTCAAGGGTCAGGGAGCGATGAAACTGGGAGCAGGGCAGTGCGAAAGGCGCGAGGTGGGCGCTGCTCCGTGCCCTGGGGCTGCAGAAGCTGCTGCAGCTTTATCGGGGCTGCTGCAACGTCAGGGTGCCGTGGGTTAGCCCAGGGTAAAGCAGCCTTGCTCCCTGGTTTTGGGGGAGGAAAAGCTTTTGGGGAAGTGGCATTTAGAGCTGGGAAATAAGTGAGTAGTTTAAAAAAGAAATCCTCAAAAGTGGCTATTAGACAAGAAAATGGTGGGGCCCTCTGGGTCTGCAGCCTGGGAAGCTATTTCTGAAGTCTTGAAATAAAACAACCCCAGACGTGGTTTCCCTCTAATTTCCTCTTTATTTCGAAAAGAATAAAATCCCCGTCTTCAGCAGCTGTACTAATGACATGAGCTCACACTACGGGCTTGCAAGAAATGGATTCATTGTGCTTCCTTCGCATGGAGAAAGGTGCTGGAGACCTCAAAAACCAAAAAACCATATACTTGCATATAACCTAATATTAATTTCATCTAGTTATAATTATGATTATGTTCAGATTATTAATAACCTTACATTAATATCCACCCAAAAGTGTATCAAAAGAGATATTAGGGGAAAAAAATCAGGAAACGAAGCACATCTGTCATCCTTTCTCTTTGATTTGCAGGTGAGGTTTCCTTTGAAGTACATCAGCTGTTCAGCCTCGGTGCAACCACTTTGCGTTAGCATAATATGCTTTTACAACGGAGTATTGGGGTAAGTTATTTACGTTGAGGGCAAAAAGCACAGAAATCTGTCTCGAGAGCAGTGGCTCTCCCTGCTCAGGAGCTGGTGCTCGGGCACGTGCTTTCCATCCTCATCTTCAGAGGCAAAAGATTAACTCTGAGTCCTGGACAAACCCTGCCCTCCTGCTCTCACAACTTCGGTTTACAGTCACTGAAGCGGCTGCTGGAAAAAGTTGACACGATCTGGGTCCGATTCGCACTGAACGGCACCACGGGGTGCTGACAAAATCCTTCTTGGCAGCTCCGCTGGTGAGCAGAGCTGGAGGAGGAACCTGCCGAGCCCCCCAGCTCCGTTCCAGAGCCCAGAGGGGGCTGCGGGGACAGCAGGGGCACCCCTCGGGCACAGGCAGCAAGAAGCAGTCTTACGACAAAGGCCGAAAAGGTTTGCCAGTTACAGCGTAAGGTCGTGATTTAAGGTTACTGTGCAATCTATTTGTCACTTTATATTAATATTTATATACTTTATTAATATATCTATATTTATTTTATTTATATTTAAACTCTTCCTCTCTCCAGGTCCTCTTGGCTCGTGTTCTTGGCAGCAGCATAGCAGCCCTCCCAGCTGACAGAGTGACAGTGTGAAGAAGCCAGGCATCACCAGCCACCTCACTGGTTACAGAGACCACTGCGTGTGCGTGACCTAGAGCAATATCTGCCCGCTTGGGCTCAGATTATCAGCGACTAAACCAGCAGTCGGAGGAGATGCGGCTGTTCAGTAAGGATTCCTACCCGCTGTGCCCAGGCAGCCCCGTCAGCCCACTGGTCTCGTAACCAGGTCCTGGGTAAGCAGTTCAATGCCCGTAGTTTTATCGACTGACCTAATACTGAAGCTGCAGGCAGAGGTGGGTTCCTACCCCTTTCTTTTTGACCTGAAACTACCAGGAGAAATTCTCATCTCACAGCTAACTAACTTTGCCTGCTTTCTGAAGCTGAATTCAAACATTTCACAACTTTTCTCCGTTGGAGGAAATGGAGAAGAGCACAGAGGGTGTTACAGCACCCCTGGGGTGTTCGGTCCAGCCTCCTGCTCCAAGTGAGGCCACCTCCAACACTGGGCCAGGTCAGGAAGCATCCTAAGGGACAAAGGTAGAGCTTGAAATTAAATTCTGCTCAATTCTTTATCAGCCAATTGTTCTCCTACAGGCAATATGTATACTTGCAAGGCAGGAATGAATTTAGAGGAGAAAACGTTCAGATGTGGCAAAAATAGTGAAAAATAATAGAGAAAAATGCCACTGTGGGTGGGCGTGAGGCTTCAGGGGCTCCTTGTGCACCAGGCAGCCGTTGAACTCAGCCTACCTGGAACATGGGGAGCTGCACTGGAGAAGCTCTTCATCCGCTTCAGATGGGACACGGAGTTTCCACAGTAAATCACCCATCATGGCACCATGGCTTCAGAAGCTGCTCCAAAGCTGTAGGGGAAGCCCTGCCTCTAAGCGTGCTCTTTGCTGACACAGCTCTGAGCCCAAACCAGTTTAAATCTCGCTCTGAGGCCCAGTAAAAGCCCAGGCTTGGCTCTGTGCTGGCCGCAGCTGCTCTGTGGAGTTGCTGGGAATGACACCAACAAACTGTGTTTTAATAACTCAGCGCTCGGCATGCCTGCGCAGAGTCTGGGTACCTCCGAATGGGAAACAGTGTGGGGTTCAACTTTGCTAAACTACAAACGCTTTTGAATAGTCAAATCTGCTTTGAAAACCTGTAATATAGTTAATTAAGCTTCCTTTTTTTTCCCCCCGAAGTAAGACTTTGATCTGCAGCAGTAGGAGCCAAAACCAGGCTTCAAAATCCCTCCTTTGGCACCTGGACAAGTGTCTTCATATCAAAGCGCTGAGCACGCAACAACTGTCAGGGAGGGCAGGAGTTACAGGCTAAATTTGCTGTGTCTGACCTCTTGGTCTGGAAAAATCACACTCAAACACTAAGCAAAGGACCTTCTCTTCATTTATTTTCATTTACTAAGCTCCCCAGAAAAGTGATTTCAAGTGCTTAGGACACACAAAGTGTCTTAAACAGTGGGGCTTCTGGCAAGTGCAGACAGCTGGGTAAGTGAAAATTTGTTGGTGCCCAGCACTTGGCTTCCTTTCTACCAGCCCTAAACAATCAGCTCCTCAAAACAGCATCCAGAGGATGCAATCCTAAGGGTGTGCAAGGCGAGCCAAATGTTTTCTGAGAGCTCTGTTAAGTGCTGGTGGCCTCACTGCCGCTGAGCCTTCCTCAAAAAATTGGGGGGGGGGGGGGGGCGGGTGGCTTGGGTAATTATTGCTTTTCCTCTCTTTGGTGGTAAGTCAAAGGAGAAGTGTTAGCTTGGGACCAAGGCTAATAAAACTGTGAAACTCTCCTGTGGCCACAGCTCCTCTGCAGTCACCTCCCTTGCATGTCCCGCTCAGCTCTGCCCACAAACTCAGCTTCTTTTCTGTGAAATCCTGCAGGAGCTGATGCTTTCTGTGGGGACTGCAGCAGGCGCAGGCAGTGATGCCTTGTGCTGCTCCGTGCCCTCTCCACCCTAAACTGCAGAGGTCTGTGTCCCCGTCCTGGGCACAGGGGCTGGGATCTGCTGCCAGATATTCTCCAGCTTTTCAAGTGAGGCTTGGCTGGAAAGAAGGAGGTTACAAATAGCTTCCTAAGAGTAAACTGAGGCAAATCAATGAGACTTGACTAAAAACAGCCTAATTAAAATCACTTTCAGAGCTCACGCTTCATTTAGAGAAAGTTTCTAAATCATGTATGAAAGTGCCAGAGCAAGCCGCTGCCAGAAGCACTGCACTGCAAGGAAGCCAGACCCTGAAAGAGACAGGGCTGTGGATTTTGTTTTTGTATTCCCTTAAAAAAAAGCCTAAAAAAAAGAGACTGAGTCAAGAGACTGAGGGATCCGACTGCTTTGCAGTGTGAGGGTTTGCCCACAGAGGCGAGCTCGCCTCAGGTTTGTCCTCCCCAGGCTCTGGCGTGTGCTTGGCTGGTTGCAGGAGGGAGTGAGCACACGAGTCTCTCATCGACTGCTGCGTTCATGCAGTCTGTGAGGGCTTTGACAGGTTTGTTCCTCTGAAGGAGATTTAAGCCCCTAGGCAGAGATGCACCCATTTTTAAAAACAAAGCCAAAGCTCTTCCTTCCCCTCTCTCTCCCAGTTGTAGAAAGGGAAACCTCAAAAGCTCTGTGAATCCGTGGGACACCTGTAGATCTCCTCTGTGGTCGCAGCTCCCTCTGCAGCCAGCTCAGCTGCATGAGCAGCACCAGGCAGCGAGGTCTCCCTTGATCCTGTGTCAGGAACAGGACAGAAATCCCCCCCGAGAGCAGCAGCTGGGCTGAGCGGAGCCTCCAACCCACTGGAAATCTTTCTCAGGCCCATGCAGCATGCAAAGGCCAGGTCGAGAAGGTCCGGGTCCGGCGAGGCATCGTGGCACAGCGCCCTCAGAGAGGGATCGGTGCCGGGGTTACACAGAGCACGCGTTCAGAAACCACGCACACAAACAGCAAACCCACAGACCCTGTAGGAAGAGGAAGAAATCCCCAATCTTTCTTTGGACTTCAGCTGTTTGACGACTGCCTGTGAGCAAAGACATGAGCAGCGTTTAGAGCAGAGCCAGGAGGAGCCAGCCCTGCCACCACCGCTGGCTGCGCAGCACGGCTCTGCCCCGCCTGGCCCTTTGCTACCAGGCTCTGACAGTTCGCAGTCAGCAAGCTGCAACAGCTTCACGCCCTGGGCTCTTGCCTGGGCAGCCTCCAGGGTGAGAAGGGTTTGAGTGTTGCGGGTCGAGGACAGGCTGCACCTGATCTGCCTTGCCTGAGCATCCTTCTGCCCGCGGGGCAGCAGAGCAGAAGAAGCCACGACAGGACATCCGTGCGGCCTGGCCCTTGGACTGCCTTGGACACGAGAGGACGACCCTGCAGCCTCCCAGGGGAGAAAGGCAGAGGGACACTTCGGTGCTGTTTCTTCAGACGGAAGGGCTGAGTGGAAAAGAGCTGAGGACACCAATTTTATACTGGGATGTACAACTACACGCAACACCGGGGTTTCCGAACGGCAGAAGTAATACCACATAGCCTCCGAATATAGTTTTGCTCTAATTTAATAAGTATTTCCAAAACAATAGAGTCTGAAAGCAAAAGAATCTTTCAGAAGTCAAGGAAAAACAGAGTGCAAAGTGAGAGGGTTGTGTCAGAGCACGTCAGTCCACCCAGTGCATCCTGAGGAGTGCCCAACCACCTCCCGACCAGCCAACACCAACAGGCACTTTTTCCAGACCTGCCCGACTCGGAGGAGGGCTCCCCCCTCGTTTCACACAGCCCCAAATCGTTGTGCAAGGCCGCCAGGAGGCTGCTTGGCCGGCCCGGCCGTTCCCAACCCTATTAACCACACATTTATCTTGTGCCGGTGCTGCTCAGCTGGCTAGCAGACCGCACCAGGCCACGTCTGGAGAACTCCACCAGTGATCACGTTCCAGCCCCTGAATTCCCTTTCCCTACGCAAGTGGCTGCTGCTTTGCCTTTGCCCAGTTCCTTGCACAGCTCCCTTCTGCTGGTGTCACTATCTCCATCTCCATCAGCTGTTCTAATGACTTCCCACGTAAGCACGTACTGAGGGTCTGTATGAAACCGATTCCGTGTGCTTACTTTGCATAGAAAAAAGAAGTCAGGCACTTTAAAATAACGTACCCTTGCATAAAAATCTTATTATTAATATAGCGTCAGCTCGAAGGTACGTCGCCAGAGAAACTTTTAAAAACCAAAGAGTGAAAACATCAACAAATCAAGGTGCTCTTTAAAGACCATCATTCTTTGATTGGCTAAAATAACCACAGCAAATCTCTGTTTTCCTAGGTTAGGTTTTCTTTGACGTACATCAGCTGTTCAACCTCAGTGCGATTATTTTGCATTAGCATAAAAAGGTTTTGCGGTGCAGCGTTTGGCTGAGTTACCGATACGCGGGTCACCAAGGCGCACACAACTCTGCTGCTCTCTCCCCTCAGAGGCGCTCAGACTTGGACAGATGTTTTCCATCCTGGTCCTCAGATGTTCTTCTACAGATTAATCCTTTCCCCTTGCACAAGCCGTGCTCGGAAGTTCCAGATATCCTTCAAAACAAAAAATGGGACAAAGGAAAAAAAACACACCACGAACCTTACTGAATATCCTTTCAAATCCTAAATATCAAGAAGCAAAACAGCCAGAACTGGGAAAAAGGCACAGCCTCCACTCCACTGGCAGGTCTGGCACGGCCTGCGAGCTGCCCGCAGTTCAGTTCTGGAAGGAAACAAGCAGCACAGCGAATATTATCCTTGCAGAAGTCGTCCTAGCGTGCTGGCACACACAATGCCTCCCTTGTGCACCCCTGGGTGACCGGAGAAGCTCAGGGACTGACTGCCTATCGCATGCTGCTACACGCGAGCAAGCGACTTGCTCTGTGCAGCAGAGCCCAGCAGGAAATAACAGTGATGACATGAATACGATCCCTTTGCCAGAAACGGGGTGGCGAGCGGACATCGCTGCGGACTGTAAAGCAAAGGAAAAGACCGCTTCAAGAAGGTAAGCCTTGGGCAAGTTCCTATCTTGGTTTCCCTGTCTGAGGATTGCTTAGTTCTCATCATTGGTCTCGGGAAGGTAAAATATAAGACCCGAGCACTCCTCCTCGGGAAGAAGCTCCAACTCTGGTTAAAGAAATTATAACGCTACAAGAAAACACATAGACTCATCTAAGGCACACGTGGGCACACACTGATTTCCACTCCCAAGAAGGAACTTCGGATTTCACTGCCTACCTACTAACTCCAGGAATCAAAAGTCAAGCAGCTGTAACTTCACAGACAATCTGCAAGTCCAGGGTTACAAAATAAGACCCGATACCCAGCCGTACCTCGGCACACCGTGGAGAAAAAAACAACGCAACCAAAGGTGAAAAAGAAAGCCCTCTGCTCCATAATGCCCTAGGTATTGAGTAACTTCAAAAGGAACTCACTGCCTATTACACCTGGCCTTGGTACTGGATGTGTATCTGTCTGGGAACTGCTGTGGATAAAGAAATTCAGAACACTTGGAAACATTCAGCCCCTGTAATAAGGTTTGTTCTTCTTTCAGGCGCTTAATCCCTGGAGAATTTAGATTTGTTTTATATTTTACACAACGGTTTCAATTATTTATTGCAAGAATGTTACATTCATCTCTTTTTTTTTTCTCTTCTGTTTGTGGCAGATATATAATGCTGCCTACATCCCTGCTTTTGCCTCAAGTCTGAACAATTGATGTGGGATTATACTTAACCAAAAAACAATCTGTCAACTTTTGCAGTCAGATGCGGCCACTTGTTTTAAAAGGAAAATCCACCTGCCATCAGGAGTTGAAACCATAAGAGCTGGGGACATGCCAGATGGAGACAAGCACAGAATTTATCATTGCACCTCCTAGTTATTGTGAATTTGGGACAAGAGATCGCTACATCTTCCTGTTTACATCCTGCAGTCCAAACACAGCTGCCAAGGGCTCTGGTTCAGCAAACCTGGAACCAGGAGATGCAGCAAAGGGTAAAGCTTGCATAAAGTGCCCCCGTTCCTGCCTTGCCACGTTAGCCCTCCCTACTGCTACCCAGTGGGGCAAAGCCAGGCGTCTTGTCAGAGAGCCCAGACCCCCTTGGATGGTGTGAGAAGAGCAGAGCCATCACTACGGCAGAGCCCAGAGCTCCTCCTCACTTACACGACTCCGGTTGCAGCCACCTGAAGAAGTCCTGACGTGGTCTGCACCTTCCCACCTTGCTGAGAGGGACCAAGGCACGTTCACAAAATCCACTTTGGTGAGCAGAGCTGGAGGAGGAACTGCTAGAGCTCAACCAACACGAAAGAGCTGCCTAGGGAGCGAGGCCGTTTCTCCAGCACAGGTAGCTAGGCAGCAAGAAGCAGCCTTAAGAGCACAAAGGCCAAAAAAAAAGCCTGCAACCATCCTCAGAATATGAGATCTTTTATTTTGCCAAGCACCTCTGCTTGGCATAGCTTCACCTGTGAAACTGGGAGTAGCAAAACCACAAAACTGCCATACAAGAGGTACGTAGAAAAGGGAACCGAAGAGGATTGTAACAAGGAACACACCAAAGTCTTACCCTGAGTTTCATTGAAGGCAAGCTGTATTTCTTTTGTACCATTTCTTGCAGTTCTTTCTCCAGGTCTTCTTGGATCGTGTTCTTGACATCGATGTAGTAGCCCTCCGAGCTGGCAAAGTGGCAGCTTATACTCTGTGGGAGGAAATTGGGCATCACACTACTGCCCTGGCTACAAATAACAAATGGAAAAAATACTCCTGTATCCCTGGTCGTAGGCACCGCACTCTTTCCTTACAGACCAACTCTGCAAGTTCCTTCCTCCATTCAGAGAACTCCTGCAAGGGTTTCCCTGGAGAAATATTCCTGCTCACACACATGCTCGTCTTTCTCCCCTCCTCACAAAGCATTCCCCCAGCCCCAGGAAGAGCTCCACTCCCATCGCTTCCATCCCTCTGCGTCCCCCCACCAGCGTTAGGCAGGATGTTTCTGGCCACCCTGGAAATGAGAGAGCAGCACTAAGCTCACCATCCCACAGATTTCTAAACACTTCAACCAGAGATTCAACACCTAATTTCTGCTCCTGCTCTGGTTTTTCTCAAACAGCCCCACAGCATGCTCTTCTCCCAAAACACAGAGATGTTAAAAAGGAAGAAAATCAGAGAGAGACAGCAAAAGTATACCAGGAAGTTAAAAACCACCTTTAAAAGCTCATCAGATATTCATGAGCTTGGGGTGCCGGGTATTATTTTGATCAGTTGCAAGCAAGCAAGCAAACAAAAATATCAGCAGGTACAGCAAGGCATGGTTTCCTACCTTTCGGAAACCCGACGTCCTGTTTATCCCAGAGCCGTGAATGAGCAGCGGATGGAAGAACACCGTGTCTCCCTTCTCCATGACAAGGTGAACCTTGGGACCGTTCTCGTCGTAATCGATAATCCCGTGGAAAAGCTTGTTTGTCTTACCCTAGGGGAAAAAAAAATAAAAAAAATGCTGAGTTGAAATCACTCAGTTAAAATTGGAGCAAGTGGAGATTCTCAGTGCAGGGAACGGTGGAGACAGCTCCTGACCTGCGTTCCTCCGGGAAGGTTATTTGGTATGGCCAGCTGAGAGCCCGCCTGCATGCCTACAAGTCTTGCTACTACAAGCCTGAGGTACAGCAAAATCATATTTTTTTTTCTGTTTTCTGAAGCCGGATGACAATTAAGAAGGTTTCTCCACTGGAGAGAACGGAGAAGGGCACCAGGGAATCCCACAAGAGATGCCACCTCTGGGGTCCAGCTTTCTGCTCCCCATTTAGCCACCATCAGTGCTGGGTCAGGCTAGGAAATACCCGTTCTTAACAGGAAGGTAACATTAGGTATTTAATCCCAGCCTTTTAATTACTATCCCGTTTTGCTCCTACAGCAAAGCACACGAGCTCTGCAAGCAGGAACAAATTCTCGGGAGGAGAGAGAATCCTCAGACTTGGCAAGGGCACTGGAAAATGGTTGCACGTGTTTAGGCAGCTATGCCACAACGTGACGGACAATTCAGGGGCCCCAGCCCCTGGCCCCAAACTATGGTGCAAGTTCAGCTCCAGAAAAGGATCCCCTCCAGCGTCTAGGTATAGAGCTAGAGGGGTATTCTTGAAAGTACACCAATACTATGCCGTGATTTACCAGGTGTTACTTTCCTCTAATGAAGAACCAGGGCAACCTCACTCCAAAAGGCTTTGGGTGAAGCTGGGAACAGGAGCAAATCTGCCCAGTGAGGCAAACAAAGGCACTCTCCCACAAAGCAACAAGACAGCGTTTGCAAAGACAGCAAAACCCTTGCTGAGAACCTCAGCTTTGTCCCATGCCCCACGTCTCCGCGGTGAGCCCCCCCGTGCAGCTCTACCTCCCGCTGCGGGTAGGCGTGAGGCTTCAGGGGCTCCTTGTGCGTGCCCGGCTGCACGACCAGGCACCCGTTGGTCTCGTCAGCCCTCTCCATGGCGGTCCAGGAGCACACGATGCGGTCCGCCGGCCGGAACGGGAAATAGTGCAGGTCCTGATGCATGGGGTGGAGAAAAGTCTGCTTATCTGCAACACAGGGGCAAAACCTTCAGCCTCTTCGAACGGGACACGGCCTCCTCAGAAGACTCCTTTGGTGGCCTTCACCACCACCACCACCCGCCTGCCAAGCTTTCGCCTTGCACTCGGCTGCTCTCGTTCGTGAACTTTAACCAGCACAGTGTTGCATAAACCTTTCCCAGCACAAAGATTTTCAAATAACTCCAGACAGCAGCGCCGGGAAGGCTGTCAAGAAGTCTCTCGATCTGTCGCTGTGCTGCAAGTAGAATCAGCCCTGCCCATGCTGCACTCCACAGATGTTCATTTGGCTCTTTATTCTCTTTTATTTTTTTCAATCTCCCCAGACAGTCCACCCAGCACCCTACTAGCCTTCTTCCTAGAGGCTTTTTTCCCCTCTAAAGTCAAAACAAACAAGAATATTACTGTAGGTTTGCTTGTTATTTCTCTTACAATGGAAATGGAAACAGCATCCTCTTTCGCACCAAAACCTTTTACATATTTGATGATTTATTTCACCATTGAGTTTGCTCCCAGGACAGATATAGTAAGGCTGTTTCTACTTGCTTCATTTGTCGTATTATTTAGAATTTGGGCAGCCTAGAAAACTCTCCTGAGACCTGCACCTCTCCTCAAGTACTCTCAAAAACACCGAGTGGAGGTCTTATAATTACAGAGCAGCTTCCCATTTCTTGACCACGATTGTTTTCCTTCTGCATTAAAAATGCATGGTCTCCTGTTGAATTCCCAAACAAAAACGACACGCTTTTCTGCGACGTTTCTAAGATGGCAAGTGGAGATGACTTTCACCGGCTCAGTATCTTAATAACTCCACATACTGTGTGTCTGCACACCCGAGCATAAGAAACTGCTCAGGTCTCAACTTCCCTAAACTGAAACAGCTTACGTGGGGTCAGAGCTACTTTGGAAAACTGTAACATGGTTGGTCAGGTTCTCTTTACGCTCCCTGCTCATCATCCTTGTATAAATGATGATTTCAATTTCTAGCAGGAGCAGCCAAAGCCGGGCTTCAAACTCTTTCCTTTGGCACCTGCTCAAGTATCATCACATCAAACCGCTGAGCATGCAGCCGCTGTCAGCGAGGTCAGGAGTACAGAAACTCTGAGCAAAAGATGATCTCTCTATTTATTGCCTTTTACCGAGGTCCAAGGAAGCACTTGTTATCACCACGTTTGAAAAGTCAAGCTTAAAGGCATGTCACGTTTCCAACAGTGGGCCCTTACGCAAGCACAGCTGGCTGAACGGGGAGCTCGCTGGCCCACTTTGGTGCAGCCAAGAAAACAAACAAACAAAATCCGCTGAAAACTGAAATACAAAAAAATGTTATCTAAGTAAGCTAAGGTTAAAAAAACCCCAAACTGTTACCAAAGTGGTCTCATAAATTTACAAAATTATTTTGTTTTAGTTTGTCTCACATTATTCAATAGACAGCATACACAAACGATTTCTGCATTTCTCTCTTCTCCTAGTTCTCCTTACCAGAATCTGGAAGTTTGTTTATCAGCATGGTGTGCATTGCCATTATGTTTGGCCCTGTGAAGCACTCAACGTATTTGAGGACCTAAAAGGGAGAAAACAGAAAAAAATATAAGGAACATGAAAGACAAGAGAAAAGATTGCTGAAGGGCTGCATATTTTATTTTATTTTACATTTCTTTTTACTTATTTTTACCTGGGGCAGGGTGCAGTATCTGAAGAGCTCCTCATCTTCCTGGAAGTCCTGCACTTTATTAACTATATTTTCAGACTGGCCATACTCGGATTTCAGGGCCTCATTTTTCATAATCATAGCTCCCGGGAGGCTCACCTCCTTCTTACAGATCCTTATGAACTCCTTCCTGCAAAGCAGGAGGGAGAGAAGACAGAGCGCATCGTAGGTATATTTGGGCAAATTACTCTCCTCAAAGACACTGCATCCAGCACCACCACACACATCTGTTTTCATAGGATCCCAGGACAGTTTGGGCTGGAAGGGACCTCAAAGCCCCCCCAGTGCCACCCCTGCCATGGGCAGGGACACCTCCCCCCAGCCCAGGCTGCCCAAAGCCCCATCCAGCCTGGCCTTGGGCACTGCCAGGGATGGGGCAGCCACAGCTCCTCTGGGCAGCCTGGGCCAGGGCCTCACCGCCCTCAGAGTAAAGATTTTCTTCCTTATAGCTAATCTAAATCTCCCACTTGTAGTTTAAAGCCATCCCCGCTCGTCCCGTCACTTAGTTTTGGGAGAGTCCAACTTCCCCAGGCTCGCCCCTGTGCCCACGACCCATCAGCACCTCGGCCAGGGGTCCCGTACCTGAAGCGCTCAATGTCCTCATCGGAAACGAGCTTCTTAATGAGCAGATAACCGTTATCTTCATAGAACTGCCTTTGCTCTGGGGTGAGGACGTTGTTGTCCAGGGTATAGCTGAGACACGCAGGAGAAAGGCGGTGGTGCGTTAGGGCGAAGCACATGGCATCGGCGCCCGGCGCTAGAGGCGGATGGCCCCAACCAACCCCGGGGGAAAATTATTGAGGAACCCTCTCACAGCAGGCACCAGGGCACTTGAACGTCACCCCAGCTCTCCAGACACACAGTTATTTACCGTGCCCGAGGGATGGCTCAGCCCAGCAGAGCCAACACGGTGTGTGGAGCACCTCTGCCACATGCAGAGCTGGAAGCAGCTGCTGCTGTGCTCCGTGCCCTTCTGAATGGGAAAGGCTCAGCAGCTTCGCTCTCAGCAGGGAGGTAGGAGCACGTGGGAATGTCCTCCACAGTCAGATTATCCGCCTGGACGTTTTCAAGATTTGGGGTTAAGCTTTATTATTAAACTACAGTTAAATCAGGAGAATACATCCCTGCAAAATGGAGGACTACGCAAAGACTGATGATCAGTGCAGGAGCTAAGTTGTGCGGGGTGGAAACAAAAATTGAGCTCAGAAGAGTTTGTTTTTTCTACTCTCTACAAAAGAGGATACAACTTACCGAAACCTCCCTGGCTGAGGAGCAGCACTAACGTGTGCTGAAGTAGGAACGCTTGTCTGGGGTGCAAATTAAGGAATATACGCTCAGACACATAGAGTTAATGAACGTCTCCGTGTCCTGAATCCTACCACGTGGGTCATCTTAAAAATATCACAGAATCATAGAATGTCTTGGGCTGGAAGGGACCTCAAAGTCCCCCCAGTGCCACCCCCTGCCATGGGCAGGGACACCTCCCCCCAGCCCAGGCTGCCCCCAGCCCCATCCAGCCTGGCCTTGGGCACTGCCAGGGATGGGGCAGCCACAGCTCCTCTGGGCAGCCTGGGCCAGGGCCTCACTGCCCTCTGAGGGAAGATTTTCTTCCTTATATCTAATCTAACTCTCCCACTCGTGGTTTCAATACACCAGTATTACCAATAGCCACCAATCTCTAACGTACCCATCCCTAAGAGCAGCTACAGGAGGCAATTAGGTACATACAAGATGATATTAAACTCCCTATTGTGCAGGTTTCATTTTAAATAAACAGAGAGATCAGGACACTCTTCTCCAGGCTGGGCAGGTTGGGCCTTGGGGCGAGCTGGCAGAAGGCAGCTAACTCCTGCCGGAGGATTTACTAAGCAGGGAGAAGTGGCTGCACACATCTGCACCCCAGCAGAGCAGCTCAGAGCTCCCGTGGTTTGGGGCCGCTTCCTATTTTGTGACTCTGGTGTGACCAGTATCACCGCCAAGGTATTTCTTCCTCTGTAAAAGGAGACATTGTTGGGGGTGGAAAGGTGACTGTCATGGCAGATTCCTCAGAGCCAGGGATTAAAACAAAACTGGTGCACTGAGGGAACGTATGTCAAATAAACCCGTTCTTACCAGTTTCTGTTATTTACCTTACCCACACACCTTCCTTGTTCCAGCCCAGTTTAATCATAGTTTTGTCCAAAGCTCTTCATGTCACAGCCTTTATGTCTAGATTTAATAACAGCAGTGCCTGAAACTGGATACAGACCTGGGGGGTCCCCTGGGTTTGCCTGAAAAAACACAAGTAAACCTAAGAATAATGAGGAAACACTTTAGGATCCCATCAGGAACGTACTCCCCTTACAACCAGGGTGCTTTTCCTTGCATTTATGTCTGATTTTGTGCCCCTGCTTGCACCTGTGTCTCTTACCAGCCTGAGTTAACTGCTATCCGTACATCTTTATACTTTTTATACATTTGGAGACTTTTATGTGCTGCTTGATCACATCCTCTTCACTAATTTATTATAATTCAGAAAACTTGCCAGCATTCAGCTCTTACTGAGAATCTGCAGCATTTAGTTTATTTTTTATTAAAAAAAAGGCAAAATTTAAGGCAGCAGCTTTAAAAATAGCATCAGCAGGCAGTCTTCATTTAACTTTTGGAAACGTGGAACAGACCAGGGTGAAAACTGTCTGCCCCAGTCTTGTTTCTTTGATCTATGGTAAGACAGGCAGCCCTCAAAATCCCTACATCCTTTCCCACTCACCAGTGCAGCACAGACAAAACCTTGCAGCTTTTCCTGGTGCTGGTCTAATGGTCAGGTCTGCAGCTGCCGACAAGGTCTGAGACTTGCTGTGTGATTGCTAAGCCCTGCAGGGTTTCTTTCCCCCCAGAACGTCAATCTTTAGGGTAAATCCCCCTGCTCACTGCTCCCGACGCACAGGCAGGTGCAGGATGCACATGCATGTTGTGTTTTCAGCGTGTTTTATGAGCAGACCCCGAGAAACGAGCAGGCAAAGCTGACCGGAACATCACGTGCCGTGGAGCGATGCCAAAAGGTGGCCGGCCCACCAGATGCACAGCCCCGTGCCCGGGTTGTAGGGCACGGGGAAGAAACTCCAGGCGGCGAGAGGTTTTTGGGGCGGGACTCCCCAAAACCAAACGGCCAGGACACGCGCTGCCCTGCTGCCTACCTGCCTGCCACACGCTCCCACTCCGCAGCCGGGGTGCCTGCGCATCCTCATAGAGCACCACCGAAGCCCTCCTAGGTGTGCGAAAGCGCACGCAGCGGGGTGGGGGCATCCAAAAGGCCCCCACCCCAAGAGGGCCAACGTCTCACCCACCGCCCTCCCCACGGACATAAAGGATACAAGAGCAGCGGCTGTCCCCAGCCGGGGCGAGAGGTGCCGGAGGATGGTGTCCAGCCGAGCCGCCGGCCCCGACCTCTTCCCCAGCTGCTCCATCGCGCTCGTCCCGCAGCCTGACCCTACAAACACCCGGGGAGGAGCTGGGCCCCGTCACCCTCCGCAGCCGCTGCCTGGGCTGCACATGCGCCAGCAGCCGTGCATGCTCAGAGAGGCTGCAGAAAGGGAGCCAAGGCCTGGCAGGGTTTGCGAGTGGGAGGGCCCGCTGGAGGCTGGGAAGTACGTGGGGAAGCTCCGAGCGTGCTTTTTGCTCGCTCCCCCCTTCCCGTGTTTTTCCCTTTCTGTGCCAGCAGTTACTGAGCTGCGAGGATTTAATCAGCCCTGTGCAGAGAGCGGCGCTTGGCACGCTCGGTCACAGACCACGGATGAGGCTGGCAGGAATATTCTCTTTTTTTTTTTTTTTTTTAGCTCCCATCTCTCAGGAGACTTTCAGAGCTTGCCTCGTTTCTCCATGAATCAGTTTGCAAAGATCTTTATGGCCCCGCAGTCACCTCAACACCGTGTCAGGGTGCGTTTCCTAAGTGCCTTACTTGCATTGATACAGACCTGGAATGCTTGCAGCCTCCATCACATCTGCACTGGACACAGGACGCTGTGCTGGGTGCCCTTTCTGCCCAGCTCCTGCGGCAGCTCTGGTGCTTTTAAGTCAGCAAAGAGGCCAAAGAGGAGCAAAGCAGGTCACAGTGCTGCACCTGGGGAGTTCGGGGTGAGGAAGAAAGCCTGGAAGGGAAGTCCTGGTGTAGGAGGATAAGAGCCCTTAGCATTAAAACGTCCACGTGCTCAGAAGTGCTGCATGGGTGTAGGTTGCTCCTAGCATCCTCTCCTCTGCCTTAACTAACACCGTGAGCATGTCACCTGAGAAGTCTGGGAATATTAAGGGACTTAAAACACCTCCAGCATGGCTCAAAAGGTGATTTTTGTTATTTTTGCACACCTGCTGTTGCCGGTGCTCCTTTTAGAGCCTTACCACTCCTCCAAAGTGGGCTTCAGGTCCCCTGTGTCACTGTTTAGACTAGCTTGTGCCATCGGTGTGGCAATCAGTTCATCCTCGCTTTCCCTTAAAGTGCTATGCTGTGAGGCAGGCGCAGCTGAAAGGTGAGGTTTCTGATGACGGAATTAGCCATCGTGCTTCCTTCTCCACTCCCTGGGCTAGGGGCGTTTGTCTGACCAGGACAGAGCAAAGCACTGCAGGGAAAAACTGTTAAACACTTTGCAGCAATATACACCAAGTAGCAGCATCAGGACTGGAGGGAAATTACGCTAAGAATTGACGTTATTGTGCCAACCCACTGTATGCCAGCGCCTGCTCAATTCCTTCATAATCCTCTTCTGCATGAGCGACGCAGCCAGGCCCTGCTCCTGAAGATGCACCGTCACCGCTGCTGTACCGTTCTCCAGGAGAGCACGTCCCCTGTTGCTCCGAGCCATCTCACGATGATGGGGTGTGCACCACAGCTACTTTAGGAAGCTCAAGTCCATTGTGCAACAGCTTGGGCTCGAATCCAAGGTGGTGTCTTGATGAAACAAGACCTCGGCTGTCAGCATCCTGAGCCTCAGTATGTTAGCTCTACAGACAAACAGAAACGAAGGCATGGATAGGAAGTGCTTCCGAACTTCACCTGCATCCTAAAACCAAACCTGAATGCCTTCAAAACTCAGTGGCAAAACTATCAAGGACTTAAGTAAAGATGTAGCACAGCAGGGTACGTAGTCATTTGTGGCAGCTGCCCGGACTGGAGCGCGATCCTGTTTCTTGCTCATGTGGCCAGCAGTCCCATGCATGCTCAGTGAGGTTGGTCACTCCCTTCAGGGACTGTGACAGAAGGGAGGGTGTTCACACAAGCGGGAAAAAACAGGATCAGGAACCCAGAAAAACACTTCTCATATGACAAAACTGTTCTGTGTAGTCAGAGGGAAGCACGCAGGCATGACGAGGGGAAAACAAGTGGCAGCAGTGACAGCACACAGCCCTTTATTGCCAGTAACAGCAGACCTTTGACTCCTGATCTATAGGAAAACCCTTAGTCATAGGTAAACAAAAAGTTAATAAGAGTCTCTCTAAAAGCAAATTCAAGGGAAAGGAAAAAAAGCAACAAGAGTAGCAGTTTTATTACAGAAGTTGTAATTACAACTGCATCGAAAGCTCTATTTATAATTCAGATATATGCTGTAATTACCTTCACAATCCAAAGAGACAGGAACCCCAATAAATCTTCACCTGTGACAAAATTCAGGTACGAGACATCAAAAAGACAAAAGACGAACAATACTACACATGCCAGTTCTGACACAGACCCCTCGTGATGTAGCTATTTCTTCCCCTGTATATGTTTAACATCATCTTCTGCAAAGGTGGCTTTCGTGTCTGAAAAAAATAAAAAGAACGTGTAGTGAGTAATTCTGCTGTACTGATTTAGAAGCTTGAGAACTAACATGCTTTTATACATACATAATACACATACATACCTGTGTGTATGTACATATATGCATTTTTAAACATGTAAATTTGAATCAATCAAACCTCAGAGAGCTCATCTCCCTGTGCATTGTTTACAATCATTCCTTTTTACTTATTGCTTCTCTGGTGATGTGGCTAACACTACCCGTGTTAGCACTGGTAATACTGGTTAACATCCAGTAACACTGGCTTGCACAGCAACTCCCACGTTCCTGGCCCACCCTGTTACATCAAATCCCCAAATAATTCAGGATACGTCATCCACCTTGACACAGAGGAACGGACGGCTGAGGTGCGACTGCCCTTTATTTGTACTGTCACATACAGCCCGTGCCTAAAGCATTTTACACGTGTACTTTAATATAACAAAAGGGTGATTTCAGGCATCGCTGCCACCGCTCTGTGCTGCAGAAGCGAGAACCACACCGTGACATAAATGGCACGACTGCTGTATGCACTAATATTTATGTATTCTAAAAACTGGGAAAGCGTTCGCTGTTCCGTAACACACGTGGTATTCTCTCATATATAATATGGTGGTCTGGTCAAATGAAAAAAAATGTCCTTTGTATCTTATTCAATAAATGAAAAAACACTACAGAGTGAATCATTTTTGAAATACATTCATAAGCTTTGCTAAAGTACAGACTGAATATCACCAACCTAGGAAAAGAAAGAAGGAAGAGACTTTCTTTGTTAAGATAACTGATAGCGACATTCATCTTTTTATTAAAATTAATGGCATTTGACAGCGGCCGTGTCTTTGCAAATTACTTTTACAGCTATGTCTGTCAGTTTACCAAGTTTTATAGAACATTTTTATACAGCTGTTTTGCATTTGGCTTTTAGTTTTAATGTTTTCTGTTCATTAAATCACAAAACTAATAAAAACTAAACGATCAGGATTTCTACAAGCAGCACTGAGATGGTTCTAATGCACAGCGTTGTAATTTAATAAGCATCTCAATTGACTATTAAAATCCACATTATGATCAGAACTGTAATTCCAAAGATGAGGTCTTCTGAAAGCCTAATTTACTGCAGTGGGAAGTGGCAGCTGCTGCAACTCAGCAAAATTAGCTTTTTTAAACTTAGATGTCAGGGAAAACGGATGTAGGAGCCACTAACAAGAACAATAAAATCTACCACCAACACACAGGTTCACTTTTCAACACCAGAAGATTCAAGAAGGGCTTCTGCGGATATATTAGCAGCAAAAGGGAGACAAAACGTGGACCCTGTGGGGAACAAATAGAGGGGGCTAGTGATGAAGGACACAGAAAAGGTCAAGGGAACTGCATGGGAACTGCTGGCATGGTCTCTGAGGTTCCTGAGGTCAGGTTCCCGAGTCAAGCAGCAAGATCCCAGGGCAAAAAACATCACTTGTGTTGCAGAAGACTGAGTCAGAGACCACTTGAGCAAAGTGGGCATTCTCAGATCTGTGGGACTCGCTACATGGGATGTATCAGCTCATGCTGAAACTGCAAAGCTGCTCCCTCTGCTGTTGCCAGGAGAGGTTCATGATGTCTACAAAAAGGCAAATGTCATACCTGTCTTCACAAGACGAAGGATCTGGGGAGTTACAGCTATGCCCCGGTCTCCAAAAAGATTATGGCTTAAGTCCTCCTGGGTTTGCCATGTCCAGGTACACCAAGGACAAGACAATTGGGAACAACCTGCATAGATTTACCAAAGGCAAATTGGGCCTGGCCAATCTCCTCACCTTCTGCAGTGGAACAGCTCTGCGGACTAGGGCAGGGCAACGGACAGCGTTTACTTTGACATTACAAAGGTTTTTGCCCTGTTGGGACAGGCGGACTATAAAAATGGGTGGAACGTTGGCTGAACTGCTGCGCTCAAAAGGCCGTGACCAGCAGTACAAAGTGCAGCTGGCTGCAGAGCAGTTTTGCAGGAAAAGCCTCAACGGATGAGATGAAGATGAGCAGGAAGTGTATACCTGCAATCAGGAAGGTTTGGGTTGGGAAAGACCTTTAAAGGTCACCTAGTCCAACGCCCCTGCCACGGGCACGGACGTATTTCAGGTTGCTCAGCGGGAAGGGCTAACTGCACGCTGGGCTGCATTAGCAAGATGCCCCCAAAGCGTCAAGGGAAGTGATTGTTCCCTTCCAGCAGGCACCTGAAAGATTACATCTGGACATTGCGTGTAGTTTTGGGCTCCCCAGCAGGAGAGAGAAAAAGACGTTGGCACGCTGGATCTGGTCCAGCGGAGAGCCACCAAATTAGGAGGCTGAAGCATACGATGCACAAGGAAAGGCTGAGAAAATACTGCAGCCGGAGGAAGAGAAGGCTCCACGGAGATCCTACAGCTGTCTGCAAGTGCCTAATAGATACTAGAGAAGACAGCCAAACTCTTCCTGAAGGTTCACAACAAAATCAAGAGACAACAGGTCTGCAGCAAGGAAAATTCGGCAACAACTGCAGCAAGGAAAATGTCTGCAACTGCAGCAAGGAAAATTCCTTTTAGATACATGAAGAAAATCAGGGCAAATTTCTCAATTAGGCCAAAACTTCAATTTCAGGGGTGGCCAAAGACTGGAATAGGGGGTATGGAAGGACTGAGCAATGTCCACCGTGAAGATATTCAAATGACTCACACAGGCCTCAGAAATCTAGTGTGATTGTCCTTGCTTTGGACCAGGAGCCTGTAAGACACCTGTTCCAGACTAAATTATTTTAAG
This sequence comes from Anser brachyrhynchus, assembly GCF_964034855.1. Classification (NCBI taxonomy): domain Eukaryota; kingdom Metazoa; phylum Chordata; class Aves; order Anseriformes; family Anatidae; genus Anser; species Anser brachyrhynchus. Next base: position 7,178,781 of record NC_137694.1, read on the forward strand.
AGCTCATTTACTATAGCAGGCGCATCCTCTGAGTGACCTGTTGTAACAAGGAATGTGTATCGTATGTGAACACAAACATACATTTACCTTAGAAACACCAGGACCATTTTTATGTGGTTACCATATCTCCCTCTTTGATGGTTGGAGATGTGGAGTAACAGCTTCTTCATACCTTAAAAAGAGGCAACAGAAGAATTTAAAAATAATAAAAAAAAGAAAAAACAAAACCACACACAAAAAACCAGCCTCTTCCTGCACAGCAAGCTCTTTCACCACCACCTCATCCCTGCAGTTTGGGAGCTGATGGGCAGAGTTGCCCTTCACGGAGGTGTTGATCCAACTGAGGTCTCCTCCCTCTCCCCGCTGACCACCTAACCTGGGACAAATGCCCCCAAAATTATACAGGGATACGTACTACCTTCCCCCACTTTGAGCACTGGCCAGAGGTTGCAGTCCTATCTCGTGGTCAGAATACAGACACACCTCCAGATGATGACTCCTCCCAACCGCTTGCCAAACATTTAGTGGAAAAAAAGTCAATAAACCAGCAAATATTGGTTACTGTGCCCATCTGCTCACCCTCCGGGCACTCTTTTTTCTGAGTTCTGCCTTGTTCCTGCAGCACTCACCCTAACTCTCACGTCTCCCAAGTAGAAAACAGCTGGCTAGTCCTCACTTACCAGCAAAACAGAAGTTCAAAATAATACCTTTAAAAAAATAATAAAAATAAAAACCATTCTGACGTTATATACCATTACAGCTAATTTCAAGGGCGTTATTTTACCCCTGCTGCAGGGAAAAGCAAAAAGACAGAGGAAACCTCATATTAAAGAGCGATTGTAATAGATATTAACTATCTAACAATCCATGCTACTTATCAATTGTATTGTTCAGGCCAGGGAGCTTTCCAGTCATTAAATTCCTTCTTCTTACTCTCCACTCCTGCCGTAACTTCAATGGAGTTTTACAAGAAGCCTTTTCTTCGAGACTGACTTGTGGAAGCTGGTGCACGCAGATACCTGTGTACGCAAATGAAAGCACATTACATTCGTATAGGAGACTGGACAAAGCTAATAAAAAACACTAGTTGCTTTCTCATGGCTTTTTGACGCCAGCAAAACACTACGCATTAAAAAAATTAATTTAAAAGGCTATCTTTGAGTGCTAGAAATATCTGCTGATTGTTCAAAGCTGGATGACTTTGGACTTGCTAGTCCTCTTCGTATACCCTCCTATAGCTTAGGCTCGATCTAAAACCTGGTATTTCGCAAATAAAGCTTCTGCACAAATCACCGCATTCACCAGGTGACGATAAAGGCAGATTACAGCTCAGCGGTATCACCCCCTCTGAATCCAGTGGCACAGCTGGAAATAACTGCCCACATCAGCCCTGACCAGGGCAAACACCACCTCTGGGCTGCCAGCGCCAGGAAGCCCTTTGGGATGCAAACTGCTGCCATCAGAAACCAACGAGGCATTTCCCCTGGTGCTGCTGCTGGTGGCTGGATTCTGCAGCTCCAAAGGGAAGCTTTCTCTGAACAGCTAGACAGAAAAAAAAAAAAAAGGGGTTTCACCCTGAAAGCTTTTAGGAACACGATGACCGACGGCTGTGAATTTTCACTCACCTTGCTGATGAAGCAGCCTTCCTCCAGGCACCCTCACCCGTGAGGGGAAACCTTCAAAGCACGCTCGGTAAAAGAGAAGGGTTGGTTTCACACCTGGCTGATGAACTTATCGACAGAACAGCAGCGGCTACAAACCAGAACATTTTCCTGCGCGGTACGAGCCCCTCGCACACATCTAGCACCAGCTGAAAACACAAGCCGTCTTTGTAACAAGTTTTTTCACATACAAGTACTGACCACTTCATACACATTTCATCTAGTTTTTTTTTTTTTAATCTAATGAAGTTATTTATGCAGTGACAGTCTTTTCCTTGACCATAAAGAACAGAAGCCCAGCCACACGGTTTTGTATCAGAACACAGAATGCATTTCACAAAACGGTAAGGGGAAAAAAAAAAAAAAACTTAATTCAGGACTTTTTGCATAGACAGCTAGTTTTCGATGCTTTATTTTGGTGTTCAGAATGGCTGTGAAAACACTAAAACGTTTTGTCCTGTTCCCCCCACCCCCAACAAAGTCAAAAATTCAGTTACTGCTTTGAGGTTGTGTTGTGAACACACAACTCGGACTTAGTTTCCAGGAACAGGATGGCCATGTCCTCGTTGTTTTGGTACAAAAGAAAAAAAAAAATGAAGAAAACTCTAGCTTTTCATAGGTGTCTGTTGAGAACGCTACCGAGTGGAAAAAGATGAGCCAAGTTTTGCCCCAGATTTCACTAGGAGCAAGACTGGAAATTTAAGCCTTGCATGTTGCACACGACAGGTTTGTCTCTAGCGAGTCATTTTTCACAGACAGAAGCCCTTGTTATTCTTGCTGGTAGTGGTATTGACTATCAAAGATTCTCTTCTTCCTGGCCTGAGCATCAAGGAGCTAATTCCACAATGTGGGAAGCATTTAAAAAGAGCTGGTTCAGAGAAACGTGCTCGGTTCCGTTCCGCAGAAGAATCGCACGGTGTGGCTTGGCTCCCGGGGGCTGGCAGAGCAGAGTTAGCAGCGAACGTGCAGCTTTACACACCCTCGGAGGAAAAAGACGGGTTTCGGCTTTCGTTCCACGCACAGGGCTGCTCACAAACCCTCGTCTGGGTTAGAGCAGGCACAGCCAGGAGACTTGCAGAGGATGCAGAGGAAACAATTCACATCCATCGCATACTTTGCGCTGGCAAGTAAAATAAACGCAATGAAATGGACAATATGCTTGTAGATAACCTGCTTGCCCCTAAATTCTGGCACACAGGAGGAGATATTCTAGATTACCATGGGACATCACAGCTTGCAGAGCTGACCAAAGGAGTAACAGCAACAATCAATATAATTACACTTGTGTTAAAACAAGAGATAAAGGAGGATCTCTCCTCTTTCCAGTTTGTAATTCAGGTAGGAATCAAAAAAGTTCATGCGTTTATACAAGAGCAATAAAAAAAATTAAATATTTATTTTGAATAACAAGCTTAAGTTCAAGCTGCAATGTTGGCAATGTAGATTTTAAACACAGATCACAAAAGCGTGCACAAAAATGTATCTGAGCAAAGAACAAAATAATACTAAGAATTATACTAAACAGCTGCTGATTTTAAAGAAACAAAAAAGGCCTGTAATCACTATACAAAATATAAAATGTATTAAACACTACCATCCACAGAACAGAGGTTTATTTTAGTTTGATTATATTTAAAAATTATTTGTGTAGTTATTTATATAGTGAATTGTAAATGAATATTATACAGTAACCTCCTTTTGGTCTGCAAAACCTTTGTTGCACTATAGCACATCCAATCACATTGCAAAAAAAAAAAGATTATTTTTCCTTACTATCAATAAAGAAAATCATTGATAATACAGTAAATATTGTCAGGGCTACAAATAATGAAATTAAAAATGACTCCTTCGACTCTGAAGTGCTTTCCATGCAAAGTCAGCACTTGCTCGTTTAAACAGAGTGCACTACCAAGCAATGTCCAGGGTCGTAGATGCTCTTGGTAAGACTAAACCTTACAAAAAAATAAAAAAAATAAAAATAAAAATCAAAGATTGAATGTAATCATGCAACCATCTTACTACTGGGCATACCCACTGTGTCGCTTATCAAATTTATTGCCTCTCTGGAATATCACTCAAGGCATCAAAATTAGACTTATGATAAATATACATATAATGAAAGGACACAAACTGCTATTTGACACTACTACTGGTAATGTCTGTGCTACGTGAAAGCACCTTTAAAAAGAGCCTATGCGGCAAGAGATAAGTGTCTAAAGATTCAAAATGAATCAACAGTATTGGATAACAATATAATTCTCAACTCAGAAGCTGCCTCAAGATTAGGTGCATCTTCAGTTAATGTAACAGGAAAAAAAGGCAATGGATTTTATTTCATTAATTGTATCCACTCATAAACTGACCTAAGGCCACCAGATGTGCAGACACAAGTTTTCTTTTCTTTTTTTTTTTTTTACAGTTCTTTTTAAATTGTAGGATGATAAAGGAATAGATCTATTTAAAAACAAACAGCTATTTCATCTATATTAAGAGGTGGCACCCGGCGTTGGGTTCACGTTCTGAGTGGCCACCTGTGGTGCAACTTCAATGATTCGTGGTTTGTCTATAATTCTGGCCGTGCGGTTGCCCTTCTCTACAATGCCAATAATCCATGCTTGGTGGCCCTCGCCGTATTTTGGAGACTTGATCTCAGCACAGAACCGTGCTGCTTGTTCCCGTGGTAAACAGATGAGGAGGCCTCCTGAAAAAGGAAGAAAAAAAGCAGAGCGTTAAATGCCTGATTGCAAAGCGTTTCAACCTGAACGTGCCAAATTCCTGTTTAGACACAGACTCGGTGACTTCGGTGGATTCCGTCAAACTGCAGGACTCCAAGTGAAGACACGGTGGAAGTCTGCGAGCTCTGGTTTTACAGAAAAAGTTCAGTGTTCGGTGCGTACGTAAATGAAGCCAAAGACACAAAAAAGATGCTGGCAAAAGGACGTTGTGCTGATGCCAACAAATGACATGGGAAAACAACGCCAGCATTGTAAACTTCCAACAGAGGACTGCAAAGTGCCTCCGCAAGAAGCGTACACAGGAACATTTTGGATAAAGGTCATATTCAGATACCTATAACCACGGATTGGGAGCAGCTGATTCTGCAAGTAAGCCCACTGCCTGTGATGAAATCCTTCATCAGAACAGGGACGGTTACAACAGAACACAAAAGGCAGAAAATTAAACCCAGGCTTGACCCAGCGCTCTGCGACAGTCAGTCCCTTTGACCCCCTTTGTTAGACGGGAAGTTTTCTGACCTTGTTTGGCCTTTCCAGTAAGATCTTTTCTTACAGAGACGACAGGAAAATATTTACTAATGAATGCTTTTCAGGGGCAGCACCCTAAGTAGCTAGCGAGGTTGCCATTTGGTTAATAGGAACTCCTGCATTTGAAGAATCCCAAAGCACTGAAAAGGGGATTTTGCAAATATCAGAATGAGTTTTGTTGTCAGCCAGGGCACAAATTTCCAGGGGGCATAGATGGAGTCACTAAATATTTTGGTGCTGCCCTCTATTACTAAAAGTTGCAGGTTTTCTGAATTGCTTACTTTTTTTTTGTTTTTTACATTTATGCTGTACTGCAAATCTGTGAAGCACTACAACGCGGAGCTGCAAATTCATCTACAGATGCCTAGTTAAACCTCAAAGTGTCGCGTGCTCCACACAACTTGCATAGCTCATGCCTATACAGTGCTACGTTCCAACAGACAGCCTCTTTTAAGGATAATTTATAATTATATGTATTTTATAATAATTTATAAGGATATGTGGAAGCATGAAAGTTATTTTTGGGGTTCTATATGGAGCAAATGAGCGCGCCATCCAGAAAAACGCCTACCTCTCTCACAGAGATTTCAGAACATAACATCCAGGTACCTCCATCAAAAGCGCAAACCAACAAAAACCAGAAACGTGAAAACGTTTAAGCTGCTCCATACGTAGCAGACAAGTCAACTGCAACGGAACGACGTGCCGTTCCTGTGGAAGGCCCTAAATCAAACTGAAGTGCAACCCACGTCACAGTGCAGGCGAGTCAGGGAAGAGAATTATACGCAGCAGTGCACAGAGGGTGCTGACCAGCCAGAAGGGAGAAGTGGAAGTACAGGGAGAAAGAGAACCAAGAAAGAACATGAGAATAATCTTTGTTCATAATCTCTTCCCCATACACTCTTCCTGCAATTTTGTTATCACTTGTATGCTCACCTGGTTAAAACTCTTTGGCAAGATCTGGAAAATGTACCAAATCCCAGCTAAAACATACTTCCACCTGCTGGCTGCATCCCCCAGTTTGATCAATAATCTTTAATAAAGGCTACGGGGCACTGTTGGTCAGCGGTAGGACTCCTGTCTATGGAAATCCTAAATATATTTCTGTGGTAGATTGATCAGTCTCTTTAAACCTTTGGGCAAATCCCAGGGTTTTCCACTCTATTACCAGTATCCCCAGCTGCTCAGAGTGGTTTTTGTCCCGCAGACGACTGCAGGAAATCCTCACCTGTGCAATGTCACAGCCACCAGGAGCTTAAGCTGCTGCAACGTGCCTAGGGAAAACGAAGCAGAAGTGCACACAGCAGCATTTCAAGGAGCACCAGGTTTCCGAGGTCTGCAGCCACCACCACTAAAGACAAAGCAAACAGGCTGCAGACGGAACGGACAAATGGCTCTGGCAGTTTGAGAGTTCGTTGTGTGCTTCTTTGGGGGTGGAAAAGAATGCAGACGCTTGCTATCTGTTCCGGCTTACCTTTCTAAAAGCGTAAGGGTTTTTTTTTTTTTTTGGTAAGAGGTTTTGAACATCGCTGCTTTTAACTGTCGCACTGCAAGCAGGGAACTGGCCACTGAAAACTCCTGAACAAATCTCCTGGCTCCCGTTAACAGCTTTCTCTCACGACTAACAATAGGCTGAAATCCTAAGCCTTACCTCTCAGTGAGGCAACAGCCCTTCTTTTCTATCCGTCTATTTTCACAAAATGCACAGAAACACTGTATCGTTGAGACACTTCTACTACACTAACAAAGCAGCCTGACACCAGTCAACAGCTTCAAAAGTTATTACAAGAGGGCTGGCAAAAATATACACGTGCTCAAGTATCCTAGAGTATCCCCCCCAGAATAATTCTGTAACTTATTTCTACAAGCAGCCAGTCTAATAAGCAGGATTAAGTTTTCTGCAACTGCAACTTTAACCATTCCCAAGGAGTTGCCTAGAAGGGAGCCCAAACTCTCATAAACCTGGAATTTTCAGAAAACACCACAAGCAGCAGTGCCTGGAGGATGGAACACATGACACACGAGACCTTTCCAACACTGACTTTTGTCAACAGGTGCCCAGCAAATGTGCGCTGGGAAAAACAACAACATTCTTAAAATCAATTCACATTGTTTTCCAGTAAATTTCACGTTGCCTGCCCACTCCGCGGAAAAACATCTGTTCACAAATGAAGAAGCCACAGACAGAGCATTTCTGGAAACTTAAGATACCAGAGAAAGAGCGTATATATAGATTACGGTATGAACAGCCATGAGCAGCCTAAAAGGCATCCTCACAGCTGGTCATACAGGTGCTACAGGTGCCACAGGGCACATGCTTGCCTACAAATAAATCAACCCTGGGACGTGAAGTGGACAAGCAGCGTGGGTCCGTTTGCAGCTCACCAAGCTGACACACGCTGCTGCAACGTGCCAGACTAGCAAGCAATAAGCATAAAGCCCACACGTGCAGCTTTACAGCTTTCAGACCCTTTAGCTTTCATACCATGTAGCTATTACATCCACCTGGCTATGGATCTCTCTAATATTTGGCAGACATGACCCTGTAACAAAACCCCGTTTTAATGCTACGATGAAATCAAATATAGGTGTTTTGAGGCACCCGAAGTTCACAACTAACCAGATATTGCTGGTTTTTCCAATCATCACCTGTTTCTGCTGAAAGGTAAGGCAATTCTGAGTTTCAAACACCTCTTACTCTCGTTCCCAAAAGGGATTCAGAAGTTGACTGTTCTCCCTTTCCATACTCTCTGTTTGTTTTTACATTCCTTCAGTGAAAGGACAGCACTGTCCCTGGGGTGCAGAAGGGGCAGCTCTGAAGACCCCAGCACCCAGTTTACAGCTAGACCATTCCCATGCCAGCTGCACGAAGCCTGCGTCACAGCCACTCACCTGAAAGAGCCATCTTGCAGCTCCAGATCTGTGTCCAAGCTATTTTTCAGCCTCTCTGCAACTGGTAACAAACGCCCCGTGTAAGCAGCACACGCAGCAGTGCCACTTGCACTCTGGTTACGCGGACTCCTAGCTAGAAAGAACCTGCCTGGTGCTACCAGCCGTATTTACAGCTCACCAAACAGCCACCAGCTATTTCTGGCCTCGGCTGACTGAAGCTGGATTTGAACTCCTGAAAGGGTTCATGTCCCATATCCTGTTACACAGCATCTGAGCCACACGCTCTCTGTAGGACAGAGCATCTGTTATAAACACAGATGGCTGAGGAACAATTCAGCAGATCGTGGCAAGTTGTGTATTCGCTGGGGGAAAAGTTTATGGCTCTCACTGTGATGCTTCTTTCCAGAGCCTTAAGACTGTTTTGCTTCAAGGGGCCCCCTCTGTTGTGAGCTGCAGAGAACTTGGATAATACTTTTGGAGAGCAGGAAGAGGGTGGGGAAAAGAGATAAGAAAAGAGACAGATTCGTTGCTATATCTTCTCCATTTCCCAAAGAGAAAGAACAGCGAGATTGAAGAAGAAAAACAAAATGGAACAGGACAGACGGTTCAAAGGGAAAACGAAGTACAGAGACTGCCAGCAGACGACGGTGATTATTCTGGTAGGCAAAGCAGCCTACACTGAATAAGACAGAGTTCAAATAGAGCATCAGAAGTTTTAAAATCACCTGAAGAGCGTTTAAATGTTCATCTGAAATTAACTTGATGCTCATAGCCTTATTTTCAGTATGTCTGTATTCACTGTCACTGCAAGGGGCAGCTGTATTAACTAGGGAACTCAAGAACTGAGGGGGTCAGAGACCAAATTCTTTTCTTGCGGCTGCTCATAGCCCCTGAAGTCAGGTTTTATAAACTTAGGACAGAAAATCTGTATTCTCGATGTCTGTATGCTGTGGACAGAGAAGGCTTCCCTCAGCCTGGCCTATTCAGCACCCAACTTCACACTCCTTCCGAATGAGAAGCCAAACTCCACTCATTTAATTAGCAACCTACTGCAGGTGGTTCTACCTTTCTGAGAGCGCTGTGCCAGCTGTGCTGGGATTCCTTGTTCTGGAGCTAATAGCTATGAGAAAAATGCATTTCAAAAGAACTCAGAACCATCACCGACTCTTAACTGCAAAAGGTTCCAGATACCAGGCACGGCGATGGTTTCTATGATAGCGTTTCATAAGGAGACGTTCAGAACAGGATGGTGGTTTGGAAATTAGGCTGAACTACTTAATTGTGAAGAGTTGTACGGCTAATGCTCCTTAACTTGGACATAACCCAAATCAACGGTGATTCTGAGCGCAAAGTACAGCATTTATATATTTGAAATGTTATTTAACTCCGACGTAGAGACACAGGGAAGGAAAAGAGTGATACAACTGTCGCTTACCTGAAGTCTCTGGACAAGTCCCATGCATAAGGCCAAACATGTTTCCGCAAGCCTTACTGACAGCAGCCATCTTAGCGAGAACAGGGAGGTTATGAATAACGAAGGACACCTCGTTTCGCTGCTGCTTGGCAAGGTTCTGTGCGTGTCCCAGGATTCCAAACCCCGTGATGTCTGTAGCTGCATGTGCGTTGAAAGTGTGCATGAGTCCAGCAGCTTCAAAGGAGGGAGAAAAAACCAAACAAATCAGGAAAAGAAGTACCTGGGAAAGTAACGTTTCAACGATGCTGTGCGCAGTTTGAATGAAGTTGCATACCTTTAATTCAAATCAGTTCTGCTTACTGTTTAAATTAAAAAAAAAAGTGTTTGAGAAAAGATCACAGTGGAACTTAAGTTCTGGGCACTTAGCTTAAGCTGGACACTTAATTTAAGAGCTTAAGAGCAAAGCCTGCAGGTCGTGGGGGAAGGGAGTGAAGCTGGTGGATGGACAGGCGCAGCCAGCCTGAAGCCCCAGCCTCCCCACCTATGCATTCATGAAATTCTTGGGCATTTGCAACTTACAGAGCCCTGGGTATCAGAAAGGCACCTCTGCATGCAGCACAATAGCTCCAGGTAGGAATATTTAAGTGTTGTTAGAAGTGCCTGACAAAAACGAGGGCAGAAAAACAAAGCCAAGAAGGTTTTGCCCTTCTCTGGGGCTTCCCAGTACGTGAGCAGGACTGAGTTCTTTTCCATAAGACAATCCTGGTCATTTATTTTTCCTGGAAGACTTTGTGAAAGAATGAAAAAGCAGTGGGATGATGTAACAAATACCAAATGAAATCTGAATAAATGGGAGAAGAGCTATTTAACTATTCCTGTTCCTTCAACTGAGAAGGAAACGTCTAATTCAATTCTCAGCTCCTCTAAAGATACTTCGAGCAAAGGGAAATCCCAACTTAAAATTTCTATGGTAAAAGCAAAACAACCCCACCACCAATATTTAAAGAAAAAAAAAAGGAAGAAATACACGTGTTACATATTCCACACTTTGGGAAACACGTAATACGACAGCATAAAATTAAAAAATTAAATTGAAGCACAAAAAAGTTAAGAGGTTTTCCTTTTTTATTCCATTTTCCTTTTTTTTTTTTAAAGCCTTATTGCAGTCAGGCCCTCCTGAGTTCTCTAGGCACAAAAAATAAAAAGGAACAAATCCCATAGATTTCCCTTTAAAACATCCTCTAACTCACTCAGATGTTACTTGCAGCGCTCATATGAGTCATAATCATCTCCAGCAGCATTTGTGTTTTTGCTGTATAATTAAAAGAGGGCGTTTGATTTTAATTTGCTTGCTTCACAAACACTGAACAGCAGAAATGTGGGAAAGAAGGAAGGGATAAAGAAGCTATGTCACACTTCCCCACAGCAGTGAAATGAAATTAAGTACAGAACTGGGGAGGAATGACCAAAAACCCCACAATCTCGCCCACCTCCCCCAACACATGCATTTCCTTTACCTGTTCGGTTCAGCCGTGCCATATTCATCATTGCTTCCTGGTATGCTAGCTCTACATCTTCCTGCGTTACCACTAGTTTGATTTTATTCCACTTTTCTGGCTAATGGATGAAAGAAAGAGGATTTTCTTAGGTTTTCATCTACATCTTTTAAAGCACATCGCTATCACTTAAAATCCTTCATTCAAAAGGCACTTGTGATTTTTTTATTATTTTTTAAACTGAGTTTAAGAGGAACAACAGCCTGAGTGTTTCACTCAGAGGTTCTGAAGCCTACTGTATGTGCTTTACCCTGCTTGCACCCAGGTGAAGTTCATTTAAAGGTCTGTTGAGCACCTAAGCACCTCTAATATCGCTTTCACCTGCGGTGTAGTGGAGTGGAACGACCTACCCTAAGCAAATTAGTCCTTCAAGGCAACTTTCTGGCTTGAACTCTGCAACCAAATGACAGGAACTCTGCTGCTGGATGTTGAGATTTTTAATCTCTGGCTTCTTTGTTTTTAAAGAGAAAGTTCTTCATTTCACACCTGGACGCTCTGATCAAGAAAGGCCACTGCTACCCAGAAGTCCAGCTCTCAAGAAGGTACACCTCACTCTAGTGAAGTAGGATTGAGACAGTTTTTCATAAGCTTCCTTTGCAGTTTAACATCAGCACATCCTTCCACCCATTCCCCAGTCTCTTGTGTGGATTCATGCCTCCATCACACGCTAAGCAATGCTTTTCATCCCCAAAGGCTGTCAGAACAATTTAGGAAACGGTACCTTATAAAGAGCAATTATTGTGTTCGAAACTAAAGTAATTCCAGATCCAGAAGGAAACAAAGCAACCATTTAACTGTTTAGATCAACACTACAAACGGGTTTGTTCTTTTTGCAAATAAAGTAAAACTACAGCGAACTGAAGTAAATAAAAATAAGATTATTTTGGAGCCACAAAGCCTACACTGCTATTCTACAGCATAAATACATTAAAAATTTTTACTTAACCAAAGTTGCAAAAACTGCTAAGAATTGCTGTAAGATGCTGCACTAGGGAAGGATCTTGTCAAAGAGGCTCTTATCCTTAAGAAGTGGGCACTGACTTCCAGGGGTGTAAGAAAGAATCCAGAAAGGTTGTAAGAAAAAATCCAGAAAAGGTGTAAGAAAGGGAAAGAGGCTGGTCAACTAAAAAAAGTCCTTTTTTAAAGACTAAAAAAGTATAGGAATAAGATCAGACCTTCTGAAATGAGGTTGAACTTGGTCTGACCAAGCAAGCAAGACAAGCATTTTTATTTAGGTAAGTGAGAGCGCAGGGGAAAAATAAATGAGATTATTAACACCTACGACAGAATGAAGATTAATCTGGCTTTGGGAATGACTGAAAAACCTGATCAGTCATTTTGTGATAGTTTTGAAAATACCTTTTTGAGGCTGATCATGAGATGGGAAAAGGTCAGATGCTAAGAGTGGAAATGAGGAATGAGGTGAAAGAAGAACTAAAGGCTGAGGCTCAAACACAGATAGGCTGTAAATTAGACACAAATTCCTCCCGCTATAACAATCAGATACAGGTACAGTGGGCTTAGCGGGCAGGAAACAGAAAAGTTCACAAAAATCCCCAAAGAACTTTTAAAGCAAGCTTAGATAGACCTTTCCCATTCAGAGGTCTCTCACAGCAGGGACTAGAAAACCCTTCCTGGAGATGTACACCGGAGCAACCCCTTCCTTCCCTGACCTGGTCCCCTGGAGCCCCCACGGAGCCCCTCTCCCTACAGCCTCTTCCCTTTACACCCTAAAGAAGCTGCTGCCAGCAACATAGCTGGGGCTTAGCTGCAACCATGCTGCCAGGAACCAAGCAAGGAGGAAAATTTGGGCCTCCATTTGGATCTTCCTGCCGTAAAGGCAGCTCTCATGTGGTTATTGCTATGGGTTGCCCTTCAGTTAGTTCCTTTAACTATTCACTACTGCTCTGTGTTTAAATACCTCTGTTTGTTTGTTTTGATTTTTTGTTTTGGTTTGTTTGTTTATTTTTAAAGCTTGTTTTGTAGCCACCTACCTCTACGCTCTGTTTTTCCTTTCTCGCCTGGGTATAAACTTGCTGTACTACGTACCTTCTTCCACACACTTTTCAACACAAAGTCAAATTCCTTTCTGAAGTTTGATTTACAGGTGGACTTGTGATGGGTAATTCCAGCTTTATTTTCCCTCCTCTTTCACAAGACAAAGCTGAAGACAAGGCAGCGCAGCTACTCAGAATTTTTCCTACCACAAAGATATATGCTGTTTACACGCAATATGAGAATTGATTTCCTCGCTGTCCCCATTTTTCAGACCAGAAAGTGTTTCTGGTTGACAGTCAGCGAAATTAGAAGTACTTGAAATATGTGGAAATGCAGAATATCCTTAATTTGCGAGTCTATTTGTCAGTATAATAACAGATATGTTAAGGAGTGAGATTATGGCCAGAAAACATGCTATAAAATGTATGTCTTCTTTCATTTGATTTTCATATCAGGATCATCTGAGGCCTTGATCCTTTTATCTGATTCGAAAACAGAGGATTCAAAATGGCTAGGCCATACTCTACAAAGGAGGAGAAACATGTCCCTAATTGCTCACGCTTCAGACTCCAATGAAGGTTTAAGCTGCTTCCCTCCCACTTTTGCTTTGGAATTAGGATTCATCTGACACCGCAGTGGGCGACAGTCAAGACTAAGTAGATTTCAGCTCACTCCTCTGCCTGCCTATTGGCTCGGTAGTCCCAAAAGTAGAAAAAGATGCATCTTTTTAAAATGTAAACTGAGCAGTTCTAGTTCTGAAGACACGGACTGGGAGCCAGACAACATAAGCAGATGCCTATTTTGTAGTCACTTTTCAGTTCAGTAGTTCCATTTTTGCCCGAAGTAACAGATGGAAATATGTCTACATACATAATGCTGCTGGAAATATTCTTACTGAACGCACAGGGTGAAACGTAGAGAGAGAATTCCGTGTACACGAGCAGCAAGCCCATGAACACAGACAGCAATCTTGGCCTAATTGACATCAATAAGCTTCTGCCAACTACTTTGGCACATGGAATAGGGCATAATTTTACCCAGGGTGCTCGTCTGTTAGTCAACAATTTTGTTTGTTACAGCAATGCCTGAGAGCTAAGAATTAGACCCAATTAAGATAGGTTCACTAAACGCAAACTAGTAAACTGCCTCGATTCCAAAGAGCTTTGCATGTAAGCAGATAAGGCTGACGCACCAAGGAGGAAGGAGGGGAGAGAGGAGGATCAGTCCCAGCTGAGGACTCAATATACTTCTCACACTACTGAAGTTTTTCCTTTTGAGATGTTGAGCGAATAGGGAAGGTCACCTTTACCCCACGTCCCTCTTCCCTACTTCTTTTTCTGCGGTGTACTCACAATATCTAGCCACTGGTGGACAGCTACGGCCACTTGTGTTCCCAAGGGTTTAGTTAATACAAGCACATCTCCTGGCACTGCATTGTCTGGCCTGAAAACAAAGAATTCATATATTAATTACAGAGTGCGATTCACACATTATTAGGAATAAGTGCTGATAATTATATTTTCACAGACCCGTGTATCTTATTGTGCAGATAAAAAAAAGACTAATTGCAGAATTACCCTTTGGGATTTGTTGCCAAGGGGCATTATTGAGCAAAAAAGCAGCAAACTTATTTAAAAGTGCTAATCCTCCTTTCTTGGAGTAGAACAATGCTTACAGTCACACTAATTTACATCTCTTCTTTCAATTTACCAGAGACATAAGATAGGAGAGGGGAAAAAGTGGGCTAGGTCACTGAGGACATAAGCCTAGCATCACTAGGATCCCAAATTCCTTTGTATACTGCAGCATGCCACAGTAGGATATTCAAGACTGGCTACTGTTAAACAGCCAGACTGATGTAAACACAGCAATTCTCCCGTTCTCTACAGCAATTGATAGGTTAATTGGGAGATATTTATACATGCATCTTAAACTGGGACAGAAATTTATGTCCCAAAGCAGTCTTCAATACCTTCAAAGGTTAGAAGCTTAACTCTCAGAAGAGAGAACAAGATCAAAAGATACTGGGGGAAAAGTAAAAGGACATCCCATTTAAAAAAGCAAATAAAGTACAAAAGATGTGGCATCTGTTGAGTGCTACGGACAAATGCAAGCAGGAGAAGGCACTGCTTTATTCATCAGGAGACAGATCACAACACAGTATTTAAAGGATTTTTACTGTATCCCTTCAGACCAATGCCTTTGATTGTTCAGTGATTTAACTTACATTATAAATTCATTAGGCTGACAGACTGTCGTGGCCACTCCTCCTAAAACAATCCAGGGATTTAACACTGTTTGGCCACCAGTAACAGATGTTCCTGCCTCTTCTGCTGCATCTTTGAAACCCTGGATAATTAGAGGCATCACTTTGTCTCTTTCCTAGAGATCAAAACAGAAGTCAGAGTTCCGTACACAGCAGTACGAGCCATTTCAAGACCAGTCCGGGGCTTTAATCACTCAGGTCAAATCCCCTCAGAGCAAATAATTCATGAAGAAAAAAACAGCCTCAGGAAGAAGGCAGCTTCCTGAAAATTGCATGTTATGCCATAGAGCAGCTCCCCGAAGGATGCTGAAGAAACATTCTCCAAAAGGTCGTATAAAACTGGAGAATTCAGAGAGCTTTGAAAACTCAGAGCAAGTGTCCTGCTGTTGTAAATGAGGTACAGCCAGCAGTACAGTGCAATCGGGCAACGTTAAATCGAGATGCATTTAGCCTCCCCTAACTTGTAAAATTTCAACTTAACTTCCTTCTAAGAATAAACAGTCCTTTTTTTTTTTTTTGGCTAGAGCAAACGTACATACATGCTGGTCACTTCCACCACAAAGAAATAAAAATAAAAGCAATCTATTTCAGTTTCTTCTGCTTCAACACGATGCTGCGAAGCTTGCATAAGCAAACCAGACGTATCCATTTCTGTGGGTATCACAAAGCAGCAGCAGATTACAATGCCACAGAAAAATCAGTTTTTATCAAGTAACCTCAGAAAGTTTATGAGGCAAGACCCGCACTATGAACTGAGGCTCTCACTAAAACCACCTCTCGTTTAAAAGGTTTCAAACTTAGAGTAGAAAATACAACAAAAAAATTACATTCTAAGCACGTAGAGCTGTTTGGGTCCTTACTTCAAAAGCAGTTACCCCACATCTTACCCTATCTGTCATTTTATTGCTGATTCCAAGGAGCATCAACATGTTGTCGCATTCCGTGACCCCCATGGCATAAAGGTCACTTAAGACATTGGCACACGCTATCCGTCCCTGAAAAAGAAAGAAAAAAAAAAATCTGCTGGGCTGTTTGCGTACGTTCAGACAAACACCTGCCACAAACGAGACATCTGGCGTGAGTTTGGGCTCAGAGCTGCTTATTCTGTGATTCTGTGATTATTCCAAAGGCTCCTGCACTCAGAAACCCAGCCCAAAATGTGGTGTGATCCATTCCATACAACGCGTCCATCTAGAAATGCAGATACCTGCCCCTTTGACAGGTAAGGAGAGAATTCACCCCAGCTGCCTTGCTCTCAGTAGCTCCACAGGGATCTCATGAGTTTAGGCTCTTATTTTAGAGGCTGACATTACACTAGAGAAAAATCCAGCTTTGATAACGAGCTCAGCTCACTTAGACTGATATGCTCCTATTACCTCTAGTCCAGCACAGAATTCTGTACACTGATGATGAAGACTACGGTGTGTCAATTTACACCTGCTAGGAAGCTGATCCCAAAACCTAAAGCTGTAGTCTCTTCTGAACTGGAGTATATAGGAGACAGGGACCTGGATGAGAAAGCTCCTCTGCACCACCCCAGAGGCCACGTTTACTCTCAAGTTTTCGGGACAGTACTCTCCTTTCCAGGGGACACAGCTGTGCTAGCAGCACACAGGCACGCCCGGGTGGCTCTTGTGCTACGATTTCAGTAAGAAGCCGCCTGCAGAAGAGAGCACATGCTGGGGATTGAAGAGCTCAGGTCTCCCAGATGCTGGCCTCATCACGGCTTGGAAGCACGCACGGCTGCTGAGGCAAGGTGCCTGCCTGATCCACGCCACCTGTGTGGCGTGGGACGCGTGCCTGCTCCATCACTGTTCAAGCAACAGGAGTTTTCCTACAGCGCGTACGCTTTTAGGAACTTTTGTGCATACAAACATCACCGATAAAACCCTCTCCAAGAGACGCAGAGGGGTATTTGACAGAAGACTGAGGAGTCGTGAAGCTGAAAGGACTGAGAAGGGTTCACCGGGGTCTCGTGAGCTTAACTACTCTCATTTTGCTAAATGAATGGATCTCAATTAGCCAGCAAGTCAGGTGGGTCTGGGTTATGAACCCGGTAGAGACGAGACATCAAGCTTCCTGAGGAAGATGCGGAACCTTCTGACACGTGGTGTGTCCCAAGGGAGGGCAAAATAATTTTAAAATACTTTCTAAAATAACATTCTGGTGTGTTAATCTGGAAGACACCACACACGTTATTAAAAGATTTAGGTTTACAGCTGCAAAACTGCAATCAGCATCTGGGTTGATGATCTTAAATCTATGTTTTTCATCAAATTCAGAGGCAATGCCACTGCAGTAAAAACATGCCTATTCAACATGACTTGGAACACAGAAATATGCTTTAGCTGGAAGACGGGTGGGGGAGAGAACATTTAAACACGTCTACATTTCTGCCATCCCCAAAACCTTACAGTTTAGTCACACATCCAGGGTTTTGCGTTTGTTATTCAAGAACGAGTATTTTCGGGCAGTTGCTTCACTTTCTGATGACCCGAAATAAAACCTCCAAACCACAATTAAGCATGATCCAGTTTTTCATAAATTAAAGAGCTTCCAGTGGCATCAGGGGAATCCCTTGTGCATTTGGAAAGCAGAATATGTTTTAAATTACACTACTAAGAGGAGAATGAGCTGTGGACCGCGTGGTTTGATAGATAGTCACTGTTAAACTCCTGGATGCTTAAGAACACTAAAGCCCATCGTTTTCCTTTTCTGGAAGGGGACTATCAAACTGTTCTCCACTATCTTCAGTATTTACCAAGCAAACTGCTGGTTTATGCCCTCTTAGGCATGACAGATAAGTTTTTAAAACCACACTGACAACAGCTCTGTATTCTAGCAGTCAGAGGTCAGCCTAACACTGCTTTTGCCAGTTGGCAAAACCTTTCTGGAAACAAACCCGGGGAGGGCAAGCCTCAAGTCAGAAGAAGCAGAGGGAACGATACTTGGCTTGCAAACACTGATAAACAGGACAGGATTCACGGGCAGGTCAGCCGAGCTCTGTCCCACACATCTCCTAACCACACGGATCGCTGGAACACAGCAATCTACTCACAATACTAAGAGGTATTTACGAGGGCAAAAGCAGAACTCTTTCAGAACAGGTCCTTAGTAAGAGAGAGGGGAACGGAGCCCACCCTTTAAGCAGCCAATTTCCTGCTGCTGCGCTCAAAAAGGCACCTCCACACCATCCCAGAGGGGTGGCCAGTACCAGTCCTACCACCGGTGGCTTGGTACTTAACCGGAAACCCATTTTCAATTACTTGTAACCTTTCCAACCTCGAACCATCTAAAGCAAGAAGTCCTACGCTGGACGTAAACTTTACAGGCACACTTCCTGGGAGGCTTCAGCCAACGTGGATCAGGTGTTTTCAAGAACAGGGCTGAAAAGAAGGGGCACGGGGAGAAGGAAGGGGGATTTTTTGTTTGTTCGTTTTTCTGCTTGTTTTAGAACAAAGTATTTCGGTTACGAAGTTTAAAAACTTTGTCACTGTCCGTTTTCCAAAGCAAAACTCAGAAATTCGGCTGGGTCCACGCGCATTTTTACCTCCCTCAGCCTTCTAATCCCTTCTGTCGCTGCTCCCAGCTTGGAGCCCATTTGCACCTTCGGCTCTCCCTCCTTCCTTTCCCTGCCCCCAGCTAGGAAGAGAGATGAGATGAGGAGCTGCAGGTAGGTAGCGTGAACAGAGAGAGGAAGAGACTCCGAGACACTGTCCACAAAAGCCCTAGCAGGCTGTATTAGCCTCTCCTGCAGCTGATGTTGGTCCGCAAAAGGAAACGGCAACCCCTGTTCCCCCCGGGTACTCCAGTCCCCCGGTGAGAGAGGTCCGAGCAGAGGGTCAGCCAGCAAGGCTTATCACATAACCCCTGTCTTCAGCCAGCTTTCCAGAAGAAACACCCACCTGCAAACAGATCGGAGGTGGCAAGCCATCACGCTGACACGGACGTTGGTAAGAATGACAGCGAGGAACCCGATAGCTCGGAAACGCCAAAGTTACAGCTGCTGGTGCGTGGGGATCGCAGCAGAGGCTTTAACTGAGACGCAACCACAGAAGGCGGACGACGGCCAAATTTACATTCCTCTCCTACCACACAGGCCTAAAGCTCATCTGCACGCAGACTCATCTCTCGCCGCTGCGGCATCTCGGTCCCTTTGGATCCCCAAACAAAACAATCCCCACCACCACCGCCGCCTCCTTATGCCATCCCTTACAAGTTTTGGATACAAGGTGAGAAAAGAAAGTTTCTCAGCTGGTGACGTTGAAAACTACTCTCCGACAAGACAGATTTTTTTTTTCTCCTCTGGTCCCTGGCAGTTCCCAGCTTGAAATTTGAACCAAATTTCTCAGGAGAGCTCAGCAACTTTAAACTCTAGAAACCAGTCAGAGATCTTGGCTGCTCAGTCAGCAGGAGCAGCGCTCTGCTGGAGCGGAAATCCAAGGAGCTCTGCTTGCTTATATGCACAGGCAACACCTGGTCAAGCGTGCTGAAAAAACTCTCCCAATTGCAAACCACGCGTCCCAAACCTACCCAACAGGTCTCACAGAACAAATACCAAAACAAGAAGCGATCACATAAACAGCAGCAAAAGCCTGCTTTAACGCGAAGGAGCCACACTGAAATCGCAGGAAACTCGAAGTCTAGCATTTCTTAACTGTCGTTTAAAGAAAGCTTGCTGTGGAGATCCTTACAGCTTCACTGAGACCTTTTTTTTAAACATGCATTTGTTTCCCCACCGCCTTCTGTTCAAGCCAATACTGATCGCCATCACACAACACCACGGAGGGGCCTGTTGCAACGAACTAAACGAAAGGTGAACGCAGAAAGAACCAAAGACAAAGAGCACGCGACTTCTGACAAGCCGTTTCAACTTGTCCTTCTGCGACTGGATAGCAGGATGGGAAACGTGACGTTCACAAAGCGCCCTGACGTTGCCAGACGCTGTTACCACCTCCGGACACTGAGGCTTTTCCAGCAGTAACAAGTTACCCGGTCATTTCAGAACCCCAAGGAAAATAAAAAGGCCAACTACAGTGTAGTGCTCCTCGTAAGCAGAGGTTTCTGTCTGCTGCTCCATAGACAGCTCTTTTTTCCCCTTTTAAGGCTTTTCAAGCCAAATCTCACGGAACAGGTGGAGGGAAATTTGAATTCAAGGTGGCAGATCGCCCAGCTTTCACCTCCAGCCACAGCGCTGCAGCATTCCTGGCTGACACGGAAAGGACTGCGGGATGAAACAAGGCCTTTCCTTTCTCGCTGCCAGGTAGGAAAGGCTCTGAGCGCAGTTCATCAAGCAATTAACACTGCACGTCTAGAAGAAATGGTCCAAACTGCCGTCAGATAAGCAAGAAGCACAGATCAGATCGGTAATATATATATCTAACAATTCCGTTCAGCCAACTTACCATCATATAAGGGTCATCCACAATAGGATAAATATAATCCGTTGTCTGAACCAACGACAAACCTCCGTGCCTTAATGGAATAACGCAAGTGTCCATCCCAATTCCTGCAAAGAGAGAAATCCATCAGTGAGGCAACTCTGTCCTCAGCTGTCTGTTGCTCCAAACGAGAGACCTTACAAAACGCGCCTGTGAAATACAGCTCTCGATGCTGCCTGAACAGAGGCGGCAAATCCCTTCCCTGGAGAAAGCACGTAGTAAAAAGACGAGGAAAACTGAGAAAAGAATGAAAACTCCTGACTGGAACAGAGCAGAGATGTAAATGGCTGAAAGTGAGAAGGAAACTTGCCACGGTTTGTTGCAGTACGATAAAAGCACGCTGCTTTTAACATCTGTGCTTGTATTTACGTGCATTTAAAGTTAAAAGGAACTACGTAAACTGACGTTGTCAAAAGCTAATAGGTTTTCCTGTTACTCCCATCTCGACAGAAGCATAATGACAGTTTTCAAAGGGCACAGCTTCACATCAAGGGCATTTCCTCACTTCTGGAGGGAGAAAAAAAACCACCCTAAGTCACAGCCTCGGCCCTCGGTGAAGGATGATTCAGCCACTTGGAGCTTCTGCGTTCACCTCGTCTTACTTCTGAGAGACCGAAAGGCGGCAAGGCGATCTGCCAGGCAGGGAAACTCCTTTGAGAAAACCACAATACCACACCAAGCGGAGCCTTCCCTGACGGGGGAGATTTCAAACAGAATAAGCAATGGTAGAAACCTCCAGGCGCTCGCCGGGATGCGAGAGCCTGCACAAAAAAGCAGCGGGTGGCAAATCGAACCACGGCAGCTGCCCCGCGTGTCCCCCCCCCCCGTCGATAAGCTCCTGCCTGGTGGCAGCGGCAGGTAGCTTACCTCCTCCCTGGGCTGACAGCGAGCTGCCTGGCTTTTCTATGTGCACCTCGCGAGGAGAGACCCTTCAAACAACCGGTCTGCGGGGAGCAGAAGGCAGGCAGTAACTTCCCCCGGGTGTTAACGAAACGTGCTACCTACCAAGAGCTATCAAGGCAGCATTTGGCAGCGCCCTGTGCAGGAACCGAGCGAGCTGCTGCCATCCGAGCCCCCGCTGAGGGCACGGAGCTGAAGGCCTGCCAGGCAGCAGCCACGCAGGCAGCTGGAGAGCTGCAGAGGCACAAGATCTTGCCTCAGAAGAGAAGGGATACTAATAAGCAGTCATTTAGGGTTGCTCATCCTCTGCAGAAGCTACCAAGCCGCTATGTCCGACACTTAACATCTCCGGAGAAGCGCAGGCGAGCAGTTACAGAGGAGATACAGAAGCTATTTTGCCCTCAGCTCACCCCTCCGTGTCATAACGTTGCAGGGCTGACTCCGCTTGGGAGGTTTTTGACATTGCAGCCAAAGGGCTGCTACAGAGCCGGGCACCAGGGCCTTTCTGAGGCCATGTTCGTGTTCCACACAAACAAAAACACAAACAAAGGAGGCTGATTAATGAAGAGAAACCCAATCAGAATCCGAAAACGTGGAACAGCTCAGAGAATCGGTACCAAGCTTGTAGTTTCCGACATTGCTCTGGGTACCACCACGTGTAAAACTCATGCTGAGGGAAGCTGAGCCCGTTAGCGGGAATTTCCCTTCTGACTGCATCTCAGAGGCACTGTGCCTACGCGCAGCCTGTAAAGCTTCCAGGCTAGCCCTTCTAAGCACAAGGCGTCAGAGGTAATTAATACCTAATTTACCTGAAGACAAATTCGTTAAAGGGATACTCACCGTAAAAGCATCTCTATAAAGAGATCTGCTTTCTCCACCTCCTACCACTAACACGTTTCCTGCTACATCACAACGCGCCTACGTACTGACGGCATTATGCTGCTTTTTACCTCATCGTACAGCTGGAGAAGAAACATCTATTAGCAGTTCCCGCTACAGTTTAGAGCCTCTAAGTTTATAAGAGGAAAAAAATAGCTAGAAAATTAAACCTAAACCAAACTGTTACTGATTTTAGAAATTTGCCAAATTGAAACGTTGCTGTGAATAGCGCATTTAATTAAGAAAAAAAACAACGACACGTAAATAGCAATTTGGGTACAAAAGGAGCTCAAAGTGTCCCTCGTTAGGGAATACGAAATTATCGTGCCACCCCAGCTCCACACACAATAAGATTGCTATTGTCTAAGCCAGAACACGGGCTCCTTACTAATCTCTCACTGAATTCAACCTCCGCTGGAATAACGGGTTGCAACCTGTTAGTCTGCTAACAGATAATTAGCCACGTTAAAATAATTTTTAGTAAGGCTATCAGACGCCAAATTGATAATTTCAGGATAAATACTACATTGATATTCCTAAGCTGAGGGAAAAATCCATACTGCACCGCAAAGCAGAGCTTGAATACGCAGGGCTGAGTAAACAGGCAAACAGAATTAAAAGTGTCATTAAATACGTATCTATATTCATATAACTATATCAATGTTAGGTACAGGAGCTGGTATCAAAACACCTACGTTCGCCCTGTTCCCCACGAAGGTGGCTTGCGCAGGTTGTTTTCCCTTATGGCTTGCATCATTGTGCAAACATCAAAGAGAAAGTGAAGCTGGCAAGAAACACAGAGGTCTTGGAAAGAGCCTTTCCCAGGCAGCTTCGACAGGTGAGCAAAAAGGTTAGAGTGGGGTACAACGAAAGGACCGAAAGGGGAAAAAAAAATGACAGCTGCGAAACAATCCACTCCCAGCCTCTGCTGCAGTGAGAAAGTTTTCCCTCACTCACTTTCTCTGCCCCGGGAATGAGGGGAAAGGGAGGGAGAGGGGAACTTCACCTCTAAGTCCGCTAAGGACTATTCATTGCATAGATTTTAAAAGCCAGAGCATTAATTTAACATTCCAGAAATTAATTGATACTCCTTCAGTTTGCAAAGCATCTACGGGGAAGAGGGTGAAGGGGGAGACTGCAATTCCTACGCACGTGGCTATTGCTAATTAAGGCCATTCCTGACCATTTTATCTTCACAGCTGAGCGCACTGCAGGACCTTAAATAATTATTCTCGCATCCCAGATGCCAGCCAGATTAATTCTTCCAGCTTCTGAGTGATACGCATGCATTACGCACCACACAACATCTCCAAAGGGGTTAAACAAACAGCAGACGAGCTGGAGTCGCCACACGGACAGAGCAGAAGGACCACGCGTGTCTAGGGGAGCAACTACTTACCCAGCCTGGGCATCACTGCCCCCAGGAACTGTTCATCTTCCTGAAAATGGTTTTCTTGGAGAGATTCGAGCAGTTTCTGTAACACATCCTGAGGCACTTTGCAGCCTGTACCTTTCAGTTCGGTGAAGCGGGTCAGTCGGAAGCTCTTGTCCAGCTCGTAACTCTCTGGGTTAAACGACTCCCGAACAGACATGGTTCCCTCGCACGCACCGCTGGCCTTTCCCACCCCAGAGCAACGGTATCAGGGTTTCTCTGCCGAGCGGTCTGACTGGAAAAATGGGCAAGATTAGAAAATCCTAGCAGCTACGAGACGCCAGGCTCTGCACAAAGCTAAAAAGAGAAAAGCGCCCCGTGTAGCCCACCTGTCCCCGCTCCTCTTCCTACCTTCTGCCGTTCAGAAGCATCAGAGAATAAATCTCTCCTCCGGTTACGCTGTGTTTCTCATTAAAAATAAAGAATCTAACACGCTTACCAACCTCATTTAACCCAGAAGTAATGAAAGAAATGTAACAGTTCCCAGAGCGCCGAGGTCAATTTCCAAAAGGAAGCCCGGGCCCTGATCCTGCGAGGCGCTCAGCAGAGACATCTGGTTGTACTCAGCGCGGCGCAGGATCGCGCTTGGATCCGTTAACGTACGAATCTCACGAGCGGGACACTTTTTCGTATAATGGCTCAGCTTCGGGTCTGATGTAAGAAGCTGAAACTTCAGAATACACCTGCTGTCCCTGGGGGAAAACACAACGCCGGTGTTGCGTTCGCACAGGTAACAGAAGAACAAAGAGGCTGCCTTTAATCAGAGCAGTTTACCCACAAACACGCCGGTTTACCTTTCTGTGTGTTCACGGGCCTAAAAATGCCTAAAAGTTTCTTGCCTCTCGAGCCCCTTTTTTAGTCAGGCAACTAGACCGAGAGTACCCAGAGAATCGGCCGTTAGAGTGGCAACGTAAAAAGACACTGATGTAAGTCATTTAATAAAATTCTTAACAATGCACGTCTAATTTTAGAACGTTTTTCCACTCTGACTCACATACAGCACACTCCAAAACTAATAAGGGGCCTAACTCAAACACTGCCTTCTAAACAGGAACAGCCGGGATACAATGCAGTTTGTCTTCCTCGGAGAAAAAAAGCTTTCAGGAGTTACTAAAAATGACCCGTACGCGGCGGTTTCTTAGAAAGCAAGGGTCCTGCCTCACGAGAAAATGACAAACAGAGTGCAGCATGACAAAACCTGACAGGAGGTTAAGCTGGAAAGTTAGAAAGAAAGGAAAAGACGGTAAATGGCTGGTGTCGAGTAAGTTGAACAGCACAACATATAAGGAAGAAGTAAACCCATAAGCTGTGCAACCGATCCGCCCTGTCCGCCACTTGTTAGCGGTTATGTCAGTTGCACGAACCTTTCAGTCTGCTAATTTGCTGGATATATTTTGTTATAATTGGAGCTGTAAGCTCCCTGGGAAGTTGTGATAGGGAGCCCGGCTCCCCTGTCCGGCGCTTTCTCTCCTTCTCGGGGAGGCGTGTCGCTTATTTAAAACAAATCTCCCAAAGCCCAGGCGCGGGCAGTGATCCAACCTCTAGCTACACGAACGTGTCTTGGATGAGCAATGAACCCGGTCCGGAGCTGTCGCCTTCCAACGTGAGCCACTAAAGCACTCGCCATCCAAAAAAAAAAAAAAAAAACCAAGAAAAGAAAGGGAGAAAAGATACTGGCTGGGAAGGAACCTGTCAACGGGAAGGGGAGACAAAAGCTTTTCGAGGAGGGTTTTTTTTTGTTTTAGCACTTGGTCCAAATTAATTCCAGAAGCGTACGAGCAGCAGCTCGCCCCAAAAGGGGAACTTTTTCCTTCGTCTAAGCAATAATTGCACTGTTCCTAGCACCCCCTGCCTACCTACCCAGCGAAGGGAAAGGCTCGAGGCCACAGCGACTTTCTACAAGACGCGGCCAGCCAAGCTCCCCGCTTCGAGAAGGAACACCGAAAGGCACCGGGACGCCTTTATTTAATGGAAAACACCCACGGAGAGAAGACAGTCGCTTTTTTTTTTTTTTTTTAATATTTAATTTAATGAAGGTTTGAGCAGAGCGCGCAGCAGCGCCCCGCAGCCTGCCGTGGCAGCGAGTCCTGGCGGCAGGGAGCACCTCCTGACCCTCCTGTAAAGCTCCTTGCTTTAAGACATGATAAATAGTAAAAAAAATAATAAAATAATAAATAATAATAATCAAGTTTCACCCTTGCCTCGCTAAAGAGCTGAGGGCTGGGGGGGGGGTCTACAAACGGCGGCACTGGGACACCTTTAGCGGCCGGCTGGTGCTTTCGGCCTCTGAGGGGAGGAAGAGGAGGAGGAGGAGGCTGAGGAAGATGAGGAGAAGGAGGAGGAGGAGGAAGATGAGGATGAGGAGGAAGAGCAGCAGCCTCCCGGCGGGGGGGGGGGCGCCCCCCTCCGCCACCACAGAGCGGGCACGGAGCCGCGTGTGAGGGAGGAGGAGGAGGAGGAGGACGATGAGGAAGATGATGATGAAGGTGAGGAGGAGGAAGATGAGGAAGATGAGGAAGAAGCGGAGGCGCGGTGCAGGTAAGCCGCCCCCCCCCCCCCATTTCCCCTCAGCGCCTCAGGCGCGCTCCCGCCTCCCTCACGGCCGCCGCCATCGGGCGCGCGCCGCCAACCCCCCCCCCCCCCTTCAGGAAACAAAATGTCGGCGGGGGGGGGGGGGGGAGAAACCGACGGTTTAACCCTTTCGCTGCCGGCGCGGCGGCGGCGGCCGGCGGCGCGGGGCGGGTTTTCCTTTTTATTTTATTTATTTATTTTTAAAGCGGCGCGGCGCTCGCCCTCCTCACTCCCCCCCCTCCCAACCCCCCCCACCTCCTCCTCCTCCTCCTCACAGCCGCCCTTCTCCCTGCCCTTCCTCCCCGAGGCCTTGCCTGTGAGGGGGGGGGCGGGGGAAGGAGGCCGGCGGGGCCCGGAGCCGGAGCGCAGCGCCCCGCGCGTCCCCCCCCCCCGCACCACCCCCCCCCCCACCCCCCCCGCCTCGATTTCAGCGTGAGGCGAATTCCCCTTTAAACCCCCCCCCCCCCCCTCCTTCCCCCTTCCCTCCTCAGGTCTCCCTCTCACCGGCTTCGCCTCCTCGCCCTCCGCCTCCTCCCGCGAACGGGGCTCCCGGCCCAGTCCCACAATGCACCGGGCGCGGCGGGGCTCCCTCGGCGCCGCCTGAACAGAAAAGAAACCGCCGCCGCGCTCCGCCGCCCGCCGGCAGCGAAGGGGTTAAATTCCCCCCCCACCTCCCTCCCCTCCCTCCCCTCCCCGCCCCGTCGCCCCGCCCACGCGGCGCGCGCGCCGCGCGCTCCCCCCCCCCCCCCCCCCCCCGCCCCTCACCGCACCGCGCGCGCACCCCGTTCCCGCGTTCCCGCGCGCGCGCGCGCCCCGCGGTGCAACCGCGCCCCGGGGCCGGGTGGCAACGGCGGCCGCGCGGCGATGCGGCCCGCGGCTGTTCGCAAGCAGAGCACCGCGGTGCGGCGGGCACGGCCTGCGCGCCCCCGTGTGCAGACCTGCTGCGCCTCGAAGGGGTCCCCTCGCCCCCCAAGACCCCTTTTCTCGATCAGTGAAATGCGGAATTCCAGTGATTTTCCCTCAAAATTGGGCTCTCTTGCATGACTTTCCCTCAAAATTTGGATCTTTCGAAGGATTTTCCCTCAAAATTGAGCTCTCTTGCCTGACTTTCCCTCAAAATCGGGTTCTCCTGCATGATTTTCCCTCAAAAATTGCCTCTTTTTCATGATTTCCCCTCAAAATTTGCCTCTCTTGCATGATTTTCCCTCAAAATCTGCCTCTTTTTCATGGTTTTCCCTCAAAATTTGGCTCCCTGGAATAATTTTCCTTCAAAATTGGGCTCTCTTGCATGATTTTTCCTCAAAATTTGCCTCTTTTGCATGATTCTCCCTCAAAATTGGGCCTTCTTGCATGATTTTCCCTGAAAATTAAGCTCTCTTGCATGATTTCCCCCTCAAATTGGGCTCTCTGGCATGATTTTCCCACAAAATTTGGCTCTCTAGCATGTTTCTCCCTCAAAATTTGGCTCTTTTTCATGATTTTTCCTCAAAATTTGGCTCTCTAGCATGATTTTCCCTCAAAATTTGGCTCTCTGGCATGATTTTCCCTCAAAAATTGCCTCGTCTTCATGATTTTCCCTCAAAATTTGCCTCTTTTGCACGATTTTCCCTCAAAGTTGGGCTCTCTGGCATGATTTTCCCTCAAAACTTGCCTCTCTGGCGTGATTTTCCCTCAAAATTTGGATCTCTTGCATGATTTCCCCCCAAAGATTTCTCTTGCTTCACATGCCAGGCGAGTTTTCTGCTGAGGTAAGGGAGATACAGGTAGCGTAGGGCCCGCAGTTACACTGCAGAATATTTTTTTTGAAAAAAAAATAGCTTGTTTCTTGCAGTTTGCAGGTAAGCACCTAATTAAGTAATTGTCCGTTAATTCAAAGATGGTTTAATTCGCAGGCGGCCTTTTGTGCAACTCTCTTTGAAAAAGTCCGGCTTCAAACTAAACAGAGGAGGAAATTAAAACGCTGCTTTTCTCGCCTGGCTTTTAATTACTCTTTTTTTTTTTTATCTCCAAGCAAACGCAGCACCCCTGGACTGCAGAGCTGAGGACCAGAAGAGTGGAGGCACCGAGCACCTTTTGGAGGCCACCAATACTTGTGTAACATCACCGATTTCTCCTTCCGGACGATCTCGGAGGTCTTCTCCGACCTTAATTTGGTGATGCCAAGCTCCACACACACAAGTTCTCCAGCTCCAGGCGCTGGGCAGCTGGCGATGCCCCGGGACCTGAGCTGGAGGCTGGGCTCCTCTTCCTCCCTGCCTTCCTCCCTGGAGGCCACAGAGCGGGGTGGAGGCCACCAGAGGATCTCAGGATCTTTTCCGACAGCCACCCATCCGAGCTGAAGTGCCGGGCATTGCTTCCACGTGTCGTTTGTGTGCCCCGTGGCGGATGATTTCGGTCCGAGAAGTCACCCCTCAGTGCCTTGAGGGGCCGTAATCGGGTGCTCCAACCTAAAGTTCCTTGAGCTTTTCCCCATTGCCTCTATCACTCCATCTCGTTTAAAGGAAAAAACAATAAGCAAATAAATAAGACAGGAAACATACAGAAAACCAAGATAAAACAAGGAACGCTGCAGATTTTTTAAGCCCTGACTTACAGGATTTTTTCTCTTCCGATTTCTTTGTAGGGGACGGAGGAAGTAAATCACATTCCCCTTTTTCTCACAAGGGTCAGACAGCTATTTCTTTAACAGAGCAGGGAAAAAAATAATAATAATACTGAGATTCCAGGTGGCAGCATGAGCAAAAGAAAACCTGAATACACCAAAATTCACACCAAGGTGGAGAGGTCCGGTGACACCACCCCCCGCCCCACGTTCTGTTTGGGAATGGCTGGGTTTTGGGGTGAGGAGAGGGAAAATGGGGCATGGCGCAAGGGGGACAAGGTGCTGAAACGGGGGACGGTGCGCGGCAGGGATGCGAATGGCGGCCTCCTGCCTGACGTTGCACGCATCAGTGAGATTGCATGGTGAAATTATCCATGTAGCATTTTCCTACGGTTAAATAACGGTGTTCTAGGACTTAACAAATAAATAAACAAAGATGATCGAATGTCTTTTTTCCTCTTTTAAAGGCTTTGTTGCTGTCTGGCGTGCAGTTCTGCAGTAATCCCCCGATCTGGAGCGGTTTGGTCCAGCGCCATGAAAACGGTCTGCTCCGCACACCTTCGGAAGTGGAAAAAAACAGGAAAAAAAAAAAAAAGATAAAGAGCCCTCTGTGCATGCCCTGGGGGGCTGCCTGACGGCGCTGTCACACCAAAGCCGGCTGCTCCTGCACCAGGAGCACGCAGCGGGCGGCCTTCACCTTTACAGGTGCGGCCGGGGCTGGAGCAGCTCAAATTTCTGTGGCCGAAGGTAAATCCGAGCGATGGGCCTGGCGATGCAGGCGGCAGGTTTGGTTCTGCTACTTTCGAGCTTGCCGGATTCAGCGCTTGTAATCTCCCCTTTCTGTTTAAACGTCAGCAGAAGTGTTTTTTTTTTTTGTTTTTAATACCTACAACCTTCCCGTGGCAAGGTTTCTAAGTGAGAAGCTGCGGCGTCACGAGAGCGTGATGAAGCAGAGCTGATTAAAGCCAGGATAAGGAACGGCAACTAAAAGTGACTTTATTTATTTATTCCCATTTCAGAATTCCCACTGCTGGGAAAATTCGTTTCCATTTCGGGATACCCGTTGCTGGTAAAATCCGACCAGCTGATTCAGCCCTGATCGTGCTGAATATTGAGCTCAATGCGTGGAGACAACTCCTTCCACTGACATGTAGGGCTGGTCCTATGCTTAAACACATGCATTTACTTAACATCGGCAGAGTTACAGCCTTAAGCATTCTCCTGCTCTGAGAGGGAAACGCAGAGTTTTCTTGGTGCAGGAGCTTTGACCTTGTTGCTACAACTTCATTTCTCGCCTTGCAGAACCCATTTCACAACGCAGCGCCCTGCTGAGGTCCCTGCTTTGATGAAGCGACCTAAGTTTGGGCTGTTCTCAGCCTCCCTTGCCTCGCTGTCTTCTTCCTGCCTCTCATTAATACGCGGACGGCATTAATTAGTAATGATGCCGGCAGCGGCCTCTTCTGTGCCTCAGTGCTTCCCCCTCCTTGCCCCGAGGAGCAGATGTTCGTTACGTCTTTGTTTTCCGTCGCCAAGCGGGGACTTTGCCCCATTAACCTCCGATAAGGCGCTTTAATGGGCTCTGATGGGAGATTTTATCAAAAGTCTGTGCAAAATCCAAACAGAACGGTGCCCGCCCAGCAGCTTTTATGCCTTTTTTTTTTTCCACCGTGTTTTAGGACAGCGCGAGGAAGCGCCGCTTCCTTCGTGTCCCCGCGGTTTCTGCAGGCAGCGTTTGGAGCTGCCTTTGCCCGAATCGGCTCCCCAGCAGCCGGATTTGCACGTTTTGGCAGATGCTTGAGTCAAAGGCAAGAAATACAGCTTCAGCACCCGCTCCAGGTCCTCTTCCGAGCCGAGCAGGGGGTGCCCATGGGGATGTGCCCATGGGCAGGGGCTCGGGCCGGAGCTGGGGGGCTGAAGCGGGGGGTGATGCTGCCCCCGAGCAGCCCGGGGGGTCCCAGCGGTGTCTGGGCTCCTGTTTCCAGAGCCTGCTGGTACGAGATGGGGCCCATCCGCGCAGATAACATCTGCACCGGAGGGGAAATCGGCCTCGCGCTTTAAAGCCGCTCCAACCCTTGCTGTGAGGATGTGCCCTTGCAGCTCCCGTCTCTTCCTCGCTTCTTCTGCGGCGTTTCATGCCTTGCTGCTGCACGTGTTCGCCCTGAAAGCACCAGGGGAGCGTTCCCCTCCTGTTTTCCGCCTGTTTATTTGCCCCGGGTGTCACGGGGCTTGTACAAACAGCCAGGGCTCTCCCCGGGATGCTCCTACGTGAGACGCGTCCGCGTGCTCTCGCAGGAGATGCCCACAAAGTTCAGGGTGGCTTCCTGCTGCATCCCTCCTGGCCCTACCAAAACCTCTCCTAAAATGTTCTGCCTTTAGTCTCCCACCCACTTGGCATCCCCACCTGGGGAAGGACCCAGGCGACGACGGGATTGCCATCCGCGCTCCCACCTCGCTCTGAGCATCGTCTCACCTCCACCCCGCAGCCGAAGGGGTTGAGCTGGGCGGCCCTTTGCCCGCTGCTAACCCCCCCCCCCCCCGCAAAAACACACAGCCAGGGCCAGCCTTGCAGACTCGTCCTCGGGTTCTACCGGGCAGATCCCGCAGAGCTGCTCCTTGTTACTGCCCGTGTGGTCTCCACGCGGAAAATAAAACATGTGCGTGGGGCTGGTGAGCCTACAGCCTTCGCTGGAGCGGGATGGGACTGGACGGACCCAGAGGTCCCTTCCCACCTCAGCCATCCCCTATCTTCCCCGCTTCCCTATTGCAGCCTCAAGTCTCACGCTGCACCACACTCACCCCTCCTTCCCCCTCGTGCCCTTCACCCTTTGTAGGACTTGATTCTCCCAAGACACGTCCCGCCACAATAAATCCTGCCCCGATCTGCCTGCACCCTCTGCAGTGCTCACGGCTGTCATAGAGCATCTTGGCCACGCTAGGAACCTCTCTTTTTCTTCCTCAGATGCCCCAGAAACCTTTCTTTCTTTTCCTCGGATGCCCCAGAAACTTGGCATCCCCACCAAGAGAGGTTTGGAGCGGGGATGCTCCCGTGGGCCGCCTCCAAAGCCATCGGGGCTGCATCCCCGTCACCTGCTGCCCCTCGTGCTCCCCTGGGGGACAGCCCCGAGTCACCACCACGAGCCCCGGGTGCAGCCCGACCGCGCCAGCGGGCGTCCTCCAGCAGGAACGTCTGCCTTGCCCGTCTCGTGCCTCTTTATGGAGCTGCGCGCAGCTTCCAGCGAGCCATCGGAGAATATAAATCGAGCTGCTGCGAGCTGGAACCACCCGCTTCAGATGATTTTCTGGCAAGGAGGCTTCTTGCTTAATCTCCGTCCACGGATCTGGTCTCCCACCGCTGCCAGCCCCATCCGGAAGCTGCGGGGCTGGGTGGGATCGGCGGGACCGATGGGGGAAACACTGCCCAAGCCCCATCAGGAGGCGAAAGCCCTGCTTTCGCTCTTCTTAGACCTCGCGGCGGGGTTCTCTTCCTAAAGCGTGGATCCTGCAGAGCAGAGGGTGGGATGCTCTCCTCTACGCCACCGATGTGCCGGGTGGCTTGGGCTCGACCCCGGTTGCTTTGGGTGCTGCTCTTTGCAAGGTGCTGGGTCAGGAGACAGCGGGATTTACTGATTTGTTTTATAGGATTTGTTTTTCTCCAGCATTAACAAACAAACAAACACCAAAACACCCAGGGAAGGTGAAGACCATGCCATTAAATCCTCCCATTTCTCCGTCCCTTTGCCCTGCAGCCGCTTGCCCCTTCTCTCCCACTGCAGCACCGTCTGGGTGCATTTTCTCCTACCCACACCCAGGTTTGGCACTAAATAACCTCTCCGCTGCCTTTGCAGGACCCCACGGGGCAGCAGAAGCGAAAACCTACCAATGGCTGCGATGGTAGGGACAGATGCTTTGATTTCCAGCAATGCAATTAACACCCTCGCTAACAAAAATCATCGAGTGAGATCTCTGTGCGGGAGAGCAAACCTGCAGGGAAGAGCTCCGAAAGGAAGGCATTGCCCTCTTGCTGGAGCTGTGCCTGCAGACACATGGAGCCACTGCTGGTTTTAATGCAGTTGTTTGAATTAACCCAACCTGCAGAGCAAAGACTTTTCTCCTTCTTCTCCTTCTCCTTCTCCTTCTCCTTCTCCTTCTCCTTCTCCTTCTCCTTCTCCTTCTCCTTCTCCTTCTCCTTCTCCTTCTCCTTCTCCTTCTCCTTCTCCTTCTCCTTCTCCTTCTCCTTCTCCTTCTCCTTCTCCTTCTCCTTCTCCTTCTCCTTCTCCTTCTCCTTCTCCTTCTCCTTCTCCTTCTCCTTCTCCTTCTCCTTCTCCTTCTCCTTCTCCTTCTCCTTCTCCTTCTCCTTCTCCTTCTCCTTCTCCTTCTCCTTCTCCTTCTCCTTCTCTCCTCGTTCTCATTCTTGTTCTCCTCCTCCTCCTCCTCCTCCACCTCCTCCTCCTCCTCCTCCTTCTTCTTCTTCATCTCCATCCTCTTCATCTTCATCATCTTCGTCATCTTCTTCATTGTCTTCTTCATCGACTTCTTTGTCGTCTTCTTCATCTTCTTCTTCATCGTCTTCTTCGTTGTCTTTGTCTTTGTCTTCTTCTTCTTTGTTGTCTTTGTCTTTTTTGTCTTCTTAGTTTATTACTGATTATTATTATTATTATATCACATGTTTGCAGTGTAACAGGTCAGGGAATAGACCTGTGCTCCTACAAACACTTTGATTCCTGCTGTTGGTGGCTGTGCCAAAGCTGGTGGCACTTTGGGGGGCGAGGAGTGGACACCAGGGGTCCACGGGGTGGACCAGGGCAGCGGAGCGCAGGTTCTGCTCACACCGCTCGATCCAGCACAGCCGTCAGCCCTGCGTGCACCTTCTGGGTCTCCACAGCTACAAGCAAGATGAAGAAACCTTCCCAATTTGGGCCCAAATTGCTGTTGTCGGAGCAGCTCTTGCCCGTGGC
Organism: Anser brachyrhynchus; assembly: GCF_964034855.1. Taxonomy (NCBI): domain Eukaryota; kingdom Metazoa; phylum Chordata; class Aves; order Anseriformes; family Anatidae; genus Anser; species Anser brachyrhynchus. Next base: position 7,212,611 of record NC_137694.1, read on the forward strand.
AAAGGCGATGGGCGCAAGCCGTCGGTGGGGCAGGACAGGAGCGTGCTGCACCGCATCCCCTGCCTGAGCGACCGAGGTGGGATTTGCTGCAAGGGACCCCTGCGGTGGGCAGGACGCGGCCCCGAAGCCATCGGGCTGCTTTTAGAAGCAGAGATCCCACTTTGGAGTCAGCCTCCTTGCACGCGCAGTGATATTTCTGTGAGTTACCCAGCCAGGAGGCAGAGTTCAGGATGGAAAATTGCCTCTAAGTTCGGTCATTTAAGACAGCGGAGGGAGTTTTGCTTCTAAAACTCGCCGAGTGTGAGCGGGAATCACCTCGCCCACCCACGCTCACTAAATATTTAGTCATTTTTAACGAGTTAAACAAAGCCCTTTGATTGGATTTATGCTAATGGCTCTTCCGGAGGCATTTCTGATTCATTTACATTTCATTTCAAAATTGCCTGTGTACGCTGCCGCTTCCCCCCAGCACCATTAGCAGAGGAGAGGCACAAGCAGCAGGTCACGGGCGCCACAAGATGGCAATAGCTGAAGAGCAATTTATTGCTGGAGGAAGGGAGCTGGATTCCCCAGCAAAACCCTCGCCGCCCTGCAAAGGGCACGGCGCCGGGCGCGCATCAACCTTTGCGCCTGGGAGCCTTGGAGGGGAGCAAAGTGGTTTCCTTCTGCCTCTGGCTCCATCCTTCCTCCCACGGACGGAGATGGACGGAGGAGAAGCCAGGCGGCCCAAGGTCGCCCAGCGCCTTCTCGGCGCGGGGTGCCCACAGCCTCCCGTCTTGGGCAGGATTTTTTGCCGTTCGATTCTTTATTTCCAGGATTTTTTATTTTATTTATTTATTTTTTTTCCTAGGTCTGCGCACCCGCTGCATGCCAACCGGGTGAAGCTTTGCAAATGGCACCGCTCAGAGCAAGAGGCCGGTGCCTCCCGCCCCGGACCAGGAGCCCCGGCGTGGTGATGTCCTCCAGGTCTCGCCGCCGTCCTCCCGAGCGTCTCCAGCCTGGGTCTCTCCAGCCCAGGATATTTCTGCAGCACCACAAGAGCGACCGCTCACGTCTCCCCTGGCTGCCCTCTTTGATTTTTCTGACAACCCCGGAAAGAAACGCGGTGCTTTGGCGCAGAGCAGGAAGGGCAAACCCCCCCTGCCATAAACCCGGACTTTCCACCCGTGTAGCAGCAAGCAGGAATCATCGGGAGCTCTCGGAAAGCCACGGCCAGCTGGAGGAGATTTTCTGCTGGAGGAAGCATCCACTGTGCTTTTTAGGGTGGGTGCCGGCTTGCGGGAAAACCCTACAGCCTGGGAAGAGGCTGGTGGTTCAGCAGCTCAGCACCAATCCTGCGCAGCTCCGGAGGGGTGGCAGAAGGTGTCCCTCGTCCCTGCCTGCTCCTCCCCTGCCCCAGCAGCTCCCAGTTTTGGGACCAACCTCTCCCGCTCCAGCCTCCGGTTCCCCAAGGGACATTCAGTGAGAGATGGGCGCTCAGCAAAGGGCAGTGAATTTGCTGCGCTGGAGCTCGTTACTCTAATAAATGTTAAATGCAAAGTCTCTGGTGATGCACCGGGCTTTGGCACGCTTTGTGCTCCGCGGTGATGCCCTTACGGGCAGAGGAGCCAGGACACGAAGAGTCCTCGCAGCAGCAGCACTGATTTTTTCCCCAAATTCTGCCCAGAGGCTGCTGCCCGGGTTTTGGCACCAGGGGAAGGTGCACCCCGTTGGGCTGGGCGGTGGGACGATGCTTACCCAGTCGGGAGCAGTTCATACGGCCTGGACGCAGGGTCTCCACCATCAGAGGTCTTTGAAAGCCACCTGCCAGGGAGGCGTTGGCTCAGCTCGTGCCAGCCTGGTGGCGGTTCTGGTGGTTTTAGGAGCCCCAGGACACTCTGGACACATTTTGCGGTCTGTGTCTTGCGAGTGACTTAGTTTAGAGATAAATCAATTGGGCTCAGCATCCTCGCTCCGATCCCGCTCACGTTTTGAGGTCTCAGCGGGGTCATCGCTGCCTCCATCCTGGTGTCTGCAAACGGGGCAGAAAGTCTGGATTTGGGGTGGCGCGGTGGGTCTCGTTGGACGTCCGTGAGCGTTATCCTCACCAGCCAAAAAGCCCGTGGGGTTGAGCTGGGCTCTAAGTGCACGTGTAAGGGGTTGGAAAAGGGAAACGAGTGGAGAGCAGAGGTGTGCCCGGATGGGAACAGAGCAGTTCACACGCGCCCCCTGTGCCGCGATGAATGGAGCCATGAGATACAGTCAGCGAATCCTGAAATCTCTTGGGATTAAATGATTACGTTAATCTTTGCTTTCTCTAAGCTGCGGTAACAGCAAGAGCCTCACGCTGGTGCCAGCCCAGATCCCCCCGTGCTGACTTCTCTGCATCTTGCTGGGGACTTTGCACGGGCTCGCAGCGTCCGGACACACAAAGCCCCCCTCGTCCCCCTCCTGCCCACATTTTCTTAGCCCAGTGCCTCCAGAGATGCTGCGGGGCAGGAGCGTCGCTGTGTACGAGGCGTTTTTTGGGATGTCTCCCAGGTGGATGTGTCTGCAAAGGGAGGGGAGAAGAGCAGAGGGGAGAACATGGGGTACAAAACACAGCCTCCTCTCTTACCACCAGCCCTCTGGTCAACGGAAACCTGCAATTACAAGACAAAAATGATGTCTTTGTTTGTAATTAGCTCCCCTGCTCATCTGATCCCTCTGTGAGGGCCTGGGTGAAGGAAGGAGCCAACGCAGAAACATGTGGGGCATCTCCCTGGCTTCCAAATTCCCCAAGTGCTAATTATTTTCTGCCCCCGTTATGTCATACATAACGACGTACGCACGCAAGGGCGGGGGAAGAGCTGATGGAATTCATTCTTTTTTTTTTTTTTTTTAAACCCAGAATCAATGTTTACACAACCGAGCTAAATTATTTATACACATAATGTTATAGGTTTCACATCAGTGCCTTTTATTAGCTTTCGTCGGATGAGAAATCATACCTGACCTACTTGTAGGAACGCCTTGCCCGCCTCTCCGTGACGCAGCCGGTGGCGGGGAAGGGGTGAAGGCGCTCAACTTATCTGAGATTTTGGGGAGAACGTGCGCAAGCGGGTTGGTTTCGCTCAGTCTCGTGAAATGCCGGCTGTGTCTGTCCCCTTAGGGGGACGTGGCAACATGCCCGTTGTCATCTCTGGGGTTTTCCTGGGGCCGTGCCTCCCCTTTCCCACCACGATGTAGAGCTGCATCACCCAGCGGGGATGCAGCTTTGTCTTCCCACTGACAGCTCCAGGGTGGGATCTGTCGGGGCCGCCAGTCCCCCAAAAGCCGGGCGGTGTGATGGCGCGCTCCCTCTGCCAGCCGTTTCCAAACCAACGTGTCACACAGGCTTCAGATGACTTTCTTTTTGCCTCGCAGTTAATGCATTTTTTATAAAGCCCGGGCTCCCGTTTCCTTTCATGTCACTGCGAGGATATCCTTTTCCTGCTAAGCTTCAGAAGGATTTTTTTTCACCCGAAGAATTCATCGCTAGCGTCCCGTAAATAGGACGGCGGGACGCACGGCGTGGAGCTCCGGTGCCGGCTCCGTCCTGGAGCATCCTTGCAGCATCCTTGCCACGGCCTCTGAGCTGTTGCGTTTCCTGGCACACGGTGACATTTCTCGTCCCTGATCGTATCACGAAGCTACAAATAACAGCGCGTTAACCTGCCCCGGGATTAAAAAAAAATCAAGCAGAACAAACCCGCACGAGGACAACTCGCAACGCAGAGTGGGACGGTGAAAATCATCGCTCAGCGAAGGATGGATTTGTTCCACCAAGTTCAATGGTCATTATTTGTGGGAACGACGACTTGCACTCGGATCTGAAGCCAGTTCGGACTCAGGTGGAGCTCTCCCAGCTCACGACGATGGACAGGGACCCAGTTGACTTGCACGATGCCCGCGGATGCTCCGTGCAACCACCGAAGCGGAAACGAAACCGTCGCAGGACTTTTCACCATCAACTGCTGCCCGGCGCTCCTCGCAGAAAGCGGGCAAGGTGCGGTGAGTGCTCTGCCCTCTTCCCTTCGACTGGAGATTGCCAGGAGCGTGTTTTTGCAGGGGATATTTTCTAAGGCTAACCAACGCTTGACGAGGGTGTGATAATAAATTACCGGGCGTATTTCTTCGCGGCCACTCCAAATTATGGATGTTGGTTTGCCCTCCCTATGTGTTGTTTCCATAGAAGCAGAGCTTAACCTTTTAAGTGAAGATTATAAAGGCACCTAATTCAATTAAAACTAGACTTCAAGCATATCAGCACTTAATACTCGAGAGTTATTACGCGATTGGATATAGCCATTGTTCTGATGGACGGGCAGAAGCGTTTCCATCAGAGCCAGTCAGAAAAACAGCATCGTGGTAGCAACTTGCGGGGTTTTCCATACGTTTCCCTACCTGGTCCACGCATTCCTAGGCAATTCCTCTGAAATACGGCAATCCAGTACAAAACACAGGAAGGCACGTTCAATTAAAGTTATTTATTGTAGGTTTTCTTTTCTGGACTGACAAAGAGGGTTTCCCAGAGATCGATAACACGACACAATGTTATACACCATATCACAACTAGTCCCTTGTCGCTTTATTAAGAACATAGTAATTTAAAAATATCTAAATATTTACATATTAATAAAACATATATACAGAAGATTGAGACATTTTTACCTAAATATGGAATGATTTTCTTTTTTTCTTTTTTTTTTCTAATAAACCCTATAAAAAGATCTCTGAAGAAAGTCTGAACAGTAGTCACAGTAAGTAAACACCAACGCAATCTTCAAAATTTACAAAACGCTGATTCCATTGCTGAAGTGTTACGATACGGACACACGGCGTGGGGGCATCGCTGCCCCCGCCCTATGCAGACAACTCCAAGCCATGAAGGAAGGAAAGACTTTTTTTTTTTTTTTTAAGGTTCGCAGTGCACATTCAATATATTCCACAGTTTTCGAGAAGACACGGTCATTCCTAAAAGTACATCGTTTGCGGGCGGGGAAGGCTGGCAGCCTGATTTCTCAGGTGCTGGGAAAACACGCCACATCTGTGGGGATTTGACAGCTTCCGAGAAACGGGCTTCAGGGGGTTTTAAAAATGAAAGAAATCTTTAAATAGTTTGAAAAAAGAAACATCCCACTCGGTAATAGCACTTCAGTTGAAACACTCAAAGGCCAAATAGTTTCAAAGGGGGGGGGGGGGGGAAGATGCACCTAAAATACACAAAGGAAAATGAAACACAGTGGTGAAGGCTATAGCAATCTCTCCCTCGAATCGCAGGAAGCCCACTCAAACTCTCTGCTGATCGACAGATGTTGCAGGTAAGACCTTCTAGACTTTTCCCCTACGTTTCTTAAAGTGAATTTAGTGCTGTTGAAAGGTGCGGAAGTGGCAGTTTGCACGGAGGAGGGCCGCGTAAGATTTTCCCTTAGCCCTGACCTGAAAGGACCGATGCTTTCTGCGTCTAAGAGGGTGAATTTCTTGATCAATTCACTCGTCTTAACTGCCGAGACATCAATAGAGTGCCGGTCAAAAGGTGACTTTTAAAAAAAATAATAAAAATATTGTCCCCAAGGGCAGTGGTTGCAAAATCACAGTGTGCAGACCCTCGTCCTGGAAATCTGCAAACTAATCTGTTTTGAGATTGAGGTGGTAGGGAAAGCAAGGAGAGCGTGCCTCCCTCCAGCAACCAGCACTACAAAACTGCTCGAGAGCCATCACGCTGGGACCGCGGAGGGCAACTCCAGCTTGCTCGAGGAACAGCTTCTCCCTGCTACGCATGCAGAAATGGGCACTGCTGCTACGTATCCTGCTCTTTTTCCTGCTAGATCCAGCCAGGACTTTTTAATTATGGCTGTGTATACCTGGCCATTTGCACTACGGGTCTCTAAACAGAGAAACAGCAGCCGGGAAAGGAAAAGCGGGTCTGCAGGAGCACAAGAGCAGGACACTTCTACCAGTCAAACGCTCATCGAGACCCCTGGGTTCAGGAAGGAGAGACGCCACCACGGTCCCCACGGAGGGGAAGAGTCATCCAGCTGTGTTCACCCACCTCTGCGTAGCTTAAGATGAAACGCAAGCACACTATCATGTGGGAAAGTACGACGGCCAAGGAAAAAACAAAGGCAAGAGAACGTCTTCAGGCAGAGTGGCTACCACCCTAATTAAATACCGTATTAGATATGGAGGGAAATCATCTTGAATTAAGATGAGAACCGGTGAAACAACCTGGTGGTTTCGTTACTTGAGGGTACATGGAAAACGCGTGGAACAACACAAACTCGAAGGGAAAGCTGTACGGACGTCCACGTCCCGCAGGAGGCTGAAGTTCTCGCACCGATCTTGCAGGAACATTACTCAAAGGAGAGGATGTTTTATAACCGCTACCATCACCGGCGTGAAGGTTAAACAGAAAAATCTGGGTGTGCATCGATCAGATTATCCGTTGTGGTGTCGAAAAGGTTACCTGGAGGAAGAAGAGTTGGAGGACATTAGTTTAAAAGGAAAATGTTTTTAGGAAATGAAATTAGTTTAAAAGAAAAATGTTTTCAATAAATCAGTTCAGTCATCCATTTAAAAAAACAAAACAAAACAAAAAGCTGGAAATTATATATTTGGATTCTAATTCTAATTTGTGATGGGGCTGAACTGTTGGTGTACCTGCAGACAGCAGCTGCTGAATTCCATCTAGAGTAAAGCCCAACCTGCTAAAGAAAGCAAATTAAATGGATTTATATTTTTTTCATACTGAAAAAAGTGAGCAAAGTTTTTCACAGAAAATAAAGTACGCCCCACTTCAGATGTAAAGCGCCGCGTTAGACTGCGGCACAAACTGCACTGCGCTGCTTCCCACTTTGAAGTTGGTTTCTGAAGAAGTGAAAAAAGCACCCCATGAATTTTAAACCTAGAGTACATACTTTTGGATGTTCTTTGGAAAAAAAAAAAAAAGGGGGAAAAAAAAACCACTCCACAGCAGTCTAAATGCATATGGCAGAATAAAAATAAAATAATAAAAAAAGAACAACAAAAAAACAGAGGTATGCTGTATGATTATATCCCGTCTTTTTAAACCACTTTAAGAACATGTTTTTTCTAAACAGCACAATGAAAGATGGACAGAAGAATTACAACTACAGCGCTAAGAACCCAGGGCAAATAGGAGACAGACATCAATCAGCCTAAAAGGCAAACACAACCCAATGAAAAGGGAAGACTCACAATCAGGCACTGAAAGGATAAAGACTTATATTACAATAAAGGATTTATATTTAAGGTTTCGAAAAGGTTCTTTTTTTTTTTGAAGTTTCGTTTTCTTGATATTGTGTTTCGAGAGAAAAGGAGACAACCTATACAGAATCGGATCGTTGCTATTTTCTTATCGCTGGTTTCTTCCCGAAGAGATTGCTCTCATCTCTCGACAAAGCCGTATCACCCCCGGACCTGAGGATTGGGATGTTACTGATTCCGCTTCTTTTAGGGATATCAAAATACTTTCTCATCTCAAAATTAACCCCAATGTGGAGAAACTGTATGAAACCTTCAGCCCAGCGGTGGTCCAAAGCACGGGTATAAGGAGGGCTCCCTCCTGGCCCTGGGCTGCGCGTATCTTCCAAATGTGATTTACAAGATGAGGATTCATGAAAAGGGTGTTGCAGCTGTCTTAAATTTGTTTCCGTATGCAGAACTTACGGGTTATACTTAAAAAAAAATAAAAAAAATCCAGATACTTTAGATAAACCGTAGACCAAACTAAAATGAGCTTTTTTTTTGCAACGCCAACTCATACAGGAAGACTCCAAAAGCTGCCACGTCTTCATTCTGATAAAGATACATCTCACACCTTTCAGGTTCCCACATCAACGAGAAACTAATCGGTCCTTCCAGCCACTCCACAGTAATTAGCCTGGGAGCTGCCTGATCCGTCTCAGCTCAGCTCTGGACACAGACTTCAGCTTAAGCAACAGCCCGCTTTAGTACGCGCAGAAGCTGGAACTATCGGAGCTTTCCTAAGGTTTGTTAGAGACAACTCTTCTAGCATTTTCTTGAGATTTATCTGTTATTCTGCCAAAGTTCCCAGCAAGTTTAACTGCTACAGTTCTTCCAATTTTCTTTAAACACCCTTCAATCATCAGCCTTCAAAGCAAAGGCACTCTCAGCATCTAGGGTGATTTTAAAACGGGAGCATGATTCTTGCTCTGAAGTGCTAAAATATAATTGGGCAAAAACATCTTCCTTAGTTTTAGGAGAATGTACCAGCTACATTTTTTACAAGGCTTTTGAGTTCCAAAAGAGGGTTTTGGAAAGAAAACACCTCTTTTCTCCCCGGAGACCAGGACTTTGCCGCTTGTGGGCCCAGAAGGAGCAGATTCAAACCTGGCTGGAGGCACCTACGTAAATGAGCCACATTCAGAGCAGTCGTCCTGGCACCAAAGAACAGGCTCTTCCAATTGTGAATGTAGCCGATCTGAACTTATTCCTTCTCCTATCATCTGTGAAGAGAGCTGGGAGCGAGCACGCTTCCAACTGCGGTGTCTCCGATGACATGCCAGCCAGCCATAGGCTGTGATCTGAAAACGCGTAGGTTGAAGAACTGCAGCACTGACAGCCCACGTACCCCCGGATTGTGTTTATAATGTCACCGGGGTCACAGGCAGCCTTGACTGAGCAGAAAAGGCAGATTAGAGAAATCTGAGTTCTCCCTTCTGTGCACCAACACTCACCACTGATTTAATTCAGTCTAGGCACTTTTACTTCCCAAGTTTGTTCAGTTCGTGGAGACCAAGAGAGCAACCGCCCGATGTTCGGCACAAACGGCTCCGGCATCCCACCTTTCCTCCCAGCCCAGCCTCGGGCACGACTCCCCCCAAGCGACCTGATCCAGTCCACTTTTATCCCGCTGCCACCCCACGCCAACCACCGACCGTTCCCGATTTATCTCCTAAGAGATGTCACCTGCGAGGGAGGCCCACCGCACCGGGCGCCGTACAAACACCGTCAGCAAGGCGAATTTTCAAGCTAAACAGAGAAGACAGCTGAATACATCACGCTAAAGCTCTCTTTTAACGCCCTGTCAGTAACACCCCCTATAAAAGCAGCTGTGCCAAGGCAGGGAAAGACCTCTATAAAAGTTCCATTCCACCTCTTTTGTGACGCTCCTCGATAGAAAGCATCTGTATTTTGGCTCTCCGTCGTAATTACTGTCATTAGACTGTCTGTATATCACTTTAAATCATTTGCTTCCAAGAACAGTGTGATATTACATTGATACGTACTATAAAGAGGCACTTGCACACACATATAATAATGGGTGTGAGTCAAATGCTTGGCGCGCGGCCCGCGAGCATCGCCTCCCCCACCGATGCAAATCGCACCGTGGTTTATTTAGGCATCCTTCCACGGGCAGTATGGAGACACGCACATGCAAAAGAAACATTTCGGCTCGAGAACCGTGTGTGCGGTGTGATGCTCCGAGTTGTACGAGCAGCCAGAGCGCACTGGTGGTGATTCGCTTGTAGGGTGGACGGGGAGCTGGCTTCTCTGCCACGACCGTCTCAGCACGCTCGTTTCCACCGCTAGCACGAGGTGCGAGAAGCAGCTACAGAAAGCGCAGCAATCCGGTAACTCTGCGCCTTAATACGCTTACTCCAGCAACGAAAAGATAACGCTCCGTAGCATTAGCAAGCTTTATTAGGGCCCTCTTTCAACGGAATCGCTTCCCTCCCTGATAAAGGAAACAAACAGGATGTCACTTGGAAGAGACCTCTCAAAGCAGAGCTTCCTGCGCCTATTATCGCAACAGTACCCTGAAATATTCACTGGCTGGCCAAGAAAGCAGCACGGCAGCTCCCAGCGAGCGTGTGCTCCCAGCCCCCACTGGGTCCCTGCCAGAACAAGACTATAGCTGCTTGTCCTCGCCGCTGCTTCGCTGCTCCTATTCCTTGGTAACTGCACGTGCTCTGACAGCAGGATTTCAACCGGCCGTGCTCGGCGGCTGGCAGCTGCTGCTCTGGCCCCCAGCACGCAGCGGTGGCGGCTGAAAGCCCCTTCTCCAGCCCTTACGTAAGAGGGATTAGGAAGTGATCCTGCCGAAGGCAGATGCTGCGGTGTCGCTCTCCCGACCACCCCGAGCCTCCAGGTACCGCGGGCTGTGCTCAGCAACCCGATGCCAGCCACGTCCTCTCATCTTCGCAGCAATTGCACGGCTGATCTCCAGCCGCGCTTTGTTGTTACACCTCAGGAATCCGATAAAAAGGGACTGCAGGCTGTGACCCTGCTCATCTGCTAAAGCTCTTGTAGCATCCGTAGCATCTATTGTAGCATCCCTCCTTTTCCTTTGGCTTTGGCGGTGTTAGGCTGCATCCTTGTGAAATTACGGGGGAATGGCCACCTCCCCACACTCTGGCTCCACGCAGTTTTGGGAGGATGGGAACTCTGTTCCTACCACCAGGGCACTTATTAATGAACTGCCTGTTAACGAGAGGGTGTTTCAGAATTCACTCTCAGCCTATCTCGATTTTAACACGATGTACAGCAGCACACAAAAAACTGTATTTCCTAGCCCCCGCCCTGCATAGCTACATTGCTATTTAACAATTACCAGGCTTTGAGGCAGGGTGCCTGCACTCCAAGAGAAAGTAAGACAACACTTAACTATCATAACATACGCATATAACATGCAGTCCTTCTGTAAACCCAAGATATTCTTGCTACTACCTTGCCCAACTGAACAGATGCTACAATAGAAATCATTGAGTCCGTCCCTACCCATAACACTGTTAAGAACCCCGAAAACTCCCAGAAATAGAAGGGATGAGCGCAAGATCCTGTTTGGAATAAGAAGGGTGACTTACCGGCCTTATTAGCTTAGCTGCTGCCATGAACCTTGAGGTTTTATGAATATGAAATAGAGGAGGAAATTTTAAGATTCCGGTGCATTTGTTTTTTTAATACGGGGCGTTCAAAACGTAGATAGCTGGGTCCCGTGTGCAATTACCCGAATGTATATGGCACGGCAGGATTACTGAAAACTGCTTATGCGCAATAAACAAACACAAACATTGGAAGCTGATAAAAATTTTAATGCATTTTACCTGTTTGTAGTAAAGAAATGTCCGGCTTCTCATCACAGTCAGTTGCCTCTGCTGATTACAAATATAAACAAGAAATCTCATTACTTTGACTGAATACAGGAACGCGATTAAAAAGCTACATACTGTAGAGTGATTTTGCATTTTCTATCTACTTTCCTCAGCTGCAATTTGCTACCGCTCGGTTAAAAACTCACTGCTTGGAGGAAAAGGTCATATAATAAAAATGCAAACTTAGGAGAGGCTTTGGTATTAATAAGCAGTTGCGCCAGCAATGGGCTGCAGTAACGCTTGCTCCTTTTAAGGTTTCAGGACATACGAGGTTGATAAGGGGAGCTGCAATCATTTTGTAAAATCACATCAGAGAAGTCCTGTTTGTTAAGCCATCTACGGCTTCTGCTCCATCCTCCTGTAGTTGCCATCATCAGACACCTAAGGGGAAAGTATGAATTTCTGCATCCAAACTTTCCGTGACCACAGGCAAGGTCGTCTGGGGAGAGAGAGATTTGCTGGGGCAGGAAGTCTTCAAAGGTGCAGGTGGGCACCTAGCAGAATTACAACAGCGGGTAACCGTGCGGGTACACAGGCAATTACAGTGTATATATACACACACGCTTGCTTTTAGCTCACGGCATGTGCAAGATCATTTGCCTTAATCTAGCCCACGGTAAAGGAAGGCTAAAAGCCTAATTTGTTCCTCTCCTATTTGCCACGGGCCAAGGGTATGCATAGGGATGGTTCATGTGGCTCCGCGGATGTGCAGTGACTTGTCCGGCTGTAGTACCCTGGAGTGTGCGTTTGAACCCCGAGTAAATTACAGGCATTTAACAGGAATTAGGTGCCTAACCCACACAATCCCCATTCAAAATCCCATTACCTTTGTCTTTTGACAATTCAGCACGATATTTAAGGCCTTTAAAACACAATGAGATCTTCAAGAGCACTTAAGCACACTAGATGTGGTCATAAAGGTGAAGTCCCTTACATTGTACACGTGCGGTGTGGTGGATGTGCATCGTACCACCTCCGTTCCATGCACATTTTCCACAGGCACCAAATTTACCCAAGGCCATAGATACCTTGAGCAACTTAGTTCAGCTCTCGCTTGACACTAAGCTAACTGTCCTGGTCATCTTTGTTATAGCTGTACACAAAGATGTTGAGTTGTTGCCTTTATGAGGACATCACAAGATGAACTAATCCAGCTGCTGAGCCACGTTAAAATTCCCTTCCTCCAGCTACCCCTGGCTATCCATCCCTGGAGGCTGCTCTCTTTCCTACTTGTACGGAAGTCGGTTTAGAGTTTTGGCTCTATGCTTTCCACTCACTTCTGCAAAATTAGTTGAACTAAAGAATCACAGAATCAGCTAGGTAGGAAAAGACCTTCCGCATCATCAAGTCCAACCATCAACCTGACCTACCAAGTCCCATCACTAAACCATATCCCTAAGCACCACGTCCACACGCCTCTTAAATACCTCCAGGGATGGGGACTCCACCACCTCCCTGTGAATCCCATTCCAATGCTTGATCACCCCTCCATGAAGAAGTTCTTCCTAAAATCCAATGGAAAGTTCCCCTGGGACAACTTGAGACCATTTCCTTGTGTCCTATCACTTGTCACCTGAGAAAAGAGACCGACACCCTCCTCGCTGCAGCCTCCTTTCAGGTAGCTGTAGGGAGCGATGAGGTCTCCCCTCAGCCTCCTCTTCTCCAGACCAAACAGCCCCAATTCCCTCACTCGCTCCCCATAACTCTTTTCTTGTCCCTCCACCAGCTTTGTTGCTCTTCTCTGCTTGAGCAATGCTCAAGCAACTCCACATCCTTCTTGTAGCGAGGGGCCCAAACCTGAACATAACATTTGAGGTGTGCACAAGGGGACGATCACTTCCCTGGTCCTGTTGACCAGCGCCCCCAGGTCCTTTCCTGCCGGGCAGCTTTCCAGCCTCTCTTGCCGCAGCCTGCACCGCTGCCTGGGGGTGCTGTGCCCCAAGTGCAGCACCCAGCACTTGGCTTCACTGAATGTCCTGTGGTTGGACCCAGCACATTGATCCAGCCTATCCAGATCCCTCTGCAAAGCCTTCCTACCCTCAAGCAGGTAATAAAGAAAACAGAAGCAAACAAAAAAACAACTAATATTAAACAGCTTTCCTCCCGTGGAAGGTTTAAATTGAGAGCCCTAACAAGTACAAGACACAGACCTGCAAATTACTCTGATTGTGCCTTGAACTGATAACTTTTTCTCCTTCGTGTGAGAGGGGGGCACACTGAGCAGAAAGAAATGAAGTGCTTGCTACAGCTTATTGCAAAAAATCTGTAATTTTGGAAGGAGCGTGGAGCTCAATAAATGGGAAGAGGTTACATGATTCTCTGCCTCTACGTTGGTTTGCATCTGGACTGGACTAACAGCGATGGAAGGACTGGATGGAGGAGACAGTGTGGTGAAATGAGTGGCTAGGAAAGAACCGATAGGATATATACTACTGCGGTCACACTCTGAGGCCAACTTGTAGCTATGTTACGAAGAACTACCTGCACCAAGTGGTTCTGCAGCACGGCACGCAAGAGATGTAACCGTAAACGGCCCCATGGGCTGAAGGGACCCAAGCCATGAAAATGGGGGAAGCAAGACATGACACGAATGCTGGCAATCGTCTGAAAGTCTTCCCTCTACCAGTATCAAGGCCCATGCCACCAGCTACACTGTCCACTCCAGTGAGAGGTTTTCTGGAAGTCTCAGCAGCGACTCCAGAAGCAGCTCTAGAAATGTGGTTCTCTTTCTACCTTACTGCCCTCCTCACGCCTGGCTAAACTCGAACTCAGAGGAAGGAGTCACACAGAAACAAACGGAGGCTAGGAAGTACTTGGCTTTCCGCAGATAAGGGCTTGAGTTTCCAAATTTGCAGAACCAACTTTGTTGATAACAGAGTAGTTACCTGGCCATTTTAATCTGGCACAAGACCGATACGGTGCTGATAGATGAGGTCCAGCTCACCACCGATTGTTCCAGCCCCGTTCCTCATGCCAGCACAAACGTTCATATGGCCACAGAGGTCAGGTCCAGTTAAAAACTGACAACGTGGCCACGTGAATGCTTTTGCCAGTGCCAGGAAGGGAGTGGGAACAAGACGTGCACTTCTCAGTGGCTGTCCCAGTTGGTTTGATGACACTGGATGTGTAGCCACAGCTTCAGGTGAAGTACGACCAGCAAAGCTCCTGCTCACAAGTGCGTGATAAACACGTGGACCTCCTAACATGGATGTAAAGCAGCACCTTCTCCCATTGCATTCCAAGCAGGAAAGAAGGTTTGCCTTCAACAACCACACCCAGGGACTGCCAGCCAAACTTCACATGTCCTGAGCCAGCCTGCAAGACAAGGCAAGCAGGAATAGGTTCTGCTGTGGGAATTCTAACACTCTTTTCTGTCCTTTGCTTAGGTAGAGCTCAACAGCTACTGCAAAACAATCCTACTAGCCATTTCCTTAGAGGTCTGTTTTTTTCCCAAAAAAACTGTTTAGCTTCTGGTGTCCATGTTTGTTAAGTGTACACCTGCTGTTTTGCTCCTTGGACAGCAGTACATGTATGCTCAGGGCTGGCAAGATTGTTGCAAGAGTAGCTCATTTTAATATCGCTATCTTTATCTAAGATACTAGCCACAAAAGCAGTGTGTCACATCTTGGGCTTACATCCGACATCCTTCCTGGTCTTGTGTTTATTGCTAAGCAAAAAAAAAAAAATAAAATCAACACAATCTCTTATAATACATAGGCATCGGATCAGAAGCACAAAACAGGGAAATCAGAAGGATGAAGAGAAATAGAAAGAAAAAACCAAAAAACAACCAAGCCCCTCTACCCCCCTCCCAAAACGTTACACGAGGCAATGGAAGCAGGGGTTTGAACAAGGATGTGGGAGAAAAGGCAAATTTCCAAAAAGCGTGCAAGTATTTTTCCTTTTTTCCCACCATTTTACATTGCAACAAAGTAATATTAATTTTAAACAACAATTCAAGGATGAAACGTCATGGAATTGTAATTTAAATTAATCCTGCCTGAAAAGTTTCGGCATGTTTTCCAACATCGCTACGTTCTCCTTTATTGAGTACGGCAATCAAAAGCTTCCAGGTTATGCACAAAGCAATCGCTTTGCAGGAACGGCTCCTACCCTCGGTACTCCAGGAGCGTTAGTCACACAGCATCAACTTCCCTGGCTACGCAACGGGCAGACGTTACAGATTAATGGATTATGTACTCCCTTCAAAACGTAAAAAGGGAGGAGGAACTTCCTGCAAGAGATGTGTGGCCCCTGACCCGCTGCTTATTAAGGGATGAAGAGTTTAGTAATCAAAAGGCTTCCATACTGTGTCTAGCACAGAGGTGACACGAGCAGCGAGTCCTTCGGATTTCGCCCTTCTTAGATCTTTATGCTAACGCTCGCCTGGCTCTGTAAGGCCACTGGCAAGGCCACCAGCCCCCGACCCATGTTCTCTCTGTAGGGTGGAAAGACCACGCGGTGGGGAACGCGCCGAGTAAATTACAAGCCGATTTGCACAGTAATTCACACTGCTTTAAAAGAAGAGGAAACCTACACATCTTTTTTTTTTTTTTTTTTTCCTTTGACTTCCTTCCCTTCCAGGGCCACTTTGCATCCCGTGCCAGAAGCCAAGAAGCTTCTCTGCTGGGAGAAAGGCAGATCTGGCACTCCGAAGCTGTGCCCCAGGACGCTGTGCTGCTGGCATGAAACGGGACCAATCGTCAAGGCTGAGGAATATTATCATACTATTTAATTTTAATTATAACATCTGTTTGTAACATTAACCTCGCAGTCTCTTCTCCCCTTTGTGACAGCCGACTTGTGAAATTTTGAGAAGACTGAACAAGGCCAATAAAAATTTAATGGTAGTGACAGCTTTATTCTCAGATCTAACAAATAAAAAAAAAAACCCTACCCAAGTCTCAGATCTCAGGCAATAATCTCAAAGAACTAAGAAAAAGCCAAAGCAAAAATAAATAAATTAAAAAAAGAATATTTCTAGCTATGAAAAATATTGTCACTGATTCCGAACTTAAATGAATTTTTATTTGGTTTAGGATAACAACCTTTCAAAATCCACACAGGGGAACTATTTTCTAGAAAGCAGAATTTTTAAGTGGATTTTTTTTGATTAGCTTCCCAAGTAGGGAGCTTTTCCATCCCTAATTCTAGGAGATGAGCCAAACATGATAAATAAGGTTGAAGCTGGACAGCATCTATCATCCAGTGATCATGATTTCAATTAATTTGGGAATCCTCAAGAGAATACACCCTACAGAGAGAGGTACAAAAAGCAGACCTATCTCACTCATTTGCTAGAATACTTTGAAATCATTAATATCACTGAAAGCTAGAGCAGGATTTACATTATCAGACTGAAATAATGTTCTACAGGATAAAGCAGACAGGGCTGCTCATGAATGCAGTGTCTTATTGCCTGGTTTGAAGTGAGAAACTAATCAGAGGATAGACTAAATGGCTCAGGGGAAGGCAAACAGAATGGAAAGCCTGCCCCTTGTCTCTTAAATACTTCTGCTGTTCAAATTTAGCACAACTCAGTGGTGACTAAAAAGTTGTTTTGTGGTTTCTGTGAAATAAATAGACCACCTTAAGCTTTTCCCAGATAAAGCCTGTGCATCGAAACAAACTCGAAACTGATTTAGATAAAGCAGCATGATCAGCCAGCAGGGAGACACGACGGCTTAGAAAGTCTCAGATCAATCTAGCTTAATGCTGGCTCCAGTTTGTTCTTCGGGAACCTCAGCCCATGCCCACAAGCCTAGCTGGAGCTTTGCAGGGAGCAAAAGTAGACAAAGCTAAGAGAGGGTGACTGGGGAGTAGGGAAGCGAGGACACTTGCTTGGGGGTTTTCGGGCTCTTAAAGCCAGCGTTTTGCAAGATGAAGGCTGGGAACATCTTTTCCCCTAAGCAGATCAAACCTCCCTCCGTAACTGCCCTCCTCTCCCATTTTGGTCTCGGCGAGTTACCCACAGCGCTGACAATTTTAGAAAGGTTTCACAATGAATAGTTCACATTTGCATTGTTCCCACGCAGCCAGGTTTAAATCAGGCTAAGACTTCTGAGGACTGTGAGACTGTGCTAGCAAACATCCCATCTTTCCCTTGGCCCTGGGGACCTCCCTGGGCATCTACTAATGGGCATCGTAGGAAACAAAATATGGGACTGGATGGAGACGTCATCTGATCAGCTCTGTGCTCCTCGTACCAGAAGCTCACGGCTGTAACACTCAAGTACCAAATAACCTTGTTTCAGCAAGATGAAGACTGCAACCTGTTTGCTCCTGCTCTTCCGTAGAAGGGGGAACTCCAAGCAGTGGATACTGTCCACAACAGTGGCATTTTCAGTCGCTCCTGCTGCATCTAAAAGAACGTGTCTGCCTGTGGCCAAGTGGCAGGAAGAAAACGATGCGCTTAGGGATCAGTGAGCAAACCAAACAACAGGAAAAAAAAAAAGAGCCTTTCTAGCAATGCAGTTACGATGTACTTCTTTTAGTAAATAAAACTGAGGGGTTGTTAGGTGTGTTTCTGTTTACTACTCATGCCCACACCGGCTGATGAGTTAGCTTCCCTCTGCAGGCAGGGACAGAGACAGGAGCCTATCTTATTCACCCTCACTATACTCAGCCTCGCTTATTTTTCTTCATAGTCTTGCCCACGTACAAAGAATATCCTCTGCTTCGATTCTGCCATCCCAAGAAAGGACCAGAGATGGAAGTGGCCCTGTTTAAAAGGCAAAAGCAGAACGGCATTGTCATTTTAATTAATACCCTGCAGAGGCACCAAGAAAAGCAAATAAAAAAGGATGAAAGAAAACCAAAATCCAAACAAAATTAGGTCAATCCTCTTCCTTGAGGGATCTCCTGCAGACAACCCAAAGACCCTCTTTTGCCCGCATCCCACGCTGTGCTCTTCACCTTATCAGAGCCTGAAACTGCATTTCCAGCCTTCTGCCCAGCCAGCCTTTGGTAGGGGCAGAAAGCAGTCCTGTTGTACAACCTCAGTGAGCTGACACTGTCTTTAACGAGATTACCTCGTGTCCCTCTCTCCTCCCTCCCCAACATGCACAAAAAGCCCTTTTTAAGGCTAGTGGTGGTTTCTAGTGGTGGGAAGCTTATGCTACTGAATAATCTGCATTTCCCCCACCTCTGGGTGCTCCTCGTTCTCCTTAGTTTTACGCTTTTTCCTCCTGGAATTAACAGAGCTGCGGATAAAGAATTCAGATGCCAGCGTGTGTTTGGACAGAAAACACTGGCTCTCTGACACATGGAGCCGGAGAGAGATGTTTTTGCCTTTTCCTGCCGTCTAGCTCACCTCTCCATAGCCAGCAGGACCACTGCATCCCCTGCTGAGCCATCGAGTTTCCCATTCCTCAACCCGTGGATGCTAATCGGCACTTCATTGTGGTGAGGGGCAGAAGGGAAGAGGGGAAGAGGCAGTCAGCTACACATGGAAACGGTGAAGGAACACGTTTAAGGACGTTGGCACAAGAGACGCACCTCAGACAGTGAAGTCAGATGCTCCAAGGGAGAGATGGGCAGGAAATATGACCACAAGAGAGCCTTAAGAGATACCAGAAGGGAAAAGCAGGAAGCGTGAAGAAAGCCCCTTGTAGGACACGAGGCACGAAGACGGGAAGGAGACTGGTTCAGGTTTGCAAAGTAATTAAACATCTCTTAATCAGCGATATTGCTTTCAGGTTCCTGTGAACTCCACGGGGGATTTCGGGACTGCGCACTGCTGTTCATCACTGCAACTGAGAGCCCATGGGCAAAGCGATGCAGCCGGATGCTCTCAGGCTGGGTGCTTCAAACTGTGCCTTCGCTGCCCAGCGAGCTCTGTCAGGCTGGTCCCAGGCTGCCCTGCACGTTACTCTGCAAAGCTGAGCGGCTTTGCTGCAAATCCCTACCCAAATTACCTGTTACTCACTGCTGGCAAGCACACTCCTCTGCTTTGGTAGGTCCTCACAGGCACAACCAGCGTGGGAGGGTCTTTTTTTTTTGCTAGAGTGATGCCGATTCTTTCGCAAGGAGTGTGAGAAAACTCCTCTGTCCTTCCAGAGACGCAGAGTTTGGAAGGAAAGGTAATTTAGGTTATGGCCTAACACTACGGTAAGTGGCTTGGCAGGGCCAAATAACAGGGAATTTAAAAACTTCTGCCCACAACCCTGGCTGGATCAGCTGGTTTATGACTCAAATCCCATAAAACGCTGGGAAGAACGCTCATAGATAGATGGGTTAACTCCTAGGTTGCCCTGGGTGGGATCAGGAGTTGGACTCAAAGATCCCCATGGGTCCCTTCCACTTCAGGAGATGATTCTAAGAAAGTTTTGGTTGCTAATGGAAAGAGGTTGGAGACAACATTGAAAAAGACTTTATAAAAGCTGCAAAGACCGCTCCTGAACGTGTCACCCCGTACTTTTACACAGAAACCTGTTAAAATCTGGGAGGTCAAATTTTCACAGAGTGACCGTGTACAACGCTTACAGTCAACAAGAAAAGGCTCTCAGATTTTAGTCTTACACTCACATGTTTTTTCCTTTTTTTTTTTTATACATACCTGAGCCTCTTTTTAATCGTCTTCTTGCCAGTTTAATTTGATCCTGAAGGATCTGGACCCAGTCCCTAGGACCAGGAAGTTTATCCACATGGTTAGCAGTGCAGTATTTTTCTGTGAAGACTGAAATAAAAAGATATCTTTTTCAAACGTGCCACCACAACCGAGAAAAGGAGGCTGAGGAAGATTACAAACAAACTACATCAAATTGTCAGCTTAACAAAGAGCATTTCAATGGCCAAGTCTAGGATTGCAAAAACAGGGTCAAACTCAATGTTTCACAGAATAAGTACTTTGAACCGAGTCTCCAGATGTGGTAGGCACTTCTAAACGCTGCCTTCCGTACGGTAGAAGTAGAGAAGTGAACATCTGGTCATTTGGTGGCCTCTCAGTCTCATTTTCTAAGTCAGCAAGCAAACTGTTGAAAGACACAAGACCTACCACTGCAGAAATCTCTACAGTTCTCATACCGCCAAGCTGGGTGGAACAGAACCTTTATAAAGCTACTAAAAAAGCAGATTTGCTTGAGAAAAACAACTACCATATAGGTCCAATTTTATATTTTTGTAAAAATAGCTCATGTGTGAACAACATTGTCTTTAAACCCATACACAAAAGGAAATTCTGTGCCATATTTACAGCAAACCAAACAATATAGGAAATTATAAATGCAGCGAAACTGATGCAATTGATTTTCATCACACAACTGAGAGGTGTGTGCAAAGTCAACGAGAGCAAAAATAGAAACAATATTATGGCTGTTAGTATTGCTATTGTAGTCTTGGGCTTAGGCCTCAGAGCCAACTGTTCACTAACGACCAGCAAACAAAGAAAGAAAACTGGTCCCAGCTGAAGGAATTTGTCATCCTTGGGAATAAATGTCACACAAATAGGGTGGAGAAGCATGCAACAAAAACTGTCAATTTTAGAATTCTTATACACAGACTTTTGAAGCAGTGCTAGCTGCTAAGCACAAAGGGACCCAAAGTAATCACACCCTCCGAATTCTTTTCATGTTAACAACTTCACAAAGCCATTGCATGAAAGGCATTAACAATGTTTTTCTCTGCAGTCTGGACCGACTCAGGAGGTTTCCCAGAGAAGTCAGTACAGCCCCGTATATTGCCAGTGTCCGATTTGCAATGCTTCACAGGCTCCTCGAAGGTAGAAATGATCTTTCTCTTCTCAATTCATATGGTCCCTAATACAATGGGAGCCTGACTGATGCCTTAAGACTCCTACTTCAAACACGGGACAGCACTTTGTGTTTGTGACCGGGGCCTGGGGACAACCTGGGACACCAGGCTGTCCCCAGGCCACCCTCCACACGTGCCCGAGGTGAAATTTTGGCTATTGCTTGCTGCTGGCTGCATGTGTAAAGAGGGTACAGCAGCCTTGGAGAGCAAGAGCGGGAATGGAATAGGAAGGAGGCAGAAGTGGGACCTCACCTCTCTGGTCCACCTGAGCTGTACCTCACCCCGTGCCATAAATCTCCCCAGCAGATCTGATCACAGCTCATTACTTCTGCAGGAACGGACCTTCGTGCAGGGCTGGACTTGTTGTCAGGAACGTAAAGGAAAAAAACCAACCACTTCTGATCTCTCTTCCCCTCCTCCTCTGAGTGCTAAGGGAAAGATTGATGCAGCTCACAAGGGAAATTGATTGCCCAGGAGAAGCACTGCAACTGATTCAACAAGTGCCACTGAATATCCAAAGTCAAAAGGGAGAATTTATTCCTGGCTAATCATCCTGTTACAGAGGTGTTAAATTACCCGTAAGGATGGCAGTTAAAATGTTTTCAGACAAGGAGAGCAATTTTCAAGCAAACAGTCTCTCCTTTAAGTTCTCTGCTCATTTCTGTCATGAATGTAGCCTTTTTTTTCCCCCCACTTTCATGTCTCCGCCACAGAGAAGGCCTAAAAGTGCCACTAAAGGGTATCTGGTAGAGGAACGTCCTAATGAAATAATGCAAACAACATGATGTTGTTCTCATGGAGATTTCATACTGACTCAGCCATTTCTTGGAATAAATGAAACCACAGTGCTTGATAGCCCAGCTCTTTGAGGGGAAAAACGGTGCCATCGGAGCCAGGCTGAGAAAAGATCCTCAGATGCCCTCAGCACCTTACTCCATCACAGCTTTTAGGACGTGGCTCCCCTACCAGGGATCACGCACTAGCATTTGGGCAATCCTGTACATGCCAATAAAGATCACTGTTCTTACAGCGGTACCTAGTAGTACCAACGCAGACAAAATTTATCTGTTGAAACTCCTTCTTCCTCCCTGCTGGGACCAAGGGAAGAGGTTAAACCAAGCTTCAGGATCTGCGCTGGTAACATGAGCTCAGCTCCTGAGAAACACTGATCTCTGCAGTGGGTGACAACTGCTATTTTAATAGTGCCACTGCATCGACTCAGAAACTTTTTTTTTACAACAGTGCTGCTCCAAGTAGAGTTTTTTTTTTTTCTTTTTAAAGTAATTTTGAAAACCTATCTCTTCCACTTAACTTATTTATTAAAGCTTTTAGGGAAGAATGAGATACAGATGGAGCGAATTCAACTGCAAATTTTCACAGATTATTGATTTCTAGAAAAATAGGTAGTGTTTATAATTGAACCGTAATTATAGGCAGAACTGTAAGGAAGTCTGCCAGAAACTCTGCAAGATGCATTAGGACTATGACATAACCACTTTATTAAAGCATTGCACAGGTTGAAAGGGACTTCTGGACATCTCCATGTCCATCCTGATGCTTGAAGCACACCCAACTAGATCATGATGCTCTGGACCACGTCCAGTCAAATTCTGGATACCTTCAGGGATGGAGATCCCACAGCCTCTCTGAGCTCCTGTTCCCCTGTTTCACCACCCTCATGTTGAAAAAGCTTCTTGTGTATTGTTGAAATTTTCCCTGTGTCCAATGCCTCTTGTGCCTCTGAGAAGAGTCGGACTCCATCTTCTCTACACCATCCCGCTAGGTAGTTGTGGACAGCAGTGTGGTTTCTCCTGAACTTTATCTTCTCCAGGCTGACTGAACCCAACTCTCTCAGCCTCTTCTCGTCTGCCACTTTGCATACATACTTCACCACTTACCTGTTTCAGTCCTACAATAAGTCTTGGTGGCCAGCCGCTGGCCTCACTCTAGTATGTCAATGTCTTTCTCGCACTGGGAGGGGGCCTGAAACTACACACAGCAGTGGCTGCAAAAGGTTCCCCTGCCTCCTTTTGCTGCCAGTGTGATTACAGAAGTTCTTCTCATTGCCTTTTATCTCCTAGGTTAGCAGTCTGCACTTCAGGACAAGTCAAGGACCCTAAAATAAGCCCTGTTTTGCAACACCGCCTTTTTGTAACTTGGGTATTTTTCTTGCTATATGTAATTCCATAGAGTCATAGAACATCTTGGGTTGGAAAGAACCTTAAAGATCATCTAGTTGCATCCCCACTTCCATGGGCAGGGATGCTACCCGCTAGATCAGGTTGCCCAAAGCCCCATCCAACCTGGTCTTGAACAGCTCCAGGGACGGGGCAGCCACAGCTTCTCTGGGCAAAACAGTATCTTCGAAACGGTAGAATCCAATTCAGAGTCTCTGATGTAATATTAGCTCTTCATATGTTGTGATTACAGTGTTTGAGAATAGATATTTCCTTTTGGAACCCTGAAAGCAGTGATCGCTAACAAAAATACCCAGCATAAGGTAACACCAACTAAGAAACTTGCTCCCAGTTCGACCACCACAGCTCTTATGAGCATCAAGCTCATCTCTTGGTCCCGGTAAAATCTTCCCCTATCTCACCCCAGTCCAGCCACCAACTATTAAACTATTTACAGAGCAGATGCAGTCAGATGTAGAGAAGGCTCAGAATTTTGACTGAAGATGAACAGTTATGCCGTCATTATGTTTTCAAGATTTCCTTGTGTCGCTGATATCCAGGAAAAAAGAATTCTTAAACAGAACATTGAGATTCCAGCCTTAGAGCCTGACTTCAGAAACTGGGATCACTGGCTTAAACTTAACACAAGCTGTCCCTGTAGAATCTATTTTTAACAAGTGAATGAAAGGGAATAAAAATAAGACTGCATATTTTAATAGACCTAATGCACGTCAGAAATTCTAATCCCTTTAGATTCTCCTTAGCTGCAAATGTGTTCTAATTACACATATGAAAGTAAGCAAAAACATACCTTTTATTGCACCCACAATATTTTGGTCTAGTCCTTTTCGGTTGTCATTGAGCCCTCTTTTCCTTTTGCCATTTGGTAAAGAGTTAGCCAAAGTCTTGTCATCAAAAAATGCACAGACCAGCTTCCTAAAGAGCAGACTTCCTGAGCGAGTATAGTTTGATAATATAGAGTCCAGCTGAGATTTCGGCATGAAGACATCAAAGCCTTCTGCAAGTTGCACTTCTGGCTACCAAAAGAATATGAATGTTTTAATTAAAATAGCATTCAAACACATTATTTTACTTCAATCATGCATCTGGCAAGACTTTACAATCACTTAAATAATCAAACCATGAATTTTCTTCCAGCTATTCAGCACCCCATTCAGTACCTGCTTCATTGAAATCAAACCCCATCAGTGAATAAGAACCTTAAAAGGCAAATCAAATAATCACACTTATGTCTAGCCACCGTAAGAGTTAACAATCACTGACATTATTTCAAGGCGTATAGCTAACAAAAAGAAAAGAGATAGCTTTCAATATTGGATAATAATTACAAACCAGAGGATCATCCCAGAGCAATATTCCTATACAAAGCTTTTTGGACGTTTATCTACCCGTTTTATGGACCTGTTTCACTGCCAAATGATGCAGATTAGCATGCTGCGAGGCAGCCAGGCGCTTCCAGGAAGGACAGCGGCAGGGCCAACAGTCCATTCCATGCAGCTTCCCAAGAGGGCTTCTAGTGCAAATACAGCCCGTGCAAAGTAGAGGACGACTTAGAGGTTGTCTCTGTAGCCAGTGCTTGCTGATTAGCTACTTCTCCCTCAGTTTCATATCCCCCAAATGCAGCCTCAGAACAGGATGATGTCATATA
Organism: Anser brachyrhynchus; assembly: GCF_964034855.1. Classification (NCBI taxonomy): domain Eukaryota; kingdom Metazoa; phylum Chordata; class Aves; order Anseriformes; family Anatidae; genus Anser; species Anser brachyrhynchus. The sequence continues at coordinate 7,237,345 of NC_137694.1, forward strand.
CATAGATTATTTCAACACAAAACAAAACAAAAGCAAACAAAAAAAAACACCCAACAACCCTCTGTGATAAATCACAGATGATTTATGCTACTTCCAGAAAGGGAGACGGAGGGGATGAAGGAGGAAAAATCATGTTGTATTTCACATGACTCATCTCAAGCACACTTTGGGCCAAAGCAGACAAAGGCCTTTGAGAAGTCCCCTTTCTGAGAGTTTTTTTGCTGCCCCTGTCTGTACAAATCAGAAATTACACGAACAACATTTATAGCATTTTCTTCGATGGCTACCACACAATGCTTACACAAGGTGCCCGTATGGAAAAAACTATATATCTAGAATGAAGATGCATCGTGAAAAGACTATATATTTTAAGATATTATCTGGAACTTGGAAAGGGGTAAAAAAAAAAAAAAAGAAATTAAAATCTGTGGTCATGATGTGAGAAAATAACATAACATTACAGCCTTGTTCCTAACGACTTGCTCTTTTTTTTCCTTGCATGAAAATACACTCACCAGCGAGGGTGTATTGTCAAAAATGTTTACAGAACAAGAGCAAATGCCAGCCTGCATCAAATCACCTGCAAACTTCTTGAGTCTAGATAGAAGAAATGGCTGCCAATCGCAGAAGGATTTGGCTGTGTAACTCTTTTCCCATGGATTTTTAAAATCAATATCAAGAGAGTTACAGCAAGCAGTTTTTCCAAAGCATACACTATACACAATGTACATTGCGTGATACATACATGAAACTGAAGATCACACACAATGCTTTTGGAAGCCAGGATGAACATTCTTAAAATACGCAGATAGTAATGAAAAAGTCTGAAAAACACATAATATTTTCAGCTTGTTCTGGACAAAAAGTTTTTTGTCAGTGTTACTCTATTTGACAATCTTCTGATGTAGGTGGGTTTTATATTTCACTTCTACAGTTTCTGGTGATGAAGATTTTCATGTGTAAATAAATGTGGGCCAAGTTTACTACTTGGGAAAAATTCTACTTCATGTTAATCAAAAACCGGAATGTAGTTGTCATGGTGATGAAGGTATCCTACCCTATTTTTGCTACTTTGGTCTTGGGTCTTACAATAGACAATTTAAGATGACCTCGACGATACAAGCAGGCTAGAACAGACAAGTCTTTCTCACTAATACAGCTGTAAAATACAGTTGAAACCTCACCTCTGCATCACCATAAATGAGTCAATATTACTTTAGTTTTGACTTCTTTATATTAAATATATTAATTTCTATATAAGTGAAAGAATTTGAAGGAAAAATACTGATTTATTCTTGGTTTCCTTTAGTAGCTAATTGTTTTTCAATCCAAGGCAATCAGTATCTAATTGAACTTTACGGTCATTTTGAATGTGATTTCTCAAAAGGAAAAGCATTTGTTAACAGATAGTGATCCGGAAACCGGTGTGTAAACTACTCCTGTACAATGAAAAAAATAAGACCTGAATACCAGTGCTAGAATTAACAGGTAGTGAATTAGAGTTAATCCTAGACATTTCAGTAGGTTGTACTATTTAGATTAGAAATGATTAGATTATAAATGAAATCTTATAACAGTAAAACAAACACAAGAAAATTTATCTATGAGTAACAGATCATTACGTTTAAAAAATGGGTTATCTGATTTGTGGGCCAGATTAACGGTTGACCTCACCGAGCCAAACACAGACTTTTTCCATCTCCATAAGCAGCAGTATTTCATCTTAGCAAGCCTGAACTAACTGCACTGGTTTGGGTTATGTAGCCCCAGTTTTATATAAATGAAGCTGGGATCTTCATCTGAGATGTCGACAGCAAGCTGAACACGAGCCAGCAGTGTGCCCTGGCAGCCAGGAGGGCCAACAGCACCCTGGGGTGCCTCAGGCACGGCACGGCCAGCTGGGCGAGGGGAAGGATTGTCCTGCTCTGCTCTGCCCTGGGGTGGCCTCACCTCAAGCTGTGTGTGGTTTTGGGCGCCACAGTATTAAAAGGACATAAAACTATTAGAAGGTGCCCAAAGGAGGGCTACAAAGATGGTGCAGGGTCTAGAGGGGAGGATGTATGAGGAGCGGCTGAGGGCCCTGGGTTTGTTCAGCCCAGAGCAGAGCAGGCCGAGGGGAGGCCTCATGGCGGCCTGCAGCTCCCTCACGAGGGGAGCGGAGGGGCAGGCGCTGAGCTCTGCTCTCTGGGGACAGCGACAGGACCCGAGGGAACGGCATGGAGCTGGGACAGGGGAGGGTCAGGCTGGGGGTTAGGGAAAGGTTCTGCACCCAGGGGTGGTCGGGCACTGGGACAGGCTCCCCAGGGCAGCGGGCATGGCACTGAGCCTGCTGGAGTTCAAGAAGTGTTTGGACACCGCTCTCAGACACATGGCCTGATTTTTGGGTGGTCCTGTGTGGAGTCAGGAGTTGGTCGATGATCTCTGGGGGTCCCTTCCAACTCAGGATGTTCTATGATTCTATGATCTTCTTAAAGTTCAATAAACGTTGGAAAAATAACAGTGGCAGCAGTATTTGTGTATGACCCACAACGCATGCAATATTGTAAAGAGAACGCTAATTTATGGTGCCGTGTAAAATGTCTTTCAGTTTCTTTAAGCACTCAGACATGCTGGTTGTGAGCACACTAGAGATGCTTACGACTAAATAGAAAAACATAATACCACCATTCAGTCTGAAAGAAATGACTTTATTTAGCCTTTTCAAAATGTTTAAGGTCACATCTTATTTTCACTGTTAAATATATGTGTTTTCAGAACTCAACTGTTTTCTTTCCAAAGGCAAAACAAAATCAATTTGTTTGTCTTGGGGTTCTGGCTCTGTAAATATATTCAAACAACTGCTGTGGCAAACAGGGGCCAAAGCACGGGAGGGCAGATGAAGATCTGATTTATGAACCACATGCTTTCTGTTCTTTTTTAAGTTCAAATTGGCACCTACAAAGGATTGTGTCCAGCAATGAAACACATTCATAAAGCCAAATTAAATTCCATTGCAAGTACAAAACTGTTTTCAAAACTGTGTTTCAAACTAAAAGAGAGTGCCACAAGCGAAGAAAAATTACAAGCAGAAATCACGTATTGGAGCAAAATTACAAGTCCCTCCCCAAACACATTCCTTCAGACATTATTAAGCATCATACAACAAAACCTTTGAAAAAGCATCAAACTAGTTACTTTATATCACTACACAGACTCTATGGCAAGAGACTGCAATCTAATTAGTGGTGTGGCTTGCATCTATATAACTGAATTATCATGACTACTCTCTTTTATTATTAGTTCCCACTTCCAGAAAGGTAGAACATTATCTGCAGCATTGTTTTCATTTACGCTTATTGATACTGAATTTAATTATGTTTTTCTATCTCACAGTACTTAGGAAATTGGAAACTGCCTTCTCAAAATTAAAAATGTATTAGAGAAATTAATGATCAGTTTACTTATCAGTGAACTGTTCAGACTACATCTGTTTGGTCATTAAACAAAGCCAATCAGCCACCAGATACATGAAATTTCTATCAATGCATACATGTTATGTGAATCACGAAAATATGCTTACTGCAATTTTATATGTGACAAGTACATGTTTTAAAAGCAGCAAATTTGGGCCCCTTTAATCACAGGGACATCATCAACAGTGCCAAGGCCACAGCAGCCACAGCAATGAAGACTAAAGAACCCAATTCAGCAAAGACGGGTATGAACTTTATGGAGGTGAGGAGTCCTCTGAGGTCAGTAGGACCAGCCAGGCATTCAGTGAAGCACATCTAGGCAGGATAAGGGCTGATGTGTGGACTACTTGAATTAATCAACAAATAACAGGGTTGTGAATCTTTATACACAGAGCACTTTCCACAGCTCCTGATCTCATGGTGGCTCTTGGCAACAGGACAGGTAAAGAAAAACAATTTTCCACTGCAAGCTCAGACAACAGGAAGCCTTGAATTCAAGACCAAACTTCATGCTCATGAAAGATGGAAAACAAAAACAAAAAAAAAACACCCACAATTTTTAATTAGCACTCTCCATGTCGAACTCCACTGTCTCCATCAAATCTACCCAAGTTTTTCTTGTTTATTCTTGCAAGAAGAGGAAATACATTTCAAGCTGACATGAGTACAGATTCTCCCAAATCAGTGCTTTAAACACATGTGATTCAATGTATTGAAATGTAACTTACATCTGATGAAGTTGATTCAAGGATAATTCCAAATCCTGAAACAGGGGTTTCTGAACTTAGGGGGGGTTCAACTGCTTGCAGATTTGATCTTTCAGAGTTTGCTGACAGCTTCTTTTCATTCTCTGCAGTGCTGGTTTTCTTATTCATGGTAATTGGTTCAGCAGTTTTGAGGGGTAGTTTTTTCTTTTTATTTCTCTTTCTTGATATTGTCGACTTTTGCGCACAAATCAGAGGAACAGGAGGCTGCTGTCTGTTTTGAGTTCCAACTGAATGAAAAAAAAGTAATGAATTAAATTTATAGACAAAGAAACATGCATAACCACACAGACACACCATTAAACTACAGGCATACTGAACTCATCTTCTGGATAAATGGTACAGTTTTCAGTGCTGTTTGTGCATGTGGAACAGTTACATTTTATCACCTTTGCATAATTTTCCAATCTGTACAATGGGGATAATGACGCTGAGCTCCACTATGAGGTATTTCCAGACATATTGATGAATAGTTTTAGGAAAATCGGGAATATGTGGCTCTTCCTCCTAGTGTCCACTGGATAGTTAGTGACATAAAGGGCTTAAGCAATGATTAATTTGTATACTCTTGAATGACTGAGAATCTCATTGTCTTTGAGCATCTTTTCTTGATAAAATAACACAAGTGCTAATGCAATTACAGTTATTTTTCTGAATGTAGTCACCAAGTTAATTAGCTCAGCAAGAACATTTCAAGTACCATTATGTCAAGAATGAGTGAAAACACTATTCAATAGTTTAATTTCTAGGAAAAAAAACTAACCCCAAGTTGTATCAGTTTTTTTTTGCTCATACAGAAACTGACAGTTCATGTGTTACTTTTGAAACCCAAGAGACCGTATTTTATAATTATCGATATTTTGCGTTTTCTAGTATCCACTGTCATTTGCACAAATTAAGGCACCAATCCTGAACCCGTATCAACATGAGCCAGTCCTCCGGCAGAACACTATGCAGATACAATGACTTGTATTAATATTTATCAAGATCAAGGGGAAAACCAAAAAAACCTACTAAAGTGCTAGACATCTATGTTTCACCACATGCAAATCAAACTCATTCAAGCTACAAGTGAACTACTAAGGGTTCTCGCCTACAAAACTTGGGGAAAAAACAAACCTTGTGATACTGTTTATTAAATTATTTCTGTGGTATTTAATTTCTAGTAAGGACTTACAGTGCTGTAATTTATAGTTTATCATTTAGACAGAAGGGTGTCTGAATACCAAAAGAAGTTATTACACTTTCACTTATATATTCACATTTTACATTTTTTCTTTTAGCAACAAAAATACCAAACTTTTTTTTCTCTGAAAAAACATTTTTTCCATGCATACCAGAAACTATGGACTATTCCCTGGTCTTTTCATCAAGAGATTCACTAATTAACAAAGTTTTTATATTGTAAATACATAATAAATATGAAATACTCCTGCTATTGAGGAGCCAGATCTTCTGGCATAAATACCACAAAAAAAATTTAATCATGCACATAATTTCAATAAAATCAGCACACGTGAGTAAAGAAATCCCTATCCCAGAAAATATTGTAAAACTGGGCCTTCGTGTACTTCTTCGTACATCGATGACTTTTTAAAAATCGTTTTTATTTGCATCAAGTGGTATTACAAAACCTATCTGATCCTCCCCTTAGCTCACTAAAGCACTATATGCTGGGGATACAAGGAGTTTAGTCAGCCCTTCACTCCACCCATGTTTCAGGGAATTACTCAACACTCTCTTTTCTTACAGAGTTGTTATCCAGTCACTGTAAGAAAAACCTCCATGGATCCACTCCCTATCGCTCACAATGGATGGGGAATTCGGCTGAAAAACCTCCAATGTCTCCAACTCCTCATTAGGATTAACACCACCCTTTACAAAGCACAGAGGCTGTACGCTTCATGGCAGCCTTCGATCACCTACCTAACTCCCAGCTACCAGTCTCGTTATCTTGCTGGCTCTGGCGCTCTTCTAGCTCTGCGCTGTTCTATTTCAGCTCCTAACCTAGCAGAAACTTAGCCCCCAGAGTCCTCCCCAGTGAACAGATTTCTGCTAGTTCAGCTAGTAGAAATAGCTTAGTACAGGAAATGGTAGACCAGTCTGAAGAAGGGTGGAGGCCACAACATGCAGCAGCTAGCTCAGTTTAGGCTACCGCGGAGCTGCAACTTGAAAAATCTTTGAATGAAGTGCTATCCAGTAACTTCAGGTTGCCTTCCAAATTTGTTTTTGTTTTGTTTATTTTTCCCTAAGATTAGTGGACTAGGTAATAACAGGCAAAGTAGCGTTTGGCACCTCTGAACAAATACACACAAACCAGGGTTAGTTGTGGCGTATTAACCCACCTACTCATCTCCCACTAGTAGAGTATCTAACCACACTATTATTTTTGTAGTTCAGCTTCAAAAGATTCTTACAAGTTCACGTCCCATGTTACAGAAAAAGTAAAAATTACATTTCCACAGAGCCTGTGAAAATTTGACTTTGAACAATGTGTCAAAACCAACCAACCAACCAGAAATAAACGGTCCGGGTTGCCCAGGTTTTGCTGAATGTCCAGATAGATCTCTGTCTTAAGAGACTATTTTTCCTAACAAGAAGATGCTAGACATGGACACAGACGTATGGGACCAGTCTTTGTACCTGCTTGAATCTGCATCAATTTCCTCATGGTCTTGAGCTCTTGAAGAATAGCCTGTAGAGTTGACTGGCAATTGCACGTACAGCAGCTTGGTCCAATTGATGAATTCACCATTGGGATTTCTCCTGAAAGAGAGAGGAACGAAATACGTCAGAGGCGATATAACCCCTACAAACCCACACAAACAAAAAATACCAGCAGGAATCTGAAACTATTATCACTACGCCTGATCGTGAAATTAGATCCAAAGCAAGAGAGCAAATAATTTTCAGCGTGGTCCCTTTTAAGAGGAAGAGGATGCTAAGTTTTATCCAATTACTAGGATGCGCAATTATATACAGTAAAGGATGCAATGTTACATGGGCTGGAGAAGACTGCTCAGAGCGTGAATACAATGCACTCCTCGCAGCAGGGCTCTCTATTGTTAGGCTAGTTCATCTTGAATAACAATAGCACCAAACCTCATTATAAACATACTCACTTTATCACACACAAAAAAGCCCATCTCCCAGAGCAGTCTTACAAAGAATGAAGACAGGCTGCGTAATAAAGGTTTATACTGCACATTAAATGAGGGCCTAAGAATTTTTTAAACTGCTTGAATGTTACATGTGATTCTTTACCACACGAAGAATTGAGAATGAAAATAAAATCCTCTATTCAGAGAATGTGACACGCACACACAAAAAAACCCAAACCCAAACAAAATGGAAAAAAGAATAGAAAAAAATCACCAGCAAGAAAAGCTTTCAGATTTGCTCCTCTGTTTGCTAGCGTGGAATTGTTTTCTATGGCATGTTTTCCAGCACTCTGACCTATGAGATGGGTTTTCCATAGTTTCTCCTTGAAGATGAATATAGTAGTTCAACAGATTACCCTTTTCTAGTAATTCTTACTACTGTTTAACTGGATTCACACACTTTTCAAATGCTGTTATTACTGCCTTGCCTTCCAAGAGTTTTGCACCGTAGGTCTTGAATTAGGCTGTAACAGTTCAGAGTTTTCCAGCTTTACCTGAACAGTTACATCCTGTGCTTTAGTTTAAAATAACCGCATCCCTGGCTTTAATATTGCCAATAAAAAATTCAAAATTCAACAAAACACCTAGCAGTGTCTGCTTGCAACCGAGGCCAGATGGAACGCACCTCCCTTCGTCTCAGAATGTGCTCAGCGTCATTTAAATTGATGGCTGTTTTACTGCTCATCAAAGCATGCAAGAGGAGGGATGATCATTTTATGAAGATATATACAAATGGATCTAACAAAAATCATCTCACTTGGTGTCACATATGGTGGACTTCAGAGAGCGTGTTTCCCTTTTTCTTCCATATCCTGACAGTTATCAGGTGCCCTTTTATCATTACTTCGCTAAAGCGAACATAAGCAACTCATTTAATCTTCACTCATAAATCCTTCCATTTTTCATTATTACTTTTGCTTTCCTCTGAAGCCAAACTGGTTTATTAATACCTCTCTAGGTTTGGTTTGCATTCTTTTCATCAGGGCTCCACTGATGTCAGGCCCACGCACATCCTCTGGCTTCAATCCTCATTTTCAACGGCTGAAAATCTGGCCACTGCTAGACCGATCCCACCCTTTCTTAGTTCTTCCAACGTGCCCCTCGTTCCTCAGAACTCCCTTCCCAGGTACTTATTCCTTGTCCCATTCACTCTGTCAGACCTTATGTGTCATCTATCAGACTTAAGAAAGCTGGTGCTTTTTTCTCCCAGAGCTGAGTTACTTCCAAAGCTAAACCGATGTGTCACTTAAAGGTTGCTCGTGTCTTCTGGGTACCACTTTCCTCCTTTCCTCACATATTTTGATTGTCCCCACTACTGAAAATTCAGTAATCCACGGACAACAAATCCACGGACAACAACTGTTCACACTGCATTAGGACAAATGGAGCATTTTAAGAATCTCTGAGAATCTAATAAATGTGAATGTAATAGTTCCACTGGCTTTTCTTCTTCAAGGTTACAGCTGTAACTATAACAACTTCTAAGAGTAAAAAGCAATCTGGAAAACAGGCTGAGAGCCTCATATTAAAACAAAACCAGATTACTGACTCAGCACAACCCTGCCTAGTTTGAAATCATCCTTCCTTTGTACCCTGTCTATTCACACTGAAAGCTCCTTGGGGCATGGATAGGATTTTATGTTTTCAATGGTCCATAACATGTTTAGCCCATTGTAACAAGTACATAGGGAAAACAAATGTTATCTTTGGCTTTGCAGATTACTCAGAATCCCTGAACTTGGCTCCACCAATATCCTTTCACCTATTTGTTAATGTAGCCTTTTAAAGCAGATGTGAGCTTCACGACTACTTTCAAACTTAACAGCACCAGCATAACTCTGTACTTTTCAGTAAGACAAGCAGGTACTGCAGAAAGGGAGTATCTGTTTCCCAGAAAATCGGGAGATTTTTATTAATAAGAGAAATACATAGTAAGGAAACCCTCGTCATCCCTTCCTGCAGGCTTCTCCGGTCTCTCTCTCTTCTCTGCTGAGACTAGCAAGTTCCTTAGGATAAGTAAGTTCCTTGGGATAAGGCCCATCCTCCCTCCTCATCAAAATCCCATACTTTAGCAGGCCTCTGGAAATAATATCTGAAAAGACTACAGTAGGAGACAGGGCTGGTGGCTTTTGTTGTCTTCTTAACAAAGACTCTACATCGTGCTGAATTACAAGTAAAAATTGGACAAAGCAAATTCGATCAGTAAATACCTGTCCGTCTTCCCTGTTGCAATATAATACATCCCTAATGAAAGCGTGCAGGCACTCAGTCTCCTGATGGAAAACCAAAGGGTCTATTTTCCCATTGAGGCACGGGGGATTTACATTATAATCCCCATTAGCATTGATAGAAATTACCCATGTAAATCTACCATAGGTACTGGAAATGGGAAAGAGAGACCACCAATATTTCAAATCAAAGCAGGGTTCTACTGACTCCATACATATTCATGAGGGTTTTTTATTTTATTTCTATCCTCACTCTTCTGATCAGTTACTGTTTTGTAAGAAACATCTTAGAGAGTGTTCTCAGTCATTGTTCCAAGCACTATCTTTATCATTTTTAGAGGACAAAAGCAACCCTTTTCAACTTGTTATAAATCAATTTTTAATTTTAAAAAGAGAACAGACTTTTTATTTTTATGAAGGAGTCTTTAAAGAGCCATCTCCCCTCTCTTTTTGGAAGCTAGCCAGCATGTGAATTTGATACTAGCTTGTATGATTGAGAGAAGACACAAATACATTACACAAACACACTGCTTCCCCTGTGTGCGCTGCGAGTAGCCCAGGACAGCGGTCCTTGCAGCTGGATCTGCTGAGAGTAAATTCAATCGGGGTAAAATTACTGCACAAGTTTGTATTTGAAAAAAAAACATGCAAGTGAAATCCATTGCAAACAATCTTGGTGTAAACAAACAAAAAAAAGAAATCCAGCTGCTGCATCGCTACTGGATTTCTTACAGAGCTCCAGAAATGAGACTCAAATATTTTAGCCAGACGCTGAGTTTGTTGATTCTAGTTGGATAGGCATGCTTACCACTGCTTATGGCCCCAAGAGGGGGCCACTAAAATCAAAAATCCACTAAAATCAGTGGGTCACAGATGTCTACCTGACACCCTGACTTGTAGAACTGCCTCCTGAAGTCCAGCTTGGAAAAAATCACTTTGCTTTTCAAGTATGTTGTTCTTCTTCCCTCTGCTGCAGCAATTTCTAGTCTCTCCTTGTTACTCCTTATCTCTCTTTGTCTATCTTTGGCAATACATTTTTTTCCCCACACCTGCCTTCTACACACCAGCATCTATTAAACATCCATTCCAGCCTTCCTTTGAACAACCTTTAGCTTGCAAGTCAATAACCATACTAGTTAGATGGATTCAGATGTCCATTACTTTCAAATCTGAGTAATCCAGGCAGCCTACAATGTGTATCTGCCAGACCCTGGCTTCCCATACAGTATCTAATGGTTGAACCTGATGATATTAGAGGTCTTTTCCAACCTAAATGACTGTATGGTTTGATCTATCCAGTGGACAGAAGCAGTTTCTGGACTCAAACCACCAGCTATATGTGCCTGGACATCTCCCCAGTCATGACCTAAGCCTAAGAGCCCTAAATAATCGTCTTATTTCCTATCTGAGCAGCTTTGTTCATGAATTTAAACACTGTGGTAAGTAAATCCCAAGAAGCAGCATCTCCCTTGATGTACTGCTCAGCGTTACTAGAACCAGCTTTAAAGGACTTTGTCCATCCTTTAAATAACATGTAAAATACTGAACTAGATACTTGGGTTCCCAATGCAAGGGACTGGGGGGAATTAGGGACTTCAGCATAGCTGCCCCAAAGAGCTGTGTGCTAGCTGAGTAGAAGCTTCAGAGCTTGCCTGCAGCCCAGAAATGCCTCAGCAGCTCTCTTTTTGCAGAGACGGGGCACCAGAGCCCCAGCAGTGGGACTGCCGAGCAGGATCCTGAACACCCTGCTGCGGGCAGACACCCATCACCTTGCCCTCAGAGAACTGGGCAGGTTGCTTTGCGAAGGTGACCAGAGGAGAGGGCCCACACCCAGCTTTATGTAATAGCCTAGAGATCGCATTCCTTTCTGCAGCAGAGCAGCTGCAAAGGGAGGGGTGGAAGGTGCCTCCACCCAGGCTCCCTTGGTGCACTTCCCCGAGAGATGGGGAGATTTGGGCATCCGTCCTACCGAGCTGGGGAGCTCATCTCAGCCCAAGCCGACTGTCTCAGAGACCGTGCTAACCTGTACGACATCACAAATCAGAGAAAAAAAAAATCTTTCCTCCTGCGAAAAGCTAAAAAGCTGACATTTTCTTGCAGACGGGGCCAAATCCTGTCGACATGGTTTAGCTCACCTGCTGAATCAGACCCCTAAGGGGATATAGGTGCTGCTCCACCTACTTGCTGGATCCAGGAACCAGGCACCTAAGCTGTGCAGGCTCGGGCGCTCCTGTGCGTGCTGAGAACTGCCCCTGCAGGTGCCCAGGGACTCTCAAGCCAAAGAGGGAGATGCGTAATGAAATTCAGGTCCTGCCACACTTAGAGGGCTGCTACGGTGGGATTTTGAGAGTGCAGTTTTAGACTTGAATGCAAAATCCAAACAAGTGTCTGCTTTCCCCTCTCCTTTAGATCTGCTAAGTTACTAAAAAAAAAAAACCACCACTGTTTAGTAAGCATTATAAAGCAAACCAACCTAGCATGACTTACTGCAACATCTTTCTCCATGTCACCCAGCACATCTATGTGAATCATTATCTACAGAGACCCAGTCGATCCTGTGAATTCTAAGACCACGTGCCTTTTAGTGTGGGGATATTACTTCCTAAAGGACAGTACTGAGAATAATAACAATACTTTTTTTTTTTGTATGTTAGAAGCAATGAGAACGTGTGCCTTTAGATAAGGACTCACAACAGATGCCCCTCTATGGGAAGCATGAATACCTTCAGAACCAACTGGAAATTGAAAATTGATAGTGTTTTCAGATTCAATCTGACAATTTTTTTTTTTTATTTTCTACATGTTCGAACCTGAATATGAAAACTTTTTTAAGCGTAGGACTTGTATCAGGAGCAAAACCTTAATTTCCTTTCCTTTTCTTAAGGAAGTCCTTCAAGAATTTGGTAGTAAAACCTTCTTTTTCTGGGAGTGAAAACTAAGAGAAATGCATTTAAAAGGCACAACCCATCTCCTTTTCTCTGTCAGATCAAAACAGACCACAGTACATGCTGTTCGTAGGTAGACTCCATCCTCTCTCTTCTCCATTGGTCCTAATCAGAATAAAACCCTAGGGCTCCAGTGGGATTTTGTACCTGAAGTTCAGTGGCCAGTTATAAGCCTGATTCCATCACCTTATGAAAGCCAGTAGAATCCTGCTCCGCAAGTGGTGTCACAACTGTACTACATTACTCACTGCAAAGAGGGGTGGTACCAGTTGACATTTAATTAGCTATGAATTTAATAACAATGGCAAAAGCTGTTTTAATAAGTACTGGAAAGGAATTAAGCCTATATAACAGAATTGAGTAATTCTCGTCCTATCACCAGGAATCCATTTTAAAAGCTAGGACAGATGGTAGCAGAATGCACTGTGCCCACTTTCGCACCTTTTCAAAGTGATAACTATGTGCTCATTTCGTAGACTCTGAACTATAACTGATTTCAGTGCAGCGGTACAATAAATCATCAGAACAAAGGCAGATATTCAGTACAGCACAAGGAAAAAAAAGAAAAACGGACTGTTTTCAGTATCTAATGCAGATCATACCATTGGATGTCACGGCTCGCGTTTGATTTTGGAACGTTTTGGATCGGGTTCCGTATTGCCCTGAAAAATGGCTGGCTTGGGGTGACAATTCATTCCACGCTCCGCTCTGGGAAGGATGAAGGCTCGCTTGGGACTCTGCGGGGGGATTCAGGCGCTGGGCCCAGGCTAAGTCTAAATCCTGGGGCTCCTCCTTCAGTTTTTCTCCTTCTTTGCCAACTCGCTGATAGATTCTTCCAGTGCTGTCATTCAGTAATCTTCTCATCCCTGTAATTTGTTTTTTAATTTCCCGGCTTTCATCTCCTAATGAAAACAGAGCCACAGTTATCACTGTAAATTAGCAAAAACGGTAATGGGTTGAGATTAGTGATTTTAGATGCCAATAAGAGTTCCTAGCTGTTGGAGTACACAAATAAATAAATAAAAGAGAGAAAGCAAAGACACGGATGAGCAGTAGTTGGTGCACACTAGGCTATGCTTTAACACAGTTGAAGCTGAGGTCTCACATGGTTAAAAGACCTGCTGAACTTGGCTTTCCTGATGCCCTTTCCAAGGCTTTGATGAGCAAGATTATTTCTCTCCAGAAGGAAATAATAATAGCTAGAGCAGTTTCAAATAATCTATCCTTTTAAGAGACTGATCCTATTCAGGCATTGACATCAGCGGATATTTTCCGAGTATAGCCTAAGGAAGCAGACCTTTGTAGAGCAGTTTGCTGTACGCTTAAGGACAGATTTTACAAAGGAAATAAAAAAAAAATCAACACAAAAACCACCACACCACACCCTAACATAGAGTAACACTGCACCTATTGATTTTAATAAACAGGATCAGTTCCTCACTCCACAGAATTTAATAATGCTGGATTACCCGGGAATAAATTAAAAAGCAGCTAATACGTGTCTAACCGTACATAGCCTAACTGCTGGGTGTCTTAAAGCGTAGATTAGGAAAACAAAATGAAAATACACACAAGAAAAATGTGACTGTTTCAAATAAATCCAGGACATTTAAATAATAACAATTACATACTTTAATACTCCTGGCACCGTTTAAGTATTAATTTTATGTTCGAAACTGCTGATTGCACACTGAATATATATGTTTTGGGCAGATAGTAGCTATTTTGCTCGTTAAAGCATACATTACATTTCGCTGGTAATAAGGACGTGTTCATAACCACTTCTGAAATAAGAAGCTTCTATTTTTTTTATTTTACTGGTAATAGAAAAATCAAACACCCTAAGCAAATGGAATAACAAAGATCAAGAAACTGATGAATTGACCCTTTATAGTATACTTAATACAGTAATAATTGGGATGCTGAATTCAATTTACATTCCCGCTTCCCAAAGCAAACCTATTTTTGGGAAAGCGGGAATAGAGAAGAAATTTCAGAAAAAAATAATAAAAAAACCCTCTCCAAAACCCAAACATAGTGTGCACTGGCTCTGGTTCAACAAGGTATTTGAAAGTGTGCTAATGCCAGCCACGTGAAATGTTTTATCAATTCAACAGCACCATTCTTAGGTAGGTGCTCTGCTAAACCAGGGAGTTAAAAAAGTGGCATCTCCCTCCCCAGCACCCTGCACGAGCCAAGCTCCACGTGCCGGGGACACTGGCAAGCCCAGCGCACCCAGGGACACTCAGGACGTGGCCAGGGAGCAGAGCAGAGATGAGCTGAGTGATCGGACCGAGCCTGGGCTGAACCCCAGAGCATCTCCAACCAGGAAAGCGGGTGCTTTGCAAGAAAGCTTCCAGTCCCAACGCCGAAACCACTCGCCGGCCCCGTGCGAAGGACCGTAACGGCGTCTCCGCGCCAGCCGAAGCGTCGAGGAAAGCCATCTGCAAGGAAGTTCTACATTACGTTTCATTTTGCCGTTTCGTCTGCAGATCGATGCGCGCGCGGGTGATTTAATTAACAAATTACGCTCCTCGGACCCAAGCCAGCCAGGGGCTGACCGTTTGCAGTCCCCAGCCTCGGTGGGAACGGAGAGGCCCCCGAGTACCGCGGCACTGCAGTGATCGAGGCGCTCGGATCTGGGCGTTGAAGGCTGCCTTTCTTGCCCACGTCTCAGCTCCCAACGCTTCCACGGCACGACAGCATCAGAGGATCCCTGCCTGTCGTACCACTTAGCAGCACGTAGCGCTCTCGGAGCTTTACGTTACCCACTCGTGTCGGTGTTTAATAGCAAAACGTACCTAAACGTCAAAAAAGCTTCCCACCCACCTCCTCCTATCAGGCTTACTCGACTGCATGCTCCGCTGCTGGTCAGGTGACACGCTGCTTGAAAGATTAAATTTCCCTTACCCAATTACATCAAATATTAATGTTAATTGAGCTTATTCAGCCCTGATTCTGGTTGCATGTTCCTTTTTATAGAGGTCTTCCTATATAATGATGTGAGCACGCTTACCTCCAAAGAGAAAAATCCCTACATTTATATCACAACTCATCCCGAAATTTCAGCAACTCCTACCTAAGTATATCTTTGCATTTACCTAGATCCCTACTGAAACTGGGGAGATTTCCCATTTATGAACTTTTTACTCCCCCCACAAAATACGTTCTCTTTGGAAGGAAGGTCCTTGAAAACACACCCTGAAGATTAGGTCAAGCCTACAGCGTGCAAGTTTACAACAACTCATCCACCCACCCAACCCAGTTATGACGTTTCCATCTTTTTATGGCTTTTAATTTGTGACTGCCCAGCTACAGTCTTCCCAACCCGAGCGGACGTTACACTGCCTGCCTGAACGTGAGGGCTGCTGCAGGAACGGATTTAACTTCTTGCTCCCTGGTTATCTCATCCGGCTATTAGCTCTAGAGCCCAACGATAGAGTTCTGCTATCACCTATTCCACTGCTGATGATCTTCATAGATAATTATGTAATTTAAAAAAAAAAAAAAAAGGAAAAACCAAACAGCTCAAGCTACTACATCCTATGGAAGAGCCAGCCTTCCTTTTCAAATGCTGAACGGGATAATAAAGAAAAGAGAAGTTTGCTGCTGCGTTACCTGTCTGTGATAAGCCTCCTGAGAGGCTCCTTAGCTGCTGAGGACTGGGAGGAGCAGCGTTTGCAACACGCGTCCCAGCCCATCTGCCAGAACCCAGCATCTCTTCCCCTCTTCTGGGCTTCCAAAGCACCACTGTTGCGGTGCAGCCCTCCCCTGGAAGCCCTGTGGGTACGTGCCCGAGGAGGTGGGATTGCCTCCGCCAGCAGCCTGCAGCCCCAGGTTTTGCCTCTCAGATTGCCCGTGTAATCCCTTCGGGTTTTATCTGAAACCACTGAATTCACTTGCAAATTACTGTTCAAAACAGACAGGCATGGCAAATTACTGCCCTGTTTAGGAGCTTGCATGTGAAAATAAGAGTCATAGCAGAAATGTATTAGCAATGTTTTTTAATAACTATTATAGTAATTTCTATGATGGCCCCTTATATATAATTTATTTTTTTTCCGCATGGCTTGACTGTAATCTTAGAGAACAACAAAGGACAAAACAAAGCCTTTTCATAAATTCTACATCAAATATTCATAAAAAGTGATTTCCCCCCAAATTACTTTCAATCTCTTTCCTTACTGCAAGTATGCGCACAGTGTTAAAACGTACTGCTTTGAAAGATGCAAGAATGTCAAAAATTTAAAACGCACAGATATAAAACATAAATGTCCTACTAGGAGGTGGCGTCCACGTGCTAGGCGTGCCGCTGGCTCAAATAACACAACTGTTAACAATTTTAGCTAATAAAATACCATTGATAATTCATTAATTCTCTGCCTCTGGATGCTTGAGCATTTTTTCACTGCTATGCTTATTGAACTTCATATAAATATGGCTCGCTGCCTACAAACAGGTCATTAGACTTTTCCAAATAATTTGTCAAATACTATCACAGCGCTACAAAGAGCGATAAAGCGACGTGCAGCCATACCCATTCGTTAAAACATTAATTACATATTTGGTTGCCACTTCTTTTATACTGCAATGTAATTAATGCATATCTTTCAAAGTGTATATATGAATGAGTTAAGGTTGGATAATGGACTGTATAATGTTTTTTTTTTCCCCTTTTGACTTATGTAAACGAGTAACTGTAATGTTCTCTTGGCCTGATATTTTGCAATTAATTTCATTATTTTTAGCATTTATGGGAAATATTTTGGGAAGTATTCGTAGCTGACTTCTAATAAAGTCTGATTTTCTATGAATTAGTGTCTCATTTTGTGTTCTGTTGTGGTTTGGCAGATAAAACTCCTAGGGAAATTTTCCCTTCTTGGCTATATAAACAAGACTTTTACTTCTATCAGGCTGCCTACTGCAAGACCTCAGTATCTCAGATTTCTGCCTCTGTGTCAAACTAAGCTGGAATTGGAGTGAGTTCAGAAATTATTAAGGGTGTAGGAAGTACAGCAATAGACACCCAGACAAACACACACGAGGTGACAGCATCGGTTCGGTTTGTAAGGAAACAAGGCCGCAGAGGCGAGGAAAAAGTAGAAGTCGAGGCACGGCTTGCAAGTTTCGAGGGCCCAGAAGAAACTGCGACAGAGCACGCGGGTTATATAATCAAACTTACTAAATGCCAGCTTATTAGACGCCACTTGAATGGTGCTCTTCCTGGAATGGGGCCAGCAAAAAAGTCAGCTGCCCGTGTTTGAAGAACTTGTAAGGGCTAATTCGGAGTACTGCAGGGAACCGGGGAGGTGCACGCATGCACGGCACCCACCTTCGGTGCGCAGCCCAAGTCAGCACACTGGCCGAAACACCGCCGTGAACATTACGCGGTGCTCAAGAAAAGAACAACAGTTATCCTAGAAGGGAGAGTTACCCTAGAAGGGAGTTAGGCAACCCTTCTCAGCAAAAACTATACCTACGTCATGCCCTAGCTTTCCAAAACTCAGCTATTTTTGCCACTTAACTCGTACCGTTCAGGGCTCCTGAAAATTGTGAAGTCCAGCGTGGGGAAAATAGAGGAGCCGTGTGCCTGTTTCCTTATCAGATCAAAAGGTTTCCTAAACCGAATGGAAAGTTGTTGTGACTGCTCCGCGGATAATTTGAATTGAGCAACTGTGTAGCTAAGCCGATTGGATAAGCACACATTTCTCAAACAAGTGATCCCCAGCCTTCGCTGGCATGTAAGAACCTACACTGAACAAGTAACACAGGCAACAACACGCTCTGCAAATTAAAAGCTTCAAACCCAAGTCAACAGGGAGAGCGGCGGTCACGAACAATGTCAGAGGGTCACACAAGCACCATGAGTTATGAGCCTGGGACTTTTACTACCCCTAGCGAATATATAGGGATATCAAAGCCGTCTTAGGTGAGGCATCCTACCAGTGCTCTAAAGTGATGTTTGAAAGCACTTACCATCCTTCACATCACCACACAAAGCACCTTCTGAATCAGCACCCTCGGATTAGCTGGCCTCAGCCCCTGCTCCAAAACTAAGCACGGAAGCCCACGGGTTGATCCATCCCCCTGCCTGCTGCGAGACCCAGGAAGTTAACGAACATCACCAGCATATGAGCAAAGCAACCTGCAGAACCAAAGCCGGGGCAGACCCGGGGACCACCGGGAATCTGGAGGGCTGTTTCCTTGGAAGATGAATGAGATGAGGTGGCCCAAGGGCAGCCACAACAAAGTAACTCTTCTGAAGAGCCTGGTAAAACAGTTTCAAAAACAGCCAGTAGGATCAGATACCGAAGTTACAGACTTGAGGCCACACTGCATCAACTAAATCACTCAGGAAACTGCAAGTGAGCAACTGTTTCTACATTTACATACTAACAGAGTCATAGAATTTAAAAAAAAATAATGAAGCGCAACAATGTCGTCTTGGAAATACCCCATGTCAAGATCGTGCTTCAGCCCCGAAAGGGAAATGCTTGACAAAGTTATTTTCTACATCTGTGTTCTCAAATGATCTTTTTTGCAGTCTTAATAATAGCAGCTATTACTGCAACAACCATACTTGGGATGTAATTCTATTAAAAGTACCGAGTAACTTCAGACTTGCGGTAAGTCAACTTTTTCCTCTATGAATAAATTGCAAAGGGTATTATTTCTGGGACAGAATAAATTCTTGGAATTAGTGAGTAACTTATGCATCATTCCCCTGCTCCAAGAACACATTATTTATTTTATCATGACACGCTAACGTTATTAATCTGCTGCCTTCCATTTCAGCAACGTGAAATGCTGTAAAATGCACAGACACCTGCATTACAGTACATTTCAGCTCCACTTTATATCAGTCATAAACATCTCTGTTTTGGACATCTCTTCAAAACAAATGCTCCAAGCACCCTGCGCGCAGCATTCGATTTTATGAAACTATAAAAGTTCTTCACTGTTAATTACACAGACAAATGTCTCATCACACATTTGGTTACCAGGATAATATAATTAGTTTTCTACATTAACCTTTCAAACATAGAGCCTGAATTTCAAGTTGAAAGCATTGTAAAAACACTCAGTCTGGAGGTATATTTTTTTTTCCGCTTTTTTTTGTGTGTTGATAATAAAATATTATGACTGGGGGAAAAAAAAAAAGTGGTATATACAAAAGATATTTTTACAGACAAGCTGGCTTTAACCGGCGCTGTCCGCAAACCCTGGTTGTACGGTCCCTGCACGGGCTTGTGTTTCCAAGTCTGGGCTAGCAGCCTTGACAGCACATTAACGCTGATAACTGCTAAAAGCTGAAGACAGGGCTGTCTTAAATCTTGATCACATTCAAGGTTTAAGCACTTCACTCCGGGCTGCGTCCTGCTTTTCAGAGAGAGCACTCTCCTGATATTAGATATCCGAGCCCTTCCCTTCAAAACAAAACAAAAAAAAAGATGCCAGTCCTCACCTGCAAAAGGCAGCAGCAATAGATTCACCCGGAATTTTGCAAAGGCTGCGCTTAACTGCATCCTTTGTCTAGGAAGATGCAAATTCTCATTTATCATCTTATCAGAGGAAAGGATTAGAAAAGACGACGGGGTAATCTCCCACAAACTCAGCCACTGCAACACACGTGCAAACTTCCTAAGCCAATGAAGCTCCGTTTAAAAAGCAGTGGTGCTGCGTGCCCTCACACCCAACAGAAGTCGCTTCCACCACCACATTTCTCTTGTGCTGACGCTTCCTCCAGTTCGCAGCCCACATTGACCCAAAGCCAGGTTTTGCCCATTTTGCGCTGTTGCAAAAAATGAAAATAAATAAAAATCCAGGTCCAACAGGTCTTTTCTGACATTTGATCCCAACAACGCATTAAATGTTTAATCATTTACCCCAGAATCTCCCTTCTTCTCATCCGTGCATCCCTTGACCAAAACATCTGCACGTCTTATTCCCAAGCTTCACTGCTTCACTTGTAGGATGACATTAACATTTCCCCTTTTCTGCAGTAAATAATTTCGCTGACATATCTTAACATCCATTTACATACTAAAGGCTGCAGCACGTTGAGGTTTTAACAGCTGTAGTCATCCCACGGATCAGTCAAAAGACCTAAATCAAAGAATAAACTTGACTCTAAACCAAGGACCCAAGCACTCGATGGAGTGATTATCCTTCCAGGTTTAATTTTGGCACAGAACATTGAAATTAAGTGAAGCAGGGATTACAGCCTTATTAGGGGACAGGACAACGAGCCGGGGAAAGCATCGTTCTCCCATCCTCCCTGAAGCACAATGAAAAATTACGGCGTGCAACGTGAAATTTTCAAAAGGGAAGCTGGAATGCCAAGTGCTGCTCATCCCCTATCTCCGCTGGAAGGTGGGAGCTCAATTTTCAAGTGCTTTCGGCCAAGTTCAGTTCCCACCACTGCTTTTCCTACATCCCAGATCACCTCCTTTGTCATTAAGGAATCTGGACAGCGGCGTAAGCTACTGAGGACAAAGCAGAGAGGGTTGTGCGAGCTCTGGGCGACCTACCAAACCCAGCTCCCACAGGAAGAAAAATTCCTCATCTGCAGATCCTGCACTGTCGTAAATCATTAGTTTTATCAAAATTAACAGGTTTTGAGGAAATTTGGAAGTTGGAAACTCAGACTGTCTCTAGAAAATAGGGTCCTCTTTCTTTTCACAGCAGCTGAAGGTGGGCTCCCAGGACTGCAATTCTGGGCTTCAACACCTGACAAGAAAGTCCTCTGGTGGGACTCACTAAGGACTAAATTCTGACGGGCTCCTGATGTAGGTGAACTTGATGCCAGAGCACATTCAGTCACAACCAGAAGCTGGACACGTAAAGAAATCAACCAAGCAAACAAAAAGCGACAAAACCAAACAAAAAGCAAGTAACAAACCTGCCCTCGGAAGACGAAGCAGCCCTCAAAAGACAACGCAGCCAGACCAAAATCATCAATTGGTCTGAGTCACGGCACAAATGGCAAAGCACAAACTCCTGCACAGCCTTAGAAGCACCCCGGCTTAAGCAGCTAGATGCCTAACCCCTGACAAAGCCTTATTCTGATTTGGGGTTGAAGAGAAAACATTCGTGGTAAATCTCTAGTGCAGGTCAACCCAAAAGTGCTTACACAACACAGAATCCAAACGCAAAGCTTAGCAGCCTCCTTCACTCTCCCTGGAAACAGGTGTAGGGAAGAATTATTTGCTCACAACCCTAACGGTGAGAAGCTGAGAAGGGAATTTAACACAGCTCTCCCCCCTCGTAAATATTCTAATCGGAAGACTCCACACCATCCAAGACGTCCCCTTTTCTCTTCCACTTGCCGTTGACCTCTAGGAAAGGATATGGTACAATGAACTAAGGAGACCAAAGGATTTTACCTGCAGCTTGATTTCAGGTGCTGCTTCACATGCTCGGGACTAGTGCTTCTCACTGGCTCTAGGGGGCAACACACACAGACTCCAGAAACCTTAGATCACCTCACAAACATTTAGGCTCCCGGTACAGCTAAGGAAAGGCAGACGCCTCCAGATTTCCTGCTGTGAAGGCACCTGCTTTCTCCAAAGCCTGAGCAAGGTGACCAAGAGCTTGCTTTGTAAGCTAAGAGTCATTACTGTAGCTCAAAACCTCGCCTTTATTCTTCTGAATTTGGCCCACTGTCCTTTTGCAAAGGGGTTCAGCACCCAGAAGAGGTCCTGGATGAGACAGAAGGGGGCTGGAAGCAGGAAGAGAAGCATTCTACAGAAGAGTTATAGAGGAGAACAAGCATACAGGCAAGAAAGATAAAGGTTCACCGGTAACTAGTCCTATCATGCTGTGGTATATATCACGCTGCAGACTATATATTACTATATTACTTCTCTGTTTTCTTTACACATTTTTAACTGTTGATTTAATTTAATTTAATTTTTCCCATGGCAGGATTAGCAGGCAGGCTACAGAGGTGAAAGGACATTACATTAAGACAGCACATTAATCCTCTATCCCACCCAAGGCAGAAGCAAAACCAAACAAATAGCAGCTTCCTGGAAATTGAATTTCTGTTATCCAGATGTCAAAGATGTAATACCCCAATTACACAAACTATTGCCAGTGAAGCATGCCAGAGAATATGCAATGTAAATGGGGTGAGCACAGAGCTGCAAAACTGCAGAGTCAGCATCTGGCTCTCTGAGTGAGTGATAATTAGCACTGTGTGTAGACACTAATAAACATTTATGTCTGAAATTACAACTTTTAGCAGTGTTAATAAAGGATATATTGGCAATTCGTAGAATAAAAGGGTCTTGAAAAGAACGTCATATTAAACAATGGCAGGCGCTTCCCATGCTTGCACAGAGATTTTTTTCCTCCCTAATTGCAAATGGCCACGCTATGTTGCTCTGAAATTAATCAACACAAGCACATACCTAAAAAAACGGGTTGTGTTTCTTTGGTCTCCCCATTAACATCATTGCTGTAGTCAGAGATCTTATATATCTCATGATGGTAATCTGGAATGAAAAACGATAAAAAAAATTAGAACTCAAGTGATCTGGAAAAAATGAACACTGAACACATTGCTACAGTTTTACTACATAATTTATCAATATATCTGCAGTTTATTTCATGTACATCAGATTAACCACAGAAAATGTGCTCTGTATCAGCACCTCCTAAAAAAAAAAAAAAAAGGAAAAAAAAATAAAACCAACTTTGCTCACACTGGAGAGGCTTAGCTAAAATATTTCACAGATTTTAGGGAATAGCCATGCCTGCCCTAAATTACTGTGTTCATTTTCACAGCAAATTATCCCACCAGATGCCAATTATCTGGCTTCTTGCTTTACAGATGGAAAGCAGATTTATAATGAAAACTTTACCTTCCCAGAGACCCAGAGAAACTTTCAAACTTTGCCTTGATAAGAAAACCAGCAACGTACGTCAGGGCTGCATCTTTCAGCTCTGCTGACTTATCTTGAGGTCACTGGCCTCTGAGTTCTGAGGAAAGGAGGCTCAGGGACACCTTAGGATATTCGCTTATAGAAACCAACGTCCATGCGAGATGACCCTAAAAATAAACACTGGCATCTTTTATTCAGAGATATGACAGGACACGCACAGAAAATTGAATTTCTGCTTCAAATAAAAGGATATTTTCTGTGAAGGTCTCCGCTGTAATCACAGGCATGCGTTCAGCAGAAAAGCAGTTCTGTTTACATGTGTGTACAGAGGGAATAGTAATTACAAGAGGAAAAAAACCAACAACAACAAAAAACAACTATCTGAGGGCAGCTCTCCTGGATTCTATTTCTGACTCTGCTACTGGCACACACTTTGTCCTTAGGCAAGTCACTCAAGACTGAACAATATATTCAGTGTCTTGAAATAGCTGCCTCATCACCTAACTCCTGTAATGCTGAAGCCCTCCCAACTAGCTCAGTTACTCCCTCTGAAAACTGGTTCTTGTATTTACCTGCCTCGCAAGAAGTCAGGTGGAGATTAACTCCTGGAAGAGCACTCGGAGGGATTCAATTAAAAGGCACAAGAGGACCGAATGGCACCATAAGCAACTCCTCCTCTTAAGAGGAACACACCTGCCTTTCTGACAAAACAATCAGCTACAGAATTATAAAGGTCTCCTACAAGTCAAGCTTCTTTGTTACGATTGTTTATTTGTACAGCATGACTGTCTTAACGGCACAAGAGGAGGAACTACCCAGTAAGTAAACCAGAATCAATCGTATTACAGCACTACAAAAGAAAGAAAAGGGCCTGGAAAGAAATGTCAGTATGGTAGGGAAGAGAAAAAAAAGAAAAGAAGGAAGGTAGCAAGGTCAGGAGTGAAGTGCTAACCAAAGAGGCAGCATTGGGGTTTTGCGTGTCACACCGAGGGAGTGAAACATATGGGCTGCCTGACGTGTACTGGGTAAAGGTGAAGTTTGAGCCACAACATCGAGGAAGTAAAGGTCCCTTCTGTGAGGCTAAAAATACAGAATTTATGCGAGCTGCACTCCGTGCCCATTAGCTTTTCTCCACATTTTCATCCTCCGGAGATCTGCTAGGAGCGAGCACGTGGAAACTAGGATCTAAATAACTTACAGATTTGCAGTCCTTAGATATATAGATTGCATGCGGTTTCTTCTCTAGCACTTCCCTGTGCTCATCCAGCCGGGCACAACACTCTCCTGATCTACAGCTGCTGCCTGGAAGTCACCACGTTGCACCTCAGAGGTGGCTGCATTTCAGATTGAAAGGAAGCCCCTTCCTGCACTAAAAGGAACTGATGGTGCTGGTAAGGTGCTCTGAAGTTTTTTGGGACAGAATAAGCATCATACGTGTTATTGACAGGCCGTGCATTACAAACAAATCGACCCAGCGTACCATTTTCTCTTTGGTTCCCTTCTTCTGCCTCAGATGTCACAGTCCAGGCGCTGTGAAATCCATATCAATTTCACAACAGTAAACACTAAACTGTGACATTACTGAATGACTCCAGCAAGAGGCAAAGGCCAATTACAAGAGACAACTATTTATACATAATTATCTTCATAATCAACTGTGATAGAAAGAGGGTACGTGAGAGCAGACTCACATACAGAATGTGATTTTTATCTTCTCTGCTCTCAAAGCGCAAAGACGTTTTCTCTCAGGATGTGCTTTTAGTGTAGCTTTCTATGTGAATTCCTACATCCAAAAGGAGACAGCAGATAAAATAAGGAATGCCAATAATTAACCATCATAAATGAATTTATCCAACGAGGTTAAATAGATTGCCTTATACATTGAGAAATATTTAATCCAGTTATGAGCGGCAACTGACAATTTGCAGAATATTGACACATTTTTGACAGCGCGCACATTTTTTACGCCTCTATTAGGAGAAAAATAAAACCGAGGCTTCGATTTCAGTTTTGCTTGTCCACACGTTTCACTTTCAAGCCCTACGCTCCAGCCCTGCACGAACTGCTTGGGAGGCGACTCCGAACAGCAGATGCTAAGAAACCCCACAAACCAAACCCGCCCTTTATAGAGACGAAAGCCCTCCATGGGTTTGCTGATGCTGGCGTTTAAAAAAAACCCCAATAAATTTCAACAAGTCTGACCAGTCGCTGTCCCCCTAGTTTGGGGAAGGTGGTACGTGCCCTGCTCCAGACCCTCCTGTGCTGTTTAAGCAGTAATTATTTACTCTTCCTACCAGGCAAGTTCATTTCCATCTTTACGTTTCTCTGCTCCTAATCTGATTTTGCAGCACGCCTACGAAGGCATCAGCCTTCATCCAGCAAGTACTGAAAGTCGCCCTCCCCCCCCCCCCCCGTCCCTAAGTGTGACATTACACCAAAGTAGTCACCTGCCCTGAACTTGGCATGCAGGACACACACAGCATTTCAGGGAGATATTTCAGCCCAAGACTTCGAGACACAAAAGGGGGAAAAATAATAATCATAATAATAATAAAAAAATCCCACGTCAAATCAATCAGGGCAAGAGATCTAATCAGCTGAAGCAATAAATACCCAGCCCAAAGGAAACCCTAGGGCTGGGAAGTCCACCTGTTAAAATGACTACCAGCGGCTGTATCTTTTAAAAAAAAAACAAAAAACAAAAAACACACAGGATTGAACCAGAGGGCTGTGTTCCTTCCCCGACATGAATCCAAATATTTTCCCAGCGATCCCTTTTAAAATACCCTCTTTCCGAAAAGCAAACACACGCCGAGCGAACAAGTTGCATGCCAGCAATTCCTCCTCGCCCACGTACAATTAATTACCTGCGTGGATTTTAATAAAGCAACCTCTGTGAGGCTTTTCTCTGAAATACGTGTGTGGACGCAGTCGAGAGGAGGAAGAAAAAAAAAAAACACACACAACACACACACACACAACAAATCCACAGGAGTTGAATACTAAAAAGGTCCGTCGCTGCTCAAGTGTCATTATTCTGCTAAATTCTCCATTTCACCTTTTTCTCCCCCCCCCCCTCACCCCAGGGGGATTTACAATGAAACGCGATCCAACTTTATTTTGTAGGAGATCTGCCCGGAAAAAAAAAAAAAAACACGTCCACCTTTGGAGGTGTCTTTTTTTTTTTAAAGCAACATATAAGAGGTGCACGTAAATAATGTGTATTTGCGCGTGTAAGAAGTGAGAGAGGGAAAGAAGGGGGGGGGGGGGGGGGGCAACAAAATAACAGCAAAATAAAGACCTGCAGTGCTTCGGGGAGTTGAAGCATACGATTCCGGAGTTAAATAATAAATACGAGGAGGGAAGAGACATTACAGAGGTGGAGGAAAGGGAGCACACACATTTCATAACATCCTGCTCGCCTCCCGTGGCAGCCAGCCCCGTTTATGTAAAAGTCTTCTCCGAGGCGCAAACAAACAAACAGCACAAAGCCGCCCCCCCCCCCTCCCCACTTTTACCTTGATTTATCAGTTTAAAGCTTTGGGATTTCCTGCTTCTCTTCCTCTCGGTAAACTCCATGGTGCGGCCAGGAGGAAGAAAGGGAAGGAGAAAGGGGATGAGAGGAGCGAGCAGGGCGGCCGCGCAGCGGGGAGCAGCAGCCGAGACCAAGGTCCGTCTCTTTAATCAGCAAAATAAACGCAGCCTGGCAGATTTCGGCTCCAACTGCAAATAAAGGCAGCCGGGACAAGTTGGCTCCGGCCCCCTAAGGCGCCGCCCGCCCTCCCAGGCCGCCCCAAACTTTGAGGGGAAAGCGGGGTGCGGCGAGAAGAAGGGGCGGGGGGGGGGGGGGGGAGGACGGACGAGCCCGGGGCGATGCCGGGCAGCGCCGCCGCCGCCGCCTCCCCCGCCGGCTGCGAAGGGCGGCCCGCAATGGCTCGATGGCACCGGGACCCCGCTGCCACCTGCTGGGGGGAAGGCGGCGAGCCCCCGCCGTGGTGGCGGCGGCGGTGGTGGCGGCGGAGGAGCCGGCCCCCGAGGCCGGCCGGCAGCCCCACGCCACCCCGGGGACGCGGCCCCGGAGCTTCGGGCCCCGCGGCGAGCCGGGCCGGGCGCCGGAGGGGGGCTGGAGGGAGAGGGGCTGAGAGGGCAGCGCCATTTTGTGGCCCCCCTCCCGCCTTCCCCTCCCTCCTCCCTACAGCCACTTGCTGGCTCCCTCTGCCGTGCCCCGGCGCTGCTACACGGCCCTCGGAGCCCCGATGGCTCCCTCAGAGCAGCCGGGGGTGCCGACAGGGTTCTCGGCGTGGTCCCGGTTCCCCTCGGCGGGGCGGCCGGCCGTGAGGGAGCGGCGGCCTCCTGTCAGGGAGCCCTCCTGCCAGCCCCGGGGGGAGGCTCCCTGAGGGGCTCTGTCTGATTTTTGGAGGCTGGAGGGGACCCCAAGCTGGGGACAGTGACGGTGGGGAGCGTCGCAGCAACGTTGGACTTGGCGGTGGTGGAGCTGCCACTGTGCGAGTGGGGTATGCGGGGTGGGTGAAAGGCAGAAATAGGGCTGGGCCGGGTAACTAACTGCTCGTTGTTGTGTTTTACAGCAATTCTGGCAGTGATGTGCCAGCATCTATCACAGAGCGCATCGAGGAACAGACCAAGACCGTGAAGAGCGCGTTGAACCGCTGTCCTGCCGAAGGATGCCAAGTTTCACTCTCGATGGGCAAACATGGAGTCCCACAGTAAAACAGAGTCTCATTCCTTGGAAGGAATAAGATTCACAGCGTCTGGCAACTCTCCGACGATTACCAAGGAGGTCACCATAGCCATATGGATGATCCAAATGCAGCTGAACTTAATGCTTTGATTTATCCGCCAGTTGACGCCTCCAGCCATACTTGTGGTTCACTTATGTTGCACTAAATTAGTTTCTGGTGTAGCTTTTAGTTTTCACTGTCAAGACTGCCTTTGCTTATTGCCTATAGAGGAGGACTCAGACTTTTACAGTTATGACTACGGATAACCAAAACACAGCTCCCGATCATCATCTTGTGTTTTAAATGTAGTCAGGCTGTGTTATGACAAGGAGAAGAGTATGTGATAGTTGCATACGCATACTCGAACAGAAGCAGATCTTCATGTGGTCTAATCAGAGTACCCAGGAGAATTCCATTGGCTCCAGTTATATTGACTGACCCTATCACTTTGAGTAATGAAATAAAATTAGTAAGAGGAAAGCAAAGTGAATATTAATAATAATGATTTGTATCATAGTGGCGTGAGTAGACACAGATCTGAATTCTCTAGTGGAAGGTGCTGTCCAAACGCCATGCAGAGAGTTTACCCAGTTCCCGAAAAGCAAAATCAGAAAATAGGTTTAATGGTGAAGCAATATCAGAAAATATGCCTAATGGTAAAATTTATTAGACTCTGGAAAATTAAATTCATGAGGGAGGTTACGGAAACCTCACAGATTGGGTAAGGGTGTAATTTTCTATTAAATTGCTAAGTGGAAAATCCCAGAGGCAATCAATATGCTACTTTTGGAATTTTCCTAAACTTCTCTGTAAGACTTTGTGAAAGGAAACTGGGCTAACATACTATTTAAAATCCTGTATTATATATTTTTGGGTGAATGCTGAAACAGCAAAGGTAGATGGATGTCATATGCTGTTTGCTAAATTATATGGGTCCAATTAATCTCTGGTACAGTGCAGTGAAGTCAGGTTTGAGATACAGAAGCAGTGTTCCTAAGTTTTGTGTACAAAAAAGAGTATTTTTTTTTTCCCCAAACAATCTGCTGATTCCTGTCTGCTAACTTTATTTACCAGACTTAAAGTATTGCTGAAAGTGTTGTATGACTCTCATCCTTACTGGGACAATAGGAGAATTTTATGAAACATAAGGCCTTCATTTACTGTTCAACTCACATGATAAGCCTTATCCTGCTTTTGCCAAAGGAATGTGATACAAAAATAAAAAGGTCTTTTCTCTTTTCCTTGGTTATTCAATTTTGTTTAACATCTGGTATATAATTTATGGAAACATGTTTTATCGACTGTTTTTTCATCCTTTTAGTTCTTCTTCTGTGTTAGATTCTTTTGCTTAAAGGAACACTTACAATTCAAAATGTCATTTTAGTCTGAACACTGCACCCAAGTTTCAGGTAACATTTTACAGGTTAGCACATCCCTTTTTTCATTAGTATTACTCATTTTGCTTCCTGTGCATTTGACGAAAGAGATTCACCCTTTTCTATGTGCGGAGTGAGCTTATTCTGCAAACAAACCTAATTACGGTTACTCGGATAAGTAAATCTCATGCTTTTCATTTATGAAAGTGTTAGCTGGTTTGGATACCTAGGCCCCGATCCTGCAATCTCATGTGCATAAAAGTGAATTAGAAACTAGGACAAGGTGACTTTAGGTCAAAGTCTTCTAGTTATCCACAGAATGTGTAGGAGGATCCAATAACTGCAAAACAATCTTTCCATCCTGTACTGCTCATGTTTCTCAGCCATGATGTAGAAAAGACTACTTGAACTCAAAGGCTCCTGTAGTCCATGGATGCAGTAAGTCACAAGATTCTTTTGGGGGGTGTTTTGGGGCTGGTATCCTACAGCTGGACTCAGACCATCTGCTCATTTTTCATGGGCCACCATCAAAATGTTCTAGCTGGAGAAACACAGGGATGAAAGCCGTCCTTATTCCTTGCTGCCTTGTGTCACTCCAATAGTTGGCTGCATCTCTGTGGTAGCCAAGTAACTTATGATAAAGTGCACTGGCTCCAACAGGCAGTCAGCTTTTAATTTCATCTTTTATTTCAGTTAATGTCCCAGTATTGGATTATTATCATTACACATTAAGAAACCGTAGTTCTTTTTTTTTTTTTTCCTGGTGAAAACATGGAAAATTCAGAGCATTGTTTAATATATTCCTGAATGGTCACAAAGTATTTCCTCAATCAAATCAGTAATTGAGTAATGTGTTTTTCAAAATGCCATGAAATTAGCTAACTAAATAAAGGCTTTATCTTGCAACATATTCCAAGTCAGTATGATTATCCCTGGCTATTTCCTAGTTACCATTTTATTCTGCTGTAAGTAACTTTCAAAATATCCCCTTCCCATTCTAACTGATAATAGTTTTTCTGACAATTTTCTGGTTTGTAAAATGATGATTTTATTTCATGTGTAGGACACCAGCTAATCAATTAAATATAATTACCCTCGTAATATTTCAGTATGGATAGCAGCAATGCTCTTCACATCAGGATGTTGCAGACCGTTCCTTTGTTTCCAGCCTCATCCCCAGAACAGGTGTGTCCAGTTAATCGCAAGGTTTTGATTATTATTCACAAAGTAGGATTGAATAGGACCAAAATGACTGAAGAAGCCTAGAGCTTAGAAGAATTTCACAGGTCTACTAAGAGATCCTTCAGCTTTTCAGGCGGAAAAATTGTACTGAAAAACGGCGTAAAAACTCGATGGACTGATCTGAGGCTTTAAGTCTAACATCAAGGAACACACGTAAGGCCAAGAGAGGTAGGAAGAGGCTGCTGTTGTCTTAATATTGCCATGATTACTCCTTTTGGAGCCTGAGGAAGTTCAGTGCGATATTAGAAAGCAGGAGAAGGGTGAAGAGGCAAAGTAGAGACCAGGAGTTGCAGAGGTGACGGGTTAATAGGTTAGCTATTTCGGTTAGTTACGTTTAATGAATGTCATTGAAGATTTTATAAACTCTGACAGCGTTTTTCCCTTGCAGGTTTCCAGTGGTGTTTTCGTGGTCATATAAAATATGTAGGCAGTACTTTTTCTCATCTTCCAGTTTGACAGTAAGTCACTGACGTCTCTCTGTCTTACTACAAACCTTCTCTTCTGGGGGCTTTCACGTTGTTGTATCTGAGGACTGGGTCATCGCAGAGGTAGGGTTCTGGATGTCCAAGTCTGAAGCGTGGAAGTGCAGTTTAATGTGTTTTCTGATCCCCTGTAAGTTCTCCTTGTAACATTTCAGTCGCAGTACTTGACATCTTAGTATGTCTCAATACTTACTCTTTTTTTTATTTTTTTTCCTTTGGGATGCTATTTTGAAATAACTTCTCGTCTCTTCTGCTGTTTGTTAATCTTCCTCACATAAATTTTAAAGAAAAAGCTACAGGAGGCAACGATGTTTTTATCTGTTTGCCAGCTCAGGGAAACTAAAACATTCCAGAACTGGTTCAACAATAAAGAATATAACTGAATCTATGTACAAAGTGTTCTTTGTGTGTGTGTTACAAGCCCTCTGTACACTTCTGTTTCAGACTGCAAAATCCATTTTGGCTGTAAAGCTGGACTTTTCCTTCCTTCTGTCATTTTATGTGTACCTTGGATGGAAATTGCAAGGCAGGGCAGTATAAGAGTCAAATTTTGATGGTTATCCATTCTGATTGAATTTCGTGGGATAAATGGATATTAAGATACCAACTCTTCCCTAGGATAAGCCACTTTTCAAACTTGAATTCTGGGAGGAGTGGGAAGACCGAGGTGTCCAAGGAACAGATTTGGTTGGAGGATAAAGAGGACAAGGTCTCAACAACCCTTTTATGAAAGCTAAAGTGGAAGAATGGAGAAATCTGCCCATATACATGGCTGTTTTGTGCTTCTCCACAACATGGAAAAATCAAAAGCTGCACAAATCTTGCCCTGCTTCTGACTTAAAACCCAAGTCAGTTCGAGGTAACTGAGGGCAATGTGAGCAGGGCTCATTATTTTGCCTGAAACTCAGAATTTTTTGTGCTCTATAAAGAGTAATAGTCTTTAGAAATCTTAGCAAAGTCTGGATGTGTCTCTGCATTGCTACCACCTCTGTCTAAGAGAAGTGTAAACCCAGGCTGGCACTAGAGGAAAGGGCACGTTTAAGCTTGGGGTAGTTCAGGGATCAACGTTAATCACGGGAAGCCAAGCACGGCTAGGCTGAGTGGTCCCATCGCTGATGAATGCTCCAGGCACAAATTGTGGCAAGCTCAGCTCAGAGTCCGTCAGCCCGGCGAGTCCCCTGCTAGGAAGGGTTCAAAGAGGGCTGTGCCGCTAATCACACCTACATTTCTGTGGCTGTTTGCTTCAGTCACAGCAGCTGAAGGCAGATGCAAGAGTGCAGCCATGGAGAGTCAATCACTGGAGCTACAGACACAAAATGAATGCAGAATCAGCTGCAGGAACAATAGCATTTAGAGACATTAGACAGCTCCTTGAGGCTGCGGGATGAAGGAGCCCAGGCAACGACCATCCTCCTTTGAGTCCTGACGTGGGGACATGATGCCGTGCCCCCCCAGCCCAGCCTTCTTGCCGTTTCCAGCTTGCCACAGGGAGCTGCTCTCTGCGTCTTGATTCTGCCTTGCTCCCCCTCCGGTTCTCCTGCCACACATTAGTAAAAGCACTTGCGCTAAAATCAATGGGACTTTGAAAACTAAAAGTAATGTGTGCTTTGGTATGCTACTAATCCACTTATTTGGATCCTCTTACTGCTCCTCTGGGCTGCCCTGATCCCTTCTATCAGCCCACCCAGCTGCTCTGATCTGCTCTCTAAACTTCCGCCGCGCCTCTATTAGCATCCCTGTCAACTCACAGGGCTGCTGCCTCAACGCCTTCAATCCCCGCTCCCAGTGAGAGTCTCTCCCCTAAATTATAATCCTCGTAGCCGAGAACACTGATGTAAGCTAAAATAAATTCACAAAAAGTTGCTGCAGCTCCTACTAAGATGTTCGGTTTCCCTAAATGTTTTCAAACAGCACTTACATTTCAGGTGGGGGAAATAGGTGAAGACACGTTCATAACTACCTGCCTGCCTCTCAGTTCCAAAAAAAAAAAAAAAAGTCAAATTTTATTGCAAGATACAACGTGGTTCAAAATCTACTCACCGTGCACTTTTTAAAGACAGATTATGTGAATTTAATATCTGTGTCAGACTGGAGACTGACAACATCTGAAAATGGTGCTTTTATTCAGCAGTAAGATATATGCAGCAGCATTTTCATTAATGTGGCTCCCCCTGGATTTATCTTTAGAGATGTGTAGATATTGAAGACTTCATCACCCTTTCAGTCCTTGACCTCTCTGCTGAGGCAGCCAGTACACCTGAATGGGTATTTTGTCTGAGATGGACAAATCCTGCAGGGATCAAACTGACAACACAGAAGTCTGATCATTTAGTAACAACTTTCAGAGATTTCTTGCCTGGGTTGGATAGAAACTAATGAATTCAAACTTAGAAATACAATACGCTCAACCATTTATCTTCCATACACGTAAAAATAGAAGAAAAATAGATGTTTTTATGAGCTTTTCTACCATCCAGCAAGAGCTGTTTGGCTTTTGAAGGTCTCCATTGTGTTTATTCATCTATAATTTGAATACAGCTAAGATGTCTCAAAAGTGAGGATTGTGATGTACAGACCTTCCTTCAGGGAAGCTTCGGGAGAGAGACAATTGCGTGGATCTGAAGCTCAGGGCATGGAATTTGACAGACCAGTCTGCAGTGGCAGGTATTACTGCTGTCACTGCATCTTTCCTAGAAGGAGTTTGGGTATCGGTTGTGCAGACTGATGCTGAGAGTAAATGGTCTTTATTTAATGCGGTTTGCCCTGTACTGACAAAGTGACAGAAATAAGAACCATCTACAGAAATATCAACAATAAATTGCATGATCATTTTCCTGCAAGGTGTTTTGAATTGTTTAGCTGTCACCAGCAGCCAGTGTCTGTGTTTGCACTGCTGTCAAAAGAGCACAGTCTTCCTACTGACATCCTGGGCCATAGATCCCTTACGGGCTCTGATGACATGACGCCATAAACTAAGTTATGATTACTCTTTCCTGAACAACAAAATTATCCTCGGATATCTCCCCTGCCAGCCAGTTTGGCAATAATTAGCTGTTTTTAAACGCAAGGCTTTTTAGAAGCAATAATTACTTTCTAGAACAACTCAGTTTCACAGAAACTAAAACGGCTGGGATGAGAATTGACTCATGTGTCCTTTAGACAACCTGAACAATTCACCTAACTATTCTCTTATCAAGACCAGAGGTTAATCGTCATTCAAACAGTTATTTCAAGCATGTTTCTAAAAGCCACACTAGCCTTACTAACCAGTAACGCCCATATGGAGTCACCGCTTTCCTAAGTATTTTAGTGGGGCATGACACGGGTCCGTCCAGGAAGACAGGAACTATGGGGGCTGAATTGCCACAAGAGATGGTTTAAAAAATCAAGAGATGGTTTAAAAAAGCAAAACAAAACAAATTAACAAGCCACCTGCTTCTTTTACTCCTAAGGATGCATGGACGTTTTGAAGAGTTCTGTTTGCTAGAAATGTTGGGGACTATTTTCTGCCATTGCCTCGCCCAGGAGCTTCTCCTGTGTTCGCAGGTGGCATTTGGACACCCATGGAGGAGTGCTACCCACCTTGTCTTCTTTCCTATTCCCTCTGGCTGAGTGTTTCTCCATCTGTGACCACCTGGATGTTGTGTCCTACTGGCTATGGGTTTCTGAAAGGAAAGTACAAAAAGCAAGCCTAGCATGGGTGGCTTAAATTTGCTCTGTGAGGGCAGGGGCACATCCCTGGTGCAAGAATTTTAGGGATATGCAATTTGCAAACCATAGCAAAGGTGCTCCCAAGGCTGTATAGAACAAACTGTCGCATATGCAGAGGTGACCTGTGGATGTGACAAGCTGGAGATGCCTCTAAACTAGGTGAACTAGGAAACTCGATGGGTTAATCCCCTCCTAAAAGTTATTGACTGCCTTAATAAATGAAGAAAAGAGTGAGCCTGGACATAGAGCTCCCCTTGCCAGATGTGGACATATTTAGTCATGGCATAAAAACAATTTTATCAAATATCATTCTTTGCTATTGTATTTTGAAGATGAATAAAAGGAACCATACTCCTATTTGAAAAAGGTTTCCAAGAGTGATCTGTGTCCCCTGTTACTTGAAATGAATTCTTTTGCAGTCTCAGTCAGCTATAAGGTATCGGTTTTGCCTCCTGTGTACAAATGAAAGCATACAATGGCTGAGCTGTGGTTTTCCCCTGTATTAATGTCAGATAGAAAAGTGGAACTGGATAGCCATAAATAACTGAATACAACCTGAAAACAGCTGAATATAAACTGAATATATACTGAATATAAACTGAGTACAACCAAAGTCATTCTGATCAGCTTCACCACTTTGGCAAACAGATGACATCTGGGTTGTTTGAGTGAAATGATGAATTTCTGAGCTGCCTTCAATAATCTCTCTGCAAGCTGACAGTTGGCTTGCAGCAAATAAAGCTGAGCAATCAGTTAATCATCAAGAAATTGGAATGAAACACCTTCTGTATGTTTTAAGCTTGTACTTCTATTACTTACAAGGCTCTTATGAATGTTCCAAGATTTTGAGCAGCTTCTAGATTTCCCTTGTCAGTCTTGATTTAATATGGAATGTTGTGAAGTGAATTACTTCAAAGTAGGCTTGTGGTTAACTCTGTGGGGTTGTTCCAGAGGTCTGCGGAAACCTGGATATAGGAAAAACACTGGTAATACTATTGCTTCCAGACCCAAGCTCAGCTGCAGTGAGCTCTCAAGACTCTGCAAGTGGTTTTGGGAGAGCTTAACGGCCTGGCTACAGCCTGACAGCAAATACAACATTTATTAATCACATGTGAGATAGAAATACACAGGCATCATGGTACTAAACCAGCAGCATTTGCCCTGAAAAGCAAAACACGAGCAGTAGAAAATAAATAGTCAAGCTAAGGATTTATAGCAGTGATCTAATTGATTTTAATGAGTAGAGTAATGCCATATATGATAAATGAGAAAGATACAGTTTGCAATACAGCTTGGAAACGCACCCATTTTACACACTAAAAATATCTTACACGCTGATGTCACCAAAAGGATTGCTGCATGAATGAGGGACCGGCACAGTGGAGGAACTGTGCACTTTCATAACACACTGCTAAGCAGTTTCCAAAATCACAGGTCAGGGCTCCTCGGAGCAACGGTGCGTCTGGAGACTTGGAGAAACCCTCCCATCATGTGGAAGAACAGCGTGTCCATGCCATGTTGTTCAAGCAGCAGAGCTCACAGAGTGAAGTGTCATGCGTGCCCTGAGTTTGTCTGGCAATGGAGGCTCCAGGTATCCATCCTACACCAAAGTACCACGTCTGAATGGAGGCAGTCAAAGGACCAGAGGTTGGTAATGAAGCAGGCAGGGACCATAATGGATTGTGAGCACAGATATACCCTTGGGAATGCATTAGGAAGAACAGAGAAGCTTTGAGCAGGCTCCAGCCAAGACCTGACCCAACTGTCTCAGTGATTTATGTCCTGCAGAAAATGTTGCCCTGAGCCCAAGGCAAAGAGGAGACTAACAGATTTGCCCTTCCAGAAATCAGAAAGGAAGCTGGATTGGATTTCCTCATGAGTTGCTAGTGAAAGAAAAAGAATGGAATATTACTTGTGTAC
Organism: Anser brachyrhynchus; assembly: GCF_964034855.1. Lineage (NCBI taxonomy): Eukaryota > Metazoa > Chordata > Aves > Anseriformes > Anatidae > Anser > Anser brachyrhynchus. The sequence goes on from NC_137694.1 coordinate 7,274,254, forward strand.
AACAGACGAGTTTGTAATCTCTTCAGGAAAAGAAAACTTGAGGATATGGATGACAGAAAATACATATTTTTCCTTTCATTCTTCAGAGAGATACTAGTGAACGCCCTCACAGAAACAGAGCCAACATGCGTACATATCTACATATACAAGGCAACACTTGGGAGATGTTTTATTTTGTAGACAGCCACTTATGTTCCCTAGGACAAGACAACCGTCTTGATCACAGAGAGCATTTGCATTAAATGGCCCTTGGATTTGGAGGCAAGTGAGCACAGAACCAGGAGTACTGGAAGAAGGCCACCAAATCAAGCCTGGAAGCTTGTGTCATCTTTAGTGAACTTTTAGACATCTTTTAGAGGTACAGCGTTAATTTTAAACCTAGCCAAAGCTGTTTCCCAACATAAACTGTTCAGCTGCTTTCCTTTTTCTGTTATAACCCCTCCTGCTACCTTGGTGGTTTGTTTTGATTTTTATAAACCAGGGAAGTCTCTGGAATAGGTATCAGCTCAGTGTAATTGCATTATTGGGAATACTGTGTGCAACTTGGCTTTCCTCTTTCATTTTGTACCGTCTCTAATTGAGATATGATGTCAAACTGGAGCAAGAGAATGAGGCAGGAAATGAAGCAAGGTCTAAGGTTATATCCGCGCTGCAGCTAATTGAAGGGGGCAGCTGGCACTCAGACATCAGTGTCCGGAGCACTTTGCCATAAAGCCCACCACAGAGCATTTCTACAGCTTCCCCGTTTCTGCCCTGACCCAGTGTGGGCACATCCCCACGGGCCTCTCTCCTGAAACCTGCTCAGATCCTTCCACCGTCGGTTGTGAAATAATTTCCTTTAAGAGAACTATGAAAAAGCGTAGGAGGACTGTTCCTGCTTCCTCATTGCACAGTGATTGCATTCAAGCCTGAGGTAAAACAGGGCATGATTTCTAATCCATACCCCTCCAGCCTGGGTTTAAAAACACCCTTAAATTGATGGGCCATATTGCAGTCTTAATTTTCTGTAAGAAGGAGCCTTGGTGCTCAGATTATCTAAACCAGGTGGAAAGCCGGTCACAGTGGCAGCCCTCCAAAAGAGCTACCAGGGCAAAGGAGTTCACGACAGAGAAAGTGAAAGAATCTGGGAGGACTGAAAGGTGGAAAAAACAGAGCAGGAGCTGCCCTGTGCCACAGCACAGGGTTGGAGGAGATGGAGGTGCAGCCACCAGCCAGGCTGCTTCTAGGCAAAGGAGCGGAGGGGACATGACAGTGACTTTCACCCTGCACTATCTGGTGGTCTTCAAAACATTTTCTCCTATGATGACAGAGTGAGAGAGCTGGGGCTGTTCAGCCTAAAGAAGAGGAGGCTCCGGGGTCACCTCATTGTGGCTTTTCAGTGCTTAAAGGGGGCTTATAAAAAAGTTGGAGAGCAACTTTTTGCTCAGTCACACACTGACAGGACGAGGGGGAATGGTTTTAAACTAAAAGAGGGGAGATTTAGATTAGAGGTTAGGAGGAAATTCTTCACTCAGAGGGTGATGAGGCACTGGAACATGTTGCCCAGAGAGGTTGTGGATGCCCCATCCCTGAGGTGTTCAAGGCCAGGTTGGATGAGGTCCTGGGCAGCCTGATGTAGTGGGAGATATCCCTGCCCATGGCAGAAGGGTTGGAGTTAGATGATCTTTAAGGTCCCTTCCAACCTGAGCCATTGTATGATTTTATGATTTCCAGTAAAGGTGCAGCCACTTACATGATGAATTTAATTCCACAATTGGCTTTTCTTATCCATTCGCTGAGGCCTGTTCTGGACCTTTCAGACCTCGCTAGCCACACGATGGCTACCACTGGGTAAAAGCAGGTCAGGAAGGGAAACAGGGGACGAACTTCAGAGTCCAGCTCTCTTCACGCTATCTCTGTGTGTGTCACAGAAGCTGCACGCCCCGTGACGAGCACTCTGGCTAACAGCGGCTGCTGGTTTCACTTTCATAGATTCATTTCCAGTAGGTTTCACTTCCCAGGTTGGAAATTAGGAGAAATTTCTCCTCAGAAAGAGTAGTCAGGCGTTGGAACCAGGGAGGTGGTGGAGTCACCGTCCCTGGGGGTGTTCAAGGAAAGTTGGACGTGGTGCTTGGGGACACGGTTTAGTGGGTGACATTGGTGGTAGGGGGATGGTGGGAAAAGGTGATTTTGGAGTTTTTCTCCAACATTAATGCTTTTGTTCCGTGACTCAGCCCGGACCTCTCTCAGCCTTTGAGCACCCGGGGGGAACCTACGGGCACCCCGCACTTAAACCCGGCGCTGTCGGCCGGCCTCCTTCGGCTGCCAGCCAGCCGGGACGCTCCCTCACAGCACCCCACGGCTGCCAGGGACCCCCGGGGACCCCGTTGAAGCCCCCCGGGACCCCTCTTTGTGGTTCTCCCCACACCCCCACGGCGCCAGGGGCCGCTGTGAGGAGCTCGGCGCCCCGCGGCCGGCCCCAGAAGTGACGGCGTTGTTTTGCTTCGGCACCTCCGGCGGAGGAGGAAGAGGAGGAGGAGGAGAAGGAGGAGGAGGAGGAGGAAGGCCGCCATGGACATCCTGAAGCGGGAGATCAGCCGCAAGCGGCAGCAGCTGGAGGACAAGGAGCTGGTGGGGGTGAGGCTGGGGGGCCTTGGGGACACCGGGGTGGGGGGCGTTGGGGACAGCGGGCCTGGAGTCAGGGCCCCGCCGTGTTCCTCTGCCTGGGTTGTTTTGGGGCTGGGGGGTGGCGTGGGCTGGGGGTTAGGAGAAGTTTCTTCACCCAGAGGTGGTCGGGCACGGCCCTGAGCCTGCTGGAGTTCAAGGAGTTGCTTGGACAACGCTTACAGACGCACGGCCTGGTTTTTGGGTGGTCATCTGCAGGAGCCAGGAGTTGGACACGGTGATCCTTGCGGGTCCCTTCCAGCTCAGGGTGTTCTGTGACTGTGCTGGCTTTCAGCTAAGGGTGTGTGACTGACTGCCTTCCCGGGTGGGGCTGTAGAGGGGGGGGGGTGTGCGTCGAGGGAAGCAGGGTGCTTTTGGGAACGCCTGAGTGGGGATTTAGGTGTTAGGGGATGAGGTAAAGAGCAGTGGTCGGGGGCTGTTGTGGGTCAGGCAAAGTACAGAGAAAGAAGAAATAGTTTATGTTAGAGCCGGAGAAATAATTTAGTGTGATGTTTTGGGATTCGAGCCATCCTTTGGTCTGCAGCAGAAGTGTAGTCGTTAAACACACATTAGGAGAGAATTCTTCCCTCAGAGGGCGGTGAGGCCCTGGCGCAGGCTGCCCAGAGGAGCTGTGGCTGCCCCATCCCTGGCAGTGCCCAAGGCCAGGCTGGATGGGGCTGGGGGCAGCCTGGGCTGGGGGGAGGTGTCCCTGCCCATGGCAGGGGGTGGCACTGGGGCGGCTTTGAGGGCCCTTCAGACCCAAACCGTTCTGGGATTCTGTGACATTGGGAGGCCTTCTGCTGGTCTCAGTTCACGTTTGTCAGTTTGACAGAAGTGGTTGGAGGCTTGGCTTCTTATCACAGCATGGCTCCTGGGGCTGGACACTACAAAGGTGTTAGAAGAGGCACTGATGGTCGCAGCTCATACAGTTAGTAAGGTTGGGAAAGACCTCCAAGCTCACCTGGTCCAACCGCCCCCCTACCACCACTATCACCCACTAAACCACGTCCCTAAAACTGCCGTTGCCAGCCACAGTGTCTGGATGGTCTTATCGGACACGTTTCTTCACAGGTGCACCAAACTAGCTTACAGAATGCATTGTACAAAGATGAGTACTCCCATTCAGTTTATTTAGTGTGAAGTCACATTTTTAATGTGCTTTTTAAACATCTTTCCTGTACTATACAGTCTGAGCTTTGCTGTGCATGTCTGAAGTGGAGCTTTACACTAACTGGGACCGTGGTCTTGTGTGACAAAGGTTTTTTTTTTAAGTACTGGTGACCTCGTCGGACTTTCAGGCCTGCTTATAACTGTGCTGTGAAGTCACCCTGTATTGCCGATTTTTGGAGGTGCTCCCAACTTGTTCTTTTTACTGGCACTGTAGCCATCTCTGTGAAAGGAGGTAGCTGAATTCACCACATCAAGTAAGGAAGTTCGGGCTGGTTTTCCACAGGTTTCTGAAACTGTAAAATGTTAACAGCTTTCCTCTCTTTTAGGGAAGTAAGAAATATTTCAAACGCAGTGAGTTAGCTAAAAAAGAAGAGGAAGCCTATTTCCAGAGATGCGGCTACAAGGTATTGTAATTATTCTTTCAGGAATTTGTGTGTTTTGCTTTGAAGTCTACATTTTATTATCAACAGTATAAATGTTGTTAATGATAATTGTTGTTCTTTGTTCAATCTGTTAATGTTATACATTAGCCTGTAAATGAGAAGCCACCTGGAGAGGTATGAGTTTCCAAAACCATTTTCAATGCAGGAAAAGATATGCATGACGTACAGCTACTTAAGTTTGTGTTATGGTTTGGCTTTTCCTTTTCTTTCTTTATTTTTTTGTGGAAAGCATGAAGTGGCTTGGGATCAAAGCTTGTCTCCTTTCTTTTCAAACTGTGCTTTTAGGCATGAACACTGGATCTGATATAGCCACCTCCCCTTGTCGAAAAGAATGGATCCTCTGTCCATTCAGCTAACTTTCAAAATCTTGTCAAAACGTCCAAAAGAAATCAGTATAGCGTGGGTGCGTATTAAAAAGATCTGCCAACCCTTCCCGCTGTACGGATTCGTTCCTTTGGCCATCAGCCATCCAGCACTGAAAGAGCGCGACGCCGCATTTGTTTTCTGGCTGGCAAAATAAGAGCAAACAATTGGTAACGTAGGGTGCACTTGGAAACAAATGAGTGATCTGGAAGGCTTTGCCTGCCTTGTAACGGTGTCAGGGAAATAGTTCTCCTGCGATGGAAAGAATGCAGTTTTATTTTCTGTGCGTGTGCGTCTGCCTGCCTGCCTGATTATTCTATGTGGATGTGAGGGGGTCTGCATTCTCCTTAGAAAGACAGAGGCTCGCCGTCTTGTTTACTGTTCCTGGGCACAGACGGGAACTTTGTTTTCAATTGAACGTGCCGCAGTCGGTGACTTATTCTGAAACCTTGATCCGTTTGTAGACTTATTTGAACGCCCACGCCAAAACGACTTTTGGAACGTGCAGCATATAGTCGTGGGGAAGTGGTCTGGGAATGCAGTCGCTCTTCGGAGTGGAAGTGATGAGGTGGTGCTTTTTGAGCATTAGCCTGAATTCTTCAGAACCGTGCACAACAGTTAAAAGGGGATCTCTGTGCTGCTACGAGATGGGTTTTGACTTGAAACGTAACCCTCAAAATGGTTTTAAAATAAGTTGCTTTGTTTAGTACCTCTTTTGAGCCTCCCAGATTTCTGCATTTGATCTTTACTGCATTAATAAGATGTAGAATATAGACTGATTTCTTTTCCAATCGAGGTGCTTTTCTGCTTTGCTGAGATTTAATAAGTTAAAATCATCTGATTTGCTTGAAAAAGAAAGCGCTGAAACCAAAATAACTGTGGTAAAAATATCACTCGTAACTTGAAGTCCATCTGACAGAACGGACCACATCTTTTTCCCCAATGCTGCTGTCTCTTTATGATTTCGAGAATGTTTGTAAGTTAAAGTTTGTACCTATCCTTCTGCCATGGGAGTGTATTTCTTTATACAGTTACACGGCTCCGTATTTTCTGTCCCCTGTCCACTCCCCCTCTCCTGCACTGATGGAAGTTTATTTTTCCCCTCCCTTTCTGTGTGAAGCATTGGTTTGGTTGTCCTTCCCTTGCTCGCTCCGAACACCTGTGATTGTAGGATTGATTTCTGTGGCGGGTAGCATAGCACTGAATGGAGATTTGGGGCTCAATCTTGGATCTGGAGCCATCGGGGTGGATCCCTGTATGGCCACGGAGCTGCACTGGGAGAATATAAAAGCTACTTTAAAAATAATCTGTCTAGTACGGTCATCAAACTGCTCAGCCTGAGTACACACACTGGAAATGACAACGTGCTGTCCGGGCACGGAGAATGGTGTAGGATTAAGTAGGATTATTCCCTTTTAGCAAGGACAGAAAGGAAATAAATTCTAATAAGTCTCGGAGAAAACAAGTTGTGAATGAGCACTGGAAGTGTTTCCTGTTATAGGAATATTACTGACAGCAATCTGCTCGTGCCATCAGCAGTGTCAGACTTGGGCTTACAGAGGGGACTGTAGTTACGTGACTGCTGTCTCAGAGTTACTTTGATCAAAGGGGGATTTTTTTGGCATTATTAAAATATTGAGTAACGAAGAAGGAAAGCTCTGTTTGATTCGGGGACCTTCTTTTAGATTAAAAGAAGTCGTTAATGAGATGCTATCTTTATGAGGAGGTGTAGGTATCTTTTTTTTTTTTTTTTAAACCCGCAAGAAGCTGTGCTCATTTGGCAAGCTTGGTAGGAAGATTTCCTTAAACAAGCACCTCTCGAAACCCAGCTGAACCCCGGGATCACTGCTAGCAGTACTCAGCCCACCGAAGTTACAGGTACCAAACATTTCAGGCTGACTGGACGTAGCAGCCCCGTTCTCTCTCTGCTCTTGGGTTTTCATTTCTGCCTGTGCGCCCAGGCTTGCGTTCGTGCTACTGCCTGGTGAGCTGGCTGAGGTTAAGTGGGCTGCCAGGAGTACCTTCCTTTTTGTTTGCCAGATTATTTTCTCTTTGAATCGTTCCTCCCATCTGGGGCATCGCACAGCAGTGCGAATGCCTTCGCGTGGGTAAGGAGGATAAGGCAGGGGCAGGAACCAACAGGCAGAGGGTGGGTTTGCTGTTTTTGGCACCCGTGCTGACACGTGATTGACAGACTTAAGCAGTTGTCCTTTCCGGTTGCAGGTTGCTTCCTGCAACCTGCAGAAGGCTTTGTTAAGTACAGATGCTTTTAAAAGCTTTTATTGTTCTGTCAAATTCAATTATAGTCAATAAAAACTATGAAACTAGAAGCTCGTAGTGGTATTACAATCTGTGTTGCGGAGTTCCTGTACCTTTACATCGTTAGCCGTATGTAGGTTTATTTCCATCTGCTTATTAGTAACTGTCTGTTAAATGTAGGTGCAGCAACAGGAAGAGGAGGAGAAGCCACTGACCTCGACAAATCCAGTGCTGGAACTTGAACTGGCAGAAGAAAAATTACCAATGACTCTTTCCAGACAGGAGGTAAAATCAAGAATCAAAAGCAAACGACTTCAGTTTGCGGCAGATGCACCTGAAATTTCTTGTTGGGGCTGTCTTTTCTAGTGAGCTGTACTTTTTAAAGGCAGTTTGTATTAAATAATGAGACTCCATTTGTACAGTCAGCAATTAGTGGTCATCGGGGATCTGCTGTCCGCTTGAAGGACATGGGAGGTACAGGTGGATCCTTTTTGTCGTGGACTTGCACAGATGCGCTGTAACGTGTTCTAGGTTTTTCAGATCATCTCTAAAATGGTGTCCTGATGCTTGGGTAATACTGGTGATGGCATGCTAACTTTTTCAAAGTATTGAAAAGCTTCTCTTTGTAGCTCATAGTTTCTAAATCTTTGTGATCAAATTGTAGGGAATTTATCTTGATTTCTAGAAGAAATCCTGAAGCTAGAGCAAATGGTGTGTCCTTTTTCCTTTCTAAGGATAAGAATACCTATGGGAATGTGAATTCATAAAACAGATCTATACCCCAAAGTAGAAGAGAAGCGGGAAGTTTAGAAATAATATTAAATACAGAATAAATTATCCGGGAAATACCAGAATTCACACCTGAGATCGTCCAAGATGTCAGTTTTTCCCCTTAATATCACAAGAACTTTATGTGGGGGCTATTGGTTTCATGTTTCGTTTGAGATTTTGGCCTGCTTTGATCGAGGTGTAGGTATCCACCCCCTAGTTCTGATATTTTTGCAAGTTAAATATTTGCTAGGGTAGGCGAGACGCTTGGAGAACTGAGTAAATGAATGTCTCCATGCGTTTGTTTGCAATTGTCCAGCCAGTCTGCTGGTGTAGTTTGGTCACCAGAGTATTTCTTGGTGCATCCCTAAGCCTATTGCTTGATACACCAAACGAATAATGTGTGTAAAGTCTAAATAGATTTATGAAGCAATGCATGTATTAAGGAGTTGGGAGAATAAAGTTCAGTTCTTGGCTTTGCCCATAGCTTTGCAAATCCGCCGAGGGAGGCTGTTACACCTCAGTTATCATTAAATCACTTTAGATTATGGGACTTAATATTCGCCAAATGCTTAAGGAAGAGAATTTTCATATGTGCTGGGGCAACGTGCAGCCTTGTTGGAGCGTATTTTACTGCCCCAGACAAGTGAGAGTGAAGGAGACGATCATCAGCTTCCTTTGTGATCTTGAAAATGGTATTTATGCTCTGCCAGAGCGATGATTTTTGTGTATTTGTTCAAGCAAGTCGTAGCAGGAAGAAGTTAGGCTATAGGAAACAGCTTGGGATTTTATGCAAAATTTAGATTGGTAATATTTGGAATGACCTTTCGCTGAAATACTGTGGGAGTTCTAAATTTAGATTGTAAAGTGTCTAGAACATTTTTATACTGCTTAAAATATTGCCATTTCCTCTCCAGTCCAGCACGGCTTGTTATTTTAAGCAAAGCAAATAAATCCAGCCTTCAGGATTTTATTTTGCTTCCTTTACGGGTTTGCGTAAGGGAATGCTTTGATTCTTTCCAGGTTATCAGGAGGTTACGAGAGCGAGGTGAGCCGGTGAGGCTGTTTGGAGAAACAGATTATGATGCGTTTCAGCGTCTGAGGAAGATAGAAATTCTTGCACCTGAAGTGAACAAGGTAACTATTATTTACTTGTTAATGGTGGGATAACCAGTGGGGAGTTAAAGTTCTGTGCGCAAGTAAAACTCCTCCTGCTAGCCAGTTCCACTCTAGAAACCTTCTAGGCCTTTTCAGCTGACAAAGGGGCCTCCAGGTGGCAGTAAAACCTGAGACCTTTTGAAGCAGCAGAGAAGACGGTCATTTACTGTTCACACTAGCCTGTTTGTTCAGGTAAGAAAGAAAACAGTCCTGTGTTTCTGGTATGTTAGTAAATTTGCAAATCCCTCGATTCCGGAGCTATAACTTGTTAAGGAAGCTTCATCTTCTCCTCCTTCCATTTAAAGTATCCTTTGACTTCGGAAATGACTAATATATATCAGAGTTTACTGATTTATTCCTTTTGGCTTAGGAATCGATCAGTTAAGTGAAGAGATGCAATTAGGGTTTGTGTTGCGTTTATTATTGACCAGATTTGCAACCCAGCTGAGAGTGTGAAGCTATGGATTTTCTTCCGTAATTTGGGATAAACTGAATAGTTTGAAAAAAATTTGCTGGGGTTGCCTAGAGAAGGACAACTTTTATCTGTTCAAGTCCTTTAAAAAAGGATAAACAGATCTGAAAGTTCTAAAACATAATTCTGCTGACAAAAGCTTCCCTCCCGCCATTGTTATCTATGATAAAATTCTTGATGGCAGTAGTAGGGGTATTAGGAGCTAGCAAGGTCGTAAGTAGGGTTGTGTTGGAGTAGTGGATTTTAAACCATCTATATAAAACATTCTGCTTAAATCATTGGTAATAAGGGGAAGCTACATAACTGTTTCATGTGACGGCACTCGGGTAGTGCTACTTGCGTTATTTTCAGCTTTTTCAGGGTGACTGTGAAGACTTGTAGAGCTGATGGGTGGTTACGCTTTTTGTCCTGTTTGTTTTGGGGTGGTTCAGTGCCTTGCTTGGAGAAAATGTCTTGAAGGAAGTCCCAGAGGTTGATACAGTCCTTCGGGCTCTTCTGGTGAAGACATGATTAAAAAGTCTCGATAATAGGTGTGAACGTTTTATGCCCATGCTTTTTGTTAGGTACGGAAGCAATCCAGAAACCGTTTGTTGAACTCAGTTAATATTCAGACAACAAAATCAAACCCGTATGTATATTTTTACAGGAGTTGTATGCTCACTGTGACTGTTCGGAACAGTTTTTAATTTACTTGATGTGTTATTATTATTATTTTTTAATAAACTAATTATTTCTTATCTTTTCCAGGGTCTGAGAAATGACCTGAAGGCTGCTTTGGATAAGATCGACCAGCAGTATCTGAATGAAATCGTAGGTGGCCAAGAAGCAGGAGATGACGACTCACAGAATGACTTGAAAGTCCATGAAGAGAACACTACTATTGAAGAACTGGAGGTACGTGATGGATAGATTTTTAATTTAGGGATTTTAGATGTATTTATTTTTATACCGTTGTGAGAAAGCATCAAGATTGTTCAAAGTTACCTTGTTTTCAACATGGAATTTAGGCATTCTGAAAAGTCCCTAAATAAGCTCTGTTAGGAAATTAAGGTTGCTAAGCCTTGAATTGCACCCTAGGGCCTACAGTAGACATGTGAAAACTCAAGGGATCGTTGTTTACAACACCTCATCAAAAAAGGGGCAGAGCTTTTTGCAGGGCAAGCTTTCTGCAGGGCAAGTGGTGCAGTTAGGATTCCCCCACAGAGTTTTGGAATTAACGAATTAAATAAAAAAGTACTACCTGGTCACAAATTCTAAAGCCTTTCCAACGGGTATTTGAGAGGGTGATGAGCTCAGAGCAGATGAATTTTCCTTGTACAAGAAAGATGGACTCTGCAAAACAGATGCACAAAAAGAGTGTTTGATACAAAGGCATTCAGGACAAAGAAGTGAAAATTAGAAGCGGGCAGTTAAAGAAAATACGAGTGCAGTGAAGATGTGCCCCAGAAACTTCCGTGCTAATGACTGCTGTGCTGTGAAAGAATACCGAAGTGTTTGTGTACGTGGGTGCAGAATGAGTGCCATGGACCGCGCTCAGCACCTGGTATTTCCGGGTGGCATTTGGAAAAGCACATTAACTTGAGCTAAAGACTTTCACCCTTAATCTTCAAACTCTTTGCAGAAGTTAATCTTCTTAATATCCCTCCAAATACGTGGTTAGAAATAATCTGATTTATAAGCAAAAGCTGAAATGAATACATTGTTATTAGGACATAGCTTCGACCTTTTTCTTAGGGTACCTACCAGGAATTCTGGTGTCAAATACCTTAGTACCAGAAGGGGTACCAGTTGTAACGGGACTGCTTTTAGCAGTCTCTTAGTTCTCAAAATATTCCCTTTTCGAGGTGGCAGTACAGTCTTGGTTTGAGCCATGAAAGCAATCTTTATTTTATTTTCTTTACAAAGTTTGAAAACACTGCAGTCTGAATAGCGTGCTGCTTTAACTGCATTCCCTTGAGCATAGAGGGTTGCACTGAAGGTAGTTCCAAATCTAGGAAATTTTAAAAATGAAACTCACTTTGGAAACGTGAGGGCGATGGAAATAAATTACAAATCCAGATATATCTACTGGAAAATATTTCTAGAAATTAATGTTAGTATGAACATTTCCAAGGTTTTAGCAGGAAGATGGAGTAATGGGACACGATAGTGTAGGTTTCTTTTTGGTTTTGTTTTTTTGGATGTATTCCCTCAATTTCACGGTTACAATTACAGGAAATGGTAGAATGGTAGAAAGTGCCAGTACATCAGAGAAGTGAAATAACTTAAAAAAAAAAAAAAAAAAAAAAAAAAAGAAAAAAACAGCAAAGAGTTAAGTTAACTGATGGAGTACTGTGTTCAGCTCTGGGGCCCCAGCATAGGAAGGGCATGGACCTGTTAGAGTGGGGCTGGAGGAAAGGCCATGATGATGGTCAGAGGGCTGGGGCACCTCACCTAAGAAGAAAGGCTGAGAAAGTTGGGGTTATTTAACCTAGAAAAAAAAAAGGTTGTGGGGAGACCTTAAGGGGCCTTCCAGTACCTAAAGGGGGCTGCAGGGGTACTCTTTCAGGGAGCATAGCGATAGCATGAGGAGTAACGGTTTGAAGTGAAAAGAGGGTTGATTTAGATTAGCTATTAGGAAGATCAAACATTACTTGACTTAAATTTTTATTAGATTACTGAGTCCCAGTAACTTACAGAGCTGTATCATTCCATTTCTTAGCTTGTGTTCGGGTTTACTGGTGGAATATTTTACAGTTCACACTGCGGTGATTCACGCTCTGCTGCGGTGGTGGAAAATATCTAGACAGTGTGGAAATCATTGCCTTTTTGTCTCCTGTCCTAGGCTTTGGGAGAATCCTTAGGACGGGGTGATGATCACTATGACATGGATATCATAACGAAATTCTTGAAGGTAACCCACTGCAATAGATTAATTATTCTGTAGCTGCAGTATACCTTTTGCTATTATGCAGATACATTTATTTGGTGAGGTTCCAGCTGCTTGGAGAGAGAAATTTTCAACGTGCTTAAAATGTTTTTTGGTTTCTGTTTTTAATGGTTGGCTTTCCACTGCCTTGGTTAGTCACAGCAGTGACTTCTGTGAGACCCGGGAAAGAGCTGCTGGGAGAGCAAAATCTGGTTCTGCTTTCCCAGACAAAATAAACATGGGTTTGATTTCCATATGATAATTGAGGCAGTTGTATGGAATTGCTTCTATGTGCCACATTAAAAACTTGCAAGGAGTCCCCACCTGCCTTCCCCAGGAGCAGTGCAAATTAAAATGAAATGTCACCTGGTGCTGCTCTGTGAAATAAAAGAACCTAGAGGCAAGTCCGCTGGCTTTGCTGAGGAAGCAGGTTCAAGTAGATAGCTGGAACTGTTTCCTTGTTTCCTGTCAAGAAGCCTGTGTTGTCTCTCATCCGAGTCATTTGCTCTCTATGTAACTAATGTGATTATCAGCAGCTACAGCAAGAGTTGAAGCTTTCATTTGTGTAAGTCAGACAAGTTGACATTTTAGTAAAGTTTGGGCTGGGCAGGCAGACAAAGAAAGCTCAAAAACGGCTTTCTGGGTGGACAGAAGGTATATTTGGCATGTTTATGTTGTGGTGTGCTGAATTTTTGCTGCGTTTTTTACCATTCCGTAGCCTCCTTCTCACAAGTTGAGAACCCATCGCTCCGTGCCCATCCCACTGAAAGCGGATTTTTGCCTCTTTAATTCATTTTTCCCCCCAAAATACTCATTTTGCTGTGTTGGCTTAAGCCACCGTTCCCATCTGCTTCGGTGAGGCAGTCACTAGATGGCAGTGTGACACAAATTTGCTTGCTCCTTGCGCAGTTTCTTCTCGGTGTCTGGGCTAAGGAGCTGAACGCCAGGGAGGACTACGTGAAGCGGGGAGTCCAGGGGAAGCTGAACAGTGCCACCCAAAAGCAGACGGAGTCCTACCTGAGGCCACTCTTCAGGAAACTTCGGAAAAGGGTGAGTCACTTGTCAATGTCACTGTCCTCTGAGACCTAATTTAACTGCTGCTTTCAAAGCTCACAGTATTCAGTGCCTTTTCCTAAGGTAATGTTCCTTCAGCTGAAGATGAGAGGATGAGTGAGTTGGTCGGGGTTTCTGTGGCTGGAGCCCATGACCCCCGTTTCTGACCTTTTTATCTTGACCAGTGAATTCTCCTGCCTACCCACTGCTTTTCCAGGTGTTGCTTTACGTGCCACCTGTTCAATCCCAAGGAGCTGGGGTTGTGTCTTGCAATTTGCCGGTAGCTACTAGATGTTACCACTTAACCTCTTGTGCTTCAGATCCATCAGCTAAATAAGGAAGATGTTTTCCTTCATTAAAGTCCTCAAGCTGGGGCAGGTGCTAAACTTCGTCTAAATGCTGAGTAGGACGATTTTCCTGAGTTACATATTTGAAAGTAAATCTGTTTTTTTTTTTCTTTTTTTTTCCTTCTCCTGTAGACACTTCCTGCAGACATCAAAGAATCAATAACAGATATTATTAAATTCATGTTGCAGAGAGAATACGTGAAGGTATGTTTGTACTCCTCCTGCGTGTTTAGGCTGGCTGGTTTTAATAGATTGGATTTGTACTTCAGCATCTCCCATTTTGCATCTTAAAGATACATAGCTGGAAATACACACAGCGTATGTTCAAATGAAATGAAAAACGGCTCTTAAAGGTTAGGCTCTAGATAGCGTTTGATCCACGGTCTGTCAGAAGGTCTTTTGATGGTGAAACTGCAGAGCTTGCAGGCACAAACACAGTTCTTCTCAGGTTATATTAAATTGCAGAGGAATACTGAGCTGGAAATCTGATACAGCAAGGTTAAATGAAGGCATTGAATTCACGGTAATGGGATGTTGATTAATTAATTAGCAATTAATTGAGGCGAATCAAGATATTGAATCTGAGACACTGTCCCTTTCTTTGGCCATACTCACATGAGCTGATCTGGTAAGACTGAGGCAAATTAATGAAAAATTTTCTGGACAAAGTCTGCTTTTAGTGAGGAGGCAGAGGTACTTCGCCACACAGATTTAGAGGGAGCACTGGGCTGTGCTTGTAGCTGCCTTCAGAAGGGGAACTCAGTACTGATAGAGTTTGCTTAAGCATCCAGAGGAAATTTAGCCTCGTTCTGCCTTCGGTTATCTAGTATTTCGTATTAGACTTGTGAGGACTTGGGGTAATTTGTCTAGTAAGCCAGCAAACCTGCTTTTGTTTCTGAAAAAAAATTAAGATGGCCTAAGGCAAGTTTAATCCAAATCATTTAAAAGTAGAACTAGAAGTGTGCGGTGTGTGATAGTGGGGTTTTGGTTTGGGGCATTTTTTGTCCGTTGGCAGTCATCGTTACGCTGAAATTGCCTTTCTGATGCCTCCCCAGTGAAGCAGCGAGTGTGCAGGCATGAAGTATATCTCCTGAGCTAATCACCTATGCTCCTTTGTCTCACAGGTGCTTGGCTGTATGTAAACTTCACAGACTGATTTAGGGGGAGGTTGAGTACATATTTGGAAGTGTTTTTCTCTAATGAGGCTAACGAGCCTTGTGCTTCGAAAGATCCTCACATCCTTTTCTGTTTTGTTTCCTAAGAGACTTGTCTCTCGCCTCTTTCTGCCTCCTGTTGTCGTGTATTTTATTTTGTATTGTTTTTGCTTTGTGCAGCCTGGCAAATGCTGTCAGCCCCAATTTTGTACTGTTTTGTTAGGTGACATGCAGCAAAGATTTAACTTTTGAAATCAACCTGCGATGGCAGGCAAATGGCAGAATGCAAGTTGCCCACTCAACCTTAATTAACCTTGTTGTGACAGTCCAGGAGGAGTCTTTAATTGCACGCTCACATAACAGTGTTTCATTACAAAGCCATACTGCAGTCAGCAAGGAGGTATTCGACTAAGGCTGTGCAGATCTGAACAGTGCCAAACGCGAAGAAAGTGCACCCGCTGGTCATGCTTGCAGCTTCTTACCGTGTAGTCTCTGGGAGATGATAAATGAACTCCTTATCAGTGAGCCTTACAGCTTGTTGCTAACAGTGGAGGAATGTCCCGCTCCAGATGATTCCCGAAGCTGTGTTTGTGTCTGTCCCCCTCGCTTCCTGGTTCTCAGTTGCCATCCTGCTTTTTAGAAGCCCCATGCTCCGTGCCTTTCACCCTTTCTTTTTGTGCCTTTCTCCCTTTCTTTCTGTTTGTCTTCCCTTACGCTTTATTCCCTTTCTTCCCCAGGGCCGGTGCCTGCCTCAGCTTTATGTTAAGAAATGGGGTCTGCTGTCTTGATGGGGTTACTGCGGAGTCATTCAGTGCTGCTGCTCCGTTCATAAACATGGTTACGGATGTGCTCGTTTGACCCAGTTTTTTAGAGAACTGGTTCTCAACCTCTTTGGAAGCTAATCATTCTCCCTGATAGCTGCTGGTTTAGTCTGTAACCAAAATAGCAGAGGTGGTAAAGGTGACTGCAGCAGAAGTGGGATCCTGAACAGTCTGAGTTGAAAATAATGCCAGTAAACGTTAGATTTTAGTAAGTTAGTATTAGTAACTATCATTCAGTGCCTTCTTTTATCACCTACTGGGTAAAGCCTGTAGTCCTCGCATACCTCAGAGTTCAACATAGATGTGAATCATGTTAGGAAGGTGTCGTGTAAAAATCGGTTGGTGTCATGCAATGAAACCTGATTTGGAGAGACTGGAATGTGTGCTGTTTATGGCAATGCACAAACGCTCAAAAAATCACTCAAAAAAACTTCCAATACCCGTTCTGGTTTTGCTAAGTGTGTGTACGCTGTGTTTCTTCAGGCAAACGATGCCTACCTTCAGATGGCTATCGGAAACGCTCCCTGGCCTATCGGGGTAACCATGGTCGGCATCCACGCTCGAACGGGTCGTGAGAAGATTTTCTCCAAGCACGTAGCCCACGTTCTCAACGATGAAACTCAGAGGAAATATATTCAGGTAACGGCAGCTTTGGAAAGCCAACAAATTTGATTTTGGAGTTAGGGGATCCTTGGGAAGTGTTAGGTTCATAGTTATAAGTGATTGGGGTAAAAATGTCCCAGAACAGGCGGTGCAACATCTATTTAACAGGTAATTCACCCTGGACCTGCATCGTCTTTGCTGCTGGCCGAGGAATGAATGTCTTAACGCTTAATGCTTTCATGTCTAATGCTTGTAATCCTATATTAACACCAAAGTAACTGTGACCACATGCTTTATTCTCCTCCGTTCCCTCACTGCTTAACTTAAGGTTTTAGCATCACTGGAGTTGGATACTCCAGTTGTGCTGCCTTTAACCACGAAATACAGCCCTTCTGACTATTCCTGCAACCAGGTAATTGCTTTCATTTCACAAACACCTCTCTTTAACAGCATGGGCTCAAAAATTCGGGTTTAATTCCTCCTGTGCATATTCATACTCATGTCATGAACTTCTGTTGGTTGTGGAGTTAATAGCAGTGGTGTCTTTCTCCTCTGGCCTTTCAGTGCAGTGGGTCATCTCTCCTCGACTGGTAGATGTATTTGCCTCGTGCCAGTTACAGTCTGATTGACACAAAGTCCTTCTGGCTTAACCCTGAAGCCTAGGAGCAGCATCATGGAGCTTGGAGCTCCTGGCAGGAGAGGTTTACGCAAATACCTTCCTGCTGCAGCACGGGGACTCCCACTGCAACTTCTGCAGATGTCTGCAAGTTAATTGCTTGCAAAATGCAACTTCCGCTTCTATCTCGACTCTCTTTTGAGGCTACAAGTATAACCTGTGATTTGTTTTCAACTCTACTTTTTGACATCATAACCTGGGGAAGTACCGTTGTGAAGTCAGAAGGAGCTCCAGACGTTCACAGAGCCAGCAAATGAAATTCGATCAGTTCTTTTGTAAGGCGAAAGCTGACGTGTGGGTTACACGTCTTCAGAGACAGGCTCTGCTTAGTTTAATCCTTGCTGGGAGTTATCTAGTGGATGAAGTAGCTTGTATAGACTAAATAGCTTTTTGTTTGTCTATGTTAAAAAAAGAGATTTGGACCGTGAAAGAAGGTTGTTGTGGACCTCAGCACGGTTCTAATGGATCTTCTCTAATTTTGGTGAATAATTAACTCTCTGTGTCCATTTACCACTCTTCTAGCAGTCAGATCTCAGCTCTGTGTAGTGTCATTTGATCTCTCTTAGCATACCCTCTGGAAGATACAACCGATGTGAATTCCCCGATTTGGCCCTTCTGTTCCTGAAAGTGCATCCGTTGTTGAAGGAGATCTTCACGTTCATCTTCTCACTTTGAGTTTTTATCAATGCTCCTGAAGTGCACAACTTACAGAGCCGATCCAAAGTTGGCTTTCCACGTTTATGTAGTTCTTGTTGGCTTTAAATGCAAGGGCTTGCTTAGCTGGTCTGCTTCAAACTGAGCACGTGGAGTATTCTCTGTGAAATCAGGATCAGGTTAGCTTGATGCACAACGAACCTGCAATCGTGGCATCCCAAACGAGTCTGTACGCTGCTGGGACATGCTTTTGCCTTTTCAGTGCAGGCAGGAGTCTGGAAAACATCTTCTGTTTAATCGTTTTCGTTACAGTGAGGAGCTGTCTCACAGATGGGGGATGTAACGACAGGCACGTGACTGCTGTTGTGGAGTTACAGCGTTGTTGCTAAATTACACCGCTACCACAGCAGTTCTTCTTTTTATTAGACGTCTATGTATTGACTTGAAAGAAGAAAAACACAGGAGTTCTGTCAGGTTTTTTGGCAATCGATGCCTTAAAAGGTCTAGAGAGAAAATTCCCCGTTCTGCCTTTCTTCTCGATTACTTCTTAAGTTTCCCTCCACTGCGCAGGCAGGGTGGGTGACAATACGGGGAGGAGTGACACCCCTGCTCGCAAGAAATTTGGCTTCTAAAGGAACCTGGTTCTTCTCCTTAGTCGTGCAGCGTGTTTTGGCGTCAGAAGTGGCTCTTTGCTCTTTTAGGATTAGGTTTATTTTCATAATCAGGTATCATTTATTGCAACAATGCTGCTTTCCACCTTGGTGGTGAAGAGGGATTAGAGCATTTCTGTGATTCCTCGCTATGTAAATATTATCATGAGGGTTGAAATTTCCTATTGCTTTGGTTATAGAATCATAGAATCACAAAATCCTCTAATATTGGAAATCCTAGAATCAGCTAAGTAGGAAAAGACCTTCAGCAGCATCAGGTCCAACCACCAGCCTGACCTACCAAGTCCCACCGCTAAGTCATGTCCCTCAGGGCCACGTCCACACATCTGTTAAACACTTCCAGGGATGGGGACTCCACCACTTCCCTGGGCAGCCCGTTCCAAGGCTCAGTTGCCCTCTCCGTGAAGCAGTTCTTCCCAACGTCCAGTCTAAACCTATCCTGGTGCAACTTGGGGCTGCTTCCTTGTGTCCTGCCACTTGTCTCCTGAGAAAAGAGACTGACGCCTCCTCGCTGCAGCCTCCTTTCAGGCAGCTGTAGGGAGCGGTGAGGTCTCCCCTCAGCCTCCTCTTCTCCAGACTAAACAACCCCAGTTCCCCCACTCTCTCCCCATAACTCATTTTCTTGTCCCTCCACCAGCTTTGTTGCTCTGCACACGCTCCAGCAACTCCACGTCCTGCTTGTAGCGAGGGGCCCAAACCTGAACACGACATTTGAGGTGTGCACAAGGGGACGATCACTTCCCTGGTCCTGTTGACCATCGCCCCCAGGTCCTTTCCTGCCGGGCAACTTTCCAGCCTCTCTTGCCCCAGCCTGCACCGCTGCCTGGGGGTGCTGTGCCCCAAGCGCAGCACTTGGCATTTAGCCTCGTTGAGGATATTTGTAATACTTAGCGCTTTGCAGGGAGAAAGGTTAATAAAACCGAAAATGATGGAATACCAAGTGAATAAAAAACAGCATAGCAGCCATTTGTTTTTAATTCTTCACGTTAAGCTGAGAAGTAACTGTAGGCTGTTTGACAACTGCAGTTTTATTACAGAATTGTCCTCGTTTTGTTAATTCCCAGGGGCTGAAGAGGCTCATGACCATTTGCCAGAAGCACTTCCCAACAGACCCGTCGAAGTGTGTGGAGTACAATGCTTTATAAGGCTCTCTGGAGGCCGAGCGTGACTCACGTTTTGATCTCCAAGATCCAGAGAGCGCTGAAGAAACGGAGCAGTTTGTGCTTGAACACCAACAGAAACTTCGTGCGGGCTCTGCAAAAGACCATAAAGCAGCAGATTTCTCTACAGCTTCCTTTTAATACGCCCCACTTCTGTCGATTCCTTTTTAAGTCTGTCCTTTATGCTGAACAGATCCTATACACAGAGGCAGAGGAGCTTTTGAAAGGGCGATGACCGCGACCAGGGGGTGTTGACCGTGACCCTTGCTTTTATTTCAGTTTGTTGTTCGGGGAACTGCGTAGACTGAGCTGAACCTTGCTGCTGTATCGTAGAGCTTTAGGTGAGGCTCAGCCCCGCCAGGACTGGATGTTGGAGGTTTTTGGCGGCTTTCCCACTGGAGGCTGATGTGGGTAGATGATTAGAGGGAAGCAGTCGAAGCTGAATCTCGGTTGTTTCTGTAAATACGAAGACTTCGGTGGCTAATCTTTCATGTGGTATTTATCAGGGAAAAAAAAAAAAAAGTTTATATATTTCTCAGCTGAAAAATACAGCCACTGTCAGTGGAAAGAGTTTTTGATCTTGAATACATCTGATTTGGCTTTTTTTTTGTAATGGCATTTTTAATATAAACCTTCTGGGCTTGGGGGAAGCAATCTTACAGCTCCTGAGGCTTTCGAATCCCGTTTTTATACATCTGGAGAAAATTTCGGTCCACGGGGCATCGCAGAGAAAACAATTAGGACCTCCCATGACCAGGTACAGCTGACGAGCAGCCGCAGGTCTTTGCCGTCGTGCATCTTGTCTGGGAATGGCCAGGAATCTTACGGATTCTGAGGTCCAAATCTGTGTGAGCAGTGAAGCACTGACAATTTCTAGTGGTGCATGCTGAAAGCCTAATCTGAAATCCTGTGTTTTTTAGAATCACGAGAACAGCAGCACCTCTGCAGCGGTATGGAGGTGTGTGTTCCTTCTCATGAAGAGGCCCTTTTAGGACGTAAAATGAAGCTCCAAACAAACTGCTGAGTAACTGCTAATAGCTGCCACGGTGGGGCTGGCATTCGGTACCTTGTGGTGTCTCTTCTGGGCTGTCTGGCACTCACCGCGTCCCCTGGCACGGTGGGACACGGTGCTGGGGACCGGTGGAGCGTCTTGGGGAACTTCTGAGGTTCTTCTGGGGGCTCCCCGGGTTCTCGAGGGGCGTTTCAGACGTTTCGGTCTGGCGTGTCTGACCCCAAAGAAAATGTCGAGAGCTTAAACAGTTTAGAAGTAATAAAAATGAGGCTGACAAGATCTAACTGGAGCCTGGGGAGGGGTCTTTGGGGAGCAGACGGGGATTTGCGGGGAGAAGCTGGGCAGATGTCAAGAGCATGGAAGAGTTCCATTAACATCAGCATCTGGGGATTTTTTTGCAGCGTACAGAGGTCCTTCAGAGGCATTATTACAACAGGAAACGTTTACAACACGGCAACTTTATCCCTCTCCCCGCCCAGATGATTTCCTGAGGCGTTTCTAAATCTTTAACCTGACCTCGAGTCCTGAACTCTTTAAATAATTGAGAGACAATATTGTCCCTCATTTAGAAGAACCATAATTTCCTCGGAAAGTGCAGCGAGGGAGTAGCCAGGGGATGGTTTAAGGAGCATCGTAACATTTGCTTTAGTGGGAACTGGATTCCTTAGGGCATCTATAATAGCATTAGACGGACTTTTTTTCCCCCCTCCCACTTTCGAGCTAATTACCGAAGAGCTATTTAATGGTACCCCGAGCGCCGGTTTGAACGGGGATGCGCCTCCTGTAGGGACGGGACTTGGGGTTTGGAACGTTTTGGGCTAATCGGGTTTAAAGAATGCGATTTGAGCAGCGTGTCTCCTCGCTGCCAGTCCCTGAAGTAGAGCCTCCTTCCTCGCACGGAGCCCGTGGCGGAAGAGCTTCATCCCCTCGCAATTTGCGGAATGGCTCTGCGCGGGGAACCGAGAAACCCGAGAGCACTTTCTCACGGCGTAGCTGTGTAAGAGCTTCCAGCTGTCCGGCACGTGAGAGCCAGCTCCCATCCCCGGGGGATCGCGGAGGGGAGCGCTGTTATGGCAACTGCTTCTCGTCGCTGCTTTGAGGCTCCGTGCAGCTGCAGTGCCCCAAATTACAGCGACCGGACCGTGCTCTAACAGCTAATAGCGCCTTTTAACCAACCAGCCAACCCAAACCCAAAAGCCTAAGGATGAGCGGGTGCGGTGCAGCTGTCAAACCGTCGGACAGTTGTTGTGGGGACGGCGTGTTTCAGTTTAGAGGCTTGGATTTGTCCCTCTGGACTTCTCCAGATGTTTATTTCTGATAATTCTCGCGTTAGGCGGAAATAATTCTGCTGAATCCGATGACTCGCAGCCTGGGGATGAAGTCATGCGTTCACCATAGAAATGTCAGGAGGACATTTTTAGGACTTTTTTTACTGCCCCTGGTTGCGCGTTACGGCTCCCCACCCCTTCCCACAGCTGGAAGGGGCTGCACGATACCGCGCGCTCCCAGCGTATGGGGTTTCTGCCTTGTGTCCCTGTTACCCTGCCTGGTGGTAGTTACGTGCCTGTAGTGCCTCGTTTGCTATTTGTAATGCCAGAAGGGCTCTCAGGATGGTGTTTGTGGGATCAAATATAGTGTACGCGGGGTCTGTGCTGCTGGTTGCCATCTCCATTAGGGCCAGGCTTGCCCGAACAATGAGCTTGGTTGAAACTGAAGTCGTTTAGCTTGTGATGCTGCTGAGAAAGGTTACAAAGCGAGGCCTGCATTGCTTGACCCACTTCCTTTTGGGTTTCGTGACCTGTTCCCCCCCACTCCCCCTCCCTCGGTAAGGTAACCCCGCCGGGAAGCGAGGTGCCGGCGTTCGGGCCCGTCCCGTAGCCCCTCGGCATCTCCTGGGAACGGGGAGCTTCCACCACGGCCCCTCGCTGCCTGGCACCCTGCTCCACGCCCCTCTTCCAGCGTTAATTTTGGTTATTCCCAGTTAACGCGTCCATCCCCGGAGCCCAGCGCGCGAGGGAGCGCTTCGGGTACAGCCAGCAGGGGTCTGCTGAGCCCCGAATCCCAGGGGGTCTCTACCAGGGCCGGCTTTCTGGGGGAAAAGGAAGGATCACGGCGCCAAGGATCATTTTGAAAATGCTTTAATAAGGAAGTGTTGACAACACCGTTTTGCAAAATGTAAAGGTAACTATACAAATTCTTAATACAAAAAGAATAAATTAAAAGCAGATCTTCTTTAATTCTGCAACTTTTTCTACAACATACATATTTTGTCCTTGATTACAATTGAACGGAATCCAGTAAAATCATTTTACATGCTCTAAAGTCAGTTTCAGGAGAGACCTAATTTTTTTCTTTTTTTTTTTCTTTTTCCTTTTTTTTAAACTAGAGAGTCCATTTTACACAACTCGTAATAAAACTATTGACATTAATATATATGTAAAACTTTACACCTAGTTAACTAAGCAGTAACTGGTCATCTGATAGCACCTGAATGGGGGTCGGCTATGCCTGAAACTAAAACTAAGACAGAGTGAAAACAAATCGGACTGCTTCAACATTTCCAACACGCGACTGCATATAATAGCATTTAAAAATAAACCCTGCCTCGCAGCAGAGCCCGGCGCACGGACGTGCTCCGGGCTGCTGGCTAAGCAGGGGGAGCTTCGGACGTGTAGACTAAGAAATTGTGGCTTTATGTCGGATGGAGCCTGGAAAAATAATAATAAAAAAAAAAGGTAAAGGAGGGGTTAAGTTGGTAGTCAAGTGCTTGTATATAATAGCTATGTATATACCCCTCCGTGTTATACTTAAATATGTTAATCCCATATGATTAACATTTTATGTACATTTGTGTTTAATTGAATTGAGCTAAACAGTAAAACCTGTTTTACTTAATCTGTCTTTACTACCAGACTGGCTGCTCACGTGTGCCTTGATTGCAAAACAGAAAAGCAGAACACAAAGCTAAACTCAGTCCGTTTCTAGAAAGCTTTTTCTCTACTCGAGCCTGTTTGCAATTCAGGCTAACCATTTATTTTGTGATTTATTTTTTTTTTCCTAATTTCAGGGCTGCCACCTTTTAACCTTTGCTGCAAAACTGCGGATCTGGGCTTGGAGGAATGAGTGTTTCTTCCTGTGGTGCCCAGAGGCCTCGTAGTGCCGCTGTTGTTGAATTCTTTTTAATTAAAAGAAGGTACACAGAAAAAAAAAAAAACAAAAAACCAAAACCCGAAACCACTTACCAGGGAAATTAAAAAGAAAACAGACAGTTGCTCGGAGCCCCTCAAAATCTGTGGGCTAAATTACCTGCTGCTGCTTAATTTGGTCCTCATTTAATCCTTTCGCTTTAGCTCCAGAATCTTATCAGCGCATGCCAGCAATCAGCACGATCTCCCATCCAGCTCAAAATCCAATTAGGAGCTCGCAATAATTCCCGTGCTAAAGACCCCAAAGCACAGAGAGATGTTAAAACAAAACAGCGTTTTGTTCAAGCATCCGGGTAAGGGGTGCGATCTCACCGCCGTCTGCTGGATCTTTGTGCAGGTCCGGGAACACGAGGCTTGCGTGGCTACCTTTAAAAACCTCTTGCCAGTGTTAAAAAGTAATTATTATAATATTTTTATTTTTTTTTTCAGAGGGATAAGTCACTTATGCTTCATGTGTGGACATTAACGAGCTTCCTTCCTGGCTCTGGCACAGGCTTCCCTGGACAAATAGCTCAGGTTTTTCTGCCCAGCCCGGCGGGGCCCCTCCTGCGCCTTACAAGCGGTGCCAGGCAGCAGCCCGGCCGGCGAGGGCCGAGGAGCGAAGCCCGCGTTTCTTACATGTATTGGAGAAAGGAATCAGCACGAGCAGCTCGCGTGAGTTTTTTTAGAAACCCCATCGCCTTGCCAAATCTAATTAGGAAGAACCCATTCGCTTTTAAAGCCTGGAATGCAGTTTTCCAGCAAGCTCAAATACCAAAAGGTGTGGCAGCCCCCGAGTCGCGGGGTTTCGTTTTAAACTTCTCGCCCTCCTCGTGTCTGGTAGACGCTGTTGTTACTCTTGGAACACGCGCACACACACACTCGCACTTCTGTGTTGTTTTTTTTTAATTTTTAAACTAAAGCTAACTTCAGTTTCTGCTTTTCGCGAAGTAACCCCCCTCCAGCCATTTCTTTAATGCCTTTCCCATAGGAAATCATCGTTTGCACGCACCAACGGGGGCAGGGACCTCCCCCCATCTAGTGGCAATAAAAACAGCATAGCACCGCAGTGAAGGCTAGACGTGCCAGCTTCGACATCCACCGAGACAGAGATTGTGCACTTGTTCATTACAAAAGTGTCTTTGAGGCCTTTTAAAGTTCCATGGCTTGACGTGTATAAAGCATTGCTCAAAAGTATGTGTAAACTTGCAGCTTCTTCCATGCCTCTCGCGTCCGATTTCCTTCTGGTAGCAGGAGGCAGCTCCCGCCGGTGCCCAACACCTCCTTTCCTTCCTTCCCTTCCTCGGGGCCGCTTCTTTCCGCGGGGAAATATCGGCCTCGTCCGCTGCTTGCTGAGCCCTGCTTCTGCTCCCCTGCTTCCCGACGGACCAGCTCGCCCGCCTGGTGCTGAGCCCTTTGCTACACTGGTGCTAACGAAGGAAAGAGAATCGCAACGGGTACGGCACCGCCGCGTCGATTAGCTCGCGATGTGCTTTCCCTTTGATTCGCCAGTAACGCTTTTGTGCGGAGATCGATTAGGATTTATTGGCTGTGTCTGCTTGGAGAAAGGTTTTTGGCAATTTTGATCTTCACCAGAGTATTAAAAAAAAAATAAAAAATCAACCCCAACCCCAACCTCTCTACGCGTTGGTAAGCAATCAGTGCCAGCCACAGAGCTGCGCCGAGTAGCAGTACTTGCCTCTGCTTTAATTAATGCCTCTGTAAACCTCGTTTGTCCGCTTTAATTGTAGCTCGTAGATGCTGTGGTACCAGCCCAGACCTCCAGCGTGTCTTCAGCACATTGGGTTCTGTTACTGCTGTTGAGATGGGCTCAAAGCAACGAAGGAAATGCTCTTCTACAGGAGGTGCTCGTGTCTGGCGTCGAGTTGAATGAGGTGCTCCCGGAGCAAGACCCTGCTGAACAAACTCACCCTGTTGATGTCGGTTCGGTGATCTTGGGCAGTGCAGATCCGATTGCGAGCCTCCGATGCGTCTTTGAAGTGTCGGGCTTTTACTTTTTCATTAAAAGGAGCTTTACTTTTTCATTAAAAGAATTTTCAAGGAGTATTTCTCAGCCTCTGTCCCGTTTTGTGTTGAACTCCCCCCCCCCACCCCGTTGAAACTGATGCTCTGTTGGCTTCGCATCGCAGGTCATGGACATCTTACTACTGGCATGTGCCACAGAACAGTAGGATTTGATGGAAACCTCGACATGCTCCCATCGTTTCAAAGGAGAAAAAACAGCTTTTAAATCGCCGCCTGACTGCTGAGATGGCTGCTCAACGCATCCGCTGCCCTGCGGGCTTCCGGGAGGGACGTGCAGCCGTCTGGCAAGGGGACGCGCCGCTGTCCGCCGCGGTCGCGGTGGATGTCTCGGGGCCAAGTGTTACCGAAATGCCGAATTGCATCGTGAGAAAAGTGCTTAAGAGTTGAAGCTGGTGCTGGGTGACAGTGCAGCTGGGTAAGGCAAATGAGAGGCAGTGAGGTGATCTCAGAATGGCATTGATGTGATTCGCTTGAGGTCAGGGGTTCACACTAGAGTCCCAGGCTTGGCTTTTTCCTGTCCATACCACTGGACGTCTGCTAATTCTGGATAGAGGGGAGAATCCAGGAAACAGCTATCGTTGTAGCTCCTGCAGGAGAAAGGAAACGCGGTTAGGACAGCAAGGGCTCCCGGGAAGCTCAACCGTGGGCAGAAAGCATCGGGCTGCGGGCGGGGGGGAGCCCCGCGGCGCTCTGCAGGCCCCCAGAGCCCGTGTTTGGGGTGGAGGCTCCGCGTCGCCCGGCAGCCCCGCAGTTACGGGGCAGGAACAGCAAAACCAGGTGGCGAGGGAGAGGCGTGCTGTGGGAAGGCCCACGTTTTGCCCACAGGTAGCCCAGTCCTCCTCTCGCGGCACCTCTCTTGACAAGCTATGGTTCTGTTTGCCGCGTGGGTTTTTGGTTGCTTGCACAGAGCCAGTGAGAGGCTTCAGGGGAATGCGCTCTTTATCTTAAGACTCGGATCAAGGTCAGCTCCCGGCTTAGGCTGCGGAGCTCCCTGCCAGGAGAAAACCCAGAGGTCAAAATCTTGTCGAGATTCTGAAAAGCGATTGCTGTAATTGCATAATACCCAGAATCGATGTCTCTCTCTCTCTCTCTCTCTCTCATGGCTTGCTTTGAGCCAACTTCCGAATTAAGAGATTGTGGGAGATGCATTTTCTGCTTCCCGTGGGCTTCTCCCTTCCTCCTCTGCTCTCTCCCCACCCCGCAGGACTGATCTCGCGGCGATGCAGTCCGGCAGTTCCTGCCTCTCTGTCCTGGTTTCCACCTGGTTTCCCTGGGACTGACGGCTGGGAGGAACCTGAGCAAGGGCAGTCCGTGCTGCCTGCTAAAGAGCCTTTTGTTTCCCGGCTCTGTGCCGGAGGTCTACGGGTTATCTCTAGAAAGCCGGCCTCGAAACGCTCGGCAGATGCCAGCTGTGAATGGTTGCAGATTCAAATGAGAGCGTCAGACTGCAGTGACTGCAGTTTAATTAAAACAGAATAACTCTGAGGGGTTTTTGTTCCCTCCACCCTTCCCCCTCTGTCTTCCCACAGGAACCGGGCCAGGGTTCCTCCTCGCTCCGTGAAGCCTCCCTGCTGCTGACAGCCTTTCCCCTCGCAGCTCTCCTCTGCGGCAGGGACAGAGGAGAAAAGGGCAGCCGGTGCCAGGCTGGAGCGCTGCTGGCAGCTCCGTCCTGGTCACCCGTGCTCATCTCCCCCCCACGCTGCTCCCAGAGCCTCCCCACGCCGCTCTGAAACGTCCCCGGCCGTGAATTTGTCCCCGTTGCCTGCTGCCTGTGCCTGTTCAGCCCCCGCTGCTGGCCCGCGGCCCGTCGGGGGAAAGGAAGAAGCCCTCTTTCACCAGGGAAAGCACAACGGCCACAAACTTGCTGAAGAGGCGCAGGCAGGGCTCCGAGACACTTTCAAGTTGTTCTTCCGAGAGCTAAAGGAAGCTTTGTTGCCAAACAAACAGGCACACAATTAAAAAA
The DNA here is from genome assembly GCF_964034855.1 of Anser brachyrhynchus. Classification (NCBI taxonomy): domain Eukaryota; kingdom Metazoa; phylum Chordata; class Aves; order Anseriformes; family Anatidae; genus Anser; species Anser brachyrhynchus. Next base: position 7,301,783 of record NC_137694.1, read on the forward strand.
GCCGCTTCTCGGGGCCGGCGGGGGGCCGGTTATTTGCATTGTACTGGTGGAACACGGGCTGCAAGGCAGAGGGATGAAAGAACAAAACATTCCCTTACTATACCTCTATTCATCAGTACTTTGGTGGGTTGGAGACTGAGACTCATCCATAGTGGGTGAGTTGTCTGTTGCTTCTCTGAACAAAGGAGAGCGAAAAAAAAGGAGGAAAGAGGAGAGAGGAAATGTTAAAGAAAAGAAGTGACACAGACATTGTTACGAGCTTATTAATCCAGCGGGGAAACAAGCTGGTGAATCATCTTCAGAAAAAAGAGTTAGTGACACAAAAACATGTCAGGGAGAACTGTAAATCTTTTAATCGGTGCTGGGAGGGAACAACCTGTTCCTGTGGGGGGGGGGGAGGTTGCGTTGTGCTTCTCATGGCAAGCTGTATCTGCTCCTGCCATATTTATCCATATGTTTTGGGAGTTATGCTCCGGCGTGAAACAAGCACTAATTTGTCTCCAATTCTTTCTGCACCGGTTGTTGGTGCAGAGCCTAAGCTATAAATCCTGGTAACTTCACGTTCACCAGCTAAGACTGGCTCGATGGTGTTCTGCTGGGAGAGACGGGGAGCAGGAGTTCTCCTGAAGGGGAAAATGAGAAAAGTTGGGATTTTCGAAACAGATTTCTCAGCTGGCTGCTAGCCAGTTTCACTCCTGATCATTTGCCATGGAGATATTCAGAAGAATTAGGATTGGGATGGAGACAGAGACTAAGTCTAGATTCAAACCCTTAGCAGGGGAAATTTCGGTGTACAGTCAAGGTAGCTGCCATTTTGCTGATCTTGTGCTCCCTTGACTTTTTGTGAAATGGGACCTAGAAAATTCTCTGCTTCTGAAGCTGGGAGCAAACGCAGAGACCAAGTGAAGCTGGATGTCAGCTGTGTGAATTTAAAATTCAAAGAAGGCCTGAAGGGTTTGTGGTTACAGCTATCCTCATCTCCATTTTAAAAGTGCAGTCACGGGCAGTGCTGGAATAAGACCAGAGGGCAAACTTGGCCGCAGGTGGCCAAAGAAATTAAACAGGTGAGGTTTTCTTCAGTGGCTGCGCAGTGAAATGTTTGCGGAGTTAACTCTGTTGGTCCCCAGCCACAACTCAGGGGATCCTACCTGTTTTCCTGTGCCAGGGCCTGTAGTATTTTGAGGATTTTAGCCTGAAACTTTCTCTTGGATCTCACCAAACTCAACTGAGTTGCAAAAAATCGGGGACATGCTGAGTTAGACAGGATCTGGAAATGATCTGTATTTCATGTGACAGGACAGAATCGCAGGAGATTGCTAGAGAATACCCACGGGAGCTCGCAAATGGCTTGTTGTTTGCTCCTCGAACTCCTCGCCTCGCAGGGAGGAGCCAAAGAACCCAGTTCCCAAATTTACGTGAGCAATGGCTACCCGCATGCAGTGACTCACTCATGCTTTGGTGCCGCGCATTACGTTAGTGGTGGCTGAAAAAAAAAAGATGAACTTAATCGTCATTAAGTCACGCTGCTGGGGAGAACCTAGCAGAAAAACGTGGTTGCTGCACGCACAAATAGGGCAGGCACCTCGCCATGCCTTTAGAGCAAAGGTCTTGGTCGGAAAGAGAGCATGGGTGGACCACCGGGCGTAGGAAAAAGTGTGTCCGTGCTCTCCCTTTGCTTGCGTTTGGGGAGGTTTTTTCCTGAGGCTCACAGGATCTGGGGCTTCCTGCAGTGAAGGAGGTGAGTCCCCAAAGCCAGCCCCCCGGACACTCACCCAGTCTGCCACGCAAGGATGTGGTGGGGACTGCCCGGTGGCGTGGCTGCTAGCTCGCTCGATGGTGTCGAACTCCTCTGGCTGTGAGGTAAGGCAGCTGGAAAACAACCACAGGGTGGAGAAAAAAGAAGCGGTGAGGTGAGGGTGCGAGGGTCAGAGCGCTTCAGACCAGCGGGAACACGTCCAGCTGGGGGTAAACGTGGCCCGGGAGTCAGAACCCAGCCAGCGAAGTGCGGCAGGGGAGCAGCCCGCCCGGAGCTGCTGCGGTGTGTGTGTGTCACGGGCCGGATCCACCTGCAGCGCGGCAGGCATGCTGCTTCACGGGGCCTGACTGCAAGCTGCACCCTCCCGAGCCCTGCCCTGCCGCTGGGAGCCTGGACGAGTACCTGGCTGGATGTGCGAAGGAGGAAGGCAGCTATGAAGAGTCCCAAACCTAAAATTGCGTCCCACAGCGCCTTCGTGATAAAGTAATACGTGGCTTTGCTGCCCCTGCCACTAGGGGACCAGAGGAAGGCTGAGCTGACTTTAGTAAGCTAGAAGCAGGCTGGACTAAAAAGCTAACAGTTCTTCTCAGGGAGTTTGCTCAGCGAGGGTCTAGCAAGGAAATCCACCTGGCCAATCTTCTCAAGTCCATGCAGTGCTCGCCCCCCAAATCTGGAAGCATAATCCTCTTTGAAAGGACAGCGCGAAGTCCAGCAGACCTCAGCCCCCTGGAGCTGACCAGCCGAACGATGGATGTTTCTGCCTGGCACCCCCCTCCTGTGCTGTTCATTTTCTTAGCTGCTGCCAAAGGGCGCTTTTAAACAAATTTTCATCTGCTCCCCACAGCCGGCAGCCCCTGAGGGCAGCATCCTCCCCTGGTTTTAGCAGGGAACCGATTTGGGATGCACAACCTGCCTGTACTGGCGACCGGTCACAGCAAGCCGTGGCTCCTGAGCTCACCTGCCCCTGTGCTGCCCAGGCACCACGTTTAGGTTTGAAGACCCAGCTGGGTGGGGGAATTTTATTTGTCTTGTCCCCCCGGACCCTCCCACGATCCTTTCTGGATTCCCTGACTGAACCGGTACGGCTCCCACAGCTAAGCCAAGCAAAGCTCTGCGGCGTGCAAGTCTTTTCTGCTGCTGGCTGGAACAGAAGTGCCAATTAATCAAAGGGAAGGGAGACAGCTTTTCACGCTGAGACACAGGGTGGTGGTTCCAGCAGCTGCTGGTGGCGTGAGGAGCGTGGCATTAAACCTTCTCCGGCATTCTGGAGTCTGGGGCGAGCACAAAAACCTATCGGGGCGGTGCGGTGGTCACCACGAAGCAGGTGCAAAGCTCAGGAGTCAGGAGGCCAAGTGCCAGCACACGGGACCGATGCCCTGGTCTGCTCCAAGGGGCAGCTGAGGCTTGGGCAGCGGTGTCAGGCACGGGGCAAGGAAGGGACAGGCACGGCACAGACTCCGATCAACCAGCTCTCCCATCCCCACCGGGCTGGGTTCAAGTTTTTGGCACGTCCTTGGTCTATCCAAACGGGATTGTGCGCCGGTGACTGATGGCCGGCAAATATTTAACCTTGGCCTGTTTCATAACACCCAGTGGTGTCCGCAGGTCCCCGACTCGGACCGTCCCGCTGTTTAATATTAACAGCGCAGAGAGGTGCAGAGCTCTGTGTGTGACAGAGAGGTAAATTACTGCACAAACTGGAGCGCTCTGAATTTCAGGACGCTATCGGCACAGCTACTGGAGTCTCACGGGAAAGCCAAACATCAGCAGAGCACAGCGATGCCATCACGCAAACGTTTTTGTGGCGGGCAGAGGGCCTGGGACGCTCCCCACCTAACTTTTACCCTTCCCCACGCCTTGTTTCTCACGCCACCCGCCGGCCTTGCCCACGAGGGGCTCTCACCTGACGTTGCTTTACACATCTGAGGCATTCTCGTGACCCTGCTGTGCGCCACAAAGGTGCTTTGCGAAGACGTGCTGTACTGGGAGCTGCTGTCTGAGGACGTGGAGCTCGTGTGCGAGAGGCGGCTGTGCTCCTTGTGGGAGGCCGTGGAGCGCTGGTACCAGAGCCGCAGCTCGTCCGACACGGCAGTCCTACCCGAGCCCTTCTCGTGGCCCTCCCTGCCCAGGGACGGAGTCCTTATGATTTGGGAGCGGGACGGGGTGAGCCGCACGGAGTCCGCTTCGTCCCCGTGCCAGTTCTCCTTGAACATCCCCCCCGCCGTGTAGGAGTTGGAGGTTTTGAATTGTGCTTTCACGCTGTAGTGTCCCTCCTGGTCGTTCTCCAGGCTGCGCACCACCACGGGGGTGGAGCTGCCCTCGATGTACAGGGGGTACTCCTTGATCCTGTACTGGGAAGAGGGTTGGCTCTGGCTGTGCAGGTAGACCCGGTGGTGCCCCGTGCCGTTCCTCGCGGCCAGGTTGGGCATGCTCCCCGAATTGGAAGAGACCAGATTGCCTGCCGATTTGTGCCTTTGCCTCTGGCGCTCTCTGGCCTTCGACGGGGAGTCCTCTGCCAGGGTGGAGTAGTTGGGGTTCATCTGAGCAGGGTAGTAGTGCTCGGAGCTGGAGTGGCTGGTGCAGGACGAGCAGTCGTCCATGGGGTCGGAGCCGTTACTGCTACGAGTCCTTGGGGTGTAGAAATCGGGGCTCCCTGTCTCGTTTTCCGAGCCGAGGAGCTTGCCTTGTGACTCCAAACTGGAGCTCCGGTGTCTAAAGTGCTGAGCTAGGCTGTGCAGTCTGGTCGGGCTGATGTCTACTGACCTGCAGGGACCAGGAGAACGTTCAGGATGTTAAATCACGAGGACAAAACACTCCCTCTCCCCTTCTACACACAAATCCGGCCTCACTAGCAAGGCAGCACTGAAAACTTGGACCTTTTCAGGGGCCACTGGCTGCAGAACAACTGCTTCCCTGCTGTGGGGTTGGGGCAGTTAGGTCCAGCTCCTGCTCCTGCCCTGTCTCCCTGGTGGTGGCATTCCCTCTGCAGCACCATGTGGGACACAAACCCTTCCCAAACCCAATTCCTTGGTGGCTTCCCGTGCTGGGGAAGACCCCATCTGAGGCCCTGGTGACCCCAAGCCCCTGGCTTTGCTGGTGTGAACCAGCAGAGCCGTTTGAATCAGCACCATCCTGGTGTGTGAATCCACCAGGTGCTTCTCCCATTAGTGACAGACAGACAGACTGGCCGTACTTAGCCCAAAACGCAGCAATTGTGGCCTTTGGAAACGTCACCTTTGTGAAACAGCTGGGTTTTGCTGGGGCCCAGCCGTGGGTAACATACATAAGACTGTCAGCGGCTGACAGCCCTTCAAGCATCCGCCCCGAATCGCAGATTTACAGGGCTTGATCCGCGGCCAAGTCCGGGTGGTCTCTATTCATCCCGGCTGCTCGGAGAGCTGCAGCCACCCGCTCGAGGAGCAGGAACACCGCCCTCGGACAAGTCACCCCCCCCCAAACGACAGACGGCCAAGGCTGGGGCACGCAGCTCGTGAAAGAGCCCCAGACTGAGCGAGGGTTGTTCCGAGCACCCAGACAGCCCCCACCCGGTCAAGGCCACTTCTCAAGCGCTGTGCCAGGCTCGTTTCTCATGCAGCTCAGCTCCGGCGTTAACAAACATTGTGCTCCTGACAGGCACTTTCAGCCAAAACCTTGTAACGAACGCAACCCAGGGCCTTGATGCCTTGTGTCGTTTCTGCCTGGTCTGATGTGCTGGCATTGCTCCTGATTTATGCCGGGCTAAGCGATGTTAGCAGCACCCCTCAGGGCAGGACAGCTAACAGCACGCAGCTTTGGCTCGGCTCTGCTTCTCTGTTTGTGGGATTTGCCACGGGAGCAAGACAACAATGAAGCTGAACAGTTTCTGCTAAAAATCAGTCAAACTGGGCCATGCATATCAAATCACCTCCCTTATGCTGAGATTTTAAGTCTTCCCTCTGTCAGCCCTTGGCTTACGCCACTACCACCTGGATCCTCGAGTGTACAGACCTTGGGATTGCTTTGTACAGCCTCTTTCCCCAGTGAGATCGTACACACGTGCAAACATTTTACATGCCACCGTGAGAGAGAATTAACACTACCCAACGTTTTGTATGGGAAAGGAAGCAATGTGTTATCTCCAGCTGGATCCATGAAGGAATTTACTGCGGTTAGCAGTAGCATCGCATCCCTTCTAAAAGTTGAGCCATATGGGGTTTGTAGGGCAGCAACTGGGATGAAACGTCCCAGCAGAAGAAAAGCTTCATTACTCTGAGGGGGAGATGAGGGGCAGGATCGTGTGTGTCTGAAGGGATTTCAGGACCTCAGCTCAGGAGGGATTTCCAGCTGGTAACAGTACTTGAGCCTCTGGTGTGAAAAGGACTGGTTTGTGTCCTTTCCTGAACTGGGAATTAATGGATACCCTGGGGGCAGGATAAAGCAAAGAATGGTTATTTCAGGGCAAGCAAGGTGAGAGCATTGTGGTGCCGGGAGGACTTACCGCGTGGAGTGGACGTAGTGCGGACTGCGTACCCGTAGGTCCGGCGTCGAGGGCATGCTGGACTGGGAGTTCCAGTGGGGAAGGCTCCGGATGGGGCTGTTCTGCAGGGAGCTGCTCCCTCCTGCCTCAGCACAGCTCCCGGTGCTGGGGAACCGCTTGTGACTGCTGCAAAGCAAGCACCCGGCTTCAGTTCCTGGGCTGTGATTCGGGGAAAGGGCTCCCTGCCTCATTTGGGGTCTCAGGCACGTGCCTGCGATCTCCTGGGGTGAGTGGGAGTGGGGTCAGATGCTGCCCTGAGTCACGTCCCACAGCCCTGAGACAATCCACTGTCCTTCCTTCCTAATTACTTCTTTAAAACAGTAAGATACCAGGCAGCACTCATGTGACTGCAGCCTACTTTTTATGACGTGTTAGCCAAAAAAGCCCAGAAGTCTCCTTTTGGTGAGGGATGGTTTTGTGAGGACATCTCCAAAAGGAGATGTCTGTGTGACGGGGACAGGAGGCAGCTGGCTCACCTGGAATGACCGTGGGAGGAGCGTTTCTTGACCTTCTCGTAGGGTTCGTCCAAGGACGACTCGCTCCACATCTTGGGCTTGATGGGGGACTTGTCGTAGTCGTTGCGGTGGTAATGCATCTGGCGGAGGCCTTCCAGCGACTGCGGAGGAGGCGGCCTGTTGTGCAAGGGTGGCCGGGGCGGGAGTCCTTTGTGCGGGGACTGGAGAGGGGAGATTGTGCTGGTGACCTGAGAATCCTCTGTGGAGAGAAGAAGGGGAAGGGGTGATGGCTGCGTGGCACGTTCAGTTCCAGCAGTACTTTACGGGGCAGCATGACGCCTTGCTCTCAGGCTAGAGCGGTTTTGGGACTGGGAAGTTTGGGTGGATCATTACACAGAACAGCTCCTCCATTTGGAGCATCCATCAGGAATGCACACATCCCTCCCCATTTCCTTCCTGCCCTTTAGAACACAGAGCAGCCAACATACCATCCTCGAGAACAAGGGCATCCGAGAGAGAGCTGTCCTCACTGGCAATGTTTCCTTCTGAGGAGAAGAAAAGAAAGATGGTCAGAGGGTCATGAGAATCGCAGGGTGAACTGCACCGTCATCTCCCACTGACTCTTAGCCTTAAGCACTCACCCACATCTTCCTCCTCTCGCAGCCATAAGGCAAGAAGGTTCCTATAAATAACTGGCTCAGCCCACGCTCGTCTCAGAGGGCAGAGCTGCAGGGCAGGTCTCTCAGCAGCAGACTGCCGTTCGAGGAGCTGCTAACTCTTTTCAATTAACGGGGATTAAGACTGAGTCACAACAGAGAGCTGAGATTCCCCAGAGGATGTAAAACGGCAACGGGACATTAGCCAGATTGATATCTGCTGAAGATCTCGGGCCTTAAGACTCTGGGTTCCATCTCTGCCTTTCTAAAACCATCATCCTGTTGCGAACTGAAGGCACCAATTTTGTGTGATCTGGGGGAAACGCTTCCTGAGCATCCTCTGTAGCAGCAGATGGAGAAGCTCTCGTGTCCTTGGCATGCATCTTTGGGCTGCCCCCCCCATCCGCATCCTGTCTGTTATCCCTGACTGCAGTGGAGCTTGGTACCCAGGTCACAAATACAGCAGCTCTAATCTCAGTTCCTGCTACAAAGGCACGGAAAAAAACCTCCGCAAGTCAAAGGGAAAGGGCAAAATCAGCAAGGGAGAAAGAACCACAGCAGCAAGTTAATGGATTTCACGAAAAACCAATCAACAACCCAGTAAACCATGAAGTGCCCTGAGAATTATATTGTAAAAAAGGAAAAAGAAAAAAGTATTTGAGCACAGCAATGACAGTGCTACCACTTTGATTTTACAGATGCCTTTCAGCTAGAGAGCTCACCCCAATCTGCTACCACTAATTACATTTGTACTGCACCGCTCTGGAGGAGACGTTAACAGAGCGATTTTATAGGTGAACAAAGGAGTCACGGTCTGCTTTCGGGAGATGTGTATAATCCACAGCATGACACTGCCTCTTGTGCCGTGAACCAGCACATCCTGAACGCAGTCTGGGCACCCATCTGACAGCACGCCGCTATGGGAAAGGACAGCCCGACTGCCAGCACCCCTGGAGCCCTCCAGACACGGGGGGGGAAGAGGAAAGAAGGGAAATCCGTGCCTCAAACAGGAGATCAAGGCAGAGCCTTTGGTGGTGCTGCGGGTGCTGAGCCTGACTTACCGTCTATGATCAAGGAGGCTCTCTGGGTCGGCTTCTTGCCGGATTTGATGCGATACTCGTTAATGGCGTTCTCGATCTCCTGCAGTTTCTTCAGCGCGTTCAGGTAGGACGTCTTCCTCTGTTTCTTCAGCTTTTTGCTGACGTTCGGGTCGCTCGCCAGGCGCCGGGCAGCCTCCGTGATCTGGGACTGAATGGCAAACTCCCTCTCCAGGCGCTCCAGCTCTGCCTCCTGGGAAAACGTAAGCAGATTTTGGGCTGCCACCAAACCCTCCTGGCTTGGCTGTTGGGAAGCTCCCCCTGAATACGGCCAAGGAAAGCATCCACCATCCACCATCGTGCTGCTCCCCGCATCTCAGGGCTTCCCTAAGTGTACCCACGAGAATGGGGTGACCCCACAAGGACGGTGCGTGTGCTTCAGCCCCGACCCTGCCACGCTGCTTGGCACGCTTCAGAGGTGCTCTACCATTGACTCATCCATCCTCTTACATCCACCTTATGGGAGTTTCTGCCTCCTGCCCGCTCCTTCTCCCTTTCCTAGCTCCATATTTAAGCCTTGCTTGATAACAGAGCTATGCATAGCTGCTAAGCTACAACTTTAACCTTCTCGACAGGCTTGGCACCCACTGACCCGTCTGGGTTAAAAAAAAAAAAAAAAAGAAAAAAGTGAAGATGGGCTAATTCCTCCCTGGTGTACGGCTGCTAAAATCTGGGGAGAGCGGGAGCTGAGGTAATTACGGGCTGCTGTAACTGATTGCCCCAGAAAATTGTTTCCTCCACTTACAAGCCAGGAGGGGGATTTCAGAGCAATCGGCGTCTAACAGCAGGCTGCCTGCGTGCCAAAAGGGGCTTGTGTATCCAACGCCGGTCGATACAGTCTTAAATGCAAACAGGTGTCCCCTGGAAGCTACCTACTGCTTTGTAGTCACGCTCCAAAGCCCAAGGACCTAGGTCAATAAATGCCAAGGCAGAAACTGGTTTGGCTTGGCCTGCACCGGGACCCCAAGCTGTGATCTTCAAAGGCACTCGCTATCTGTAGTGAATTTGGCTGCCTTGCCCAGCTCCACGGAGCTTTTGGCATTGGTCTGCTCGAAAGGGGAACACAATACATCGCAAAACAGGGCAAAAAAAAGCCAAATCCTTTTTCTTCTAGTGAGCTGTGGGTGTTCAGATTGTCTATCAGACACGTATTCACGGAGATCCTCGTTACACAAATTCAAGCCCTTTCTCTTAGCAGTAGCATACGCTGCAAGGACGGATGCTGTGGGAATTAATCAGATTGAAATCATTCTCTCGAGTTTTTATTCAGGGCTTCTGGCTTGCAAAAAGCTCTTTGCTGTCAGGGGTGAGTCAGCATTGCCTTGAAAATACAGTTATCGTTTCGGAAAGACTGAACCCGCCCCCATCTTTTTAACAGATCCCTTTTTGCACTGCAGACTTTATAACCTCTACCAACGCCGAGCTTAATTAAAAGTGAATTTGAGGAAGGGAGTTTCAAGGCCTGGAGCCTGGTTCGCTGCCTTCTGGCAAAATCCTTCCTGGGGCCAGGAATTACGGACCTGGTGGAGGTGATCACCAAGAAATGCAGTAGAAGTCTACTCTGCAGTTCATGCTCTGACAAAGCTCTTACTGAAGTTACTGAGGGTTTGGTGTGAGCTGTCATTTCAGCCCTTCACAGATTCAGTTCTAAATCACTCAGAATATCTTAGAAATGATGTCTTAATTTTCTTCCCAGCCATAATTGTCTCTTTTCATCCAGCGAAGCCCCTATAAATAAAGCCTTAGGAGATGAGGGCTATCATCTACCTTCAGATGGAAGTGCCTTGCTTCAGGTCCTTGTCACAGTTGGTAATTTCAGTCCTGGATTTATGGAACTGGGGAAGAATTTCACCCTTGTTTTAAATTGAGTTTCCAGTGTTTGCACTTGCTGAAAAGCACACGAAAATCAACACTGGCCTCTCTAAACGTTCTCAAACCGGCAGCCAAATAAACACAGCCCAACATTATTCTTCGAGAACAGAAATTTATGCTTTTCAACACAGTCCTAAAGTTTGACAGATGAAAAAGGGGATGGAGGGAAGCTGAGTCAGCGTGTTTGGATTGCTGTTGCCAAAAGGCAGAGTGCCTGCAGTGGGGAGGAGCTGCTTTACCTTCGTGCTCTTCCCGCTGCTCAACCCAGCCTCGCAGAGGAGTGAGGAGATCCCTCACCCAGTGGCCCCAAAAGCTGCCTCGTAACAGTAAAGACGTGGGGAAGCTGGGGATCAGGTTGTAACAGAGCAGCCAACAGACTGCAGGGCTTTTAGGAGTAACTCAGCTACGCCGTGCCTCCCTTTGAAAAGCTTAATTAAATGTGCTAGTTCATGAATATTTGACTTCGGAGGAATTCCTCTCCCAGGCTCCATTGAGAACAAAACTGAAGAGCTCCAGCTGTTTATTTTTTCAGCCGAGGGAAAACGCCAACAAAACGACAAACAGTTAATTCCCTGGCTGAACCGAGCCTTACACCACGCGGTCACACCAGCTTCAGCCTCTCCTCTTACAAAAATAAAAAGGAAACTCAAAACTGGAATACGCACAAGTGTCTTGAGACAAATGCGTCTCTGCAGACAATGGCTTTTCTGTGAATCCGGTCCCGCCTCCCAGCTGCTGCAGGCCTGTTTTCACAGCCACGGTTCAGGGCACTGACCCAGCACATTGTGGGAGCAAGGGAAAAGAACAAACACTCCCTGGCAAACTCAGCAAAACATCATTCCAGCTCCCCATAGGTAGGGACGAAGGCTCTTTTGTTTAAGGACCAGGGAGCAAAATGCTTTCATTCTGCTGCTGCGGGACTACGATGGGTAACTGCGATGCTTTTCCTCCCTGTTAGGGGAGATCTGAATTGGGATCAGAAAGCAAGCTGCTGTTTGTGACAACAACACGGGGCAGCAGCAGGGCTCGGATGGCTCGGGGGGCTCCTGATGTGCTCCCAGTTGATCACCCTGGCTGTTCCTGTTACACCTAGTACAGCCAGGGCTGAGCCCGAAGGGTTTGAGCTTTATTCTGAGCCTGGCCTAAGACAAGCAACCCTCTCTCTGCTTAATTTTTTCTGATGAGAACTAAAAAAAGGCACCATGACCAACTGCAGTCATTTACAACAAGAACATTATGGCTGCTCCGTGATGCACAGCGGGTGTCGCAGAGACCCTGGCTGGGGACACGGGGCTGGAAGGGAAGGACGAAGCCTCACCTCTCCCTTCGGCAGGATTTTCTGCTCGTCCAGCTTAAAGGCAGTTCCTATTCTTCTCCTTACAATAGGTGGCTCCTCCCCGGGATCCAGGGGGTATTCTCGTGGCAGCTTCCCCGTGAGCTCCTGCAAGCAGAAAACACCGTAAGTGACCCAGGAGATGCTGCAGCGGAGTCCTGTCGGTGCAAAGCACCCCACAGCTCTTCAACCGTGGCTGTAAAATGACAGATCCAGCCCAGCCAGCTGATAAACATACAGGAGAGCACCCAACCCTGCGGTCCAGGATCTAATGCTGAGGGTGGGGAAGTGTTTTTCTTTAACCTGTGCATGAATACGGATTTTGTGGCCTGCCCAGTGCAGGTTTGTAGGTGGTGCCCATCCCTAGGGCGTCGGGGCCCGAGGCTGAGCAGATCGCAGCACGCACGCTTTCATCTCCGCTGCAGGGCTAGCAGGAAAAGAAGAGCTGCTCGCTGCCGGACTGCTCCTGGAAGGGGGATGAGCACACCTGAGAGCAGGATGCATGCCTGCTGCATCAGAAAGCCCCACTGGCAACAGCTGTGCAGGTTATGACCTGCACAGGAAAACCATTCCCACCTGATTCGCGGTGTGCTCGAGAGGAACGCAGTGAAAAGAGTCGCTGAAAGCGGTGCCTGGTGCCTCGCTGCCTGCCTGATAACACCTCGTGTGTCAGAAGCAGGCCCAGGTGATGTCAGGGGCAGCTTTGGAGGGATATTAGGTGATGCTTTGTCAGACTGATGGGGTCACTTGCAAAGGTTTGCTCAAAACCTGAAGCAAACCCCACTGAGGAATATCTGGAACACGGGAAGCAGCGAGCACCGATATCGATGTTAAATCTGCTTTTTTTAAAATTTTTTATTTTTTTTCCTGGACTGCACAGTACAGCCACACACATCGGAATTAAAGGCATTCAAATGCCTACAAAAAAAAAAGGCAGGAGCCTCGCGAGGAGAACAGCCTGACTCCTTGTACTCCAAACTCTCCCCATGAAGGACAAAAGGCCTTTGTGTTCTTTAGCATCAGCCTTGAGAGGATCCAGCTGGCAGAGTAACCTAAATCATCTGAATCCCAAAGAGCAGCGGCTGACCTTACTGTGAGCGCCGAGCTCAGGCCCCTGCCTGCCCTGGCCTCTCCCCCACTCCTTAATGGGGTTTTTCTTTCTGCTCGCGGGTCACTAGGAAACAAGGACCTGGCCTTTGCAGATCTTTCCTCACAGCAGTTCCGAGCAAAACTGGGTTTGCAGCACTGCTCCGGGCCGATGTGCACAGCCCCTTTTGGGAGAGGCACTGTTGCGACACCTCATGTGTCCCGTTCTGGGTTGTCTTTCCGGCCCTGTGGGGTTACTTCAGCTTTTCTTCTGCATCATGTTCCCTCTGGTGTGCCGGGGCTCTAGGCACTGCATCAAGACACAGCTTCATGTATCCCTCTCTGAGGGAAGCAAGGATATTTTCTTTATAACCCCGGAGGTAATACCAAGCAGGGCAGCAGGGAAAGAGTTAACATCTCCCATAAAAAGCTCAGGACTGGAGCAGAACAAAATGAATGCAGGCTACCAGGCTGCCTCCATAAGCTGCAAAGTATTCACAGGCACAGGCCTGAAATGTAATCTAAATTAATAAGTAACCGGAGTGCTGATGGCCTGAAGTAACCTGATGCCACTGCTAGGAATGGCTCCGGCCATGCTTATTTGATTATGCCCCCACTTTTAACCCTTTTTTATCCACTGGTTCACCTCCTCCCTCTGTTTTGGCCATTTCCATGCCCAAGCACCACGGGAAGAAACGCCTCCCAGCTGCAGGCTGCTGATGGACGAGCTGTAGGGTTGCAAGACTGGGTCAGATCCCAAGTGCCCATCGGCTGCCTCTCTCGGCTCATCCACGGAAAGCAGCAACACTTTCTAACAGCTCTTCAGGTGCTGATGGATGGGCTCTGGCCAGCCCTGCCACAGCACGTTAAGGAGATATCGCTCCTTCCTGCTGGCCCTGTGCCCCAGCAGGGAGCTTTGGCCCTGGCTGAGGTTGTGTTGCTCAGCATCTGAGGCTGCACCGTGGATGGGGCTGGGGTTAAAAGGCACGGGGCTGTGAATTCCTATTACTGAGTGGAACAACCAAACCTTCCCCCCTGTGCACGCTGCTGCATGGCATCGGCCCCAGGCAGCGTTACCTTGGGGTGGTAAATGACTCCAGACCTCGTCCAGCAGCCCCCCAGAACATGTCACTGCTTCCTGCGGGTGATCTTAGCTCTGCGCTCGAGGGGCTTATGAGACTGGATCTCCTCCTCCTGACCTGGATCAGCACAAGTTGGCTGAAAGGATTGCTCGTGGTGAGTAAGGGAGAGGAACTGGGAGCTACACAGATTCCTGCTGAATTTCTTTGTTACAAGGTGTTCTCCAGCTTATTCTTGTGGCACTAAAACTACAGACTGAAGTACAACGAGAGCTGAATCAGTGACCTATTTCCCCCATTTTTGTCAGAGGCAAGATACACATCAAATATTAATCAACAGCTCAGAGATCTTGGTGCCGCTGTCTGCAGCCAGCTTCCCGTAGTGTTCGACATCACCACGTGTTGTTAAATTCAGATTTGCAGGCCTGGTGAACACAGGAGGGTTGCTGAATGACCCGAGTGTATGCTGCTGCTGAATTGTGTCTCTACACACAACTGCAGCAGGCTTTTGATTTCCCAAAACAGAAAACCAGTCTGCAAAGTGGCCTCCTGTGTACTCCCGGAACGAAGAGGCAGGTGAGTGGGATGGTTATGGGATGAGCGCTGGAGCCTGTCCCCACCCAGCACTCCAGGATGACCACAGTGGTCCCTTTTTACAGGGTCTGCCTTTCCTCTCCAGCAGTGCCAGGGCTTACCTGAAGAATCTGCATGGAGAAGGGAATCTATGAGAGATGAGAGAAGGGAATCATGGAGCAGAAAAGACCTCACGTGCTGTACAACAGTATGCTGGGAGAAGAAAAGCACATAAAGTCCAGCCCGCTCCATGAGGAAAGCGCAAGAGCAGGTATTTTTTTTTTTTTGTAATGCAGTCAAAAGTATTTGAGGAGTGATTAGCAGTGCACAGAACAGCCTTCTTATGCTGTTTAGGTAGCATATTGCCACCAAAGCCAGCAAGAAGCCTGTCTGAATGCATCTTAAACACATCTTCAAACAGCAGACAGGGCTGCTCAGCACCCTACAGCCCCAGACCAACCGGGTAGCCATGGGGTTCGCTCTGGAGGGCAATGCCCCGTGGTATTGCAATCCAGATTTGAAACAGCTGGACCTTGCTGAAGCTTTTGGACAACGGCTTTTGGAAGAGGAATTGCTTCTTCTGCCTCCACACCACCTCCAAACAAAAAGCATGCATGCAACGAAGTGTTGGGAGCTATAAAATACGCATTGCCTACCGCTTCTCGGAGACACAGTTTCTTTAGCTCTTCCAAGCGCTGGCGCAGCGTCTCTTCCAAAGCCTCCTGCCTGGATTTCAGGGCGGCCAGCATGTCTTTCTTGGCAGACTGAGAGCTGTCTGACTCTTGGGAACCTGTCAATAAACAATGATTTCACTAGGGCAGCTGACAGCAGCACACACATCTGGAGCGCCTGTAATTTTACCAAGGCCTTGGATGCGCCCCTTCCAAAAAGAAATCGGGCTGTGACATGAAGCAGGTGTTACCGAGTCATGTTTGTTTACGGCAGATTCTTAATGCTTAAGTTAACAGAGACCGGACAGCGGGGCACACAAAGACATTTGTAATCAGCACGCAGAAAAATAGAAACAACAACATTATTCATGCAGAGATCCTAAAAAAAAAAAGAGACATACCGTTCCCATGGAAGTTCCCAATAACAGTACATTTTACAAAGCCCTGGAGATGAGTTATTGGGAAAGTGAGCCTAGGAGAAGCCATTTGACAATGCAGACCGCTTCTTTAAGGACTGCAATTATCCTAGTAGCAAACACTGAATTCAATCCACTTAAAGTGTCTGCTTTATGGAAAAAAGAAAGTAATGGGATGAAATTATATAGCAACTTTCCTGTAAGATGCACGCTAAGCTGTAAAACAAAACCAAAACAACAACAACCCGCCGGTCCTTTCAGGAGAGCAGCTGCCTCTTGTGAAGAGGTAGGTCAAGATATTTAGACTGGGGGTGCCGATGGCTTGACTTTTCAAGTGGCAATTACCCAGCGACTTCCACCAAAGAAAGCCTGTGCAAACCGCCTGGTACGAATCCAGAATTAAGCCAGGCTGTCGCTCAGATGTCATGACAGCACTCGTAACCTCAGTTCTTCAGGGGAACTTATTAATGGGATTCCTGATTCCTTTTTTTTTTTTTTTTTTTTGTGGGTGGTGGTGATGCATCAGTTGCTATCCAAGTTCCTGCACCTCAAAGAGGAAATTTTGGTTGCATACACTTCTGAGTCCGCACCTTGAGCAGCTGCTCCTTACGATGTGCCTAAGCATTCGCCCTCTTTAACGCATCTCTGGGCTTGGGCACGAGTTTATGGTGAGCTCGTGAATTTGCCTGAATGAGCTGAGCGCACCCTTTTGGCACAGAGAAAGGATATGAAGATTATGGGCACGCTGAGAGAGGAAAAGCAGCCTCAGGAAGGGGCAAATACCATCTCCACAGGCTTCTCACTCATACCACTGGCATTTGTTCGGCTACAGCTGGGCTGAACTGACACAGCCGCTGTGGTTAAGAGGTTGTTGTTGCCTCAGCAGCAGTGTCCAGGTGACCTGAGGTATCTGGGATGTCTTCCGTGGGGTGGCAGACATGACACAAGACCCCGTGAGACCCATCCTCTTTGGGACTGCTAGTGGGACACTCTAACCCACCCACAATGGCACAAGACACCTATGTTTAGACAGCTGGATGGCCATCTGAGTGCTCTGCACAACTTCTTGTGGGGGGTATTTGTGCCCGCAGAGAAGCCTTTGACTCAATAACGCTTCAAGAGGCTTTCTCCTGGTCCTCAGCGGGTCCTCAGTGCCAGCAGCTGGTGCCTTTGGGGCTGTCCCCTGCCTTTCGAGAGCAATGATACAGAAAAAGCAGTCTTTTATTAACTGCAGGAGTCAGACACAAAAGGATGCTACATCGAGGTTTCGGTGTACTTGTAGGGTGGGAGTCGGGGGGACTTCTAGATATATTTGCAGCTTGGTTTCTTAGCGTACAGTGACGATGCTCAGCACAAGCTGGTTGAAAATGCTGTTGCCATTTCAGAGCGCTGGAAGGAAACTAGAAACAATTCTTTGCTTTGGCAGCAGACCAGGGTGAAATTTGTGCTTTCGGCTTCATCCTTCATTGCTACTACTCCGGCAAACTGCTAAAGCTAAACCGACAGAGGATGAAGGCAGCCTGTGCCACGAACCAGCTCTGCGTTGGCCCAGGGGGAGCAAAGGCTCTCCCTGGTCTCTTCCACCACCATTTTCTGCAGTTTTCGTGCAGGAAAACAGCTGGCACCTATTCTGCAAAGTGCTGCCCGCCTTTGTTACACCATTTATTGGTCTGTCCTGGAGCAGGGGAGGTGGAAAAAGGGTCTCCAAACATCAGCCAGTTTGAACATCATCAAGCAAAGAAGGACAAACTCATAGTACCGTGCCTGTTCACTGCTGTAGTCGCCCTTGTTTCATTTGGGTTTGTTTGCACTCACAGAGCAATAAAACTAAACCCTGCGAACACATCTGCACTGCAGGAACTTCCCGGGATCTTCTGGAGGAGCCGTGTATTTACACTGGCAGGGAAAGCCCTCCCTAGCATTTAGTGCTTCTTAATGGTAACCCTGGTGAGCAGTTACTAGTGAAAGCTGAACGGCTCGATTTCTTTCCTTAATTGCCAACAATCTGCTGAGCCCTGGCAAAAAGCTGCTCATGATTCCAGCAGATGTTTCAACCTTTTTAATTTATTTTTTTTTCTTTCAGGACAACTTTAATGATCTACTCTTTCCTTTCAACTGCTCTTCCTTTTTCCTTCCTCTCCCTGCTCCCTACCTCCACGCCGGCCTCCGATTTATTTTTAAAAGCTGTTCATTTTTTTTCTGGTTGCCACAGCAGCTACAAAGATGCCGAGACGTTTAAAAACATGTGAACAGTCGAAACCCTGCCCAGACGCCTGTGCTGATTCGGGGCGTGCTGACAAGAAGGAAACCAGCAGCTTCTGGCTGAGCTGGTACGGCCCCAAACGGAGCACAGGCAGCTCAAGGCATTTGCCCCAGCTGTGCTTGACCCTGCACGAGAACCGTGCTGGTCTCGCCCCTGCTGCAGTTGGGGGCAATGCCCACTGAGTGAACGTTTTGCCATTTTTACCTCCACTCCCTGAAAGCAAAGGATCTGGGGGAGATCTGGAAGTGCACTGTTATGTCCTGAGTTAAGCAGTGGGATTACTGCTGAAACCAGTCGGCCTCTCCTTCTTGGCATTAACGAAGCACTTCAAATTAAGCTATTTCAGGCATGTCTTCGTAACACAAAGTCTTCTAGAGCAGTGAAGGTTTAAAGACCAGGGCACGGCACGCTCAAAGATCATGCCTTGTGATGATAAACTGTGAGCTTGACCGTACCTGACTTGGGTGATGTCTTGGGCAAACTGTAGCACTTAATTCTTCAAAATTCCTAAAGAGAAGGCTTGGCTTGGGGTTTCTGTCCAGGAAAGCTGAACTGTTTTGGGGTGTATTATTAGATTTTTATGGGTCGGATTCTCTGCTTGTTCTGACAGGTGAAAAGCAGACTTGATCAGTCAAGAGAATCACACCAGAGCGAGAGGCTTGTTAAAATCGCAGAGAACAGTGCTCTGTACTGCTGGGGTGCCTGCAGCTGCCATTAGAAGCTCTTTATTTATAAAAATGTATTAATCCAGCCTCGAGCAAGGCTGTGACCACAGACCCACTTCTAAATCCCGTGGTAACTGACCCAAAAATGTCAGAACAAATCAAAAGACCACAAAAAAACAACCGAAGAAATAATCAAAGACCAGCACAAACCAATCCAACCGAGCAGCTACTACTGTAAATCAGGCCTATTAAATACGATGCTCACTGAGTCCCAGCTGCCCTGCGCCTCCCAAAGGGGAACATCAGCTGAGAAAAATCAGTTCTGAAGGATGAGCCCTAATGTAAGGAACTCCTACTGCAACAGAAATGGTTGATCGGGAGGCTTGCTCAGGTATTTTAGCTGCCACCATTAGGGCTAGCTCCTAATGGAGTAATCCAGAGAAACGTGGCTGAAATACGTAATTTCCCTGGGTGACTTTTGAACCTCTCTGTGAATATTATTATTCAGCCTCATTTCCACTCGCTGTGTAAAGATTTATCAAATCCTGCGTTTCAACACGCTTCTGCAGAACCATTTGATGTCCCTAAAAGAAAAAGGGCTGAGAAAACACGCTAGGTAGGAAGCACCGGTCCCTCTCTTTGACAGGCACCAGGAACCTGCTGAATCGGGGCCCGTTTTTATAGCTGCTGGTGGTGGTTTCATTTCAAAGCCAAGGAAATTGTACATGCTCTTCCTGCCTCAGCACACAGGACAGGACACAGGTCTTGGTGACCCGAGCACCCACGTAATTCCCTATTTGTTTGTGGATGAGCTATGCATCTTCTGATACCCACTTGGCCTCTCTGGGTGACTCCTTCCACCAACGTTCAGGAGAACATGAGCTGTGGAACAGGGAGAACGTGGTCCTCCCTGCTCAACTCACTCACAAGTCACAGCTGAGCTTCTTCACCAGTGCCAATGGGCTGGTTTCAGACCCCTCCGATGCTGGCGATGTTGGGAAAGTCTTGACCAATACTGGTGATGTCTTGGTGACATCGCCGGGGACATGAAGCGAGTCATACACTCAACAAATCTCACCAAGGCGATGCCCTGTGCCTGTCCAGGCCTACAAGGGTTCCTGGGTAAGAAGTGCCTGCTCCAAGACAAGCTTTGCTGTAAAGCTTGTCGAAGGGAAGGAGACCAGCAACACGAGCCACAGGTTTGTACAGCAGAGCCCTACTAGTGACTCACTTTTGGTCCCCATTTTCTCCACCTCCTGCAGCACAGTGGAAGAGGGATAAGTGAGAATGATGCAAATGAACAGGGAGGGTAGATGGGATGCCGAAGGGCAGAAATTGCTGAGGCTCGGTGCTAGTATCTGTGAGAGGAGAGGAGCTGCAACAAGGTGGCTGAGCAGCAGCGAAGCAGGAGCATCCAGCTCTTCTCTTTCTTATTTTGTGTCTCCTGCTGCAGTAAAAACACATCTAAATGTGACAAACCTTTCGCGCTACATCCTGCTGCCGGCTCCAGCTTGCTGGCATCGCACCCAGGTCCCCGCAGAAAGCTGTCCCTGGAGCAGGGAGTGGAGTCTCCCCGCTCTGCTCCGTGCCAGAGCCCGGGCTGACTCACGGCACCAGGATGTCAGCACGTAGCAGCCAGCAACCTCGGCTGGCCTCTCGCTCTCGGCTCTGCCAGACAAATAGGAAATCCTCCTCCGTGGTGCGCGGGGAGCCCAGCTGGCGCTGCTCCGCACAGGATGCGCTCAGACATCCTGCGGGCAGCTCGTCCTCGTGAGCTCGCGGGCCGTGCCGGGTGCTCTTCATCCGCTGCTGACGCTCAGCGGGGCGCACAGCTGGGAGCCAGCCCCGCCGGATGGAGGGGGGGAATTGGCTGGCCGGGTCCTGTCTGCACGCTCGTGGCATTTCCCAGTGTAAACAGGTCATTCACGGGAAACCTCTGCCGCTGCTGGAGGAGCAGGGCTCGAGGGGCCTCATCTGCAGAGCTAAAGCTGAGGTGGCTCCTCTGTGGCCTCTCTTCTGCCCAGTGGGATGGTTTGGGGTTCAGGACAACAATAGCCCAGCAGTAACGGGGCTCCTCGCTGGCTAGGATCGCTGTAAAGCTCGTATGGCACAGACTGCTCTGAAGAAACAAAAATCCACCTGAGACCTCATTTGATTTCACTCCGATAATCATCTGCTGGGTTTGATCATGGTTCACGCCAGCAGAGCTTTTATCTGTAGGCAAATCTTGCCCTATATATCCAGAAATGGCCCAGAAGATCCCTGAGCTACATCCCGGCAGCCCTCTGTTTTGGGCAGCCTCTTAAGAGTTGAAATGAGGACAGAAATTAAAAGGTGAGCTTGTAAGAAAGGAGCTTGGGGACATCAGGGATCCGACTTACAACTGCAGCGGACACTGACTGAGATCGAGGGCCTGGAAAACACGGAGGAGCTTGGGCTTTGGTCCCGAATTGCTGTGACCACACGAAGTCACTGTTCCAGCAGAAGGCTCCGCTTCCCCTCTGCTGTGTCCTGAGACTGTAAGTGACGTGGGGCAGTGACTGCAAAGCACCACACTGCAAGATTTTGGCCAGCAAATGTGACAGCTGTAAGCAACACGCGTTATTTCCTTGCAATCTTGCTGCAAACCCAGGGGAGACACGGCAGCTTCGGTGTGCTCCTCGTGGCAGTGACAGCCCCTCCACTGAGGAGGAGCAAGACGAAGGGAGGAAATGGCTCCGAGTAATTTCCAGGAGAAAAGGACAGAGAAGAGCAGGGAAGTGGGGGTAGGAGCGACGGATTCAGCTCTGCCCTTGTGATTTCAAGTCACTCCGGGTATTTATAGCCTGGAAATCCACTGCGGCCACTTAATCATTTGCACTTATTCTCTCCAGCACACGGGCTGTGCCGCGATAACCCGTCATTGTTGTGGCTGGGCGCCGATAACGTCGGCACAATGGGAGGAAACACCAGTGCTGGGATGGAGCTGGTGACGGTGCCCACCGGGAGAAGCAGTGAATGCCCCTTCCCACCCACTGGGACAGGGCTGGGTCACCACTGCCAGCCGGGCTCGAGGGAAGGGGCTCTTGGGGCAGAGGGATCTGGGTGACCATACGGAAGCCAGCCAGGGTCTCTATTCCCTGGTATCTGCCCTGCAAATGTCTTCTCTCTACATTTTCCTACCTCCGGAAGCGTGCTTCTAGCTCCAGAAGGCACAGAGGAGCTGCAAACCCTGCAGTGCTCCTTAACATTTTTGGAAAAGTCCTGTCCCCAAAGCTGGTAGGACCTAAAAGGCAGCTCTGAATGCAGGAACCCAGAGGGAGCCATGCTCTCCTGGCCCACTGGCAGCACCTCAGCCAAAAGAGAGGTTCACAAAGTCCTCAGGAGGCATTGATGTAGGCTCATCCACCTACGCAGGCCAGAAGAAATAACTCCTCTGGTCAGCGACCTCTGCACGAGTCTGGTCACTATCGCAATTCTGCTGAGTCCACAGACCCCATTCCCAGCCAGAACGGGTTTGAGCAGGGAGCAAAAAAAATACAGAAATAAAAGCATGGGCAGGTGGCCGTTTGGGACTTCTGTCCACACAGCACGGATCAGGTGTTGGCCCTACAAGAGCTTTTCTGGGCCTGACTTGCTGCTGGCTTTCACCTGGCTGCTGCTCTTGCCCAGTGTGCGAGCAGAAAGCAGGCCCCCACGTGCTTTGTAGGAAGGCTAAAAGTTAGTGTATGAACATGAAAACAGGATTACTACCGAGTAGCTTTCACAAACTTGGGAATGGTGCCCAGGAGGCCGAGATCTTGGAAAGACCTTTCGAACTTCCTCGGGGTACTTAGCGTTATTTACTTTCCTGCAGGAGAGCTGGAAAAAATGCCAAACAAAGAGCTCCAACAACCCGACACCGGGCCAGGAGCTGCTCGGCTACTGCATCGCTCCCGGAGCGATGGGAGGTACAGACGGTGGATTGTGTGCCCGAGTCGGGGGGACCTAAGGAGCAGAAAGGCATCTCTGTTTGCGGGCAGGGCAAGGAATTGCACAGCAGGCTGCTCCTGAGCTCAGGAAGCATTGCACATTTTAACCCCTTACTGGGCATTTTCCAGGCAGGAGAGGGTGGCTTTTAAGAGCCACGAAGGATACGGTGATGCAGAGTTGATCTACTGCAGCAGAGTGGGTTCAGTTTTAAAGCTCGTGCATTCTTACACAGACCTCTTCCTTGGCAAGCACGAGAAGGTTATTCTCTGCTGTTACAGATCTCATCACAATCAATTCCGATAACTTGATGTAACACTTAACAGAGGGCATTTAATTGACTGGAACTACTAATTATACTGATACCTGCAACTTCGCCCTCCTGAAGAGCTCACCACTGAGCAGCTCCAAGCTCTCTGCAAATTACCAATCCTTACTTTTGCTCCTGGAGTGTTTTAGCACTTACACACCGCTTGACCTGTTCAGTCAAAGTCTCAAAGAAATAGACAAGCTCCTGACTCCCCTTCCCTGTTCCTTCTCTTCTGATGCTCTAGCTCTGTCCCTTCTCAACTTCTCTTGAGTTTCTTTCACAGGTTTTTTCCTCCTCATTCAGGAAGGTGCTCTAAGCCACTAAAAGAAACCTCTCGGTCCCTGGTGGGGAGCGGCAGGGCACAGCTCTTTTGTGATACCTGGCAAATTCCTGCAACAAAGAGGCAAGGCAGGTGTGTGCTCTGTGAAGAAGCCGCCCTGTTTTGATACTGAAAAAGGACATCACCAACTCCCAGCCTCAGTTTCCCTTGTCTGCTGCACTGGCTGACTGCTTCCCCACTGCTCTTCGGGGACCGCATCACGGACACATCTGCCTAGGGCAGCAAACGGCCTGGGATGAGCTGGGTGCCAAGGGGTGATCACAGCAGGGACTGTGAAGAGAGACCAGGTCACAGCGAGGAAGCGAGAGGCTGGAGGTGGCATCCTGGGGCCAAAGAGGAAAGGAGCAGCTGTAACAAGAGAGGGGGGAGGCTGTGGCCTGTGCTGGTCGGGGGGCAACACGCTGAGAGACGGACTGACACCTGGACAGACAGAAAGACTGAAGGGAAGTGACTTTCATTTCTGCAGTGCAACTTCTGGCAGCTCCCCGTGATGTTACGGCCATGGCCCTTCCCACCACATTCTCTCGTTACAGGATGAAGGACCTACCTGATGACAGAAGGCTCCCGCTGCTGCCGCTGATGATTTTGCCTTTACTCCCCATGTTGGCCAGCTTTGAGGTCTTGAGCGTTCCAGTTTCGGTCAGGTCAATCGCAATCTCACTCAGGCTTCTTGCAGCATGAATCTTGGACTGGACAGGGACACAAGAGTTAGTAATTACCTAGCACTTCTTTAAAGCTCACAGAAGCAAGAAGTCATTTCACTGTGGCAGGAAACAGGCCTCCACAGCAAACTCGGATTATTTTACAAGAATAGAAGCAATCTGGCACTGCACTCCACTTAGATTCCTAAGTGGGTGCAATTCTGGCATCGCTTGCTGTTGTTTGTTACTTTCTCTGCTTTGCCATGGATATTTTTCCCTCTTAAAGAAACTATGTATGGACTCACTGTGCTAGCACACACAATAAGAAACCTCCAGAAATGCTAACGTAATGAACTGCAAAGCCTGAAGGCTAAAGACCACCTCTAGCAACTGAATGAAGCCAGGAGGGGTCTTTCCAAATCTGCTATGAGCTCTGGACCAACACAACGTGAGGACGCAGCTTAAATGGGCTGTCGTGAGCAGCTGGAAGAAAATATTGGCAGGAAAACATGTTCTGGTTATGGTCCAGACTAACGAGCAGCATGCAACACACCTACTTTGGGGGACCTCTCCAGAGCAATAACATTACTCCAGTAAGAAAACAGCCAGCCCCAGCTCAGGAACTGGCCATGCTGGGACAAGGAGTCACCCACTGTACAGCACCAGATGTCAACAATCTAGGAACCTCCAGGGGAAAGTAAACCTATCTCAGGAGAAAAAAGACTTGATCCCGGTGGCACCGAGCACTGAGCGCAGAGGCCGGGTGCAGGGCTGGGCCCGCCCAGTCCTAGCGGCTGCCTTGCCTCTGCCATCCAAACCCCACTGTTGGTGGATTGCCCTCTATCTATGCTTCGTATCGCTGGCAGCATGTTGGGAGTGCTGAATAATAGACAAGAGGATCAAGCACGCTGATCACAGCTGATGGGGATGGCCCTTCAGTTACAGCCCTACAAGTACTGCGAGGATGAACTCTGCATATGGTGGAGAGTTGGGTGGCCGTAAGAATTTTCCAGCCCTTTTTCTAGCCAGTACAGCCTTTGGATCACCTTAAAACGGCAGCTGCTATATCAGAACAACCCCCAGAGCTCTCTAGTCCTGCATCCCATTTCCGACTGAGGTCATCTTCAAGCGCTTCAGAGAGAAATGTAAGGAAATTTTCATTAAGCCATTGTGGAATCATCTGTCCACATGAAAAAATCCCTCCTGCCTCTTCTGAAATAAGGACCGGCTTATGTTCTGAGCTCTGTTTTATGTGTTGGTTGGTGAATTCACTTCAGCTAACAAACCACGATAACAAGGAGGAAAATGAGTCAGGAAGAAGCTTGCTGTCCGTAACATGTTGTGTGTTGCACACAAAGATGACTGCCGTTTCATCTCCCATCTGGAAATTGGCTTCTGAATCGCTGAACCTCCTGTGAGAGAGCTTGGAGTTCAGCCCGCTGCCCAAATCTTGCAAGCCTTGAGCTGCTGAGCTCCAATTAGCTTTGCCTCCCAGGGCCACGGACCTGGGATCTTCATTTCCCAGAACCCAGAAAGCTGTGGGCACGCCGTGCCAAGGCTGCACGTAAATTTTTGTTTGGGAGGGTGGTGAAGACCCAGGGTAAGATCACCAGAGCCTCTCTGTAAGATCACCATTCACCTCTGCAAAGCCAGAAGAGACTCTCAGCTCTACTCGTATGTGATGTGTTCCAGCACCAGCAAATCAGGAGCTGATGGACACCTACATATCAGGACGTGATCCGTTCCCACCAGAGCTAACATGAGATGGGAGCACAGGGAAAGCTGGCCGTGGTGGGATTTTCAGCACTCTTTCACGTCCTCAGAAAGCAGAGATCATTCTAACAAGAACTAAGGGTGAACCAAAGGCTGAATGCTCACCACGTGGAGCTTCACTTGTGGCTCTGTTACTGATTTGCTGTGGGGCTTTGGGTAAGGCACTTAAGGTTAAGATCCCAGCCATGCTCTCCCTCTGTTTGCACATCAGTGAGATAATAAGGGAAGGAAAATATCTCCCTGTTGCGCACTGTATTTCTAAGATTAATTTAAGACT